>NW_025316705.1:0-676034 GCF_910594005.1 Cervus elaphus | reverse complement strand
CTCCCAAGACGAAAGGATGTCTGAATCCCCTGTGGAGACCACAGAGAAACACCTACTTCCCCACCTCATCGCGACTGGAGGCCTCACATCCCTTGAAAACTCCAGAGATACGCGGAGATAAGTGCCTCCAAAGGAGACGATGCCTGACTCCTCGTGAAACTTGATAGGAGTCCCAGGATTCCTGTGGCACGTGGAAAGGGACCCTTGGTCTCCCGCCTCAGCTGGAGAGGCGTCCCAATTGCCCTGCCAAGCCTCGAGGAGAATCCCGAGTTGTCCCTCGCAACTAGGCAGGAGTCCTGCCGTCGCTGAACTAACACGTGTGTGGAAGGGCCATCCCCGTCATAACTCGAGAATATACCCCAGGTTCCCGCCGCAACTCGAGAAAAACCATGAGACTTCCCCCTCGCCGCGAGATGAGGCCCGATTCCCCTGCACTGCGTGCAGAGCACTTCCGTGTTGCACATCACACATGAAAGGAGCCTTGATTTCCTTGATGCCACTCCAGAGAAACCCCAAGAACACTGTTTCAAGGCTAGCGGTACCTTAGGTCACTTTAGCAACACGATAGAGCTCCGTGGACCAAAAATCAACTCTGATGAGAGGTTAGTCCCTGGCTTCGACTCCAGAGGAATACCACCTTACCACAAGCACCTCAAGAGGAGGCTTCTCTCAGCTCTAGGTATGTGAGAGGGACCCTGAGTTTGCGTCCTCAAGTGGAATGGACACCGCGATGCCCTGACTCGAAATAAGGCCGGATATCCCTGCAGTGACTTGAATGCAGGCTCGTCTTGCATCTCCCAAAACGAAAGGGTGTCTGAATCCCCTGTGGAGACCACAGAGAAAGACCTAATTCCTCACATCATCGCGACCGGAGGCCTCACATCCTTTGAAAACTCCAGAGGTACGAGGAGATCAGTGCCTCCAAAGGAGACGATGCCTGACTCCTCGTGAAACTTGATAGGAGTCCCAGGATTCCTGTGGCACGAGGAAAGGGACCCTTGGTCTCCCGCCTCAGCTGGAGAGGCGTCCCAATTGCCCTGCCAAGCCTCGAGGAGAATCCCGAGTTGTCCCTCGCAACTAGGCAGGAGTCCTGCCGTCGCTGAACTAACACGTATGTGGAAGGGCCATCCCCGTCGTAACTCGAGAATATACGCCAGGTTCCCGTCGCAACTCGAGAAAAACCATGAGACTTCCCCCTCGCCGCGAGATGAGGCCCGATTCCCCTGCACTGCGTGCAGAGCAATTCCGTGTTGCACATCACACATGAAAGGAGCCTTGATTTCCTTGATGGCACACCAGAGAAACCCCAAGAACACTGTTTCAAGGCTAGAGGGATCCTGAGGTCACTGTAGCAACAAGAAAGAGCTCCGTGGACCAAAAATCAACTCGAGATGAGAGGTTAGTCCCTGGCTTCGACTCCAGAGGAATACCACCTTACCACAAGCACCTCAAGAGGAGGCTTCTCTCAACTCTAGATATGTGAGAGGGACCCTGAGTTTGCGGCCTCAAGTGGAATGGAGACCGCGATGCCCTGACTCGAAATAAGGCCGGATATCCCTGCAGTGACTTGAATGCAGGCTCGTCTTGCATCTCCCAAGACGAAAGGATGTCTGAATCCCCTGTGGAGACCACAGAGAAAGACCTAGTTCCCCACCTCATCGCGACCGGAAGCCTCACATCCCTTGAAAACTCCAGAGGTACGCAGAGATCAGTGCCTCCAAAGGAACCGATGCCTGACTCCTCGTAAAACTTGATAGGAGTCCCCGGATTCATGTGGCACGTGGAAAGGGACCCTTGGTCTCCCGCCTCAGCGGGAGAGGCGTCGCAATGGCCCTGCCAAGCCTCGAGGAGAATCCCGAGTTGTCCCTCGCAACTAGGCAGGAGTCTGACGTCGCTGAACAAACACGTGGGTGGAAGGGCCATCCCCGTCGTAACTCGAGAATATACCCCAGGTTCCCATCGCAATTCGAGAAAAATCATTAGACTTCCCTCTCGCCGCAAAATGAGGCCCGATACCCTGTACTGCGTGCAGAGCAATTCCGTGTTGCACATCACACATGAAAGGAGCCTTGATTTCCCCGATGGCACTCCAGAGAAACCCCAAGAACACTGTTTCAAGGTTGAGCGATCCGGAGGTCACTGTAGCAACACGAAAGAGCTCCGTGGACCAAAAATCAACTCGAGATGAGAGGTTAGTCCCTGGCTTCGACTCCAGAGGAATACCACCTTACCACAAGCTCTTCAAGAGGAGGCTTCTCTCAGCTCTATGTATGTGAGAGGGACCCTGAGTTTGCGGCCTCAAGTGGAATGGACACCGCGATGCCCTGACTCGAAATAAGGCCGGATATCCCTGCAGTGACTTGAATGCAGGCTCGTCTTGCATCTCCCAAGACGAAAGGATGTCTGAATCCCCTGTGGAGACCACAGAGAAAGACCTAGTTCCCCACCTCATCGCGACCGAAAGCCTCACATCCTTTGAAAACTCCAGAGGTACGCGGAGATCAGTGCCTCCAAAGGAGACGATGCCTGACTCCTCGTGAAACTTGATAGGAGTCCCAGGATTCCTGTGGCACGTGGAAAGGGACGCTTGGTCTCCCGCCTCAGCTGGAGAGGCGTCCCAATTGCCCTGCCAAGCCTCGAGGAGAATCCCGAGTTGTCCCTCGCAACTAGGCAGGAGTCCTGACGTCACTGAACAAACACGTGGGTGGAAGGGCCATCCCCGACGTAACTCGAGAATATACCCCAGGTTCCCGCCGCAACTCGAGAAAAACCATGAGACTTCCCCTCGCCGCGAGATGAGGCCCGATTCCCCTGCACTGCGTGCAGAGCAATTCCGTGTTGCACATCACACATGAAAGGAGCCTTGATTTCTTGATGGCACTCCAGAGAAACCCCAAGAACACTGTTTCAAGGCTAGAGGGATCCTGAGGTCACTGTAGCAACACGAAAGAGCTCCATGGACCAAAAATCAACTCGAGATGAGAGGTTAGTCCCTGGCTTCGACTCCAGAGGAATACCACCTTACCACAAGCACCTCAAGAGGAGGCTTCTCTCAGCTCTAGCTATGTGAGAGGGTCCCTGAGTTTGCGGCCTCAAGTTGAATGGACTCCGCGATTTCCTGACGCGAAATAAGGCCGGATATCACTGCAGTGACTTGAATGCAGGCTGGTCTTGCATCTCCCAAGACGAAAGGATGACTGAATCCCCTGTGGAGACCACAGAGAATGACCTAGTTCCTCACATCATCGCGGACGGAGGCCTCACATCCTTTGAAAACTCCAGAGGTACGCGGAGATCAGTGCCTCCAAAGGAGACGATGCCTGACTCCTCGTGAAACTTGATAGGAGTCCCAGGATTCCTGTGGCACGCGGAAAGGGACCCTTGGTCTCCCGCCTCAGCTGGAGAGGCGTCCCAATTGCCCTGCCAAGCCTCGAGGAGAATCCCGAGTTGTCCCTCGCAACTAGGCAGGAGTCCTGACGTCGCTGAAGAAACACGTGGGTGGAAGGGCCATCCCCGTCGTAACTCGAGAATATACCCCAGTTTCCCGCCGCAACTCGAGAAAAACCATGAGACTTCCCCATCGCCGCGAGATGCTGCCCGATTCCCCTGCACTGCGTGCAGAGCAATTCCGTTTTGCACATCACACTTGAAAGGAGCCTTGATTTCCTTGATGGCACTCCAGAGAAAACCCAAGAACACTGTTTCAAGGCTAGAGGGATCCTGAGGTCACTTTAGCAAAATGAAAGTGCTCCGTGGACCAAAAATCAACTCGAGATGAGAGGTTAGTCCCTGGCTTCGACTCCAGAGGAATACCACCTTACCACAAGCACCTCAAGAGGAGGCTTCTCTCAGCTCTAGCTATGTGAGAGGGACCCTGAGTTTGCGGCCTCATGTGGAATGGAGACCGCGATGCCCTGACTCGAAATAAGGCCGGATATCCCTGCAGTGACTTGAATGCAGGCTCGTCTTGCATCTCCCAAGTCGAAAGGATGTCTGAATCCCCTGTGTAGACCACAGAGAAAGACCTAGTTCCCCACCTCATGGCGACCGGAGGCCTCACATCCTTTGAAAACTCCAGAGGTATGCGGAGATCAGTGCCTCAAAGGAGACGATGCCTGACTCCTCGTGAAACTTGATAGGAGTCCCAGGATTCCTGTGACACGTGGAAAGGGACACTTGGTCTCCCGCCTCAGCTGGAGAGGCGTCCCAATTGCCCTGCCAAGCCTCGAGGAGAATCCCGAGTTGTCCCTCGCAACTAGGCAGGAGTCCTGACGTCAATGTACAAACATGTGGGTGGAAGGGCCATCCCCGTCGTAACTCGAGAATATACCCCATGTTCCCGCCGCAACTCGAGAAAAACCATGAGACTTCCCCCTCGCCCTGAGATGAGGCACGATTCCCCTGCACTGCATACAGAGCAATTACGGGTTGCACATCACACATGAAAGGATCCTTGATTTCCTTAATGGCACTCCATAGAAACCCCAAGAACACTGTTTCAAGGCTAGAGGGATCCTGAGGTCACTGTAGCAACACAAAAGGGCTCCGTGGACCAAAAATCAACTCGAGATGAGAGGTTAGTCCCTGGCGTCGACTCCAGAGGAATACCACCTTACCACAAGCACCTCAAGAGGATGCTTCTCTCAGCTCTAGCTATGTGAGAGGGACCCTGAGTTTGCGGCCTCAACTGGAATGGACACCGCGATGCCATGACTCGAAATAAGGCTGGATATCCCTGCAGTGACTTGAATGCAGGCTCGTCTTGCATCTCCCAAGACGAAAGGATGTCTGAATCCCCTGTGGAGACCACAGAGAAACACCTACTTCCCCACCTCATCGCGACTGGAGGCCTCACATCCCTTGAAAACTCCGGAGATACGCGGAGATCAGTGCCTCCAAAGGAGACGATGCCTGACTCCTCGTGAAACTTGATAGGAGTCCCAGGATTCCTGTGGCACGTGGAAAGGGACCCTTGGTCTCCCGCCTCAGCTGGAGAGGCGTCCCAATTGCCCTGCCAAGCCTCGAGGAGAATCCCGAGTTGTCCCTCGCAACTAGGCAGGAGTCCTGCCGTCGCTGAACTAACACGTGTGTGGAAGGGCCATCCCCGTCATAACTCGAGAATATACCCCAGGTTCCCGCCGCAACTCGAGAAAAACCATGAGACTTCCCCGTCGCCGCGAGATGAGGCCCGATTCCCCTGCACTGCGTGCAGAGCACTTCCGTGTTGCACATCACACATGAAAGGAGCCTTGATTTCCTTGATGCCACTCCAGAGAAACCCCAAGAACACTGTTTCAAGGCTAGCGGTATCCTGAGGTCACTGTAGCAACACGAAAGAGCTCCGTGGACCAAAAATCAACTCTGATGAGAGGTTAGTCCCTGGCTTCGACTCCAGAGGAATACCACCTTACCACAAGCACCTCAAGAGGAGGCTTCTCTCAGCTCTAGGTATGTGAGAGGGACCCTGAGTTTGCGTCCTCAAGTGGAATGGACACCGCGATGCCCTGACTCGAAATAACGCCGGATATCCCTGCAGTGACTTGAATGCAGGCTCGTCTTGCATCTCCCAAAACGAAAGGGTGTCTGAATCCCATGTGGAGACCACAGAGAAAGACCTAATTCCTCACATCATCGCGACCGGAGGCCTCACATCCTTTGAAAACTCCAGAGGTACGAGGAGATCAGTGCCTCCAAAGGAGACGATGCCTGACTCCTCGTGAAACTTGATAGGAGTCCCAGGATTCCTGTGGCACGAGGAAAGGGACCCTTGGTCTCCCGCCTCAGCTGGAGAGGCATCCCAATTGCCCTGCCAAGCCTCGAGGAGAATCCCGAGTTGTCCCTCGCAACTAGGCAGGAGTCCTGCCGTCGCTGAACTAACACGTATGTGGAAGGGCCATCCCCGTCGTAACTCGAGAATATACGCCAGGTTCCCGTCGCAACTCGAGAAAAACCATGAGACTTCCCCCTCGCCGCGAGATGAGGCCCGATTCCCCTGCACTGCGTGCAGAGCAATTCCGTGTTGCACATCACACATGAAAGGAGCCTTGATTTCCTTGATGGCACACCAGAGAAACCCCAAGAACACTGTTTCAAGGCTAGAGGGATCCTGAGGTCACTGTAGCAACAAGAAAGAGCTCCGTGGACCAAAAATCAACTCGAGATGAGAGGTTAGTCCCTGGCTTCGACTCCAGAGGAATACCACCTTACCACAAGCACCTCAAGAGGAGGCTTCTCTCAACTCTAGATATGTGAGAGGGACCCTGAGTTTGCGGCCTCAAGTGGAATGGAGACCGCGATGCCCTGACTCGAAATAAGGCCGGATATCCCTGCAGTGACTTGAATGCAGGCTCGTCTTGCATCTCCCAGGACGAAAGGATGTCTGAATCCCCTGTGGAGACCACAGAGAAAGACCTAGTTCCCCACCTCATCGCGACCGGAAGCCTCACATCCCTTGAAAACTCCAGAGGTACGCGGAGATCAGTGCCTCCAAAGGAGCCGATGCCTGACTCCTCGTAAAACTTGATAGGAGTCCCCGGATTCATGTGGCACGTGGAAAGGGACCCTTGGTCTCCCGCCTCAGCGGGAGAGGCGTCGCAATGGCCCTGCCAAGCCTCGAGGAGAATCCCGAGTTGTCCCTCGCAACTAGGCAGGAGTCTGACGTCGCTGAACAAACACGTGGGTGGAAGGGCCATCCCCGTCGTAACTCGAGAATATACCCCAGGTTCCCATCGCAATTCGAGAAAAATCATTAGACTTCCCTCTCGCCGCAAAATGAGGCCCGATACCCTGTACTGCGTGCAGAGCAATTCCGTGTTGCACATCACACATGAAAGGAGCCTTGATTTCCCCGATGGCACTCCAGAGAAACCCCAAGAACACTGTTTCAAGGTTGAGCGATCCGGAGGTCACTGTAGCAACACGAAAGAGCTCCGTGGACCAAAAATCAACTCGAGATGAGAGGTTAGTCCCTGGCTTCGACTCCAGAGGAATACCACCTTACCACAAGCTCTTCAAGAGGAGGCTTCTCTCAGCTCTATGTATGTGAGAGGGACCCTGAGTTTGCGGCCTCAAGTGGAATGGACACCGCGATGCCCTGACTCGAAATAAGGCCGGATATCCCTGCAGTGACTTGAATGCAGGCTCGTCTTGCATCTCCCAAGACGAAAGGATGTCTGAATCCCCTGTGGAGACCACAGAGAAAGACCTAGTTCCCCACCTCATCGCGACCGAAAGCCTCACATCCTTTGAAAACTCCAGAGGTACGCGGAGATCAGTGCCTCCAAAGGAGACGATGTCTGACTCCTCGTGAAACTTGATAGGAGTCCCAGGATTCTTGTGGCACGTGGAAAGGGACCCTTGGTCTACCGCCTCAGCTGGAGAGGCGTCCCAATTGCCCTGCCAAGCCTCGAGGAGAATCCCGAGTTGTCCCTCGCAACTAGGCAGGAGTCCTGACGTCACTGAACAAACACGTGGGTGGAAGGGCCATCCCCGTCGTAACTCGAGAATATACCCCAGGTTCCCGCCGCAACTCGAGAAAAACCATGAGACTTCCCCCTCGCCGCGAGATGAGGCCCGATTCCCCTGCACTGCGTGCAGAGCAATTCCGTGTTGCACATCACACATGAAAGGAGCCTTGATTTCCTTGATGGCACTCCAGAGAAACCCCAAGAACACTGTTTCAAGGCTAGAGGGATCCTGAGGTCACTGTAGCAACACGAAAGAGCTCCATGGACCAAAAATCAACTCGAGATGAGAGGTTAGTCCCTGGCTTCGACTCCAGAGGAATACCACCTTACCACAAGCACCTCAAGAGGAGGCTTCTCTCAGCTCTAGCTATGTGAGAGGGTCCCTGAGTTTGCGGCCTCAAGTTGAATGGACTCCGCGATTCCCTGACGCGAAATAAGGCCGGATATCACTGCAGTGACTTGAATGCAGGCTCGTCTTGCATCTCCCAAGACGAAAGGATGACTGAATCCCCTGTGGAGACCACAGAGAATGACCAAGTTCCCCACCTCATCGCGACCGTAGGCCTCACATCCTTTGAAAACTCCAGAGGTACGCGGAGATCAGTGCCTCCAAAGGAGACGATGTCTGACTCCTCGTGAAACTTGATAGGAGTCCCAGGATTCTTGTGGCACGTGGAAAGGGACCCTTGGTCTCCCGTCTCAGCTGGAGAGGCGTCCCAATTGCCCTGCCAAGCCTCGAGGAGAATCCCGAGTTGTCCCTCGCAACTAGGCAGGAGTCCTGACGTCGCTGAACAAACACGTGGGTGGAAGGGCCATCCCGGTCGTAACTCTAGAATATACCCCAGGTTCCCGCCCCAACTCGAGAAAAACCATGAGACTTCCCCGTCGCCGCGAGATGAGGCCCGATTCCCCTGCACTGCGTGCAGAGCAATTCCGTGTTGCACATCACAAATGAAAGGAGCCTTGATTTCCTTGATGGCACTCCAGAGAAACCCCAAGAACACTGTTTCAAGATTGGAGGGATCCTGAGGTCCCTGTAGCAGCACAAAAGAGTTCCGTGGACCATGAATCAACTGGAGATGAGAGGTTAGTCCCTGGCTTCGACTCCAGCGGAATACCACCTTACCACAAGCACCTCAAGAGAAGGCTTCTCTCAGCTCTAGGTATGTGAGAGGGACCCTGAGTTTGCGGCCTCAAGTGGAATGGACACCGCGATGCCCTGATTCGAAATAAGGCCGGATATCCCTGCAGTGACTTGAATGCAGGCTCGTCTTGCATCTCCCAAGACGAAAGGATGTCTGAATCCCCTGTGGAGACCACAGAGAAAGACCTAGTTCCCCACCTCATGGCGACCGGAGGCCTCACATCCTTTGAAAACACCAGAGGTACGCGGAGATCAGTGCCTCCAAAGGAGACGATGCCTGACTCCTCGTAAAACTTGATAGGAGTCCCAGGATTCCTGTGGCACGTGGAAAGGGACCCTTGGTCTCCGGCCTCAGCTGGAGAGGCGTCAAAATTGCCCTGCCAAGCCTCGAGGAGAATCCCGAGTTGTCCCTCGCAACTAGGCAGGAGTCCTGACGTCGCTGAACTAACACGTGGGTGCAACGGCCATCCCGGTCGTAACTCTAGAATATACCCCAGGTTCCCGCCGCAACTCGAGAAAAACCATGAGACTTCCCCGTCGCCGCGAGATGAGGCCCGATTCCCCTGCACTGCGTGCAGAGCAATTCCGTGTTGCACATCACACATGAAAGGAGCCTTGATTTCCATGATGGCACTCCAGATAAACCCCAAGAACACTGTTTCAAGGCTGGAGGAATCCTGAGGTCCGTGTAGCAGCACAAAAGAGTTCCGTGGACCATGAATCAACTCGAGATGAGAGGTTAGTCCCTGGCTTCGACTCCAGAGGAATACCACCTTACCACAAGCACCTCAAGAGGAGGCTTCTCTCAGATCTAGGTATGTGAGAGGGACCCTGAGTTTGCGGCCTCAAGTGGAATGGACACCGCGATGCCCTGATTCGAAATAAGGCCGGATATCCCTGCAGTGACTTGAATGCAGGCTCGTCTTGCATCTCCCAAGACGAAAGGATGTCTGAATCCCCTGTGGAGACCACAGAGAAAGACCTAGTTCCCCACCTCATGGCGACCGGAGGCCTCACATCCTTTGAAAACACCAGAGGTACGCGGAGATCAGTGCCTCCAAAGGAGACGATGCCTGACTCCTCGTAAAACTTGATAGGAGTCCCAGGATTCCTGTGGCACGTGGAAAGGGACCCTTGGTCTCCGGCCTCAGCTGGAGAGGCGTCAAAATTGCCCTGCCAAGCCTCGAGGAGAATCCCGAGTTGTCCCTCGCAATTGGCAGGAGTCCTGACGTCGCTGAACAAACACGTGGGTGCAACGGCCATCCCGGTCGTAACTCTAGAATATACCCCAGGTTCCCGCCGCAACTCGAGAAAAACCATGAGACTTCCCCGTCGCCGCGAGATGAGGCCCGATTCCCCTGCACTGCGTGCAGAGCAATTCCGTGTTGCACATCACACATGAAAGGAGCCTTGATTTCCATGATGGCACTCCAGAGAAACCCCAAGAACACTGTTTCAAGGCTGGAGGAATCCTGAGGTCCGTGTAGCAGCACAAAAGAGTTCCGTGGACCATGAATCAACTCGAGATGAGAGGTTAGTCCCTGGCTTCGACTCCAGAGGAATACCACCTTACCACAAGCACCTCAAGAGGAGGCTTCTCTCAGATCTAGGTATGTGAGAGGGACCCTGAGTTTGCGGCCTCAAGTGGAATGGAGACCGCGATTTCCTGATTCGAAATAAGGCCGGATATCCCTGCAGTGACTTGAATGCAGGCTCGTCTTGCATCTCCCAAGACGAAAGGATGTCTGAATCCCCTGTGGAGACCACAGAGAAAGATCTAGTTCCCCACCTCATGGCGACCGGAGGCCTCACATCCTTTGAAAACTCCAGAGGTACGCGGAGATCAGTGCCCCCAAAGGAGACGATGCCTGACTCCTCGTGAAACTTGATAGGAGTCCCAGGATTCCTGTGGCACGTGGAAAGGGACCCTTGGTCTCCAGCCTGAGCTCTAGAGGCGTTCCAATTGCCCTGCAAGCCTCCAGGAGAATCCCGAGTTGTCCCTCGCAACTAGGCAGGAGTCCTGACGTCGCTGAACAAACACGTTTGTGGAAGGGCCATCCCCGTCGTTACTCGAGAATATACCCCAGGTTCCCGCCGCAACTCGAGATAAACCATAGACTTCCCCCTCGCCGCGAGATGAGGCCCGATTCCCCTGCACTGCGTGCAGAGCAATTCCGTGTTGCACATCACACATGAAAGGAGCCTTGATTTCCTTGATGGCACTCCAGAGAAACCCCAAGAACACTGTTTCAAGGTTGAGGGATCCTGAGGTCACTGTAGCAACACGAAAGAGCTCCGTGGACCAAAAATCAACTCGAGATGAGAGGTTAGTCCCTCTCTTCGACTCCAGAGGAATACCACCTTACCACAAGCACCTCAAGAGGAGGCTTCTCTCAGCTCTATGTATGTGAGAGGGACCCTGAGTTTGCGGCCTCAAGTGGAATGTAGACCGCGATGCCCTGACTCGAAATAAGGCCGGATATCCCTGCAGTGACTTGAATGCAGGCTCGTCTTGCATCTCCCAAGACGAAAGGATGTCTGAATCCCCTGTGGAGACCACAGAGAAAGACCTAGTTCCCCACCTCATGGCGACCGGAGGCCTCACATCCTTTGAAAACTCCAGAGGTACGCGGAGATCAGTGCCTCCAAGGAGACGATGCCTGACTCCTCGTGAAACTTGATAGGAGTCCCAGGATTCTTGTGGCACGTGGAAAGGGACCCTTGGTCTCCCGCCTCAGCTGGAGAGGCGTCCCAATTGCCCTGCCAAGCCTCGAGGAGAATCCCGAGTTGTCCCTCGCAACTAGGCAGGAGTCCTGACGTCGCTGAACAAACACGTGGGTGGAAGGGCCATCCCCGTCGTAACTCGAGAATATACCCCAGGTTCCCATCGTAACTCGAGAAAAACCATGAGACTTCCCCCTCACCGCAAAATAAGGCCCGATACCCTGCACTGCGTGCAGAGCAATTCCGTGTTGCACATCACACATGAAAGGAGCCTTGATTTCCTTGATGGCACTGCAGAGAAACCCCAAGAACACTGTTTCAAGGCTAGAGGGATCCTGAGGTCACTGTAGCAACACGAAAGAGCTCCGTGGACCAAAAATCAACTCGAGATGAGAGGTTAGTCCCTGGCTTTGACTCCAGAGGAATACCACCTTACCACAAGCACCTCAAGAGAAGGCTTCTCTCAGCTCTAGCTATGTGAGAGGGTCCCTGAGTTTGCGGCCTCAAGTTGAATGGACTCCGCGATTCCCTGACGCGAAATAAGGCCGGATATCCCTGCAGTGACTTGAATGCAGGCTCGTCTTGCATCTCCCAAGACGAAAGGATGTCTGAATCCCCTGTGGAGACCACAGAGAATGACCTAGTTCCCCACCTCATCGCGACCGTAGGCCTCACATCCTTTGAAAACTCTAGAGGTACGCGGAGATCAGTGCCTCCAAAGGAGACGATGCCTGACTCCTCGTGAAACTTGATAGGAGTCCCCGGATTCCTGTGGGACGTGGAAAGGGACCCTTGGTCTACCGCCTCAGCTGGAGGGGCGTCCCAATTGCCCTGCTAAGCCTCGAGGAGAATCTCGAGTTGTCCCTCGCAACTATGCAGGAGTCCTGACGTCGCTGAACAAACACGTGGGTGGAAGGGCCATCCCGGTCGTAACTCTAGAATATACCCCAGGTTCCCGCCGCAACTCGAGAAAAACCAGGAGACTTACGCGTCGCCGCGAGATGAGGCCCGATTCCCCTGCACTGCGCGCAGAGCAATTCCGTGTTGCACATCACAAATGAAGGGAGCCTTGATTTCCTTGATGGCACTCCAGAGAAACCCCAAGAACACTGTTTCAAGGCTGGAGGGATCCTGAGGACCCTGTAGCAGCACAAAAGAGTTCCGTGGACCATGAATCAACTCGAGATGAGAGGTTAGTCCCTGGCTTCGACTCCAGAGGAATACCACCTTACCACAAGCACCTCAAGAGGAGGCTTCTCTCAGCTCTATGTATGTGAGAGGGACCCTGAGTTTGCGGCCTCAAGTGGAATGGAGACCGCGATGCCCTGACTCGAAATAAGGCCGGATATCCCTGCAGTGACTTGAATGCAGGCTCGTCTTGCATCTCCCAAGACGAAATGATGTCTGAATCCCCTGTGGAGACCACAGAGAAAGACCTAGTTCCCCACCTCATCGCGACCGGAGGCCTCACATGCTTTGAAAACTCCAGAGGTACGGGGAGATCAGTGCCTCCAAAGGAGACGATGCCGGACTCTTCGTGAAACTTGATAGGAGTCCCAGGATTCCTGTGGCACGTGGAACGGGGCCCTTGGTCTCCCGCCTTAGCTGGAGAGGCCTCCCAATTGCCCTGCCAAGCCTCGCGGAGAATCCCGAGTTGTCCCTCGCAACTAGGCAGGAGTCCTGACGTCGCTGAACAAACACGTGGGTGGAAGGGCCATCCCGGTCGTAACTCTAGAATATACCCCAGGTTCCCGCCGCAACTCGAGAAAAACCATGAGACTTCCCCCTCGCCGCGAGATGAGGCCCGATTCCCCTGCACTGCCTGCAGAGCAATTCCGTGTTGCACATCACAAATGAAAGGAGCCTTGATTTCCTTGATGGCACTCCAGAGACACCCCAAGAACACTGTTTCAAGGCTGGAGGGATCCTGAGGTCCCTGTAGCAGCACAAAAGAGTTCCGTGGACCATGAATCAACTCGAGATGAGAGGTTAGTCCCTGGCTTCGACTCCAGAGGAATACCACCTTACCACAAGCACCTCAAGAGGAGGCTTCTCTCAGCTCTAGGTATGTGAGAGGGACCCTGAGTTTGCGGCCTCACGTGGAATGAAGACCGCGATTTCCTGATTCGAAATAAGGCCGGATATCCCTGCAGTGACTTGAATGCAGGCTCGTCTTGCATCTCCCAAGACGAAAGGATGTCTGAATCCCCTGTGGAGACCACAGAGAAAGACCTAGTTCCCCACCTTATGGCGACCGGAGGCCTCACATCCTTTGAAAACTCCAGAGGTACGCGGAGATCAGTGCCCCCAAAGGAGACGATGCCTGACTCCTCGTGAAACTTGATAGGAGTCCCAGGATTCCTGTGGCACGTGGAAAGGGACCCTTGGTCTCCGGCCTGAGCTGGAGAGGCGTCCCAATTGCCCTGCCAAGCCTCAAGGAGAATCCCGAATTTTCCCTCACAACTAGGCAGGAGTCCTGACGTCGCTGAACAAACACGTGTGTGGAAGGGCCATTCCCGTCGTAACTCGAAAATATACACCAGGTTCCCGCCGCAACTCGAGAAAAACCATGAGACTTCCCCCTCGCCGCAAGATGAGGCCCGATTCCCCTGCACTGCGTGCAGAGTAATTCCGTGTTGCACATCACACATGAAAGGAGCCTTGATTTCCTTGATGGCACTCCAGAGAAACCCCAAGAACACTGTTTCAAGCCTAGAGGGATCCTGAGGACACTGTAGCCACACAAAAGAGCTCCGTGGACCAAAAATCAACTTGAGATGAGAGGTTAGTCCCTGGCTTCGACTCCAGAGGAAACCACCTTTCCACAAGCACCTCAAGATGAAGCTTCTCTCAGCTCTAGGTATGTGAGAGGGACCCTGAGTTTGCGGCCTCAAGTGGAATGGACACCGCGATGCCCTGACTCGAAATTAGGCCGGATATCCCTGCAGTGACTTGAATGCAGGCTCGTCTTGCATCTCCCAAGACGAAAGGATGTCTGAATCCCCTGTGGAGACCAAAGAGAAAGACCTAGTTCCCCACCTCATCGCGACCGGAGGCCTCACATCCTTTGAAAACTCCAGAGGTACGCGGAGATCAGTGCCTCCAAAGGAGACGATGCCTGACTCCTCGTGAAACTTGATAGGAGTCCCAGGATTCCTGTGGCACGTGGAAAGGGACCCTTGGTCTCCCGCCTCAGCTGGAGAGGCGTCCCAATTGCCCTGCCAAGCCTCGAGGAGAATCTCGAGTTGTCCCTCGCAACTAGGCAGGAGTCCTGACGTCGCTGAACAAGCACGTGTGTGAAAGGGCCATCCCCGTCGTAACTCGAGAATATACCCCAGGTTCCCGCCGCAACTCGAGAAAAACCATGAGACTTCCCCCTCGCCGCGAGATGAGGCGCGATTCCCCTGCCCTGCGTGCAGAGCAATTCCGTTTTGCACATCAAACATGAAAGGAGCCTTGATTTCCTTGATGGCACTCCAGAGAAACCCCAAGAACACTGTTTCAAGGCTAGAGGGATCCTGAGGTCACTGTAGCCACACCAAAGAGCTCCGTGGACCAAAAATCAACTCGAGATGAGAGGTTAGTCCCTGGCTTCAACTCCAGAGGAAAACCACCTTACCACAAGCACCTCAAGAGGAAGCTTCTCTCAGCTCTAGCTATGTGAGAGGGATCCTGATTTTGCGGCCTCAAGTGGAATGGACACCGCGATGCCCTGACTCAAAATAAGGCCGGATATCCCTGCAGTGACTTAAATGCAGGCTCGTTTTGCATCTCACAAGAGGTAAGGATGTCTGAATCCCCTGTGGAGACCACAGAGAAAGACATAGTTCCCCACTTCATCGCGACCGGAGGGCTCACATCCTTTGAAAACTCCAGAGGTACACGGAGATCAGTTCCTCCAAAGGAGACGATGCCTGACTCCTCGAGAAACTTGATAGGAGTCCCAGGATTCCTGTGGAACGTGGAAAGGGACACTTGGTCTACCGCCTCAGCTGGAGAGGCGTCCCAATTGCCTTGCCAAGCCCCCAGGAGAATCCCGAGTTGTCCCTCGCAACTAGGCAGGAGTCCTGCCGATGCTGAACAAACACGTGTGTGGAAGGGCCATCCCCGTCGTAACTCGAGAATATACCCCAGGTTCCCGCCGCAACTCGAGAAAAACCATGAGAATTCCCCTTCGCCGCGAGATGAGGCCCGATTCCCCTGCACTGCGTGCAGAGCAATTCAGTGTTGCACATCACACATGAAAGGAGCCTTGATTTCCTTGATGGCACTCCAGAGAAACCCCAAGAACACTGTTTCAAGGCTAGAGGGATCCTGAGGTCACTGTAGCAACATGAAAGAGCTCCGTGGACCAAAAATCAACTCGAGATGAGAGGTTAGTCCCTGGCTTCGACTCCAGTGGAATACCACCTTACCACAAGCACCGCAAGAGGAGGCTTCTCTCAGCTTCAGCTATGTGAAAGGGACCCTTAGTTTGCGGCCTCAAGTGGAATGGACACCGCGATGCCCTGGCTCGAAATAAGGCCGAATATCCCTGCAGTGACTTGAATGCAGGCTCGTCTTGCATCTCCCAAGACGAAAGGATGTCTGAATCCCCTGTGGAAACCACAGAGAAAGACCTAGTTCCCCACCTCATTGCGACCGGAGGCCTCACATCCTTTGAAAACTCCAGAGGTACGCAGAGATCAGTGCCTCCAAAGGAGACGATGCCTGACTCCTCGAGAAACTTGATAGGAGTCCCAGGATTCCTGTGGCACGTGGAAAGGGAACCTTAGTTTCCCGCCTCAGCTTGAGAGGCGTCCCAATTGCCCTGCCAAGCCTCGAGGAGAATCCCGAGTTGTCCCTCGCAACTAGGCAGGAGTCCTGATGTCGCTGAACAAACAGGTGGGTGGAAGGGCCATCCCTGGCCTAACTAGAGAATATACCCCAGGTTCCCGCCGCAACTCGAGAAAAACCATTAGACTTCCCCCTCGCCGCGAGATGAGGCCCGATTCCACTGCACTGCGTGCAGAGGAATTCCGTGTTGCACATCACACATGAAAGGAGCCTGGATTTCCTTGATGGCACTCCAGAGAAACCCCAAGAACACAGTTTCAAGGCTAGAGGGATCCTGAGGTCACTGTAGCAACACGAAAGAGCTCCATGGACCAACAATCAACTCGAGATGAGAGGTTAGTCCCTGGCTTCGACTCCAGAGGAATACCACCTTACCACAAGCACCTCAAGAGGAGGCTTCTCTCAGCTCTAGGTATGTGAGAGGGACCCTGAGTTTGCGGCCTCAAGTGGAATGGACACTGCGATGCCCTGACGTGAAATAAGGCCGGATATCCCTGCAGTGACTTGAATGCAGGCTCGTCTTGCATCTCCCAAGAAGAAAGCATCTCTGAATCCCCTGTGGAGACCACAGAGAAAGACCTAGTTCCCCACCTCATGGCGACCGGAGGCCTCACATCCTTTGAAAATTCCAGAGGTACGCGGAGATCAGTGCCTCCAAAGGAGACGATGCCTGACTCCTCGTGAAACTTGATAGGAGTCCCAGGATTCCTGCGGCACGTGGAAATGGACGCTTGGTCTACCGCCTCAGCTGGACAGGCGTCCCAATTGCCCTGCCAAGCCTCGAGGAGAATCCCGACTTGTCCCTCGCAACTAGGCAGGAGTCCTGATGTGGCTGAACAAACACGTGTGTGGAAGGGCCATCCCCGTCGTAACTCGAGAATAAACCCCAGATTCCCATCGCAACTCGAGAAAAACCATGAGACTTCCCCCTCGCCGCAAAATGAGGCCGAATCCCCTGCACTGCGTGCAGAGCAATTCCGTGTTGCACATCACACATGAAAGGAGACTTGATTTCCTTGATGGCACTCCAAAGAAACCCCAAGAACACAGTTTCAAGGCTAGAGGGATCCTGAGGTCACTGTAGCAACACAAAAGAGCTCCGTGGACCAAAAATCAACTCGAGATGAGAGGTTCGTCCCTGGCTTCGACTCCAGGGGAATACCACCTTACCACAAGCACCTCAAAAGGAGGCTTCTCTCAGCTCTAGGTATGTCAGTGGGACTCTGAGTTTGCGGCCTCAAGTGGAATGGACACCACGATGCTCTGACTCGAAATAAGGCCAGATATCCCTGCAGTGACTTGAATGCAGGCTCGTCTTGCATCTCCCAAGATGAAAGGATGTCTGAATCCACTGTGGAGACCACAGAGAAAGACCTAGTTCCCCACCTCATCGCGACCGGAGGCCTCACATCCTTTGAAATCTCCAGAGGTACGCGGAGATCAGTGCCTCCAAAGTAGACGGTGCCTGACTCCTCGTGAAACTTCTTAGGAGTCCCAGGATTCCTGTGGCACGTGGAAAGGGACCCTTGGTCTCCCGCCTCAGCTGGAGAGGCGTCCCAATTGCCCTGCCAAGCCTCGAGGAGAATCCCGAGTTGTCCCTCGCAACTAGGCAGGAGTCCTGACGTCGCTGAACAAGCACGTGTGTGGAAGGGCCATCCCCGTCGTAACTCGAGAATATACCCCAGGTTCCCGCCGCAACTCGAGAAAAACCATTAGACTTCCCCCTCGCCGCGAGATGAGGCCCGATTCCACTGCACTGCGTGCAGAGGAATTCCGTGTTGCACATCACACATGAAAGGAGCCTGGATTTCCTTGATGGCACTCCAGAGAAACCCCAAGAACACAGTTTCAAGGCTAGAGGGATCCTGAGGTCACTGTAGCAACACGAAAGAGCTCCGTGGACCAAAAATCAACGCGAGATGAGAGGTTAGTCCCTGGCTTCGACTCCAGAGGAATACCACCTTACCACAAGCACCTCAAGAGGAGGCTTCTCTCAGCTCTAGGTATGTGAGAGGGACCCTGAGTTTGCGGCCTCAAGTGGAATGGACACCGCGATGCCCTGACGCAAAATAAGGCCGGATATCCCTGCAGTGACTTGAATGCAGGCTCGTCTTGCATCTCCCAAGATGAAAGGATGTCTGAATCCCCTGTGGAGACCACAGAGAAAGACCTAGTTCCCCACCTCATCGCGACCGGAGGCCTCACATCCTTTGAAAACTCCAGAGGTACGCGGAGATCAGTGCCTCCAAAGGAGACGATGCCTGACTCCTCGTGAAACTTGATAGGAGCCCCAGGATTCCTGTGGCACGTGGAAAGGGAACCTTAGTTTCCCGCCTCAGCTGGAGAGGGGACCCAATTGCCCTGCCAAGCCTCGAGGAGAATCCCGAGTTGTCCCTCGCAACTAGGCAGGAGTCCTGCCGTCGCTGAACAAACAGGTGGGTGGAAGGGCCATCCCCGGCGTAACTCGAGAATATACCCCAGGTTCCCGCCGCAACTCGAGAAAAACTATGAGACTTCCCCCTCGCCGCGAGATGAGGCCCGATTCCACTGCACTGCGTGCAGAGGAATTCCGTGTTGCACATCACACATGAAAGGAGCCTGGATTTCCTTGATGGCACTCCAGAGTAATCCCAAGAACACAGTTTCAAGGCTAGAGGGATCCTGAGGTCACTGTACCAACACGAAAGAGCTCCGTGGACCAACAATCAACTCGAGATGAGAGGTTAGTCCCTGGCTTCGACTCCAGAGGAATACCACCTTACCACAAGCACCTCAAGAGGAGGCTTCTCTCAGCTCTAGGTATGTGAGAGGGACCCTGAGTTTCCGGCCTCAAGTGGAATAGACACTGCAATGCCCTGACTCGAAATAAGGCCGGATATCCCTGCAGTGACTTGAATGCAGGCTCGTCTTGCATCTCCCAAGATGAAAGGATCTCTGAATCCCCTGTGGAGACCACAGAGAAAGACCTAGTTCCCCACCTCATCGCGACCGGAGGCCTCACATCCTTTGAAAACTCCAGAGGTACGCGGAGATCAGTGCCTCCAAAGGAGACGATGCCTGACTCCTCGTGAAACTTCATAGGAGTCCCAGGATTCCTGTGGCACGTGGAAAGGGACACTTGGTCTCCCGCCTCAGATGGAGAGGCGTCCCAATTGCCCTGCCAAGCCTCGAGGAGAATCCCGAGTTGTCCCTCGCAACTAGGCAGGAGTCCTGACGTCGCTGAACAAACACGTGTGTGGAAGGGCCATCCCCGTCGTAACTCGAGAATATACCACAGGTTCCCGCCGAAACTCGAGAAAAACCATGAGACTTCCCCCTCGCCGCGAGATGAGGCCCGATTCCCCTGCACTGCGTGCAGAGCAATTCCGTGTTGCACAACAAACATGAAAGGAGCCTTGATTTCCTTGATGGCACTTCAGAGAAACCCCAAGAACACTGTTTCAAGGCTAGAGGGATCCTGAGGTCACTGTAGCAACACGAAAGAGCTCCGTGGACCAAAAATCAACTCGAGATGAGAGGTTAGTCCCTGGCTTTGACTCCAGAGGAATACAACCTTACCACAAGCACCTCAAGTGGAGGCTTCTCTCAGCTTTAGGCATGTGAGAGGGACCCTGAGTTTGCGGCCTCAAGTGGAATGGAGACCGCGATGCCCTGACTCGAAATAAGGCCGGATATCCCTGCAGTGACTTGAATGCAGGCTCGTCTTGCATCTCCCATGACGAAAGGATGTCTGAATCCCCTGTGGAGACCACAGAGAAACACCTAGTTCCCCACCTCATCGCGACTGGAGGCCTCACATTCTTTGAAAACTCCAGAGGTACGCGGAGATCAGTGCCTCCAAAGGAGAAGATGCCTGACTCCTCGTGAAACTTGATAGGAGTCCCAGGATTCCTGTGGCACGTGGAAAGGGACCCTTGGTCTCCCGCCTCAGCTGGAGAGGCGTCCCAATTGCCCTGCCAAGCCTCGAGGAGAATCTCGAGTTGTCCCTCGCAACTAGGCAGGAGTCTGACGTCACTGAACAAACACGTGGGTGGAAGGGCCATCTCCGTAGTAACTCAAGAATATACCCCAGGTTCCCATCGCAACTCGAGAAAAACCATGAGACTTCCCCCTCGCCGCGAGATGAGGCCCGATTCCCCTGCACTGCGAGCAGAGCAATTCCGTGTTGCACATCACACATGAAAGGAGCCTTGATTTACTTGATGACACTCGAGAGAAACCCCAAGAACTCTGTTTCAAGGCTAGAGGGATCCTGAGGTCACTGTAGCAACACGAAAGAGCTCCGTGGACCAAAAATCAACTCGAGATGAGAGGTTAGTCCCTGGCTTCGACTCCAGAGGAATACCACCTTACCACAAGCACCTCAAGAGGAGGCTTCTCTCAGCTCTAGGTATGTGAGAGGGACCCTGATTTTGCGGCCTCAAGTGGAATGGACACCGTGATACCCTGAAGTGAAATAAGGCCGGATATCCCTGCAGTGACTTGAATGCAGGCTCGTATTGCATCTCCCAAAATGAAAGGATGTCTGAATCCCCTGTAGAGACCACAGAGAAAGACCTAGTTCCCCACCTCATGGCGACCGGAGGCCTCACATCCTTTGAAAATTCCAGAGGTACGCGGAGATCAGTGCCTCCAAAGGAGACGATGCCTGACTCCTCGGGAAACTTGATAGGAGTCCCAGGATTCATGTGGCACGTGGAAAGGGACCCTTGGTCTCCCGCCTCAGCTGGAGAGGCGTCCCAATTGCCCTGCCAAGCCTCGAGGAGAATCCCGAGTTGTCCCTCACAACTAGGCAGGAGTCCTGACGTCACTGAAGAAACACGTGGGTGGAAGGGCCATCCCCGTCGTAACTCGAGAATATACCCCAGGTTCCCGCCGCAACTCGAGAAAAACCATGAGACTTCCCCCTCGCCGCGAGATGAGGCCCGATTCCCCTTTACTGCGTGCAGAGCAATTCAGTGTTGCACATCACACATGAAAGGAGCCTTGATTTCCTTGATGGCACTCCAGAGAAACCCCAAGAACACTGTTTCAAGGCTAGAGGGATCCTGAGGTCACTGTAGCAACACGAAAGAGCTCCGTGGACCACAAATCAACTCGAGATGAGAGGTTAGTCCCTGGATTCGACTCCAGAGGAATACCACCTTACCACAAGCACCTCAAGAGGAGGCTTCTCTCAGCTCTAGGTATGTGAGAGGGACCCTGAGTTTGCGGCCTCAAGTGGAATGGACACCGCGATGCCCTGACGTGAAATAAGGCTGGATATCCCTGAAGTGACTTGAATGCAGGCTCGTCTTGCATCTCCCAAAATGAAAGGATGTCTGAATACCCTGTGGAGACCACAGAGAAAGGCCTAGTTCCCCACCTCATGGCGACCGGAGGCCTCACATCCTTTGAAAACTCCAGAGGTACGCGGAGATCAGTGCCTCCAAAGGAGACAATGCCTGACTACTCGTGAAACTTGATAAGAGTCCCAGGATTACTGTGGTACGTGGAAAGGGACCCTTGGTCTCCCGCCTCAGCTGGAGAGGCGTCCCAATTGCCCTGCCAAGCCTCGAGGAGAATCCCGAGTTGTCCCTCGCAACTAGGCAGGAGTCCTGACGTCGCTGAGGAAACACGTGTGTGGAAGGGCCATCCCCGTCGTAAGTCGAGAATATACCGCAGGTTCCCGCCGCAACTCGAGAAAAACCATGAGACTTCCCCCTCGCCACGAGATGAGGCCCGATTCCCCTGCACTGCGTGCAGAGCAATTCCGTGTTGCACATCACACATGAAAGGAGCCTTGATTTCCATGATGGCACTCCAGAGAAACGCCAAGAACACTGTTTCAAGGCTAGAGGAATCCTGAGGTCACTGTAGCCACACGAAAGAGCTCCGTGGACCAAAAATCAACTCGAGAAGAGAGGTTAGTCCCTGGCTTCGACTCCAGGGGAATACCACCTTATCACAAGCACCTCAAGAGGAGGCTTCTCTCAACTCTAGGTATGTCAGTGGGACTCTGAGTTTGCGGCCTCAAGGGGAATGGACACCGCGATGCCCTGACGCGAAATAAGGCCGGATATCCCTGCAGTGACTTGAATGCAGGCTCGTCTTGCATCTCCCAAGATGAAAGGATGTCTGAATCCCCTGTGGAGACCACAGAGAAAGACCTAGTTCCCCACCTCATCGCGACCGGAGGCCTCACATCCTTTGAAATCTCCAGAGGTACGAGGAGATCAGTGCCTCCAAAGGAGACGGTGCCTGACTCCTCGTGAAACTTCTTAGGAGTCCCAGGATTCCTGTGGCACGTGGAAAGGGACCCTTGGTCTCCTGCCTCAGCTGGAGATTCATCAAAATTGCCCTGCCAAGCCTCGAGGAGAATCCCGAGTTTTCCCTCGCAACTAGGCAGGAGTATTGCCGTCGCTGAACAAACACGTGTGTGGAAGGGCCATCCCCGTCGTAACTCGAGAAAAACCCCAGGTTCCCGCCGCAACTCGAGAAAAACCATGAGACTTCCCCCTCGCCGCGAAATGAGGCCCGATTCCCCTGCACTGCGTGCAGAGCAATTCCGTGTTGCACATCACACATGAAAGGAGCCTTGATTTCCTTGATGGCACTCCAGAGAAACCCCAAG
Organism: Cervus elaphus; assembly: GCF_910594005.1. Classification (NCBI taxonomy): domain Eukaryota; kingdom Metazoa; phylum Chordata; class Mammalia; order Artiodactyla; family Cervidae; genus Cervus; species Cervus elaphus. Next base: position 653,251 of record NW_025316705.1, on the reverse strand, counting down.
AACACTGTTTCAAGGCTAGAGGGATCCTGAGGTCACTGTAGCAACACGAAAGAGCTCCGTGGACCAAAAATCAACTCGAGATGAGAGGTTAGTCCCTGGCTTCGACTCCAGAGGAATACCACCTTACCACAAGCACCTCAAGAGGAGGCTTCTCTCAGCTCTAGCTCTGTGAGAGGGACCCTGATTTTGCGGCCTCAAGTGGAATGGACACCGCGATGCCCTGACTCGAAATAAGGCCGGATATCCCTGCAGTGACTTGAATGCAGGCTCGTCTTGCATCTCCCAAGATGAAAGGATGTCTGAATCCCCTGTGGAGACCACAGAGAAAGACCTAATTCCCCACCTCATCGCGACCGGAGGCCTCACATCCTTTGAAAATTCCAGAGGTACGCGGAGATCAGTGCCTCCAAAGGAGACGATGCCTGACTCCTCGTGGAACTTGACAGGAGTCCCAGGATTCCTGTGACACGTGGAAAGGGACACTTGGTCTACCGCCTCAGCTGGAGTGGCGTCCCAATTGCCCTGCCAAGCCTGGAGGAGAATCCCGAGTTGTTCCTCGCAACTAGGCAGGAGTCCTGACGTCGCTGAACAAACACGTGTCTGGAAGGGCCATCCCCGACGTAACTCGAGAACATTCCCCAGGTTCCCGCCGCAACTCGAGAAAAACCATGAGACTTCCCCCTCGCCGCGAGATGAGGCCCGATTCCCCTGCACTGCGTGCAGAGCAATTCCGTGTTGCACATCACACATGAAAGGAGCCTTGATTTCCTTAATGGCACTCCAGAGAAACCCCAAGAACACTGTTTCAAGGCTAGAGGGATCCTGAGGTCACTGTAGCCACACGAAAGATCTCCGTGGAATAAAAATCAACTCGAGATGAGAGGTTATTCCCTCTCTTCGACTCCAGAGGAATACCACCTTACCACAAGCACTTCAAGAGGAGGCTTCTCTCAGCTCTAGGTATGTGAGAGGGACCCTGATTTTGCGGCCTCAAGTGGAATGGACACTGCGATGCCCTGACCCAAAATAAGGCCGGATATCCCTGCAGTGACTTGAATGCAGGCTCGTCTTGCATCTCCCAAGATGAAAGTATGTCTGAATCCCCTGTGGAGACCACAGAGAAAGACCTAGTTCCCCACCTCATCTCGACCGGAGGCCTAACATCCTTTGAAAACTCCAGAGGTACGCGGAGATCAGTGCCTCCAAAGGAGAAGATGCCTGACTCCTCGTGAAACTTGATAGGTGTCCCAGGATTCCTCTGGTACGTGGAAAGGGACCCTTGGTCTCCCGCCTCAGCTGGAGAGGCGTTCCAATTTCCCTGCCAAGCCTCGAGGAGATACCTGAGTTCTCCCTCGCAACTAGGCAGGAGTCCTGACGTCGCTGAACAAACACGTGTGTGGAAGGGCCATCCCCGTCGTAACTCGAGAATATACCCCAGGTTCCTGCCGCAACTCGAGGAAAACCATGAGACTTCCCCCTCGCCGCGAGATGAGGCCCGATTACCCTGCACTGCGTGCAGAGCAATTCCGTGTTGCACATCACACATGAAAGGAGCCTTGATTTCCTTGATGACACTCCAGAGAAACCCCAAGAACACTGTTTCAAGGCTAGAGGGATCCTGAGGTCACTGTAGCAACACGAAAAAGCTCCGTGGACCAAAAATCAACTCGAGATGAGAGGTTAGTTCCTGGCTTCGACTCCAGAGGAAAACCACCTTACCACAAGCACCTCAAGAGGAGGCTTCTCTCAGCTCTAGGTATGTGAGAGGGACCCTGAGTTTGCGGTCTCAAGTGGAATGGACACCGCGATGCCCTGACGCGAAATAAGGCCGTATATCCCTGCAGTGACTTGAATGCAGGCTGGTCTTGCATCTCCCAAGATGAAAGGATGTCTGAATCCCCTGTGGAGACCACAGAGAAAGACCTAGTTCCCCACCTCATGGCGACCGGAGGCCTCACATCCTTTGAAAACTCCAGAGGTACGCGGAGATCAGTGCCTCCAAAGGAGACGATGCCTGACTCCTCGTGAAACTTGATAGGAGTCCCAGGATTCCTGTGGCACGTGGAAAGGGACCCTTGGTCTCCCGCCTCAGCTGGAGATTCGTCCCAATTGCCCTGCCAAGCCTCGAGGAGAATCCCGAGTTTTCCCTCGCAACTAGGCAGGAGTATTGCCGTCGCTGAACAAACACGTGTGTGGAAGGGCCATCCCCGTCGTAACTCGAGAAAAACCCCAGGTTCCCGCCGCAACTCGAGAAAAACCATGAGACTTCCCCCTCGCCGCGAAATGAGGACCGATTCCCCTGCACTGCGTGCAGAGCAATTCCGTGCTGCACATCACACATGAAAGGAGCCTTGATTTCCTTGATGACACTCCAGAGAAACCCCAAGAACACTGTTTCAAGGCTAGAGGGATCCTGAGGTCACTGTAGCAACACAAAAGAGCTCCGAGGACCAAAAATCAACTCGAGATGAGAGGTTAGTCCCTGGCTTCGACTCCAGAGGAATACCACCTTACCACAAGCACCTCTAGAGGAGGCTTCTTTCAGCTCTAGGTATGTGAGAGGGACCCTGATTTTGCGGCCTCAAGGGGAATGGACACCGCGATGCCCTGACGCGAAATAAGGCCGGATATCCCTGCAGTGACTTGAATGCAGGCTCGTCTTGCATCTCCCAAAATGAGAGGATGTCTGAATCCCCTGTGGAGACCACAGAGAAAGACCTAGTTCCCCACCTCATGGCGACCGGAGGCCTCACATCCTTTGAAAACTCCAGAGGTACGCGGAGATCAGTGCCTCCAAAGGAGACGAGGCCTGACTCCTCGTGAAACTTGATAGGAGTCCCAGGATTCCTGTGGCACGTGGAAAGGGACCCTTGGTCTCCCGCCTCAGCTGGAGAGGCGTCCCAATTGCCCTGCCAAGCCTCGAGGAGAATCCCGAGCTGTCCCTCGCAACTAGGCAGGAGTCCTGACGTCGCTGAACAAACACGTGTGTGGAAGGGCCATCCCCGTCGTAACTATAGAGAATACCCCAGGTTCCCGCCGCAACTCGGGAAAAACCATGAGACTTCCCCCTCGCCGCGAGATGAGGCCCGATTCCCCTGCACTGCGTGCAGAGCAATTCCGTGTTGCACATCACACATGAAAGGAGCCTTGATTTCCTTAATGGCACTCCAGAGAAACCCCAAGAACACTGTTTCAAGGCTAGAGGGATCCTGAGGTCACTGTAGCCACACGAAAGATCTCCGTGGAATAAAAATCAACTCGAGATGAGAGGTTATTCCCTCTCTTCGACTCCAGAGGAATACCACCTTACCACAAGCACTTCAAGAGGAGGCTTCTCTCAGCTCTAGGTATGTGAGAGGGACCCTGATTTTGCGGCCTCAAGTGGAATGGACACTGCGATGCCCTGACCCAAAATAAGGCCGGATATCCCTGCAGTGACTTGAATGCAGGCTCGTCTTGCATCTCCCAAGATGAAAGTATGTCTGAATCCCCTGTGGAGACCACAGAGAAAGACCTAGTTCCCCACCTCATCTCGACCGGAGGCCTAACATCCTTTGAAAACTCCAGAGGTACGCGGAGATCAGTGCCTCCAAAGGAGAAGATGCCTGACTCCTCGTGAAACTTGATAGGTGTCCCAGGATTCCTCTGGTACGTGGAAAGGGACCCTTGGTCTCCCGCCTCAGCTGGAGAGGCGTCCCAATTTCCCTGCCAAGCCTCGAGGAGATACCTGAGTTCTCCCTCGCAACTAGGCAGGAGTCCTGACGTCGCTGAACAAACACGTGTGTGGAAGGGCCATCCCCGTCGTAACTCGAGAATATACCCCAGGTTCCTGCCGCAACTCGAGGAAAACCATGAGACTTCCCCCTCGCCGCGAGATGAGGCCCGATTACCCTGCACTGCGTGCAGAGCAATTCCGTGTTGCACATCACACATGAAAGGAGCCTTGATTTCCTTGATGACACTCCAGAGAAACCCCAAGAACACTGTTTCAAGGCTAGAGGGATCCTGAGGTCACTGTAGCAACACGAAAGAGCTCCGTGGACCAAAAATCAACTCGAGATGAGAGGTTAGTTCCTGGCTTCGACTCCAGAGGAAAACCACCTTACCACAAGCACCTCAAGAGGAGGCTTCTCTCAGCTCTAGGTATGTGAGAGGGACCCTGAGTTTGCGGTCTCAAGTGGAATGGACACCGCGATGCCCTGACGCGAAATAAGGCCGTATATCCCTGCAGTGACTTGAATGCAGGCTCGTCTTGCATCTCCCAAGATGAAAGGATGTCTGAATCCCCTGTGGAGACCACAGAGAAAGACCTAGTTCCCCACCTCATGGCGACCGGAGGCCTCACATCCTTTGAAAACTCCAGAGGTACGCGGAGATCAGTGCCTCCAAAGGAGACGATGCCTGACTCCTCGTGAAACTTGATAGGAGTCCCAGGATTCCTGTGGCACGTGGAAAGGGACCCTTGGTCTCCCGCCTCAGCTGGAGATTCGTCCCAATTGCCCTGCCAAGCCTCGAGGAGAATCCCGAGTTTTCCCTCGCAACTAGGCAGGAGTATTGCCGTCGCTGAACAAACACGTGTGTGGAAGGGCCATCCCCGTCGTAACTCGAGAAAAACCCCAGGTTCCCGCCGCAACTCGAGAAAAACCATGAGACTTCCCCCTCGCCGCGAAATGAGGACCGATTCCCCTGCACTGCGTGCAGAGCAATTCCGTGCTGCACATCACACATGAAAGGAGCCTTGATTTCCTTGATGACACTCCAGAGAAACCCCAAGAACACTGTTTCAAGGCTAGAGGGATCCTGAGGTCACTGTAGCAACACAAAAGAGCTCCGAGGACCAAAAATCAACTCGAGATGAGAGGTTAGTCCCTGGCTTCGACTCCAGAGGAATACCACCTTACCACAAGCACCTCAAGAGGAGGCTTCTTTCAGCTCTAGGTATGTGAGAGGGACCCTGATTTTGCGGCCTCAAGGGGAATGGACACCGCGATGCCCTGACGCGAAATAAGGCCGGATATCCCTGCAGTGACTTGAATGCAGGCTCGTCTTGCATCTCCCAAAATGAGAGGATGTCTGAATCCCCTGTGGAGACCACAGAGAAAGACCTAGTTCCCCACCTCATGGCGACCGGAGGCCTCACATCCTTTGAAAACTCCAGAGGTACGCGGAGATCAGTGCCTCCAAAGGAGACGAGGCCTGACTCCTCGTGAAACTTGATAGGAGTCCCAGGATTCCTGTGGCACGTGGAAAGGGACCCTTGGTCTCCCGCCTCAGCTGGAGAGGCGTCCCAATTGCCCTGCCAAGCCTCGAGGAGAATCCCGAGTTGTCCCTCGCAACTAGGCAGGAGTCCTGACGTCGCTGATCAAACACGTGTGTGGAAAGGCCATCCCCGTCGTAACTATAGAGAATACCCCAGGTTCCCGCCGCAACTCGGGAAAAACCATGAGACTTCCCCCTCGCCGCGAGATGAGGCCCAATTCCCCTGCACTGCGTGCAGAGCAATTCCGTGTTGCACATCACACATGAAAGGAGCCTTGATTTCCTTGATGACACTCCAGAGAAACCCCAAGAACACTGTTTCAAGGCTAGAGGGATCCTGAGGTCACTGTAGCAACACGAAAGAGCTCCGTGGACCAAAAATCAACTCGAGATGAGAGGTTAGTTCCTGGCTTCGACTCCAGAGGAATACCACCTTACCACAAGCACTTCAAGAGGAGGCTTCTCTCAGCTCTAGGTATGTGAGAGGGACCCTGATTTTACGGCCTCAAGTGGAATGGACACTGCGATGCACTGACGCGAAATAAGGCCGTATATCCCTGCAGTGACTTGAATGCAGGCTCGTCTTGCATCTCCCAAGATGAAAGGATGTCTGAATCCCCTGTGGAGACCACAGAGAAAGACCTAGTTCCCCACCTCATCGCGATCGGAGGCCTCACATCCTTTGAAAACTCCAGAGGTACGCGGAGATCAGTGCCTCCAAAGGAGACGATGCCTGACTCCTCGTGAAACTTGATAGGAGTCCCAGGATTCGTGTGGCACGTGGAAAGGGACCCTTGGTCTCCCGCCTCAGCTGGAGAGGCGTCCCAATTGCCCTGCCAAGCCTCGAGGAGAATCCTGAGTTCTCCCTCGCAACTAGGAAGGAGTCCTGACGTCGCTGAACAAACACTTATGTGGAAGGGCCATCGCCGTCGTAACTAGAGAATATACCCCAGGTTCCCGCCGCAACTCGAGGAAAACCATGAGACTTCCCCCTCGCCGCGAGATGAGGCCCGATTCCCCTGCACTGCGTGCAGAGCAATTCCGTGCTGCACATCACACATGAAAGGAGCCTTGATTTACTTGATGACACTCCAGAGAAACCCCAAGAACACTGTTTCAAGCCTAGAGGGATCCTGAGGTCACTGTAGCAACACAAAAGAGCTCCGTGGACCAAAAATCAACTCGAGATGAGAGGTTAGTCCCTGGCTTCGACTCCAGAGGAATACCACCTTACCACAAGCACCTCAAGAGGAGGCTTCTCTCAGCTCTAGGTATGTGAGAGGGACCCTGATTTTGCGGCCTCAAGTGGAATGGACACCGCGATGCCCTGACGTGAAATAAGGACGGATATCCCTGCAGTGACTTGAATGCAGGCTCGTCTTGCATCTCCCAAAATGAAAGGATGTCTGAATCCCCTGTGGAGACCACAGAGAAAGACCTAGTTCCCCACCTCATGGCGACCGGAGGCCTCACATCCTTTGAAAACTCCAGAGGTACGCGGAGATCAGTCCCTCCAAAGGAGACGAGGCCTGACTCCTCGTGAAACTTGATAGGAGTCCCAGGATTCATGTGGCACATGGAAAGGGACCCTTGGTCTCCCGCCTCAGCTGGAGAGGCGTCCCAATTGCCCTGCCAAGCCTCGAGGAGAATCCCGAGTTGTCCCTCGCAACTAGGCAGGAGTCCTGACGTCGCTGATCAAACACGTGTGTGGAAAGGCCATCCCCGTCGTAACTATAGAGAATACCCCAGGTTCCCGCCGCAACTCGGGAAAAACCATGAGACTTCCCCCTCGCCGCGAGATGAGGCCCGATTCCCCTGCACTGCGTGCAGAGCAATTCCGTGTTGCACATCACACATGAAAGGAGCCTTGATTTCCTTGATGGCACTCCAGAGAAAACCCAAGAACACTGTTTCAAGGCTAGAGCGATCCTGAGGTCACTGTAGCAACACGAAAGAGCTCCGTGGACCAAAAATCAACTCGAGATGAGAGGGTAGTCCCTGGCTTCGACTCCAGAGGAATACCACCTTACCACAAGCACCTCAAGAGGAGGCTTCTCTCAGCTCTAGGTATGTGAGAGGGACCCTGAGTTTGCGGCCTCAAGTGGAATGGACACTGCGATGCACTGACGCGAAATAAGGCCGTATATCCCTGCAGTGACTTGAATGCAGGCTCGTCTTGCATCTCCCAAGATGAAAGGATATCTGAATCCCCTGTGGAGACCACAGAGAAAGACCTAGTTCCCCACCTCATTGCGACCGGAGGCCTCACATCCTTTGAAAACTCCAGAGGTACGCGGAGATCAGTGCCTCCAAAGGAGACGATGCCTGACTCCTCGTGAAACTTGATAGGAGTCCCAGGATTCCTGTGGCACGTGGAAAGGGACCCTTGGTCTCCCGCCTCAGCTGGAGAGGCGTCCCAATTGCCCTGCCAAGCCTCGAGGAGAATCCCGAGTTTTCCCTCGCAACTAGGCAGGAGTCCTGACGTCGCTGAACAAACACGTGTGTGGAAGGGCCATCCCCGTCGTAACTCGAGAATATACCCCAGGTTCCTGCCGCAACTCGAGGAAAACCATGAGACTTCCCCCTCGCCGCGAGATGAGGCCCGATTACCCTGCACTGCGTGCAGAGCAATTCCGTGTTGCACATCACACATGAAAGGAGCCTTGATTTCCTTGATGACACTCCAGAGAAACCCCAAGAACACTGTTTCAAGGCTAGAGGGATCCTGAGGTCACTGTAGCAACACGAAAAAGCTCCGTGGACCAAAAATCAACTCGAGATGAGAGGTTAGTTCCTGGCTTCGACTCCAGAGGAAAACCACCTTACCACAAGCACCTCAAGATGAGGCTTCTCTCAGCTCTAGGTATGTGAGAGGGACCCTGAGTTTGCGGTCTCAAGTGGAATGGACACCGCGATGCCCTGACGCGAAATAAGGCCGTATATCCCTGCAGTGACTTGAATGCAGGCTCGTCTTGCATCTCCCAAGATGAAAGGATGTCTGAATCCCCTGTGGAGACCACAGAGAAAGACCTAGTTCCCCACCTCATGGCGACCGGAGGCCTCACATCCTTTGAAAACTCCAGAGGTACGCGGAGATCAGTGCCTCCAAAGGAGACGATGCCTGACTCCTCGTGAAACTTGATAGGAGTCCCAGGATTCCTGTGGCACGTGGAAAGGGACCCTTGGTCTCCCGCCTCAGCTGGAGATTCGTCCCAATTGCCCTGCCAAGCCTCGAGGAGAATCCCGAGTTTTCCCTCGCAACTAGGCAGGAGTATTGCCGTCGCTGAACAAACACGTGTGTGGAAGGGCCATCCCCGTCGTAACTCGAGAAAAACCCCAGGTTCCCGCCGCAACTCGAGAAAAACCATGAGACTTCCCCCTCGCCGCGAAATGAGGACCGATTCCCCTGCACTGCGTGCAGAGCAATTCCGTGCTGCACATCACACATGATAGGAGCCTTGATTTCCTTGATGGCACTCCAGAGAAACCCCAAGAACACTGTTTCAAGGCTAGAGGGATCCTGAGGTCACTGTAGCAACACAAAAGAGCTCCGAGGACCAAAAATCAACTCGAGATGAGAGGTTAGTCCCTGGCTTCGACTCCAGAGGAATACCACCTTACCACAAGCACCTCAAGAGGAGGCTTCTTTCAGCTCTAGGTATGTGAGAGGGACCCTGATTTTGCGGCCTCAAGGGGAATGGACACCGCGATGCCCTGACGCGAAATAAGGCCGGATATCCCTGCAGTGACTTGAATGCAGGCTCGTCTTGCATCTCCCAAAATGAGAGGATGTCTGAATCCCCTGTTGAGACCACAGAGAAAGACCTAGTTCCCCACCTCATGGCGACCGGAGGCCTCACATCCTTTGAAAACTCCAGAGGTACGCGGAGATCAGTGCCTCCAAAGGAGACGAGGCCTGACTCCTCGTGAAACTTGATAGGAGTCCCAGGATTCCTGTGGCACGTGGAAAGGGACCCTTGGTCTCCCGCCTCAGCTGGAGAGGCGTCCCAATTGCCCTGCCAAGCCTCGAGGAGAATCCCGAGCTGTCCCTCGCAACTAGGCAGGAGTCCTGACGTCGCTGATCAAACACGTGTGTTGAAAGGCCATCCCCGTCGTAACTATAGAGAATACCCCAGGTTCCCGCCGCAACTCGGGAAAAACCATGAGACTTCCCCCTCGCCGCGAGATGAGGCCCGATTCCCCTGCACTGCGTGCAGAGCAATTCCGTGTTGCACATCACACATGAAAGGAGCCTTGATTTCCTTAATGGCACTCCAGAGAAACCCCAAGAACACTGTTTCAAGGCTAGAGGGATCCTGAGGTCACTGTAGCCACACGAAAGATCTCCGTGGAATAAAAATCAACTCGAGATGAGAGGTTATTCCCTCTCTTCGACTCCAGAGGAATACCACCTTACCACAAGCACTTCAAGAGGAGGCTTCTCTCAGCTCTAGGTATGTGAGAGGGACCCTGATTTTGCGGCCTCAAGTGGAATGGACACTGCGATGCCCTGACCCAAAATAAGGCCGGATATCCCTGCAGTGACTTGAATGCAGGCTCGTCTTGCATCTCCCAAGATGAAAGTATGTCTGAATCCCCTGTGGAGACCACAGAGAAAGACCTAGTTCCCCACCTCATCTCGACCGGAGGCCTAACATCCTTTGAAAACTCCAGAGGTACGCGGAGATCAGTGCCTCCAAAGGAGAAGATGCCTGACTCCTCGTGAAACTTGATAGGTGTCCCAGGATTCCTCTGGTACGTGGAAAGGGACCCTTGGTCTCCCGCCTCAGCTGGAGAGGCGTCCCAATTTCCCTGCCAAGCCTCGAGGAGATACCTGAGTACTCCCTCGCAACTAGGCAGGAGTCCTGACGTCGCTGAACAAACACGTGTGTGGAAGGGCCATCCCCGTCGTAACTCGAGAATATACCCCAGGTTCCTGCCGCAACTCGAGGAAAACCATGAGACTTCCCCCTCGCCGCGAGATGAGGCCCGATTACCCTGCACTGCGTGCAGAGCAATTCCGTGTTGCACATCACACATGAAAGGAGCCTTGATTTCCTTGATGACACTCCAGAGAAACCCCAAGAACACTGTTTCAAGGCTAGAGGGATCCTGAGGTCACTGTAGCAACACGAAAGAGCTCCGTGGACCAAAAATCAACTCGAGATGAGAGGTTAGTTCCTGGCTTCGACTCCAGAGGAAAACCACCTTACCACAAGCACCTCAAGAGGAGGCTTCTCTCAGCTCTAGGTATGTGAGAGGGACCCTGAGTTTGCGGTCTCAAGTGGAATGGACACCGCGATGCCCTGACGCGAAATAAGGCCGTATATCCCTGCAGTGACTTGAATGCAAGCTCGTCTTGCATCTCCCAAGATGAAAGGATGTCTGAATCCCCTGTGGAGACCACAGAGAAAGACCTAGTTCCCCACCTCATGGCGACCGGAGGCCTCACATCCTTTGAAAACTCCAGAGGTACGCGGAGATCAGTGCCTCCAAAGGAGACGATGCCTGACTCCTCGTGAAACTTGATAGGAGTCCCAGGATTCCTGTGGCACGTGGAAAGGGACCCTTGGTCTCCCGCCTCAGCTGGAGATTCGTCCCAATTGCCCTGCCAAGCCTCGAGGAGAATCCCGAGTTTTCCCTCGCAACTAGGCAGGAGTATTGCCGTCGCTGAACAAACACGTGTGTGGAAGGGCCATCCCCGTCGTAACTCGAGAAAAACCCCAGGTTCCCGCCGCAACTCGAGGAAAACCATGAGACTTCCCCCTCGCCGCGAGATGAGGCCCGATTCCCCTGCACTGCGTGCAGAGCAATTCCGTGCTGCACATCACACATGAAAGGAGCCTTGATTTACTTGATGACACTCCAGAGAAACCCCAAGAACACTGTTTCAAGGCTAGAGGGATCCTGAGGTCACTGTAGCAACACAAAAGAGCTCCGTGGACCAAAAATCAACTCGAGATGAGAGGTTAGTCCCTGGCTTCGACTCCAGAGGAATACCACCTTACCACAAGCACCTCAAGAGGAGGCTTCTCTCAGCTCTAGGTATGTGAGAGGGACCCTGATTTTGCGGCCTCAAGTGGAATGGACACCGCGATGCCCTGACGTGAAATAAGGACGGATATCCCTGCAGTGACTTGAATGCAGGCTCGTCTTGCATCTCCCAAAATGAAAGGATGTCTGAATCCCCTGTGGAGACCACAGAGAAAGACCTAGTTCCCCACCTCATGGCGACCGGAGGCCTCACATCCTTTGAAAACTCCAGAGGTACGCGGAGATCAGTCCCTCCAAAGGAGACGAGGCCTGACTCCTCGTGAAACTTGATAGGAGTCCCAGGATTCATGTGGCACATGGAAAGGGACCCTTGGTCTCCCGCCTCAGCTGGAGAGGCGTCCCAATTGCCCTGCCAAGCCTCGAGGAGAATCCCGAGTTGTCCCTCGCAACTAGGCAGGAGTCCTGACGTCGCTGATGAAACACGTGTGTGGAAAGGCCATCCCCGTCGTAACTATAGAGAATACCCCAGGTTCCCGCCGCAACTCGGGAAAAACCATGAGACTTCCCCCTCGCCGCGAGATGAGGCCCGATTCCCCTGCACTGCGTGCAGAGCAATTCCGTGTTGCACATCACACATGAAAGGAGCCTTGATTTCCTTGATGGCACTCCAGAGAAAACCCAAGAACACTGTTTCAAGGCTAGAGCGATCCTGAGGTCACTGTAGCAACACGAAAGAGCTCCGTGGACCAAAAATCAACTCGAGATGAGAGGGTAGTCCCTGGCTTCGACTCCAGAGGAATACCACCTTACCACAAGCACCTCAAGAGGAGGCTTCTCTCAGCTCTAGGTATGTGAGAGGGACCCTGAGTTTGCGGCCTCAAGTGGAATGGTCACTGCGATGCACTGACGCGAAATAAGGCCGTATATCCCTGCAGTGACTTGAATGCAGGCTCGTCTTGCATCTCCCAAGATGAAAGGATATCTGAATCCCCTGTGAAGACCACAGAGAAAGACCTAGTTCCCCACCTCATCGCGACAGGAGGCCTCACATCCTTTGAAAACTCCAGAGGTACGCGGAGATCAGTGCCTCCAAAGGAGACGATGCCTGACTCCTCGTGAAACTTGATAGGAGTCCCAGGATTCCTGTGGCACGTGGAAAGGGACACTTGGTCTCCCGCCTCAGCTGGAGAGGCGTCCCAATTGCCCTGCCAAGCCTCGAGGAGAATCCCGAGTTTTCCCTCGCAACTAGGCAGGAGTCCTGACGTCGCTGAACAAACACGTGTGTGGAAGGGCCATCCCCGTCGTAACTCGAGAATATACCCCAGGTTCCCGCCGCAATTCGAGAAAAACCATGAGACTTCCCCCTCGCCGCGAGATGAGGCCCGATTCCCCTGCACTGCGTGCAGAGCAATTCCCTGTTGCACATCACACATGAAAGGAGCCTTGATTTCCTTGATGGCACTCCAGAGAAACCCCAAGAACACTGTTTCACGGCTAGAGGGATCCTGAGGTCACTGTAGCAACACGAAAGAGCTCCGTGGACCAAAAATCAACTCGAGATGAGAGGTTAGTCCCTGTCTTCGACTCCAGAGGAATACCACCTTACCACAAGCACCTCAAGAGGAGGCTTCTCTCAGCTCTAGGTATGTGAGAGGGACCCTGAGTTTGCGGCCTCAAGTGGAATGGACACTGCGATGCACTGACGCGAAATAAGGCCGTATATCCCTGCAGTGACTTGAATGCAGGCTCGTCTTGCATCTCCCAAGATGAAAGGATGTCTGAATCCCCTGTGGAGACCACAGAGAAAGACCTAGTTCACCACCTCATGGCGACCGGAAGCCTCACATCCTTTGAAAACTCCAGAGGTACGCGGAGATCAGTCCCTCCAAAGGAGACGAGGCCTGACTCCTCGTGAAACTTGATAGGAATCCCAGGATTCATGTGGCACATGGAAAGGGACCCTTGGTCTCCCGCCTCAGCTGGAGAGGCGTCCCAATTGCCCTGCCAAGCCTCGAGGAGAATCCCGAGTTGTCCCTCGCAACTAGGCAGGAGTCCTGACGTCGCTGATCAAACACGTGTGTGGAAAGGCCATCCCCGTCGTAACTATAGAGAATACCCCAGGTTCCCTCCGCAACTCGGGAAAAACCATGAGACTTCCCCCTCGCCGCGAGATGAGGCCCGATTCCCCTGCACTGCGTGCAGAGCAATTCCGTGTTGCACATCACACATGAAAGGAGCCTTGATTTCCTTAATGACACTCCAGAGAAACCCCAAGAACACTGTTTCAAGGCTAGAGGGATCCTGAGGTCACTGAAGCAACACGAAAGAGCTCCGTGGACCAAAAATCAACTCGAGATGAGAGGTTAGTCCCTGGCTTCGACTCCAGAGGAATACCACCTTACCACAAGCACCTCAAGAGGAGGCTTCTCTCAGCTCTAGCTCTGTGAGAGGGACCCTGATTTTGCGGCCTCAAGTGGAATGGACACCGCGATGCCCTGACTCGAAATAAGGCCGGATATCCCTGCAGTGACTTGAATGCAGGCTCGTCTTGCATCTCCCAAGATGAAAGGATGTCTGAATCCCCTGTGGAGACCACAGAGAAAGACCTAATTCCCCACCTCATCTCGACCGGAGGCCTCACATCCTTTGAAAACTCCAGAGGTACGCGGAGATCAGTGCCTCCAAAGGAGACGATGCCTGACTCCTCGTAAAACTTGATAGGAGTCCCAGGATTCCTGTGACACGTGGAAAGGGACACTTGGTCTAACGCCTCAGCTGAAGAGGCGTCCCAATTGCCCTGCCAAGCCTCGAGGAGAATCCCGAGTTGTCCCTCGCAACTAGGCAGGAGTCCTGACGCCGCTGAACAAACACGTGTCTGGAAGGGCCATCCCCGACGTAACTCGAAAAAATACCCCAGGTTCCCGCCGCAACTCGAGAAAAACCATGAGACTTCCCCCGCGCCGCGAGATGAGGCCTGATTCCCCTGCACTGCGTGCAGAGCAATTCCGTGTTGCACATCACACATGAAAGGAGCCTTGATTTCCTTGATGGCACTCCAGAGAAACCCCAAGAACACTGTTTCAAGGCTAGAGGGATCCTGAGGTCACTGTAGCCACACGAAAGAGCTCCGTGGACCAAAAATCAACTCGAGATGAGAGGGTAGTCCCTGGCTTCGACTCCAGAGGAATACCACCTTACCACAAGCACCTCAAGAGGAGGCTTCTCTCAGCTCAAGGTATGTGAGAGGGACCCTGAGTTTGCGGCCTCAAGTGGAATGGACACGGCGATGCCCTGACTCGAAATAAGGCCGGATATCCCTGCAGTGACTTGAATGCAGGCTCGTCTTGCATCTCCCAAGATGAAAGGATGTCTGAATCCCCTGTGGAGACCACAGAGAAAAACCTAGTTCTCCACCTCATCTCGACCGGAGGCCTCACATCCTTTGAAAACTCCAGAGGTACGCGGAGGTCAGTGCCTCCAAAGGAGACGATGCCTGACTCCTCGTGAAACTTGATAGGAGTCCCAGGATTCCTGTGACACGTGGAAAGGGACACTTGGTCTCCCGCCTCAGCTGGAGAGGCGTCCCAATTGCCCTGCAAAGCCTCGAGGAGAATCCCGAGTTGTCCCTCGCAACTAGGCAGGAGTCCTGACGTCGCTGAACAAACACGTGTGTGGAAGGGCCATCCCCGTCGTTACTCGAGAATATACCCCAGGTTCCCGCCGCAACTCGAGAAAAACCATGAGACTTCCCCGTCGCCGCGAGATGAGGCCCGATTCCCCTGCACTGCCTGCAGAGCAATTCCGTGTTGCACATCACACATGAAAGGAGCCTTGATTTTCTTGATGGCACTCCAGAGAAACCGCAAGAACACTGTTTCAAGGCTAGAGGGATCCTGAGGTCACTGTAGCAACACGAAAGAGCTCCGTGGACCAAAAATCAACGCGAGATGAGAGGTTAGTCCCTGGCTTCGATTCCAGAGGAATACCACCTTACCACAAGCACCTCAAGAGCAGGCTTCTCTCAGCTCTAGGTATGTGAGAGGGACCCTGAGTTTGCGGCCTCAAGTGGAATGGACACCGCGATGCCCTGACTCGAAATAAGGCCGGATATCCCTGCAGTGACTTGAATGCAGGCTCGTCTTGCATCTCCCAAGACGAAAGGATGTCTGAATCCCCTGTGGAGACCACAGAGAAAGACCTAGTTCCCCACCTCATCGCAACCGGAGGCCTCACATCCTTTGAAAACTCCAGAGGTACGCGGAGATCAGTGCCTCCAAAGGAGACGATGCCTGACTCCTCGCGAAATTTGAAAGGAGTCCCAGGATTCCTGTGCACGTGGAAAGGGACCCTTGGTCTCCGCCTCAGCTGGAGAGGCGTCTCAATTGCCCTGCCAAGCCTCGAGGAGAATCCCGAGTTGTCCCTCGCAACTAGGCAGGAGTCCTGACGTCGCTGAACAAACACGTGGGTGGAAGGGCCATCCCCGTTGTAACTCGAGAATATACCCCAGGTTCCCGCCGCAACTCGAGAAAAACCATGAGACTTCCCCCTCGCCGCGAGATGAGGCCCGATTCCCCTGCACTGCGTGCAGAGCAATTCCGTGTTGCACATCACACATGAAAGGAGCCTTGATTTCCTTAATGGCACTCCAGAGAAACCCCAAGAACACTGTTTCAAGGCTAGAGGGATCCTGAGGTCACTGTAGCCACACGAAAGAGCTCCGTGGACCAAAAATCAACTCGAGATGAGAGGTTAGTCCCTGGCTTCGACTCCAGAGGAATACCACCTTACCACAAGCACCTCAAGAGGAGGCTTCTCTCAGCTCTAGGTATGTGAGAGGGACCCTGAGTTTGCGGCCTCAAGTGGAATGGACACCGCGATTCCCTGACTCGAAATAAGGCCGGATATCCCTGCAGTGACTTGAATGCAGGCTCGTCTTGCATCTCCCAAGATGAAAGGATGTCTGAATCCCCTGTGGAGACCACAGAGAAAGACCTAGTTCCACACCTCATCTCGACCGGAGGCCTAACATCCTTTGAAAACTCCAGAGGTACGCGGAGGTCAGTGCCTCCAAAGGAGACGATGCCTGACTCCTCGTGAAACTTGATAGGAGTCCCAGGATTCCTGTGACACGTGGAAAGGGACACTTGGTTTCCCGCCTCAGCTGGAGAGGCGTCCCAATTGCCCTGCCAAGCCTCGAGGAGAATCCCGAGTTGTCCCTCGCAACTAGGCAGGAGTCCTGACGTCGCTGAACAAACACGTGTGTGGAAGGGCCATCCCCGTCGTAACTCGAGAAAATACCCCAGGTTCCCGCCGCAACTCGAGAAAAACCATGAGACTTCCCCCTCGCCGCGAGATGAGGCCCGATTCCCCTGCACTGCGTGCAGAGCAATTCCGTGTTGCACATCACACATGAAAGGAGCCTTGATTTCCTTGATGGCACTCCAGAGAAACCCCAAGAACACTGTTTCAAGGCTAGAGGAATCCTGAGGTCACTGTAGCAACACGAAAGAGCTCCGTGGACCAAAAATCAACTCGAGATGAGAGGTTAGTCCCTGGCTTCGACTCCAGAGGAATACCACCTTACCACAAGCATCTCAAGAGGAGGCTTCTCTCAGCTCTAGGTATGTGAGAGGGACCCTGAGTTTGCGGCCTCAAGTGGAATGGACACTGCGATGCCCTGACGCGAAATAAGGCCGGATATCCCTGCAGTGACATGAATGCAGGCTCGTCTTGCATCTCCCAAGATGAAAGGATGTCTGAACCCCTCTGGAGACAAGAGAGAAAGACCTAGTTCCCCACCTCAGGGCGACCGGAGGCCTCACATCCTTTGAAAACTCCAGAGGTACGCGGAGATCAGTGCCTCCAAAGAAGACGATGCCTGACTCCTCGTGAAACTTGATAGGAGTCCCAGGATTCCTGTGACACGTGGAAAGGGACACTTGGTCTAACGCCTCAGCTGGAGAGGCGTCCCAATTGCCCTGCCAAGCCTCGAGGAGAATCCCGACTTGTCCCTCGCAACTAGGCAGGAGTCCTGCCGTCGCTGAACAAACACGTGTCTGGAAGGGCCATCCCCGACGTAACTCGAGAATATACCCCAGGTTCCCACCGCAACTCGAGAAAAACCATGAGACTTCCCCATCGCCCCGAGATGAGGCCTGATTCCCCTGCACTGCGTGCAGAGCAATTCCGTGTTGCACATCACACATGAAAGGAGCCTTGATTTCCTTGATGGCACTCCAGAGAAACCCCAAGAACACTGTTTCAAGGCTAGAGGGATCCTGAGGTCACTGTAGCCACACGAAAGAGCTCCGTGGACCAAAAATCAACTCGAGATGAGAGGGTAGTTCCTGGCTTCGACTCCAGAGGAATACCACCTTACCACAAGCAGCTCAAGAGGAGGCTTCTCTCAGCTCTAGGTATGTGAGAGGGACCCTGAGTTTGCGGCCTCAAGTGGAATGGACACCGCGATGCCCTGACTCGAAATAAGGCCGGATATCCCTGCAGTGACTTGAATGCAGGCTCGTCTTGTATCTCCCAAGATGAAAGGATGTCTGAATCCCCTGTGGAGACCACAGAGAAAAACCTAGTTCCCCACCTCATCTCGACCGGAGGCCTCACATCCTTTGAAAACTCCAGAGGTACGCGGAGGTCAGTGCCTCCAAAGGAGACGATGCCTGACTTCTCGTGAAACTTGATAGGAGTCCCAGGATTCCTGTGACACGTGGAAAGGGACACTTGGTCTCCCGCCTCAGCTGGAGAGGCCTCCCAATTGCCCTGCCAAGCCTCGATGAGAATCCCGAGTTGTCCCTCGCAACTAGGCAGGAGTCCTGACGTCGCTGAACAAACACGTGTGTGGAAGGGCCATCCCCGTCGTAACTCGAGAAAATACCCCAGGTTCCCGCCGCAACTCGAGAAAAACCATGAGACTTCCCCCTCGCTGCGAGATGAGGCCCGATTCCCCTGCATTGCCTGCAGAGCAATTCCGTGTTGCACATCACACATGAAAGGAGCCTTGATTTCCTTGATGGCACTCCAGAGAAACCCCAAGAACACTGTTTCAAGGCTAGAGGGATCCTGAGGTCACTGTAGCAACACGAAAGATCTCCGTGGAATAAAAATCAACTCGAGATGAGAGGTTAGTCCCTGGCTTCGACTCCAGAGGAATACCACCTTACCACAAGCACCTGAAGAGGAGGCTTCTCTCAGCTCTAGGGATGTGAGAGGGACCCTGATTTTGCGGCCTTAAGTGGAATGGACACTGCGATGCCCTGACCCAAAATAAGGCCGGATATCCCTGCAGTGACTTGAATGCAGGCTCGTCTTGCATCTCCCAAGATGAAAGGATGTCTGAATCCCCTGTGGAGACCACAGAGAAAGACCTAGTTCCCCACCTCATGGCGACAGGAGGCCTCACATCCTTTGAAAATTCCAGACGTACGCGGAGATCAGTGCCTCCAAAGGAGACGATGCCTGACTCCTCGTGAAACTTGATAGGAGTCCCAGGATTCCTTTGGCACGTGGAAAGGGACCCTTGGTCTCCCGCCTCAGCTGGAGAGGCGTCCCAATTGCCCTGCCAAGCCTCGAGGAGAATCCCGAGTTGTCCCACGCAACTAGGCAGGAGTCCTGACGTCGCTGAACTAACACGTGTCTGGAAGGGCCATCCCCGACGTAACTGGAGAATATACCCCAGGTTCCCGCCGCAACTCGAGAAAAACCATGAGACTTCCCCATCGCCGCGAGATGAGGCCTGATTCCCCTGCACTGCGTGCAGAGCAATTCCGTGTTGCACATCACACATGAAAGGAGCCTTGATTTCCTTGATGGCACTCCAGAGAAACCCCAAGAACACTGTTTCAAGGCTAGCGGGATCCTGAGGTCACTGTAGCAACACGAAAGAGCTCCGTGGACCAAAAATCAACTCGAGATGAGAGGTTAGTCCCTGGCTTCGACTCCAGAGGAATACCACCTTACCATAAGCACCTCAAGAGGAGGCTTCTCTCAGCTCTAGGTATGTGAGAGGGACCCTGAGTTTGTGGCCTCAAGTGGAATGGACACCGCGATGCCCTGACTCGAAATAAGGCCGGATATCCCTGCAGTGACTTGAATGCAGGCTCGTCTTGCATCTCCCAAGAAGAAAGGATGTCTGAATCCCCTGTGGAGACCACAGAGAAAGACCTAGTTCCCCACCTCATGGCGACCGGAGGCCTCACATTCTTTGAAAACTCCAGAGATACGCGGAGATGAGTGCCTCCAAAGGAGACGATGCCTGACTCCTCGTGAAACTTGATAGGAGTCCCAGGATTCCTGTGGCACGTGGAAAGGGACCCGTGGTCTCCCGCCTCAGCTGGAGAGGCGTCCCAATTGCCCTGCCAAGCCTCGAGGAGAATCCCGAGTTGTCCCTCGCAACTAGGCAGGAGTCCTGACGTCGCTGAACAAACACGTGTCTGGAAGGGCCATCCCCGACGTAACTCGAGAAAATACCCCAGGTTACCGCCGCAACTCGAGAAAAACCATGAGACTTCCCCCGCGCCGCGAGATGAGGCCTGATTCCCCTGCACTGCGTGCAGAGCAATTCCGTGTTGCACATCACACATGAAAGGAGCCTTGATTCCCTTGATGGCACTCCAGAGAAACCCCAAGAAAACTGTTTCAAGGCTAGAGGGATCCTGAGGTCACTGTAGCAACACGAAAGAGCTCCTTGGACCAAAAATCAACTCGAGATGAGAGGTTAGTCCCTGGCTTCGACTCCAGAGGAATACCACCTTACCACAAGCACCTCAAGAGGAGGCTTCTCTCAGCTCTAGGTATGTGAGAGGGACCCTGATTTTGCGGCCTCAAGTGGAATGGACACCGCGATGCCCTGACTCGAAATAAGGCCGGATATCCCTGCAGTGACTTGAATGCAGGCTCGTCTTGCATCTCCCAAGACGAAAGGATGTCTGAATCCCCTGAGGAGACCACAGAGAAAGACCTAGTTCCCCACCTCATGGCGACCGGAGGCCTCACATCCTTTGAAAACTTCAGAGGTACGCGGAGATCAGTGCCTCCAAAGGAGACGATGCCTGACTCCTCGTGAAACTTGATAGGAGTCCCAGGATTCCTGTGGCACGCGGAAAGTGACCCTTGGTCTCCCGCCTCAGCTGGAGAGGCGTCCCAATTGTCCTGCCAAGCCTCGAGTAGAATCCCGAGTTGTCCCTCGCAACTAGGCAGGAGTCCTGACGTCGCTGAACAAACACGTGGGTGGAAGGGCCATCCCCGTCCTAACTCATGAATATACCCCAGGTTCCCGCGGCAACTCGAGAAAAACCATGAGACTTTTCCCTCGCCGCGAGATGAGGCCCGATTCCCCAGCACTGCGTGCAGAGCAATTCCGTGTTGCACATCACACATGAAAGGAGCCTTGATTTCTTTGATGGCACTACAGAGAAACCCCAAGAATACTGTTTCAAGGCTAGTGGGATCCTGAGGTCACTGTAGCAACACGAAAGAGCTCCGTGGACCAAAAATCAACTCGAGATGAGAGGTTAGTCCCTGGCTTCGACTCCAGAGGAATACCACCTTACCACAAGCACCTCAAGAGGAGGCTTCTCTCAGCTCTAGGTCTGTGAGAGGGACCCTGATTTTGCGGCCTCAAATGGAATGGACACCGCGATGCCCTGACGCGAAATAAGGCCGGATATCCCTGCAGTGACTTGAATGCAGGCTCGTCTTGCATCTCCAAGATGAAAGGATGTCTGAATCCCCTGTGGAGACCACAGAGAAAGACCTAGTTCCCCACCTCATCGGGACCGGAGGCCTCACATCCTTTGAAAACTTCAGAGGTACACGGAGATCAATGCCTCCAAAGGAGACGATGCCTGACTCCTCATGAAACTTGATAGGAGTCCCAGGATTCCTGTGGCACGTGGAAAGGGACCCTTGGTCTCCCGCCTCAGCTGGAGAGGCATCCCAATTGCCCTGCCAAGCCTGGAGGAGAATCCCGAGTTGTCCCTCGCAACCAGGCAGGAGTCCTGACGTCGCTGAACAAAAACGTGTGTGGAAGGGCCATCCCCGTCGTAACTCGAGAATATACCCCAGGTTCCCGCCGCAACCCGAGAAAAACCATGAGACTTCCCCCTCGCCGCGAGATGAGGCCCGATTCCCCTTCACTGCGTGCAGAGCAATTCCGTGTTGCACATCACACATGAAAGTAGCCTTGATTTCCTTGATGGCACTCCAGAGAAACCCCAAGAACACTGTTTCAAGGCTAGAGGGATCTTGAGGTCACTGTAGCAACACGAAAGATCTCCGTGGACCAAAAATCAACTCGAGATGAGGGGTTAGTCCCTGGCTTCGACTCCAGAGGAATACCACCTTACCACAAGCACCTCAAGAGGAGGCTTCTCTCAGCTCAAGGTATGTGAGAGGGACCCTGAGTTTGCAGCCTCAACTGGAATGGACACCGCTAAGCCCTGACTCGAAATAAGGCCGGATATCCCTGCTGTGACTAGAATGCAGGCTCGTCTTGCATCTCCCAAGACGAAAAGATGTCTGAATCCCCTGTGGAGACCACAGAGAAAGACCTAGTTCCCCACCTCATCGCGACCGGAGGCCTCACATCCTTTGAAAACTCCAGAGGTACGCGGAGAACAGTGCCTCCAAAGGAGACGATGCCTGACTCCTCGTGAAATTTAATAGGAGTCCCAGGATTCCTGTGGCACGTGGAAAGGGACCCTTGGTCTCCCGCCTCAGCTGCAGAGGCGTCCCAATTGCCCTGCCAAGCCTCGAGGAGAATCCTGAGTTCTCCCTCGCAACTAGGCAGGAGTCCTGACGTCGCTGAACAAACACGTGGGTGGAAGGGCCATCCCCGTCGTAACTCGAGAATATACCCCAGGTTCCCGCCGCAACTCGAGAAAAACCATGAGACTTCCCCCTCGCCGCGAGATGAGGCCCGATTCCCCTGCACTGCGTGCAGAGCAATTCCGTGTTGCACATCACACATGAAAGGAGCCTTGATTTCCTTGATGGCACTCCAGAGAAACCCCAAGAACACTGTTTCCAGGCTAGAGGTATCCTGAGGTTACTGTAGCAACACGAAAGAGCTCCGTGGACCAAAAATCAACTCGAGATGAGAGGTTAGTCCCTGGCTTCGACTCCAGAGGAATACCACCTTACCACAAGCACCTCAAGAGGAGGCTTCTCTCAACTCTAGGTATGTGAGAGGGACCATGAGTTTGCAGCCTCAAGTCGAATGGACACCGCGATGCCCTGACTCGAAATAAGGCCGGATATCCCTGCAGTGACTTGAATGCAGGCTCGTGTTGCATCTCCCAAGACGAAAGGATGTCTGAATCCCCTGTGGAGACCACAGAGAAAGACCTAGTTCCCCACCTCATCGCGACCGGAGGCCTCACATCCTTTGAAAACTCCAGAGGTACGCGGAGATCAGTGCCTCCAAAGGAAACGATGCCTGACTCCTCATGAAACTTGATAGGAGTCCCAGGATTCCTGTGGCACGTGGAAAGGGACCCATGGTCTCCCGCCTCAGCTGGAGAGGCGTCCCAATTGCCCTGCCAAGCCTCGAGGAGAATCTCGAGTTGTCCCTTGAAACTAGGCAGGAGTCCTGACGTCGGTGAACAAACACGTGGGTGGAAGGGCCATCCCCGTCGTAACTCGAGAATATACCCCAGGTTTCAGCCGCAACTCGAGAAAAACCATGAGACTTCCCCCTCGCCGCGAGATGAGGCCCGATTCCCCTGCACTGCGTGCAGAGCAATTCCGTGTTGCACATCACACATGAAAGGTGCCTTGATTTCCTTGATGGCACTCCAGCGAAACCCCAAGAACACTGTTTCAAGGCTAGAGGGATCCTGAGGTCACTGTAGCCACATGAAAGAGCTCCCAGGACCAAAAATCAACTCGAGATGAGAGGTTAGTCCCTGGCTTCGACTCCAGAGGAATACCACCTTACCACAAGCACCTCAAGAGGAGGCTTCTCTCAGCTCTAGGTATGTGAGAGGGACCCTGAGTTTGCAGCCTCAAGTGGAATGGACACCGCTATGCCCTGACTCGAAATAAGGCCGGATATTCCTGCAGTGACTTGAATGCAGGCTCGTCTTGCATTTCACACGACCAAAGGATGTCTGAATCCCCTGTGCAGAACACACAGGAAGACCTAGATTCCCACCTCATCGCGACAGGAGTCCTCACATTCTTTGAAAACTCCAGAGGTACGCGGAGATCAGTGCCTCCAAAGGAGACGATGCCTGACTCATCTGAAACTTGATAGGAGTCCCAGGATTCCTGTGGCACGTGGAAAGGGACCCTTGGTCTCCCGCCTCAGCTGGAGAGGCGTCCCAGTTGCCCTGCCAAGCCTCGAGGTGAATCCCGAGTTCTCCCTCCCAACTAGGCAGGAGTCCTGACGTCACTGAACAAACACGTGTGTGGAAGGGCCATCCCCGTCGTAACTCGAGAATATACCCCAGGTTCCCGCCGCAACTCGAGAAAAACCATGAGACTTCCCCCTCGCTGCGAGATGAGGCCCGATTCCCCTGCATTGCCTGCAGAGCAATTCCGTGTTGCACATCACACATGAAAGGAGCCTTGATTTCCTTGATGGCACTCCAGAGAAACCCCAAGAACACTGTTTCAAGGCTAGAGGGATCCTGAGGTCACTGTAGCAACACGAAAGATCTCCGTGGAATAAAAATCAACTCGAGATGAGAGGTTAGTCCCTGGCTTCGACTCCAGAGGAATACCACCTTACCACAAGCACCTGAAGAGGAGGCTTCTCTCAGCTCTAGGGATGTGAGAGGGACCCTGATTTTGCGGCCTCAAGTGGAATGGATACTGCGATGCCCTGACCCAAAATAAGGCCGGATATCCCTGCAGTGACTTGAATGCAGGCTCGTCTTGCATCTCCCAAGATGAAAGGATGTCTGAATCCCCTGTGGAGACCACAGAGAAAGACCTAGTTCCCCACCTCATGGCGACAGGAGGCCTCACATCCTTTGAAAACTCCAGAGGTACGCGGAGATCAGTGCCTCCAAAGGAGACGATGCCTGACTCCTCGTGAAACTTGATAGGAGTCCCAGGATTCCTTTGGCACGTGGAAAGGGAACCGTGGTCTCCCGCCTCAGCTGGAGAGGCGTCCCAATTGCCCTGCCAAGCCTCGAGGAGAATCCCGAGTTGTCCCACGCAACTAGGCAGGAGTCCTGACGTCGCTGAACAAACACGTGTCTGGAAGGGCCATCCCCGACGTAACTGGAGAATATACCCCAGGTTCCCGCCGCAACTCGAGAAAAACCATGAGACTTCCCCATCGCCGCGAGATGAGGCCTGATTCCCCTGCACTGCGTGCAGAGCAATTCCGTGTTGCACATCACACATGAAAGGAGCCTTGATTTCCTTGATGGCACTCCAGAGAAACCCCAAGAACACTGTTTCAAGGCTAGAGGGAGCCTGAGGTCACTGTAGCCACACGAAAGAGCACCGTGGACCAAAAATCAACTCGAGATGAGAGGTTAGTCCCTGGCTTTGACTCCAGAGGAATACCACCTTACCACAAGCACCTCAAGAGGAGGCTTCTCTCAGCTCTAGGTATGTGAGAGGGACCCTGAGTTTACAGCCTCAATTGGAATGGACACCGCGATGCCCTGACTCGAAATAAGGCCGGATATCCCTGCAGTGACTTGAATGCAGGCTCGTCTTGCATCTCCCAAGACGAAAGGATGTCTGAATCCCCTGTGGAGACCACAGAGAAAGACCAAGTTCCCCACCACATCGCAACCGGAGGCCTCACATCCTTTGAAAATTCCAGACGTACGCGGAGATCAGTGCCTCCAAAGGAGACGATGCCTGACTCCTCGTGAAACTTGATAGGAGTCCCAGGATTCCTGTGGCACGTGGAAAGGGACCCTTGGTCTCCCGCCTCAGCTGGAGAGGCGTCCCAATTGCCCTGCCAAGCCTCGAGGAGAATCCCGAGTTGTCCCTCGCAACTAGGCAGGAGTCCTGACGTCGCTGAACAAACACGTGTGTGGAAGGGCCATCCTCGTCGTAACTCGAGAATATACCCCAGGTTCCCGCCGCAACTCGAGAAAAACCATGGGACTTCCCCCTCGCCGCGAGATGAGGCCCGATTCCCCTGCACTGCGTGCAGAGCAATTCCGTGCTGCACATCAAACATGAAAGGATCCTTGATTTCCTTGATGGCACTCCAGAGAAACCCCAAGAACACTGTTTCAAGGCTAGAGGGATCCTGAGGTCACTGTAGCAACACGAAAGAGCTCCGTGGACCTAAAATCAACTCGAGATGAGAGGTTAGTCCCTGGCTTCGACTCCAGAGGAATACCACCTTACCACAAGCACCTCAAGAGGAGGCTTCTCTCAGCTCTAGGTATGTGAGAGGGGCCCTGAGTTTGCGGCCTCAAGTGGAATGGACACCGCGATGCCCTGACTCGAAATAAGGCCGGATATCCCTGCAGTGACTTGAATGCAGGCTCGTCTTGCATCTCCCAAGACGAAAGGATGTCTGAATCCCCTGTGGAGACCACAGAGAAAGACCTAGTTCCCCACCTCATCGTGACCAGATTCCTTATATCCTTTGAAAATTCCAGAGGTACGCGGAGATCAGTGCCTCAAAAGGAGACGATGCCTGACTCCTCGTGAAACTTCATAGGAGTCCCAGGATTCCTGTGGCACGTGGAAAGGGACCCTTGGTCTCCCGCCTCAGCTGGAGAGGCGTCCCAATTGCCCTGCCAAGCCTCGAGGAGAATCCCGAGTTGTCCTTCGCAACTAGGCAGGAGTCATGACGTCGCTGAACAAACACTTGTGTGAAAGGCCCATCCCCGTCATAACTCAAGAATATACCCCAGGGTCCCGCCGCAACTCGAGAAAAACCATGAGACTTCCCCCTCGCCGCGAGATGAGGCCCGATTCCCCTGCACTGCGTGCAGAGCAATTCCATGTTGCACATCACACATGAAAGGAGCCTTGATTTCCTTGATGGCAGTCCAGAGAAATCCCAAGAATACTTTTTCAAGGCTAGCGGGATCCTGAGGTCACTGTACCAACACGAAAGAGCTCCGTGGACCAAAAATCAACTCGAGATGAGAGGTTAGTCCCTGGCTTCGACTCCAGAGGAATACCACCTTACCACAAGCACCTCAAGAGGAGGCTTCTCTCAGCTCTAGGTATGTGAGAGGGACCCTGAGTTTGCGGCCTCAAGTGGAATGGACACCGCGATGCCCTGACTCGAAATAAGGCCGGTTATCCCTGCAGTGACTTGAATACAGGCTCGTCTTGCATCTCCCAAGACGAAAGGATGTCTGAATCCCATGTGGAGACCACAGAGAAAGACTTAGTTCCCCACTTTATCGCGACCGGAGGCCTCACATCCTTTGAAAATTCCAGAGGTACACGGAGATCAGTGCCTCCAAAGGAGACGATGCCTGACTCCTCGTGAATCTTGATAGGAGTCCCAGGATTCCTGTGGCACGTGGAAAGGGACACTTGGTCTCCCGCCTCAGCTGGAGAGGCGTCCCAATTGCCCTGCCAAGCCTCGAGGAGAATCCCGAGTTGTCCCTCGCAACTAGGCAGGAGTCCTGCCGTCGCTGAACAAACACGTGGCTGAAAGGGACATCCCCGTCGTAACTCGAGAATATACCCCAGGTTCCCGCCGCAACTCGAGAAAAACCATGAGACTTCCCCCTCGCCGCGAGATGAGGCCCGATTCCCCTGCACTGCGTGCAGAGCAATTCCGTGTTGCACATCACACATGGAAGGAGCCTTGATTTCCTTGATGGTACTCCAGAGAAACCCCAAGAACACTGTTTCAAGGCTAGAGGGGTCCAGACGTCACTGTAGCAACACGAAAGAGCTCCGTGGACCAAAAATCAACTCGAGATGAGAGGTTAGTCCCTGGCTTCGACTCCAGAGGAATACCACCTTACCACAAGCACCTCAAGAGGAGGCTTCTCTCAGCTCTAGCTATGT
This sequence comes from Cervus elaphus, assembly GCF_910594005.1. NCBI lineage: Eukaryota > Metazoa > Chordata > Mammalia > Artiodactyla > Cervidae > Cervus > Cervus elaphus. Next base: position 626,026 of record NW_025316705.1, on the reverse strand, counting down.
GAGAGGGACCCTGAGTTTGCGGCCTCAAGTGGAATGGACACCGCGATGCCCTGACTTGAAATAAGGCCGGATATCCCTGCAGTGACTTGAATGCAGGCTCGTCTTGCATCTCCCAAGACGAAAGGATTTCTGAATCCCCTGTGGAGACCACAGAGAAAGACCTAGTTCCCCACCTCATCGCGACCGGAGGCCTCACATCCTTTGAAAACTCCAGAGGTACGCGGAGATCAGTGCCTCCAAAGTAGACGATGCCTGACTCCTCGTGAAACATGATAGGAGTCCCAGGATTCCTGTGGCACGTGGAAAGGGACCCTTGGTCTCCCGCCTCAGCTGGAGAGGCGTCCCAACTGCCCTGCCAAGCCTCGAGGAGAATCCCGAGTTGTCCCTCGCAACTAGGCAGGAGTCCTGACGTCGCTGAACAAACATGTGGGTGGAAGGGCCATCCCCGTCGTAACTCGAGAATATACCACAGGTTCCTGCCGCAACTCGAGAAAATCCATGAGACTTCCCTCTCGGCGCGAGATGAGGCCCGATTCCCCTGCACTGCGTGCAGAGCAATTCCGTGTTGCACAGCACACATGAAAGCAGCCTTGAGTTCCTTGATGGCACTCCAGAGAAACCCCAAGAACACTGTTTCAAGGCTAGAGGGATCCTGAGGTCACTGTAGCAACACGAAAGAGCTCCGTGGACCAAAAATGAACTCGAGATGAGAGGTTAGTCCCTGGCTTCGACTCCAGAGGAATACCACCTTACTGCAAGCACCTCAAGAGGAGGCTTCTCTCAGCTCTAGGTATGTGAGAGGGACCCTGAGTTTGCGGCCTCAAGTGGAATGGACACTGTGATTCCCTGACTCGAAATAAGGCCGGATATCCCTGCAGTGACTTGAATGCAGGCTCGTCTTGCATCTCCCAAGACGAAAGGTTGTCTGAATTCCCTGTGGAGACCACAGAGAAAGACCTAGTTCCCCACCTCATCGCGACCGGAGGCCTCACATCCTTTGAAAACTCCAGAGGTACGCGGAGATCAGTGCCTCCAAAGGAGACGATGCCTGACTCCTCGTGAAACTTGATAGGAGTCCCAGGATTCCTGTGGCACGTGGAAAGGGACACTTGGTCTCCCGCCTCAGCTGGAGAGGCGTCCCAATTGCCCTGCCAAGCCTCGAGGAGAATCCCGAGTTGTCCCTCGCAACTAGGCAGGAGTCCTGACGTCGCTGAACAAACACGTGGGTGGAAGGGCCATCCCCGTCGTAACTCAAGAATATACCCCAGGTTCCCGCCGCAACTCGAGAAAAACCATGAGACTTCCCCCTCGCCGCGAGATGAGGCCCGATTCCCCTGCACTGCGTGCAGAGCAATTCTGTGTTGCACATCACACATGAAAGGAGCCTTGATTTCCTTGGTGGCACTCCAGAGAAACCCCAAGAAAACTGTTCCAAGGCTAGAGGGATCCTGAGGTCACTGTAGCAACACGAAAGAGCTCCGTGGAACAAAAATCAACTCGAGATGAGATTTTAGTCCCTGGCTTCGACTCCAGAGGAATACCACCTTACCACAAGCAACTCAAGAGGAGGCTTCTCTCAGCTCTAGGTATGTGAGAGGGACTCTGAGTTTGCGGCCTCAAGTGGAATGGACACCGCGATGCCCTGACTCGAAATAAGGCCGGATATGCCTGCATGACTTGAATGCAGGCTCGTCTTGCATCTCCCAAGACGAAAGGATGTCTGAATTCCCTGTGGAGACCACAGAGAAAGACCTAGTTCCCCACCTAATCGCGACCGGAGGCCTTACATCCTTTGAAAACTCCAGAGGTACGCGGAGATCAGTGCCTCCAAAGGAGACGATGTCTGACTCCTCGTGAAACTTGATAGGAGTCCCAGGATTCTTGTGGCACGTGGAAAGGGACACTTGGTCTCCCGCCTCAGCTGGAGAGGCGTCCCAATTGCCCTGCCAAGCCTCGAGGAGAATCCCGAGTTGTCCCTCGCAACTAGGGCACGTGTCCTGCCGTCGCTGAACAAACACGTGTGTGGAAGGGCCATCCCCGTCGTAACTCGAGAATATACCCCAGGTTACGGCCGCAACTCGAGAAAAACCATGAGACTTCCCCCTCGCCGCGAGATGAGGCCCGATTCCCCTGCACTGCGTGCAGAGCAATTCCGTGTTGCACATCACACATGAAAGGAGCCTTGATTTCCTTGATGGCACTCCAGAGAATCCCCAAGAACACTGTTTCCAGGCTAGAGGGATCCTGAGGTCACTGTAGCAACACGAAAGAGCTCCGTGGACCAAAAATCAACTCGTGATGAGAGGTTCGTCCCTGGCTTCGACTCCAGAGGAATACCACCTTACCACAAGCACCTCAAGAGGAGGCTTCTCTCAGCTCTAGGTATGTGAGAGGGACCCTGAGTTTGCGGCCTGAAGTGGAATGGACACTGCGATAACCTGACTCGAAATAAGGCCGGATATCCCTGCAGTGACTTGAATGCAGGCTCGTCTTGCATCTCCCAAGACGAAAGGATCTCTGAATCCCCTGTGGAGACCACAGAGAAAGACCTAGTTCCCCACCTCATCGCGACCGGAGGCCTCACATCCTTTGAAAACTCCAGAGGTAAGCAGAGATCAGTGCCTCCAAAGGAGACGATTCGTGACTTCTCGTGAAACTTGATAGGAGTCCCAGGATTCCTGTGGCACCTGGAAAGGGACCCTTGGTCTCCCGCCTCAGCTGGAGAGGCGTCCCAATTGCCCTGCCAAGCCTCGAGGAGAATCCCGAGTTGTCCCTCGCAACTAGGCAGGAGTCCTGACGTCGCTGAACAAACACGTGTGTGGAAGGGCCATTGCCGTCGTAACTCGAGAATATACCCCAGGTTCCCGCCGCAACTCGAGAAAAACCATGAGACTTCCCCCTCGCCGCGAGATGAGGCCCGATTCCCCTGCACTGCGTGCAGAGCAATTCCGTGTTGCACATCACACATGAAAGGAGGCTTGATTTCCTTGATGGCACTCCAGAGAAACCCCAAGAACACTGTTTCAAGGCTAGCGGGATCCTGAGGTCACTGTAGCAACACAAAAGAGCTCCGTGGACGAAAAATCAACTCGAGATGAGAGGTTAGTCCCTGGCTTCGACTCCAGAGGAATACCACCTTACCACAAGCACCTCAAGAGGAGGCTTCTCTCAGCTCTAGGTATGTGAGAGGGACCCTGAATTTGCAGCCTCAAGTGGAATGGACACCGCGATGCCCTGACTCGAAATAAGGCCGGATATCCCTGCAGTGACTTGAATGCAGGCTCGTCTTGCATCTCCCAAGACGAAAGGATGTCTGAATCCCCTGTGGAGACCACAGAGAAAGACCTAGTTCCCCACCTCATCGCGACCGGAGGCCTCAAAATCTTCGAAAATTCCAGAGGAATGCAGAGATCAGTGCCTCCAAAGGAGACGATGCCTGACTCCTCGGGAAACTTGATAGGAGTCCCAGGATTCCTGTGGCACGTGGAAAGGGACCCTTGGTCTCCCGCCTCAGCTGGAGAGGCGTCCCAATTGCCCTGCCAAGCCTCGAGGAGAATCCCGAGTTGTCCCTCGCAACTAGGCAGGAGTCCTGACGTCGCTGAACAAACACGTGTGTGGAAGGGCCATCCCCGTCGTAACTCGAGAATATAACCCAGGTTCCCGCCGCAACTCGAGGAAAACCATGAGACTTCCCCCTCGCGGCGAGATGAGGCCCGATTCCCCTGCACTGCGTGCAGAGCAATTCCGTGTTGCACATCACACATGAAAGGAGCCTTGATTTCCTTGATGGCACTCCAGAGAAACCCCAAGAACACTGTTTCAAGGCTAGAGGGATCCTGAGGTCACTGTAGCAACACGAAAGAGCTCCGTGGACCAAAAATCAACTCGAGATGAGAGGTTAGTCCCTGGCTTCGACTCCAGAGGAATACCACCTTACCACAAGCACCTCAAGAGGAGGCTTCTCTCAGCTCTAGGTATGTGAGAGGGACCCTGAGTTTGCGGCATCAAGTGGAATGAACACCGCGATGCCCTGACTTGAAATAAGGCCGGATATCCCTGCAGTGACTTGAATGCAGGCTCGTCTTGCATCTCCCAAGACGAAAGGATGTCTGAATCCCCTGTGGAGACCACAGAGAAAGACCTAGTTCCCCACCTCATCGCGACCGGAGGCCTCACATCCTTTGAAAACTCCAGAGGGACGCGGAGATCAGTGCCTCCAAAGGAGACGATGCCTGACTCCTCGTGAAACTTGATAGGAGTCCCAGGATTCCTGTGGCACATGGAAAGGGACACTTGGTCTCCCGCCTCAGCTGGAGAGGCGTCCCAATTGCCCTGCCAAGCCTCGAGGAGAATCCCGAGTTGTCCCTCGCAACTAGGCAGGAGTCCTGACGTCGCTGAACAAACACGTGGGTGGAAGGGTCATCCCCGTCGTAACTAGAGAATATACCCCAGGTTCCCGCCGCAACTCGAGAAAAACCATGAGACTTCCCCCTCGCCGCGAGATGAGGCCCGATTCCCCTGCACTGCGTGCAGAGCAATTCCGTGTTGCACATCACACATGAAAGGAGCCTTGATTTCCTTGGTGGCACTCCAGAGAAACCCCAAGAACACTGTTTCAAGGCTAGAGGGATCCTGAGGTCACTGTAGCAACACGAAAGAGCTCCGTGGATCAAATATCAACTCGAGATGAGAGGTTAGTCCCTGGCTTCGACTCCAGAGGAATACCACCTTACCACAAGCACCTCAAGAGGAGGCTTCTCTCAGCTCTAGGTATGTGAGAGGGGCCCTGAGTTTGCGGCCTCAAGTGGAATGGACACCGCGATGCCCTGACTCGAAATAAGGCCGAATATCCCTGCAGTGACTTGAATGCAGGCTCGTCTTGCATCTCCCAAGACGAAAGGATGTCTGAATCCCCTGTGGAGACCACAGAGAAAGACCTAGTTCCCCACCTCATCGCGACCGGATTCCTTATATCATTTGAAAACTCCAGAGGTACGCGGAGATCAGTGCCTCCAAAGGAGACAATGCCTGACTTCTCGTGAAACTTGATAGGAGTCCCAGGATTCCTGTGGCACGTGGAAAGAGACCCTTGGTCTCCCGCCTCAGCTGGAGAGGCGTCCCAATTGCCCTGAGAAGCCTCGAGGAGAATCCCGAGTGGTCCCTCGCAACTAGGCAGGAGTCCTGACGTCGCTGAACAAACACTTGTGTGAAAGGCCCATCCCCGTCATAACTCAAGAATATACCCCATGTTCCCGCCGCAACTCGAGAAAAACCATGAGACTTCCCCCTCGCCGCGAGATGAGGCCCGATTCCCCTGCACTGCGTGCAGAGCAATTCCATGTTGCACATCACACATGAAAGGAGCCTTGATTTCCTTGATGGCACTCCAGAGAAAACCCAAGAACACTGTTTCAAGGCTAGAGGGATCCTGACGTCACTGTAGCAACATGAAAGAGCTCCGTGGACCAAAAATCAACTCGAGATGAGAGGTTAGTCCCTGGCTTCGACTCCAGAGGAATACCACCTTACCACAAGCACCTCAAGAGGAGGCTTCTCTCAGCTCTAGGTATGTGAGAGGGACCCTGAGTTTGCGGCCTCAAGTGGAATGGACACCGTGATGCCCTGACTCGAAATAAGGCTGGATATCCCCGAAGTGACTTGAATGCAGGCTCGTCTTGTATCTCCCAAGACGAAAGGATGTCTGAATCCCCAGTGTAGACCACAGAGAATGATCTAGTTCCCCACCTCATCGCGACCGGAAGCCTCACATCCTTTGAAAACACCAGAGGTACACGGAGATCAGTGCCTCCAAAGGAGACGATGCATGACTCCCCGTGAAACTTGATAGGAGTCTCAGGATTCCTGTGGCACGTGGAAAGGGACCCTTGGTCTCCCGCCTCAGCTGGAGAGGCGTCCCAATTGCCCTGAGAAGCCTCGAGGAGAATCCCGAGTTGTCCCTCGCAACTAGGCAGGAGTCCTGACGTCGCTGAACAAACACTTGTGTGAAAGGCCCATCCCCGTCATAACTCAAGAATATACCCCATGTTCCCGCCGCAACTCGAGAAAAACCATGAGACTTCCCCCTCGCCGCGAGATGAGGCCCGATTCCCCTGCACTGCGTGCAGAGCAATTCCATGTTGCACATCACACATGAAAGGAGCCTTGATTTCCTTGATGGCACTCCAGAGAAACCCCAAGAACACTTTTTCAAGGCTAGAGGGATCCTGAGGTCACTGTAGAAACACGAAAGAGCTCCATGGACCAAAAATCAACTCGAGATGAGAGGATAGTCCCTGGCTTCGATTCCAGAGGAATACCACCTTACCACAAGCACCTCAAGAGGAGGCTTCTCTCAGCTCTAGGTATGTGAGAGGGACCCTGAGTTTGCGGCCTCAAGTGGAATGGACACCGCGATGCCCTGACTCGAAATAAGGCCGGATATCCCTGCAGTGACTTGAACGCAGGCTCGTCTTGCATCTCCCAAGATGAAAGGATGTCTGAAACCCCTGTGGAGACCACAGAGAAAGACGTAGTTCCCCACCTCATCGCGACCGGAAGCCTCACATCCTTTGAAAACTCCAGAGGTAAGCAGAGATCAGTGCCTCCAAAGGAGATGATGACTGACTCCTCGTGAAACTTGATAGGAGTCCCAGGATTCCTGTGGCACGTGGAAAGGGACCCTTGGTCTCCCGCCTCAGCTGGAGAGGCGTCCCAATTGCCCTGCCAAGCCTCGAGGAGAATCCCGAGTTGTCCCTCACAACTAGGCAGGAGTCCTGACGTCGCTGAACAAACACGTGTGTGAAAGGGCCATCCCCGTCGTAACTCGAGAATATACCCCAGGTTCCCGCCGCAACTCGAGAAAAACCATGAGACTTCTCTCTCGCCGCGAGATGAGGCCCGATTCCCCTGCACTGCGTGCAGAGCAATTCCGTCTTGCACATCAAACATGAAAGGAGCCTTGATTTCCTTGATGGCCCTCCAGAGAATACCCAAGAACACTGTTTCAAGGCTAGAGGGATCCTGAGGTCACTGTAGCAACACGAAAGAGCTCCGTGGACCAAAAATCAACTCGAGATGAGAGGTTAGTCCTTGGCTTCGATTCCAGAGGAATACCACTTTACCACAAGCACCTCAAGAGGAGGTTTCTCTCAGCACTAGGTATGTGAGAGGGACCCTGATTTTGCGGCCTCAAGTGGTATGGACACTGCGATGCACTGACGGGAAATAAGACCGGATGTCCCTGCAGTAACTTGAATGCAGGCTCGTCTTGCATCTCCCAAGATGAAAGGATTGGTGAATCCCCTGTGGAGATCACAGAGAAAGACCTAGTTCCCCACCTCATCGCGACCGGAGGCCTCACAACCTTTGAAAACTCCAGAGGTACGCGGAGATCAGTGCCTCCAAAGGAGACGATGCCTGACTCCTCGTGAAACTTGATAGGAGTCCCAGGATTCCTGTGGCACGTGGAAAGGGACCCTTGGTCTCCCGCCTCAGCTGGAGAGGTGTCCCAATTGCCCTGCCAAGCCTCGAGGAGAATCCCGAGTTGTCCCTCGCAACTAGGCAGGAGTCCTGATGTAGCTGAACAAACACGTGTGTGGAAGGGCCATCCCCGTCGTAACTCGAGAATATACCACAGGTTCCCGCCGCAACTCGAGAAAAACCATGGGACTTCCCCCTCGCCGCGAGATGAGGCCCGATTCCCCTGCACTGCGTGCAGAGCAAATCCGTGCTGCACATCACACATGAAAGGAGCCTTGATTTCCTTGATGGCACTCCAGAGAAACCCCAAGAACACTGTTTCAAGGCTAGAGGGATCCTGAGGTCACTGTAGCCACACGAAAGAGCTCCAGGGACCAAAATTCAACTCGAGATGAGAGGTTAGTCCCTGGATTCGACTCCAGAGAAATACCACCTAACAACAAGCACCTCAAGAGGAGGCTTCTCTGAGCTCTAGCTATGTGAGAGGGACCCTGAGTTTGCGGCCTCAAGTGGAATGGACACCGCGATGCCCTGACTCGAAATAAGGCCGCATATCCCTGCAGTGACTTGAATGCAGGCTCGTGTTGCATCTCCCAAGACGAAAGGATGTCTGAATCCCCTGTGGAGACCACAGAGAAAGACCTAGTTCCCCACCTCATCGCGACCGGAGGCCTCACATACTTTGAAAACTCCAGAGGTATGCGGAGATCAGTGCCTTCAAAGGAGACGATGCCTGACTCCTCGTGAAACATGATAGGAGTCCCAGGATTCCTGTGGCACGTGGAAAGGGACCCTTGGTCTCCCGCCTCAGCTGGAGAGGCGTCCCAACTGCCCGGCGAAGCCTGGAGGAGAATCCCGAGTTGTCCCTCGCAACTAGGCAGGAGTCCTGACGTTGCTGAACAAACATGTGGGTGGAAGGGCCATCCCCGTCGTAACTCGAGAATATACCACAGGTTCCCGCCGCAACTCGAGAAAAACCATGACACTTCCCTCTCGCCGCGAGATGAGGCCCGATTCCCCTGCACTGCGTGCAGAGCAATTCCGTGTTGCACATCACACATGAAAGGAGCCTTGAGTTCCTTGATGGCACTCCAGAGAAACCCCAAGAACACTGTTTCAAGGCTAGAGGGATCCTGAGGTCACTGTAGCAACACGAAAGAGCTCCATGGACCAAAAATCAACTCGAGATGAGAGGTTAGTCCCTGGCTTCGACTCCAGAGGAATACCACCTTACCACAAGCACCTCAAGAGGAGGCTTCTCTCAGCTCCAGCCATGTGAGAGGGACCCTGAGTTTGCGGCCTCAAGTGGAATGGACACCGCGACGACCTGACTCGAAATAAGGCCGGATATCCCTGCAGTGACTTGAATGCAGGCTCGTCTTGCATCTCCCAAGACGAAAGGATGTCTGAATCCCCTGTGGAGACCACAGAGAAAGACCTAGTTCCCCACCTCATGGCGACCGGAGGCCTCACATCCTTTGAAAACTCCAGAGGTACGCGCAGATCAGTGCCTCCAAAGGAGACGATGCCTGACTCCTAGTGAAACTTGATAGGAGTCCCAGGATTCCTTTGGCACGTGGAAAGCGACCCTTGGTCTCCCGCCTCAGCTGGAGAGGCGTCCCAATTGCCCTGCCAAGCCTCGAGGAGAATCCCGAGTTGTCCCTCGCAACTAGGCAGGAGTCCTGACGTCGCTGAACAAACACGTGGGTGGAAGGGCCATCCCCGTCGTAACTCGAGAATATACCCCAGGTTCCCGCCGCAACTCGAGGAAAACCATGAGACTTCCCCCTCGCCGCGAGATGAGGCCCGATTCCCCTGCACTGCGTGCAGAGCAATTCCGTGTTGCACATCACACATGAAAGGAGCCTTGATTTCCTTAATGGCACTCCAGAGAAACCCCAAGAACACTGTTTCAAGGCTAGAGGGATCCTGAGGTCACTGTAGCAACACGAAAGAGCTCCGTGGACCAAAAATCAACTCGAGATGAGAGGTTAGTTCCTGGCTTCGACTCCAGAGGAATACCACCTTACCACAAGCACCTCAAGAGGAGGCTTCTCTCAGCTCTAGGTATGTGATAGGGACCCTGAGTTTGCGGCCTCAAGTGGAATGGACCCCGCGATGCCCTGACTGGAAATAAGGCCGGATATCCCTGCAGTGACTTGAATGCAGGCTCGTCTTGCTTCGCCCAAGACGAAAGGATGTCTGAATCCCCTGTGGAGACCACAGAGAAAGACCTAGTTCCCCACCTCATCGCGACCGGAGGCCTCACATCCTTGGAAAACTCCAGAGGTACGCGGAGATTAGTGCCTCCAAAGGAGACGATGCCTGACTCCTTGTGAAACTTGATAGGAGTCCCAGGATTCCTGTGGCACGTGGAAAGGGACACTTGGTCACCCGCCTCAGCTGGAGAGGCGTCCCAATTGCCCTGCCAAGCCTCGAGGAGAATCTCGAGTTGTCCCTCGCAACTAAGCAGGAGGCCTGACGTCGCTGAACAAACACGTGAGTGGAAGGGCCATCCCTTTCGTAACTCGAGAATATACCCCAGGATCCCGCCGCCACTCGAGAAAAGCCATGAGACTTCCCCCGCGCCGCGAGATGAGGCCCGATTCCCCTGCACTTCGTGCAGAGCAATTCCGTGTTGCAAATCACACATGAAAGGAGGCTTGATTTCCTTGATGGCACTCTAGAGAAACCCCAAGAACACTGTTTCAAGGCTAGAGGGATCCTGAGGTCACTGTAGCAACACGAAAGAGCTCCGTGGACCAAGAATCAACTCGAGATGAGAGGTTAGTCCCTGGCTTCGACTCCAGAGGAATACCACCTTACCACAAGCACCTCAAGAGGAGGCTTCTCTCAGCTCTAGGTATGTGAGAGGGACCCTGAGTTTGCAGCCTCAAGTTGAATGGACACCGCGATGCCCTGGCTCGAAATAAGGCCGGATATCCCTGCAGTGACTTGAATGCAGGCTCGTCTTGCATCTCCCAAGACGAAAGGATGTCTGAATCCCCTGTGGAGACCACAGAGAAAGACCTAGTTCCCCACCTCATCGCGACCGGAGGCCTCACATCCTTTGAAAACTCCAGAGGTACGCGGAGATCAGTGCCTCCAAAGGAGATGATGCCTGACTCCTCGTGAAACTTGATAGGAGTCCCAGGATTCCTGTGGCACGTGGAAAGGAAGCCTTGGTCTCCCGCCTCAGCTGGAGAGGCGTCCCAATTGCCCTGCCAAGCTTCGAGGAGAATCCCGAGTTGTCCCTCGCAACTATGCAGGAGTCCTGACGTCGCTGAAGAAACACGTGGGTGGAAGGGTCATCCCCGTCGTAACTCGATAATATACCCCAGGTTCCCGCCGCAACTCGAGAAAAACCATGAGACTTCCCCCTCGCCGTGAGATGAGGCCCGATTCCCCTGCACTGCGTGCAGAGCAATTCTGTGTTGCACATCACACATGAAAGGAGCCTTGATTTCCTTGATGGCACTCCAGAGAAACCCCAAGAACACTATTTCAAGGCTAGAGGCATCCTGAGGTCACGGTAGCAACACGAAAGAGCTCCGTGGACCAAAAATCAACTCGAGATGAGAGGTTAGTCCCTGGCTTCGACTCCAGAGGAATACCACCTTACCACAAGCACCTCAAGAGGAGGCTTCTCTCAGCTCTAGGTATGTGAGAGGGACCCTGATTTTGCAGCCTCAAGTGGAATGGACACTGCGATGCCCTGACGCGAAATAAGGCTGGATATCCCTGCATTGACTTGAATGCAGGCTCGTCTTGCATCTCCCAAGACGAAAGGATGTCTGAATCCCCTGTGGAGACCACAGAGAAAGACCTAGTTCCCCACCTCATCGCGACCGGAGGCCTCACATCCTTTGAAAACTCCAGAGGTACGCGGAGATCAGTGCCTCCAAAGGAGACGATGCCTGACTCCTCGTGAAACTTGATAGGAGTCCCAGGATTCCTGTGGCACGTGGAAAGGGACACTTGGTCTCCCGCCTCAGCTGGAGAGGCGTCCCAATTGCCCTGCCAAGCCTCGAGGAGAATCTCGAGTTGTCCCTCGCAACTAGGCAGGAGGCCTGACGTCACTGAACAAACACGTGAGTGGAAGGGCCATCCCTTTCGTAACTCGAGAATATCCCCCAGGATCCCGCCGCCACTCGAGAAAAGCCATGAGACTTCCCCCGCGCCGCCAGATGAGGCCCGATTCCCCTGCACTTCGTGCAGAGCAATTCCGTGTTGCAAATCACACATGAAAGGAGGCTTGATTTCCTTGATGGCACTCTAGAGAAACCCCAAGAACACTGTTTCAAGGCTAGAGGGATCCTGAGGTCACTGTAGCAACACGAAAGAGCTCCGTGGACCAAGAATCAACTCGAGATGAGAGGTTAGTCCCTGGCTTCGACTCCAGAGGAATACCACCTTACCACAAGCACCTCAAGAGGAGGCTTCTCTCAGCTCTAGGTATGTGAGAGGGACCCTGAGTTTGCAGCCTCAAGTTGAATGGACACCGCGATGCCCTGGCTCGAAATAAGGCCGGATATCCCTGCAGTGACTTGAATGCAGGCTCGTCTTGCATCTCCCAAGACGAAAGGATGTCTGAATCCCCTGTGGAGACCACAGAGAAAGACCTAGTTCCCCACCTCATCGCGACCGGAGGCCTCACATCCTTTGAAAACTCCAGAGGTACGCGGAGATCAGTGCCTCCAAAGGAGATGATGCCTGACTCCTCGTGAAACTTGATAGGAGTCCCAGGATTCCTGTGGCACGTGGAAAGGAAGCCTTGGTCTCCCGCCTCAGCTGGAGAGGCGTCCCAATTGCCCTGCCAAGCTTCGAGGAGAATCCCGAGTTGTCCCTCGCAACTATGCAGGAGTCCTGACGTCGCTGAAGAAACACGTGGGTGGAAGGGTCATCCCCGTCGTAACTCGATAATATACCCCAGGTTCCCGCCGCAACTCGAGAAAAACCATGAGACTTCCCCCTCGCCGTGAGATGAGGCCCGATTCCCCTGCACTGCGTGCAGAGCAATTCTGTGTTGCACATCACACATGAAAGGAGCCTTGATTTCCTTGATGGCACTCCAGAGAAACCCCAAGAACACTATTTCAAGGCTAGAGGCATCCTGAGGTCACGGTAGCAACACGAAAGAGCTCCGTGGACCAAAAATCAACTCGAGATGAGAGGTTAGTCCCTGGCTTCGACTCCAGAGGAATACCACCTTACCACAAGCACCTCAAGAGGAGGCTTCTCTCAGCTCTAGGTATGTGAGAGGGACCCTGATTTTGCAGCCTCAAGTGGAATGGACACTGCGATGCCCTGACGCGAAATAAGGCTGGATATCCCTGCATTGACTTGAATGCAGGCTCGTCTTGCATCTCCCAAGACGAAAGGATGTCTGAATCCCCTGTGGAGACCACAGAGAAAGACCTAGTTCCCCACCTCATCGCGACCGGAGGCCTCACATCCTTTGAAAATTCCAGAGGTACGCGGAGATCAGTGCCTCCAAAGGAGACGATGCCTGACTCCTCGTTAAACTTGATAGGAGTCCCAGGATTCCTGTGGCACGTGGAAAGGGACCCTTGGTCTCCCGCCTCAGCTGGAGAGGCGTCCCAATTGCCCTGCCAAGCGTCGAGGAGAATCCCGAGTTGTCCCTCGCAACTAGGCAGGAGTCCTGACGACGCTGAAGAAACACTTGGTGGAAGGGCCATCCCCGTCGTAACTCGAGAATATACCACAGGTTCCCTCCGCAACTCGAGAAAAACCATGAGACTTCCCCCTCGACGCGAGATGAGGCCCGATTCCCCTGCACTGCGTGCAGAGCAATTCCGTGTTGCACATCACACATGAAAGTAGCCTTGATTTCCTTGATGGCACTCCAGAGAAACCCCAAGAACACTGTTTCAAGGCTAGAGGGATCCTGAGGTCACTGTAGCAACACGAAAGAGCTCCGTGGACCAAAAATCAACTCGAGATGAGAGGTTAGTCAATGGCTTTGACTCCACAGGAATACCACCTTACCACAAGCACCTCAAGAGGAGGCTTCTCTCAGCTCTAGGTATGTGAGAGGGACCCTGAGTTTGCGGCCTCAAGTGGAATGGACACCGCGATGCCCTGACTCGAAATAAGGCCGGTTATCCCAGCAGTGACTTGAATACAGGCTCGTCTTACATCTCCTAAGACGAAAGGATGCCTGAATCCCATGTGGAGACCACAGAGAAAGACCTAGTTCCCCACCTCATCGCGACCGGAGGCTTCACATCCTTTGAAAACTCCAGAGGTACACGGAGATCAGTGCCTCCAAAGGAGACGATGCCTGACTCCTTGTGAAACTTGATAGGAGTCCCAGGATTCCTGTGGCACGTGGAAAGGGACCCTTGGTCTCCCGCCTCAGCTGGAGAGGCTTCCCAATTGCCCTGCCAAGCCTCGAGGAGAATCCCGAGTTGTCCCTCACAACTAGGCAGGAGTCCTGACGTCGCTGAACAAACACGTGTGTGAAAGGGCCATCCCCGTCGTAACTCGAGAATATACCCCAGGTTCCCGCCGCAACTCGAGAAAAACCATGAGACTTCTCTCTCGCCGCGAGATGAGGCCCGATTCCCCTGCACTGCCTGCAGAGCAATTCCGTGTTGCACATCAAACATGAAAGGAGCCTTGATTTCCTTGATGGCACTCCAGAGAATACCCAAGAACACTGTTTCAAGGCTAGAGGGATCCTGAGGTCACTGTAGCAACACGAAAGAGCTCCGTGGACCAAAAATCAACTCGAGATGAGAGGTTAGTCCTTGGCTTCGATTCCAGAGGAATACCACTTTACCACAAGCACCTCAAGAGGAGGTTTCTCTCAGCACTAGGTATGTGAGAGGGACCCTGATTTTGCGGCCTCAAGTGGAATGGACATTGCGATGCACTGACGGGAAATAAGACCGGATGTCCCTGCAGTGACTTGAATGGAGGCTCATCTTGCATCTCCCAAGATGAAAGGATTTGTGAATCCCCTGTGGAGATCACAGAGAAAGACCTAGTTCCCCACCTCATCGCGACCGGAGGCCTCACAACCTTTGAAAACTCCAGAGGTACGCGGAGATCAGTGCCTCCAAAGGAGACGATGCCTGACTCCTCGTGAAACTTGATAGGAGTCCCAGGATTCCTGTGGCACGTGGAAAGGGACCCTTGGTCTCCCGCCTCAGCTGGAGAGGCGTCCCAATTGCCCTGCCAAGCCTCGAGGAGAATCCCGAGTTGTCCCTCGCAACTAGGCAGGAGTCCTGCCGTCGCTGAACAAACACGTGTGTGGAAGGGCCATCCCCGTCGTAACTCGAGAATATACCCCAGGTTCCCGCCGCACCTCGAGAAAAACCATGAGACTTCCCCCTCGCCGCGAGATGAGGCCCGATTCCCCTGCACTGCGTGCAGAGCAATTCCGTGTTGCACATCACACATGAAAGGAGGCTTGATTTCCTTGATGGCACTCCAGAGAAACCCCAAGAACACTGTTTCAAGGCTAGAGGGATCCTGAGGTCACTGTAGCAACACAAAAGAGCTCCGTGGACGAAAAATCAACTCGAGATGAGAGGTTAGTCCCTGGCTTCGACTCCAGAGGAATACCACCTTACCACAAGCACCTCAAGAGGAGGCTTCTCTCAGCTCTAGGTATGTGAGAGGGACCCTGAGTTTGCGGCCTCAAGTGGAATGGACACCGCGATGCCCTGGCTCGAAATAAGGCCGGATATCCCTGCAGTGACTTGAATGCAGGCTAGTCTTGCATCTCCCAAGAAGAAAGGATGTCTGAATCCCCTGTGGTTACCACAGAGAAAGACCTAGTTCCCCATCTCATCGCGACCGGAGGCCTCACATCCTTTGAAAACTCCAGAGGTACGCGGAGATCAGTGCCTCCAAGGGAGATGATGCCTGACTCCTCGTGAAACTTGAAAGGAGTCCCAGGATTACTGTGGCACATGGAAAGGGACACTTGGTCTCCCGCCTCAGCTGGAGAGGCGTCCCAATTGCCCTGAGAAGCCTCGAGGAGAATCCCGAGTTGTCCCTCGCAACTAGGCAGGAGTCCTGACGTCGCTGAAGAAACACGTGTGTGGAAGGGCCATCCCCGTCGTAACTCGAGATTATACCCCAGGTTCCCGCCGCAACTCGAGAAAAACAATGAGAATTCTGCCTCTCCGCGAGATGAGGCCCGATTCCCCTGCACTGCGTGCAGAGCAATTCCGTGTTGCACATCACACATGAAAGGAGGCTTGAGTTCCTTGATGGCACTTCAGAGAAACCCCAAGAACACTGTTTCAAGGCTAGAGGGATCCTGAGGTCACTGTAGCAACACGAAAGAGCTCCGTGGACCAAAAATCAACTCGAGATGAGAGGTTAGTCCCTGGCTTCGACTCCAGAGGAATACCACCTTACCACAAGCTCCTCAGGGGGAGGCTTCTCTCAGCTCTAGGTATGTGAGAGGGACCCTGAGTTTGCGGCCTCAAGTGGAATGAACACCGCGATGCCCTGACTTGAAATAAGGCCGGATATGCCTGCAGTGACTTGAATGCAGGCTCGTTGCATCTCCCAAGACGAAAGGATGTCTGAATCCCCTGTGGAGACCACAGAGAAAGACCTAGTTCCCCACCTCATCGCGACCGGAGGCCTCAAAATCTTTGAAAATTCCAGATGAATGCAGAGATCAGTGCCTCCAAAGGAGACGATGCCTGACTCCTCGGGAAACTTGATAGGAGTCCCAGGATTCCTGTGGCACGTGGAAAGGGACCCTTGGTCTCCCGCCTCAGGTGGAGAGGCGTCCCAATTGCCCTGAGAAGCCTCGAGGAAAATCCCATGTTTTCCCTCGCAACTAGGCAGGAGTCCTGACGTCGCTGAACAAACACTTGTGTGAAAGGCCCATCCCCGTCATAACTCAAGAATATACCCCATGCTCCCGCCGCAACTCGAGAGAAACCATGAGACTTCCCCCTCGCCGCGAGATGAGGCCCGATTCCCCTGCACTGCGTGCAGAGCAATTCCATGTTGCACATCACACATGAAAGGAGCCTTGATTTCCTTGATGGCACTCCAGAGAAACCTCAAGAACACTTTTTCAAGGCTAGAGGGATCCTGAGGTCACTGTAGCAACACGAAAGAGCTCCGTGGACCAAAAACCAACTCGAGATGAGAGGATAGTCCCTGACTTCGACTCCAGAGGAATACCACCTTACCACAAGCACCTCAAGAGGAGGCTTCTCTCAGCTCTAGGTATGTGAGAGGGACCCTGAGTTTGCGGCCTCAAGTGGAATGGACACCGCGATGCCCTGACTCGAAATAAGGCCGGATATCCGTGCAGTGACTTGAATGCAGGCTCGTCTTGCATCTCCCAAGACGAAAGGATGTCTGAATCCCCTGTGGAGACCACAGAGAAAGACATAGTTCCCCACCTCATCGCGACCGGAAGCCTCACATCCTTTGAAAACTCCAGAGGTACGTGGAGATCAGTGCCTCCAAAGGAGATGATGCCTGACTCCTCGTGAAACTTGATAGGAGTCCCAGGATTCCTGTGGCACGTGGAAAGGGAAACTTGGTCTCCTGCCTCAGCTGGAGAGGCGTCCCAATTGCCCTGCCAAGCCTCGAGGAGAATCCCGAGTTGTCCCTCGCAACTAGGCAGGAGTCCTGACGTCGCTGAACAAACACGTGTGTGGAAGGGCCATTCCCGTCGTAACTCGAGAATATAGCCCAGGTTCCCGCCGCAACTCGAGAAAAACCATGAGACTTCCCCCTCACCGGGAGATGAGGCCCGATTCCTCTGCACTGCCTGCAGAGCAATTCCGTGTTGCACATCACACATGAAAGGAGCCTTGATTTCCTTGATGGCACTCCAGAGAAAACCCAAGAACACTGTTTCAAGGCTAGAGGGATCCTGAGGTCACTGTAGCAACACGAAAGAGTTCCATGGACCAAAAATCAACTCGAGATGAGAGGTTAGTCCCTGGCTTCGACTCCAGAGGAATACCACCTTACCACAAGAACCTCAAGAGGAGGCTTCTCTCAGCTCTAGGTATGTGAGACGGACCCTGAGTTTGCGGCCTCAATTGGAATGGACACTGGGATACCCTGACGCGAAATAAGGCCAGATATCCCTGCAGTGACTTGAATGCAGGCTCGTCTTGCATCTCCCAAGATGAAAGGATGTCTGAATCCCCTGTGGAGACCACAGAGAAAGACCTAGTTCCCCACCTCATCGCGACAGGAGGCCTCACATCCTTTGAAAACTCCAGAGGTACGCAGAGATCAGTGCCTCCAAAGGAGACGATGCCTGACTCCTCGTGAAACTTGATAGAAGTTCCAGGATTCCTGTGGCATGTGTAAAGGGACACTTGGTCTCCCGCCTCAGCTGGAGAGGCGTCCCAATTGCCCTGCCAAGCCTCGAGGAGAATCCCGGGTTGTCCCTCGCAACTAGGCAGGAGTCCTGACGTCGCTGAACAAACACGTGGGTGGAAGGGCCATCCCGGTCGTAACTCGAGAATATACCCCAGGTTCCCGCCGCAACTCGAGAAAAACCATGAGACTTCCCCCTCGCCGCGAGATGAGGCCCGATTCCCCTGCACTGCGTGCAGAGCAATTCCGTGTTGCACATCAAACATGGAAGGAGCCTTGATTTCCTTGATGGCACTCCAGAGAAAACCCAAGAACACTGTTTCAAGGCTAGAGGGATCCTGAGGTCACTGTAGCAACACGAAAGAGCTCCGTGGACCAAAAATCAACTCGAGATGAGAGGTTAGTCCCTGGCTTCGACTCCAGAGGAATACCACCTTACCACAAGCACCTCAAGAGGAGGCTTCTCTCAGCTCTAGGTATGTGAGAGGGACCCTGAGTTTGCGGCCTAAAGTGGAATGAACACCGCGATGCCCTGACTTGAAATAAGGCCGGATATCCCTGCAGTGACTTGAATGCAGGCTCGTCTTGCATCTCCCAAGACGAAAGGATGTCTGAATCCCCTGTGGAGACCACAGAGAAAGACCTAGTTCCCCACCTCATCGCGACCGGAGGCCTCACATCCTTTGAAAACTACAGAGGTACGCGGAGATCAGTGCCTCCAAAGGAGACGATGCCTGACTCCTCGTGAAACTTGATAGGAGTCCCAGGATTCCTGTGGCACATGTAAAGGGACACTTGGTCTCCCGCCTCAGCTGGAGAGGCGTCCCAATTGCCCTGCCAAGCCTCGAGGAGAATCCCGAGTTGTCCCTCGCAACTAGGCAGGAGTCCTGACGTCGCTGAAGAAACACGTGGGTGGAAGGGTCATCCCCGTCGTAACTCGAGAATATACCCCAGGTTCCCGCCGCAACTCGAGAAAAACCATGAGACTTCCCCCTCGCCGTGAGATGAGGCCCGATTCCCCTGCACTGCGTGCAGAGCAATTCCGTGTTGCACATCACACATGAAAGGAGCCTTTATTTCCTTGGTGGCACTCCAGGGAAACCCCAAGAACACTGTTTCAAGGCTAGAGGGATCCTGACGTCACTGTAGCAACACGAAAGAGCTCCGTGGACTAAATATCAACTCGAGATGAGAGGTTAGTCCCTGGCTTCGACTCCAGAGGAATACCACCTTACCACAAGCACCTCAAGAGGAGGCTTCTCTCAGCTCTAGGTATGTGAGAGGGACCCTGAGTTTGCGGCCTCAAGTGGAATGGACACCGCGATGCCCTGACTCGAAATAAGGCCGGATATCCCCGCAGTGACTTGAATGCAGGCTCGTCTTGCATCTCCCAAGACGAAAGGATGTCTGAATCCCCTGTGGAGACCACAGAGAAAGACCTAGTTCCCCACCTCATCGCGACCGGATTCCTTATATCCTTTGAAAACTCCAGAGGTACGCGGAGATCAGTGCCTCCAAAGGAGACGATGCCTGACACCTCGTGAAACTTGATAGGAGTCCCAGGATTCCTGTGGCACGTGGAAAGGGACCCTTGGTCTCCCGCCTCAGCTGGAGAGGCGTCCCAATTGCCCTGAGAAGCCTCGAGGAGAATCCCGAGTTGTCCCTCGCAACTAGGCAGGAGTCCTGACGTCGCTGAACAAACACTTGTGTGAAAGGCCCAACCCCGTCATAACTCAAGAATATACCCCATGTTCCCGCCGCAACTCGAGAAAAACCATGAGACTTCCCCCTCGCCGCGAGATGAGGCCCGATTCCCCTGCACTGCATGCAGAGCAATTCCATGTTGCACATCACACATGAAAGGAGCCTTGATTTCCTTGATGGCACTCCAGAGAAACCCCAAGAACACTGTTTCAAGGCTAGAGGGATCCTGACGTCACTGTAGCAACACGAAAGTGCTCCGTGGACCAAAAATCAACTCGAGATGAGAGGTTAGTCCCTGGCTTCAACTCCAGAGGAATACCACCTTACCACAAGCACCTCAAGAGGAGGCTTCTCTCAGCTCTAGGTATGTGAGAGGGACCCTGAGTTTGCGGCCTCAAGTGGAATGGACACCGCGATGCCCTGACTCGAAATAAGGCAGGATATCCGTGCAGTGACTTGAATGCAGGCTCGTCTTGCATCTCCCAAGACGAAAGGATGTCTGAAACCCCTGTGGAGACCACAGAGAAAGACATAGTTCCCCACCTCATCGCGACCGGAAGCCTCACATCCTTTGAAAACTCCAGAGGTACGCGGAGATTTGTGCCTCCAAAGTAGATGATGCCTGACTCCTCGTGAAACTTGATAGGAGTCCCAGGATTCCTGTGGCACGTGGAAAGGGACCCTTGGTCTCCCGCCTCAGCTGGAGAGGCGTCCCAATTGCCCTGCCAAGCCTCGAGGAGAATCTCGAGTTGTCCCTCGCAACTAGGCAGGAGGCCTGACGTCGCTGAACAAACACGTGAGTGGAAGGGCCATCCCCGTCGTAACTCGAGAGTATACCCCAGGTTCCCGCCGCCACTCGAGAAAAGCCATGAGACTTCCCCCGTGCCGCGAGATGAGGCCCGATTCCCCTGCACTTCGTGCAGAGCAATTCCGTGTTGCAAATCAAACATGGAAGGAGCCTTGATTTCCTTGATGGCACTCCAGAGAAAACCCAAGAACACTGTTTCAAGGCTAGAGGGATCCTGAGGTCACTGTAGCAACACGAAAGAGCTCCGTGGACCAAGAATCAACTCGAGATGAGAGGTTAGTCCCTGGCTTCGACTCCAGAGGAATACCACCTTACCACAAGCACCTCAAGAGGAGGCTTCTCTCAGCTCTAGGTATGTGAGAGGGACCCTGAGTTTGCAGCCTCAAGTTGAATGGACACCGCGATGCCCTGGCTCGAAATAAGGCCGGATATCCCTGCAGTGACTTGAATGCAGGCTCGTCTTGCATCTCCCAAGACGAAAGGATGTCTGAATCCCCTGTGGAGACCACAGAGAAAGACCTAGTTCCCCACCTCATCGCGACCGGAGGCCTCACATCCTTTGAAAACTCCAGAGGTACGCGGAGATCAGTGCCTCCAAAGGAGATAATGCCTGACTCCTCGTGAAACTTGATAGGAGTCCCAGGATTCCTGTGGCACGTGGAAAGGAAGCCTTGGTCTCCCGCCTCAGCTGGAGAGGCGTCCCAATTGCCCTGCCAAGCCTCGAGGAGAATCCCGAGTTGTCCCTCGCAACTAGGCAGGAGTCCTGACGTCGCTGAAGAAACACGTGGGTGGAAGGGTCATCCCCGTCGTAACTCGAGAATATACCCCAGGTTCCCGCCGCAACTCGAGAAAAACCATGAGACTTCCCCCTCGCCGTGAGATGAGGCCCGATTCCCCTGCACTGCGTGCAGAGCAATTCCGTGTTGCACATCACACATGAAAGGACCCTTGATTTCCTTGGTGGCACTCCAGGGAAACCCCAAGAACACTGTTTCAAGGCTAGAGGGATCCTGACGTCACTGTAGCAACACGAAAGAGCTCCGTGGACCAAATATCAACTCGAGATGAGAGGTTAGTCCCTGGCTTCGACTCCAGAGGAATACCACCTTACCACAAGCACCTCAAGAGGAGGCTTCTCTCATCTCTAGGTATGTGAGAGGGGCCCTGAGTTTGCGGCCTCAAGTGGAATGGACACCGCGATGCCCTGACTCGAAATAAGGCCGGATATCACTGCAGTGACTTGAATGCAGGCTCGTCTTGCATCTCCCAAGACGAAAGGATGTCTGAATCCCCTGTGGAGACCACAGAGAAAGACCTAGTTCCCCACCTCATCGCGACCGGATTCCTTATATCCTTTGAAAACTCCAGAGGTACGCGGAGATCAGTGCCTCCAAAGGAGACGATGCCTGACTCCTCGTGAAACTTGATAGGAGTCCCAGGATTCCTGTGGCACGTGGAAAGGGACCCTTGGTCTCCCGCCTCAGCTGGAGAGGCGTCCCAATTGCCCTGAGAAGCCTCGAGGAGAATCCCGAGTTGTCCCTCGCAACTAGGCAGGAGTCCTGACGTCGCTGAACAAACACGTGTGTGGAAGGGCCATCCCCGTCATAACTCAAGAATATACCCCATGTTCCCGCCGCAACTCGAGAAAAACCATGAGACTTCCCCCTCGCCGCGAGATGAGGCCCGATTCCCCTGCACTGCGTGCAGAGCAATTCCATGTTGCACATCACACATGAAAGGAGCCTTGATTTCCTTGATGGCACTCCAGAGAAACCCCAAGAACACTGTTTCAAGGCTAGAGGGATCCTGATGTCACTGTAGCAACACGAAAGTGCTCCGTGGACCAAAAATCAACTCGAGATGAGAGGTTAGTCCCTGGCTTCGACTCCAGAGGAATACCACCTTACCACAAGCACCTCAAGAGGAGGCTTCTCTCAGCTCTAGGTATGTGAGAGGGACCCTGAGTTTGCGGCCTCAAGTGGAATGGACACCGCGATGCCCTGACTCGAAATAAGGCCGGATATCACTGCAGTGACTTGAATGCAGGCTCGTCTTGCATCTCCCAAGACGAAAGGATGTCTGAAACCCCTGTGGAGACCACAGAGAAAGACATAGTTCCCCACCTCATCGCGACCGGAAACCTCACATCCTTTGAAAACTCCAGAGGAACGCGGAGATGAGTGCTTCCAATAGACACCATGCATGACTCCTCGCAATACTTGATAGGAGTCCCAGGATTCCTGTGGCACGTGGAAAGGGACCCTTGGTCTCCCGCCTCAGCTGGAGAGGCGTCCCAATTGCCCTGCCAAACCTCGAGGAGAATCCCGAGTTGTCCCTCGCAACTAGGCAGGAGTCCTGACGACGCTGAACAAACACGTGGGTGGAAGGGCCATCCCCGTCGTAACTCGAGAATATACCCCAGGTTCCCGCCGCAACTCGAGAAAAACCATGAGACTTCCCCCTCGCCGCGAGATGAGGCCCGATTCCCCTGCACTGCGTGCAGAGCAATTCCGTGTTGCACATCACACATGAAAGGAGCCTTGATTTCCTTAATGGCACTCCAGAGAAACCCCAAGAACACTGTTTCAAGGCTAGAGGGATCCTGAGGTCACTGTAGCAACACGAAAGAGCTCCGTGGACCAAAAATCAACTCGAGATGAGAGGTTAGTCCCTGGCTTCGACTCCAGAGGAATACCACCTTACCACAAGCACCTCAAGAGGAGGCTTCTCTCAGCTCTAGGTATGTGATAGGGACCCTGAGTTTGCGGCCTCAAGTGGAATGGACCCCGCGATGCCCTGACTGGAAATAAGGCCGGATATCCCTGCAGTGACTTGAATGCAGGCTCGTCTTGCATCGCCCAAGACGAAAGGATGTCTGAATCCCCTGTGGAGACCACAGAGAAAGACCTAGTTCCCCACCTCATCGCGACCGGAGGCCTCACATCCTTTGAAAACTCCAGAGGTACGCGGAGATCAGTGCCTCCAAAGGAGACGATGCCTGACTCCTTGTGAAACTTGATAGGAGTCCCAGGATTCCTGTGGCACGTGGAAAGGGACACTTGGTCTCCCGCCTCAGCTGGAGAGGCGTCCCAATTGCCCTGCCAAGCCTCGAGGAGAATCTCGAGTTGTCCCTCGCAACTAGGCAGGAGGCCTGACGTCGCTGAACAAACACGTGAGTGGAAGGGCCATCCCGGTCGTAACTCGAGAATATACCCCAGGATCCCGCCGCCACTCGAGAAAAGCCATGAGACTTCCCCCTCGCCGTGAGATGAGGCCCGATTCCCCTGCACTGCGTGCAGAGCAATTCTGTGTTGCACATCACACATGAAAGGAGCCTTGATTTCCTTGATGGCAGTCCAGAGAAACCCCAAGAACACTATTTCAAGGCTAGAGGCATCCTGAGGTCACGGTAGCAACACGAAAGCGCTCCGTGGACCAAAAATCAACTCGAGATGAGAGGTTAGTCCCTGGCTTCGACTCCAGAGGAATACCACCTTACCACAAGCACCTCAAGAGGAGGCTTCTCTCAGCTCTAGGTATGTGAGAGGGGCCCTGAGTTTGCGGCCTCAAGTGGAATGGACACCGCGATGCCCTGACTCGATATAAGGCCGGATATCACTGCAGTGACTTGAATGCAGGCTCGTCTTGCATCTCCCAAGACGAAAGGTTGTCTGAATCCCCTGTGGAGACCACAGAGAAAGACCTAGTTCCCCACCTCATCGCGACCGGAGGCCTCACATCCTTTGAAAATTCCAGAGGTACGCGGAGATCAGTGCCTCCAAAGGAGACGATGCCTGACTCCTCGTGAAACTTGATAGGAGTCCCAGGATTCCTGTGGCACGTGGAAAGGGACCCTTGGTCTCCCGCCTCAGCTGGAGAGGCGTCCCAATTGCCCTGAGAAGCCTCGAGGAGAATCCCGAGTTGTCCCTCGCAACTAGGCAGGAGTCCTGACGTCGCTGAACAAACACTTGTGTGAATGGCCCATCCCCGTCATAAGTCAAGAATATACCCCATGTTCCCGCCGCAACTCGAGAAAAACCATGAGACTTCCCCCTCGCCGCGAGATGAGGCCCGATTCCCCTGCACTGCGTGCAGAGCAATTCCATGTTGCACATCACACATGAAAGGAGCCTTGATTTCCTTGATGGCACTCCAGAGAAACCCCAAGAACACTGTTTCAAGGCTAGAGGGATCCTGACGTCACTGTAGCAACACGAAAGTGCTCCGTGGACCAAAAATCAACTCGAGATGAGAGGTTAGTCCCTGGCTTCGACTCCAGAGGAATACCACCTTAACACAAGCACCTCAAGAGGAGGCTTCTCTCAGCTCTAGGTATGTGAGAGGGACCCTGAGTTTGCGGCCTCAAGTGGAATGGACACCGCGATGCCCTGACTCGAAATAAGGCTGGATATCCCCGCAGTGACTTGAATGCAGGCTCGTCTTGTATCTCCCAAGACGAAAGGATGTCTGAATCCCCAGTGTAGATCACAGAGAATGATCTAGTTCCCCACCTCATCGCGACCGGAGGCCTCACATCCTTTGAAAACTCCAGAGGTACACGGAGATCAGTGCCTACAAAGGAGACGATGCCTGACTCCTCGTGAAACTTGATAGGAGTCCCAGGATTCCTGTGGCACGTGGAAAGGGACCCTTGGTCTCCCGCCTCAGCTGGAGAGGCGTCCCAATTGCCCTGAGAAGCCTCGAGGAGAATCCCGAGTTGTCCCTCGCAACTAGGCAGGAGTCCTGACGTCGCTGAACAAACACTTGTGTGAAAGGCCCATCCCCGTCATAACTCAAGAATATACCCCATGTTCCTGCTGCAACTCGAGAAAAACCATGAGACTTCCCCCTCGCCGCGAGATGAGGCCCGATTCCCCTGCACTGCGTGCAGAGCAATTCCATGTTGCACATCACACATGAAAGGAGCCTTGATTTCCTTGATGGCACTCCAGAGAAACCCCAAGAACACTGTTTCAAGGCTAGAGGGATCCTGAGGTCACTGTAGCAACACGAAAGAGCTTCATGGACCAAAAATCAACTCGAGATGAGAGGATAGTCCCTGGCTTCGACTCCAGAGGAATACCACCTTACCACAAGCACCTCAAGAGGAGGCTTCTCTCAGCTCTAGGTATGTGAGAGGGACCCTGAGTTTGCGGCCTCAAGTGGAATGGACACCGCGATGCCCTGACTCGAAATAAGGCCGGATATCCGTGCAGTGACTTGAATGCAGGCTCGTCTTGCATCTCCCAAGACGAAAGGATGTCTGAAACCCCTGTGGAGACCACAGAGAAAGACATAGTTCCCCACCTCATCGCGACCGGAAGCCTCACATCCTTTGAAAACTCCAGAGGTACGCGGAGATCAGTGCCTCCAAAGGAGATGATGCCTGACTCCTCGTGAAACTTGATAGGAGTCCCAGGATTCCTGTGGCAGGTGGAAAGGGACCCTTGGTCTCCCGCCTCAGCTGGAGAGGCGTCCCAATTGCCCTGCCAAACCTCGAGGAGAATTCCGAGTTGTCCCTCGCAACTAGGCAGGAGTCCTGACGACGCTGAACAAACACGTGGGTGGAAGGGCCATCCCCGTCGTAACTCGAGAATATACCCCAGGTTCCCGCCGCAACTCGAGGAAAACCATGAGACTTCCCCCTCGCCGCGAGATGAGGCCCGATTCCCCTGCACTGCGTGCAGAGCAATTCCGTGTTGCACATCACACATGAAAGGAGCCTTGATTTCCTTAATGGCACCCCAGAGAAACCCCAAGAACACTGTTTCAAGGCTAGAGCGATCCTGAGGTCACTGTAGCAACACGAAAGAGCTCCGTGGACCAAAAATCAACTCGAGATTAGAGGTTAGTCCCTGGCTTCGACTCCAGAGGAATACCACCTTACCACAAGCACCTCAAGAGGAGGCTTCTCTCAGCTCTAGGTATGTGAGAGGGACCCTGAGTTTGCAGCCTCAAGTTGAATGGACACCGCGATGCCCTGGCTCGAAATAAGGCCGGATATCCCTGCAGTGACTTGAATGCAGGCTCGTCTTGCATCTCCCAAGACGAAAGGATGTCTGAATCCCCTGTGGAGACCACAGAGAAAGACCTAGTTCCCCACCTCATCGCGACCGGAGGCCTCACATCCTTTGAAAACTCCAGAGGTACGCGGAGATCAGTGCCTCCAAAGGAGATGATGCCTGACTCCTCGTGAAACTTGATAGGAGTCCCAGGATTCCTGTGGCACGTGGAAAGGAAGCCTTGGTCTCCCGCCTCAGCTGGAGAGGCGTCCCAATTGCCCTGCCAAGCTTCGAGTAGAATCCCGAGTTGTCCCTCGCAACTATGCAGGAGTCCTGACGTCGCTGAAGAAACACGTGGGTGGAAGGGTCATCCCCGTCGTAACTCGATAATATACCCCAGGTTCCCGCCGCAACTCGAGAAAAACCATGAGACTTCCCCCTCGCCGTGAGATGAGGCCCGATTCCCCTGCACTGCGTGCAGAGCAATTCTGTGTTGCACATCACACATGAAAGGAGCCTTGATTTCCTTGATGGCAGTCCAGAGAAACCCCAAGAACACTATTTCAAGGCTAGAGGCATCCTGAGGTCACGGTAGCAACACGAAAGAGCTCCGTGGACCAAAAATCAACTCGAGATGAGAGGTTAGTCCCTGGCTTCGACTCCAGAGGAATACCACCTTACGACAAGCACCTCAAGAGGAGGCTTCTCTCAGCTCTAGGTATGTGAGAGGGACCCTGATTCTGCAGCCAAAAGTGGAATGGACACTGCGATGCCCTGACGCGAAATAAGGCCGGATATCCCTGCATTGACTTGAATGCAGGCTCGTCTTGCATCTCCCAAGACGAAAGGATGTCTGAATCCCCTGTGGAGACCACAGAGAAAGACCTAGTTCCCCACCACATCGCGACCGGATGCCTCACATCCTTTGAAAACTCCAGAGGTACGCGGAGATCAGTGCCTCCAAAGGAGACGATGCCTGACTCCTCGTGAAACTTGATAGGAGTCCCAGGATTCCTGTGGCTCGTGGAAAGGGACCCTTGGTCTCCCGCCTCAGGTGGAGAGGGGTCCCAATTGCCCTGCCAAACCTCGAGGAGAATCCCGAGTTGTCCCTCGCAACTAGGCAGGAGTCCTGACGACGCTGAACAAACACGTGGGTGGAAGGGCCATCCCCGTCGTAACTCGAGAATATACCCCAGGTTCCCGCCGCAACTCGAGGAAAACCATGAGACTTCCCCCTCGCCGCGAGATGAGGCCCGATTCCCCTGCACTGCGTGCAGAGCAATTCCGTGTTGCACATCACACATGAAAGGAGCTTTGATTTCCTTAATGGCACTCCAGAGAAACCCCAAGAGCACTGTTTCAAGGCTAGAGGCATCCTGAGGTCACGGTAGCAACACGAAAGAGCTCCGTGGACCAAAAATCAACTCGAGATGAGAGGTTAGTCCCTGGCTTCGACTCCAGAGGAATACCACCTTACCACAAGCACCTCAAGAGGAGGCTTCTCTCAGCTCTATGTATGTGATAGGGACCCTGAGTTTGCGGCCTCAAGTGGAATGGACCCCGCGATGCCCTGACTGGAAATAAGGCCGGATATCCCTGCAGTGACTTGAATGCAGGCTCGTCTTGCATCGCCCATGACGAAAGGATGTCTGAATCCCCTGTGGAGACCACAGAGAAAGACCTAGTTCCCCACCTCATCGCGACCGGAGGCCTCACATCCTTTGAAAACTCCAGAGGTACGCGGAGATCAGTGCCTCCAAAGGATACGATGCCTGACTCCTTGTGAAACTTGATAGGAGTCCCAGGATTCCTGTGGCACGTGGAAAGGGACCCTTGGTCTCCCGCCTCAGCTGGAGAGGCGTCCCGAATGGCTGCCAAGCCTCGAGGAGAATCTCGAGTTGTCCCTCGCAACTAGGCAAGAGGCCTGACGTCGCTGAACAAACACGTGAGTGGAAGGGCCATCCCGGTCGTAACTCGAGAATATACCCCAGGATCCCGCCGCCACTCGAGAAAAGCCATGAGACTTCCCCCTCGCCGTGAGATGAGGCCCGATTCCCCTGCACTGCGTGCAGAGCAATTCTGTGTTGCACATCACACATGAAAGGAGCCTTGATTTCCTTGATGGCAGTGCAGAGAAACCCCAAGAACACTATTTCAAGGCTAGAGGCATCCTGACGTCACGGTAGCAACACGAAAGAGCTCCGTGGACCAAAAATCAACTCGAGATGAGAGGTTAGTCCCTGGCTTCGACTCCAGAGGAATACCACCTTACGACAAGCACCTCAAGAGGAGGCTTCTCTCAGCTCTAGGTATGTGAGAGGGACCCTGATTTTGCAGCCAAAAGTGGAATGGACACTGCGATGCCCTGACGCGAAATAAGGCCGGATATCCCTGCATTGAATTGAATGCAGGCTCGTCTTGCATCTCCCAAGACGAAAGGATGTCTGAATCCCCTGTGGAGACCACAGAGAAAGACCTAGTTCCCCACCTCATCGCGACCGGAGGCCTCACATCCTTTGAAAACTCCAGAGGTACGCGGAGATCAGTGCCTCCAAAGGAGACGATGCCTGACTCCTTGTGAAACTTGATAGGAGTCCCAGGATTCCTGTGGCACGTGGAAAGGGACCCTTGGTCTCCCGCCTCAGCTGGAGAGGCGTCCCAATTGCCCTGCCAAGCCTCGAGGAGAATCCCGAGTTGTCCCTCGCAACTAGGCAGGAGTCCTGACGACGCTGAAGAAACACTTGGTGGAAGGGCCATCCTCGTCGTAAATCGAGAATATACCCCAGGTTCCCGCCGCAACTCGAGAAAAACCATGAGACTTCCCCCTCGCCGCGAGATGAGGCCCGATTCCCCTGCACTGTGTGCAGAGCAATTCCGTGTTGCACATCACACATGAAAGGAGCCTTGATTTCCTTGATGGCACTCCAGAGAAACCCCAAGAACACTGTTTCAAGGCTAGAGGGATCCTGAGGTCACTGTAGCAACACGAAAGAGCTCCGTGGACCAAAAATCAATTCGAGATGAGAGGTTAGTCCCTGGCTTTGACTCCACAGGAATACCACCTTACCACAAGCACCTCAAGAGGAGGCTTCTCTCAGCTCTAGGTATATGAGAGGGACCCTGAGTTTGCGGCCTCAAGTGGAATGGACACCGCGATGCCCTGACTCGAAATAAGGCCGGTTATCCCAGCAGTGACTTGAATACAGGCTCGTCTTGCATCTCCTAAGACGAAAGGATGTCTGAATCCCCTGTGGAGACCACAGAGAAAGACCTAGTTCCCCACCTCATCGCGACCGGAGGCTTCACATCCTTTGAAAACTCCAGAGGTACACGGAGATCAGTGCCTCCAAAGGAGACGATGCCTGACTCCTTGTGAAACTTGATAGGAGTCCCAGGATTCCTGTGGCACGTGGAAAGGGACCCTTGGTCTCCCGCCTCAGCTGGAGAGGCGTCCCAATTGCCCTGCCAAGCCTCGAGGAGAATCCCGAGTTGTCCCTCACAACTATTAATGAGTCCTGACGTCGCTGAACAAACACGTGTGTGAAAGGGCCATCCCCGTCGTAACTCGAGAATATACCTCAGGTTCCCGCCGCAACTCGAGAAAAACCATGAGACTTCTCTCTCGCCGCGAGATGAGGCCCGATTCCCCTGCACTGCGTGCAGAGCAATTCCTTCTTGCACATCACACATGAAAGGAGCCTTGATTTCCTTGATGGCACTCCAGAGAAACCCCAAGAACACTGTTTCAAGGCTAGAGGGATCCTGAGGTCACTGTAGCAACACGAAAGAGCTCCATGGACCAAAAATCAACTCGAGATGAGAGGTTAGTCCCTGGCTTCGACTCCAGAGGAATACCACCTTACCACAAGCACCTCAAGAGGAGGCTTCTCTCAGCTCTCGCTATGTGAGAGGGACCCTGAGGTTGCGGCCTCAAGTGGAATGGACACCGCGATGCCCTGACTCGAAATAAGGCCGGATATCCCTGCAGTGACTTGAATGCAGGCTCGTCTTGCATCTCCCAAGACGAAAGGATGTCTGAATCCCCTGTGAAGACCACAGAAAAAGACCTACTTCCCCACCTCATCGCGACCGGAGGCCTCACATCCTTTGAAAACTCCAGAGGTACGCGGAGATCATTGCCTCCAAAGGAGACGATGCCTGACTCCTCGTGAAACTTCATAGGAGTCCCAGGATTCCTGTGGCACGTGGAAAGGAACCCTTGGTCTCCCTCCTCAGCTGGGGAGGCGTCCCAATTGCCCTGCCAAGCCTCGAGGAGAATCCCGAGTTGTCCCTCGCAACTAGGCAGAAGTCCTGACGTCGCTGAACAAACACGTGGGTGGAAGGGCCATCCCCGTCGTAACTCGAGAATATACCCCAGGTTCCCGCCGCAATTCGAGAAATACCATGAGACTTCCCCCTCGCCGTGAGATGAGGCCCGATTCCCCTGCACTGCATGCAGAGCAATTCCGTGTTGCACATCAAACATGAAAGGAGCATTGATTTCCTTGATGGCACTCCAGAGAAACCCCAAGAACACTGTTTCAAGGCTAGAGGGATCCTGAGGTCACTGTAGCAACACGAAAGAGCTCCGTGGACCAAAAATCAACTCGAGATGAGAGGTTAGTTCCTGGCTTCGACTCCAGAGGAATACCACCTTACCACAAGCACCTCAAGAGGAGGCTTCTCTCAGCTCTAGGTATGTGAGAGGGACCCTGATTTTGCGATCTCAAGTGAAATGGACACTGCGATGCCCTGACTCGAAATAAGGCCGGATATCCCTGCAGTGACTTGAATGCTGGCTCGTCTTGCATCTCCCAAGACCAAAGGATGTCTGAATCCCCTGTGGAGACCACAGAGAAAGACCTAGTTCCCCACCTCATCCCCACCGGATTCCTTATATCCTTTGAAAACTCCAGAGGTACGCGGAGATCAGTGCCTCCAAAGGAGACGATGCCTGACTCCTCGTGAAACTTGATAGGAGTCCCAGGATTCCTGTGGCACGTGGAAAGGGACCCTTGGTCTCCCGCCTCAGCTGGAGAGGCGTCCCAATTGCTCTGCCAAGCCTCGAGGGGAATCCCGAGTTGTCCCTCACAACTAGGCAGGAGTCCTGACGTCGCTGAACAAACACGTGTGTGAAAGGGCCATCCCCGTCGTAACTCGAGAATATACCCCAGGGTCCCGCCGCAACTCGAGAAAAACCATGAGACTTCCCTCTCGCCGCGAGATGAGGCCCGATTCCCCTGCACTGCGTGCAGAGCAACTCCGTGTTGCACATCAAACATGAAAGGAGCATTGATTTCCTTGATGGCCCTCCAGAGAATACCCAAGAACACTGTTTCAAGGCTAGAGGGATCCTGAGGTCACTGTAGCAACACGAAAGAGCTCCGTGGACCAAAAATCAACTCGAGATGAGAGGTTAGTCCTTGGCTTCCATTCCAGAGGAATACCACTTTACCACAAGCACCTCAAGAGGAGGTTTCTCTCAGCTCTAGGTATGTGAGAGGGACCCTGATTTTGCGGCCTCAAGTGGAATGGACACTGCAATGCACTGACGGGAAATAAGGCCGGATGTCCCTGCAGTGACTTGAATGCAGGCTCGTCTTGCATCTCCCAAGATGAAAGGATTTGTGAATCCCCTGTGGAGATCACAGAGAAAGACCTAGTTCCCCACCTCATCGCGACCGGAGGCCTCACATCCTTTGAAAACTCCAGAGGTACGCGGAGATCAGTGCCTCCAAAGGAAACGATGCCTGACTCCTTGTGAAAATTGATAGGAGTCCCAGGATTCCTGTGGCACGTGGAAAGGGACCCTTGGTCTCCCGCCTCAGCTGGAGAGGGGTCCCAATTGCCCTGCCAAGCCTCGAGGAGAATCCCGAGTTGTCCCTCGCAACTAGGCAGGAGTCCTGATGTAGCTGAACAAACACGTGTGTGGAAGGGCCATCCCCGTCGTAACTCGAGAATATACCCCAGGGTCCCGCCGCAACTCGAGAAAAACCATGGGAATTCCCCCTCGCCGCGAGATGAGGCCCGATTCCCCTGCACTGCGAGCAGAGCAATTCCGTCTTGCACATCACACATGAAAGGAGCCTTGATTTCCTTGATGGCACTCCAGAGAAACCCCAAGAACACTGTTTCAAGGCTAGAGGGATCCTGAGGTCACTGTAGCAACACGAAAGAGCTCCATGGACCAAAAATCAACTCGAGATGAGAGGTTAGTCCCTGGATTCGACTCCAGCGGAAACCACCTTACCACAAGCACCTCAAGAGGAGTCTTCTCTCAGCTATAGGTATGTGAAAGGGACCTGAGTTTGCGGCCTCAAGTGGAATGGACACCGCGATGCCCTGACTCGAAATAAGGCCGCATATCCCTGCAGTGACTTGAATGCAGGCTCGTCTTGCATCTCCCAAGACGAAAGGATGTCTGAATCCCCTGTGGAGACCACAGAGAAAGACCTAGTTCCCCACCTCATCGCGACCGGAGGCCTCACATCCTTTGAAAACTCCAGAGGTACGCGGAGATCAGTGCCTCCAAAGGAGATGATGCCTGACTCCTCGTGAAACTTGATAGGATTTCCAGGATTCCTGTGGCACGTGGAAAGGGACCCTTGGTCTCCCGCCTCAGCTGGAGAGGCGTCCCAATTGCCCTGCCAAGCCTCGAGGAGAATCCCGAGTTGTCCCTCGCAACTAGGCAGAAGTCCTGACGTCGCTGAAGAAACACGTGGGTGGAAGGGCCATCCCCGTCGTAACTCGAGAATATACCCCAGGTTCCCGCCGCAATTCGAGAAATACCATGAGACTTCCCCCTCGCCGTGAGATGAGGTCCGATTCCCCTGCACTGCGTGGAGAGCAATTCCGTGTTGCACATCAAACATGAAAGGAGCATTGATTTCCTTGATGGCGCTCCAGAGAATACCCAAGAACACTGTTTCAAGGCTAGAGGGATCCTGAGGTCACTGTAGCAACACGAAAGAGCTCCGTGGACCAAAAATCAACTCGAGATGAGAGGTTAGTCCCTGGCTTCGACTCCAGAGGAATACCACCTTACCACAAGCACCTCAAGAGGAGGCTTCTCTCAGCTCTAGGTATGTGAGAGGGACCCTGATTTTGCGATCTCAAGTGAAATGGACACTGCGATGCCCTGATGCAAAATAAGGCTGGATATCCCCGCAGTGACTTGAATGCAGGCTCGTCTTGCATCTCCCAAGACGAAAGGATGTCTGAATCCCCTGTGGAGACCACAGAGAAAGACCTAGTTCCCCACCTCATGGCGACCGGAGGCCTCACATCCTTTGAAAACTCCAGAGGTACGCAGAGATCAGTGCCTCCAAAGGAGACGATTCGTGACTCCTCGTGAAACTTGATAGGAGTCCCAGGATTCCTGTGGCACGTGGAAAGGGACACTTGGTCTCCCGCCTCAGCTGGAGAGGCGTCTCAATTGCCCTGCCAAGCGTCGATGAGAATCCCGAGTTGTCCCTCGCACCTAGACAGGAGTCCTGCCGTCGCTGAACAAACACGTGTGTGGAAGGAACATCCCCGTCGTAACTCGAGAATATACCCCAGTTTCCCGCCGGAACTCGAGAAAAACCATGAGACTTCCCCCTCACCGCGAGATGAGGCCCGATTCCCCTGCACTGCGTGTAGAGCAATTCCGTGTTGCACATCACACATGAAAGGAGCCTTGATTTCCTTGGTGGTACTCCAGAGAAACCCCAAGAACACTGTTTCAAGGCTAGAGGGATCCTGAGGTCACTGTAGCAACACGAAAGAGCTCCGTGGACCAAAAATCAACTCGA
The DNA here is from genome assembly GCF_910594005.1 of Cervus elaphus. NCBI lineage: Eukaryota > Metazoa > Chordata > Mammalia > Artiodactyla > Cervidae > Cervus > Cervus elaphus. The sequence goes on along the minus strand of NW_025316705.1, from coordinate 591,896 downwards.
GATGAGAGGTTAGTCCCTGGCTTCAACTCCAGAGGAATACCACCTTACCACAAGCACCTCAAGAGGAGGCTTCTCTCAGCTCTAGGTATGTGAGAGGGACCCTGAGTTTGCGGCCTCAAGTGGAATGGACACCGCGATGCCCTGACTCGAAATAAGGCTGGATATCCCTGCAGTGACTTGAATGCAGGCTCGTCTTGAATCTCCCAAGACGAAAGCATGTCTGAAACCCCTGTGGACACCACAGAGAAAGACCTAGTTCCCCACCTCATCGCGACCGGAGGACTCACATCCTTTGAAAACTCCAGAGGTACGCGGAGATCAGTGCCTCCAAAGGAGACGATGCCTGACTCCTCGTGAAACTTGATAGGAGTTCCAGGATTCCTGTGGCACGTGGAAAGGGACCCTTGGTCTCCCGCCTCAGCTGGAGAGGCGTCCCAATTGCCCTGCCAAGCCTCGAGGAGAATCCCGAGTTGTCCCTCGCAACTAGGCAGGAGTCCTGACGTCGTGAACAAACACGTGTGTGGAAGGGCCATCCCCGTCGTAACTCGAGAATATACCCCAGGTTCCCGCCGCAACTCGAGAAAAACCATGAGACTTCCCCCTCGCCGCGAGATGAGGCCCAATTCCCGTCCACTGCGTGCAGAGCAATTCCGTGTTGCACATCACACATGAAAGGAGCCTTGATTTCCTTGATGGCACTCCAGAGAAACCCCAAGAACACTGTTTCAAGGCTAGAGGGATCCTGAGGTCACTGTAGCAACACAAAAGAGCTCCGTGGACGAAATATCAACTCGAGATGAGAGGTTACTCCCTGGCTTCGACTCCAGAGGAATACCACCTTACCACAAGCACCTCAAGAGGAGGCTTCTCTCAGCTCTAGGTATGTGAGAGGGACCCTGAGTTTGCGGCCTCATGTGGAATGGACACCGCGATGCCCTGGCTCGAAATAAGGCCGGATATCCCTGCAGTGACTTGAATGCAGGCTCGTCTTGCATCTCCCAAGACCAAAGGATGTCTGAATCCCCTGTGGAGACCACAGAGAAAGACCTTGTTCCCCACCTCATCCCCACCGGATTCCTTATATCCTTTGAAAACTCCAGAGGTACGCGGAGATCAGTGCCTCCAAAGGAGACGATGCCTGACTCCTCGTGAAACTTCATAGGAGTCCCAGGATTCCTGTGGCTCGTGGAAAGGGACCCTTGGTCTCCCGGCTCAGCTGGAGAGGCGTCACAATTGCCCTGCGAAGCCTCGAGGAGAATCCCGAGTTGTCCCACGCAACTAGGCAGGAGTCCTGACGTCGCTGAACAAACACGTGGGTGGAAGGGCCATCCCCTTCGTAACTCGAGATTATACCCCAGGTTCCCGCCGCAACTCGAGAAAAACCATGAGACTTCCCCCTCGCCGCGAGATGAGGCCCGATTCCCCTGCACTGCATGCAGAGCAATTCCGTGTTGCACATCAAACATGAAAGGAGCCTTGATTTCCTTGATGGCACTCCAGAGAAACCCCAAGAACACTGTTTCAAGGCTAGAGGGATCCTGAGGTCACTGTAACAACACGAAAGAGCTCCGTGGACCAAAAATCAACTCGAGATGAGAGGTTAGTCCCTGGCTTCGACTCCAGAGGAATACCACCTTACCACAAGCACCTCAAGAGGAGGCTTCTCTCAGCTCTAAGTACGTGAGAGGGACCCTGATTTTGCGGCCTAAAGTGGAATGGACACTGCGATGCCCTGACTCGAAATAAGGCCGGATATCCCTGCAGTGACTTGAATGCAGGCTCGTCTTGCATCTCCCAAGATGAAAGGATGTCTGAATCCCCTGTGGAGACCACAGAGAAAGACCTAGTTCCTCACCTCACCGCGAACGGAGGACTCACATCCTTTGAAAATTCCAGAGGTACGCGGAGATCAGTGCCTCCAAGGGAGATGATGCCTGACTCCTCGTGAAACTTGATAGGAGTCCCAGGATTCCTGTGGCACGTGGAAAGGGAAACTTGGTCTCCCGCTTCAGCTGGAGAGGCGTCCCAATTGCCCTGCCAAGCCTCGAGGAGAATCCCGAGTTGTCCCTCGCAACTAGGCAGGAGTCCTGACGTCGCTGAACAAACACGTGTGTGGAAGGGCCTTCCCCGTCGTAACTCGAGAAGATAGCCCAGGTTCTCGCCGCAACTCGAGAAAAACCATGAGACTTCCCCCTCGCCGCGAGATGAGGCCTGATTCCCCTACACTGCATGCAGAGCAATTCCGTTTTGCACATCACACATGAAAGGAGCCTTGATTTCCTTGATGGCACTCCAGAGAAACCCCAAGAACACTGTTTCAAGGCTAGAGGGATCCTGAGGTCACTGTAGCAACACGAAAGAGCTCCGTGGACCAAAAATCAACTCGAGATGAGAGGTTAGTCCCTGGCTTCGACTCCAGAGGAATACCACCTTACCACAAGCACCTCAAGAGGAGGCTTCTCTCAGCTCTAGGTATGTGAGAGGGACCCTGATTTTGCGGTCTCAAGTGGAATGGACACCGCGATGCCCTGAATCGAAATAAGGCCGGATATCCCTGCAGTGACTTGAATGCAGGCTCATCTTGCATCTCCCAAGACGAAAGGATGTCTGAATCCCCTGTAGCGACCACAGAGAAAGACCTAGTTCCCCACCTCATCGCGACCGTAGGCCTCACATCCTATGAAAACTCCAGAGGTACACGAAGATCAGTGCCTCCAAAGAAGACGATGCCTGACTCCTCGTCAAATTTGATAGGAGACCCAGAATTCCTGTCGCACGTGGAAAGGGACCCTTGGTCTCCCACCTCAGCTGGAGAGGCGTCCCAATTGCCCTGCCAAGCTTCGAGGAGAATCCCGAGTTGCCCCTCGCAACTAGGCAGGAGTCCTGACGTCGCTGAACAAACACGTGGGTGAAAGGGCCATCCCCGTCGTAACTCGAGATTATACCCCAGGTTCCCGCCGCAACTCGAGAAAAACCATGAGACTTCCCCCTCGCCGCGAGATGAGGCCCGATTCGCCTGCACTGCATGCAGAACAATTCCGTGTTGCACATCAAACATGAAAGGAGCCTTGATTTCCTTGATGGCACTCCAGAGAAACCCCAAGAACACAGTTTCAAGGCTAGAGGGATCCTGAGGTCACTGTAACAACACGAAAGAGCTCCGTGGACCAAAAAGCAACTCGAGATGAGAGGTTAGTCCCTGGCTTCGACTCCAGAGGAATACCACCTTACCACAAGCACCTCAAGAGGAGGCTTCTCTCAGCTGTAAGTACGTGAGAGAGACCATGATTTTCCGGCCTAAAGTGGAATGGACACTGCGATGCCCTGACTCGAAATAAGGCCGGATATTCCTGCAGTGACTTGAATGCAGGCTCGTCTTGCATCTCCCAAGACGAAAGGATGTCTGAATCCCCTGTGGAGACCACAGAGAAAGACCTAGTTCCCCACCTTATCGCGACCGGAGGCCTCACATCCTTAGAAAACTCCAGAGGTACACGGAGATCAGTGCCTCCAAAGGAGACGATGCCTGACTCCTCGTGAAACTTGATAGGAGTCCCAGGATTCCTGTGGCACATGGAAAGGGACCCTTGGTCTCCCGCCTCAGCTGGAGAGGCGTCCCAATTGCCCAGCCAAGCCTCGAGGAGAATCCCGAGTTGTCCCTCGCAACTAGGCAGGAGTCCTGAAGTCGCTGAACAAACACGAGGGTGGAAGGCCCATCCCCGTCGTAACTCCAGAATATACCCCAGGTTCCCGCCGCAACTCGAGAAAAACCATGAGACTTACCCCTCGCCGCGAGATGAGGCCCGATTCCCCTGCACTGCATGCAGAGCAATTCCGTGTTGCACATCAAACATGGAAGGAGCCTTGATTTCCTTGATGGTACTCCAGAGAAACCCCAAGAACACTGTTTCAAAGCTAGAGGGATCCTGAGGTCACTGTAGCAACACGAAAGAGCTCCATGGACCAAAAATCAACGAGAGATGAGAGATTAGTCCCTGGCTTCGACTCCAGAGGAATACCACCTTACCACAAGCACCTCAAGAGGAGGCTTCTCTCAGCTCTAGCTATGTGAGAGGGACCCTGAGTTTGCGGCCTCAAGTGGAATGGACACCGCGATGCCCTAACTCGAAATAAGGCCGGATATCCCTGCAGTGACTGAATGCAGGCTCGTCTTGCATCTCACAAGACGAAAGGATGTCTGAATCCCCTGTGGAGACCACAGAGAAAGACCTAGTTTCCCACCTCATCACGACCGGAGGCCTCACATCCTTTGAAAACTCCAGAGGTACGCGGAGATCAGTGCCTCCAAAGGAGACGATGCCTGACTCCTCGGGAAACTTGAAAGGAGTCCCAGGATTCCTGTGGCACGTGGAAAGGAACCCTTCGTCTCCCGCCACAGCTGGAGAGGCATCCCAATTGCCCTGCCAAGCCTCGAGGAGAATCCCGAGTTGTCCCTCGCAACTAGGTAGGAGTCCTGAAGTCACTGAACAAACCCGTGGCTGGAAGGTCCATCCCCGTCATAACTTGAGAATATACCCCAGGGTCCCGCCGCAACTCGAGAAAAACCATGAGACTTCCCCCTCGCTGCGAGATGAGGCTCGATTCTCCTGCACTGCATGCAGAGCAATTCCGTGTTGCACATCAAACATGAAAGGAGCCTTGATTTCCTTGATGGCACTCCAGAGAAAACCCAAGAACACTGTTTCAAGGCTAGAGGGATCCTGAGGTTACTGTAGCAACACGAAAGAGCACCGTGGACGAAAAATCAACTCGAGATGAGAGGTTAGTCCCTGGCTTCGACTCCAGAGGAATACCACCTTACCACAAGCACCTCAAGAGGAGGCTTCTCTCAGCTCTAGGTATGTGAGAGGGACCCTGAGTTTGCGGCCTCAAGTGGAATGGACACTGCGATGCCCTGACGCGAAATAAGGCCGGATATCCCTGCAGTGACTTGAATGCAGGCTCGTCTTGCATCTCCCAAGACGAAAGGATGTCTGAATCCCCTGTGGACACCACAGAGAAAGACCTAGTTCCCCACCTCATCGCGACCGTAGGCCTCACATCCATTGAAAACTCCAGAGGTACGCGGAGATCAGTGCCTCCAAAGGAGACGATGCCTGACTCCTCGTGAAACTTGAAAGAAGTCCCAGGATTCCTGTGGCACGTGGAAAGGGACACTTGGTCTCCCGCCACAGCTGGAGAGGCGTCCCAATTGCCCTGCCAAGCTTCGAGGAGAATCCCGAGTTGTCCCTCGCAACTAGGCAGGAGTCCTGACGTCGCTGAACAAACACGTGGGTGGAAGGGCCATCCCCGTCGTAACTCGAGATTATACCGCAGGTTCCCGCCGCAACTCGAGAAAAACCATGAGACTTCCCCCTCGCCGCGAGATGAGGCCCGATTCCCCTGCACTGCATGCAGAGCAATTCCGTGTTGCACATCAAACATGAAAGGAGTCTTGATTTCCTTGATGGCACTCCAGAGAAACCCCAAGAACACTGTTTCAAGGCTAGAGGGATCCTGAGGTCACTGTAGCAACACGAAAGAGCTCCGTGGACCAAAAATCAACTCGAGATGAGAGGTTAGTCCCTGGCTTCGACTCCAGAGGAATACCACCTTACCACAAGCACCTCAAGAGGAGGCTTCTCTCAGCTCTAAGTACGTGAGAGGGACCCTGATTTTGCGGCCTAAAGTGGAATGGACACTGCGATGCCCTGACTCGAAATAAGGCCGGATATCCCTGCAGTGACTTGAATGCAGGCTCGTCTTGCATCTCCCAAGATGAAAGGATGTCTGAATCCCCGGTGGAGACCACAGAGAAAGACCTAGTTCGTCACCTCACCGCGACCGGAGGACTCACATCCTTTGAAAACTCCAGAGGTACGCGGAGATCAGTGCCTCCAAAGGAGACGATGCCTGACTCCTCGTGAAACTTCATAGGAGTCCCAGGATTCCTGTGGCACGTGGAAAGGGAAACTTGGTCTCCCGCCTCACCTGGAGAGGCGTCCCAATTGCCCTGCCAAGCCTCGAGGAGAATCCCGAGTTGTCCCTCGCAACTAGGCACGAGTCCTGCCGTCGCTGAACAAACACGTGTGTGGAAGGGCCATCCCCGTCGTAACTCGAGAATATACCCCAGGTTCCCGCCGCAACTCGAGAAAAACCATGAGCCTTCCCCCTCACCGTGAGATGAGGCCCGATTCCCCTGCACTGCGCGCAGAGCAATTCCGTGCAGCACATCACACATGAAAGGAGCCTTGATTTCCTTGATGGCACTCCAGAAAAACCCCAAGAACACTGTTTCAAGGCTAGAGGGATCCTGAGGTCACTTTAGCAACACGAAAGAGCTCCGTGACCAAAAATCAACTCGAAATGAGAGGTTAGTCCCTGGCTTCGACTCCAGAGGAATACCACCTTACTGCAAGCACCTCAAGAGGAGGCTTCTCTCAGCTCTAGCTATGTGAGAGGGACCCTGAGTTTGCGGCCTCAAGTGGAATGGACACCGCGATGCCCTGACTTGAAATAAGGCCGGATATCCCTGCAGTGACTTGAATGCAGGCTCGTCTTGCATCTCCCAAGATGAAAGGATGTCTGAATCCCCTGTGGAGACCAAAGAGAAAGACCTAGATCCCCACCTCATCGCGACCGGAGGCCTCACATCCTTTGAAAACTCCAGAGGTACGCGGAGATCAGTGCCTCCAAAGGAGACGATGCCTGACTCCTCGTGAAACTTGATAGGAGTCCCAGGATTCCTGTGGCACGTGGAAAGGGACCCTTGGTCTCCCGCCTCAGCTGGAGAGGGGTCCCAATTGCCCTGCCAAGCCTCGAGGAGAATCCCGAGTTGTCCCTCGCAACTAGGCAGGAGTCCTGACGTCGCTGAACAAACACGTGGGTGGAAGGGCCATCCCCGTCGTACCTCGAGAATATACCCCAGGTTCCCGCCGCAACTCGAGAAGAACCATGAGACTTCCCCCTCGCCGCGAGATGATGCCCGATTCCCCTGCACTGCATGCAGAGCAATTCCGTGTTGCACATCAAACATGGAAGGAGCCTTGATTTCCTTGATGGCACTCCAGAGAAACCCCAAGAACACTGTTTCAAGGCTAGAGGGATCCTGAGGTCACTGTAGCAACACAAAAGAGCTCAGTGGACCAAAAATCAACTCGAGATGAGAGGTTAGTCCCTGGCTTAGACTCCAGAGGAATACCACCTTACCACAAGCACCTCAAGAGGGGGCTTCTCTCAGCTCTAGGTATGTGAGAGGGACCCTGAGTTGCGGCCTCAAGTGGAATTGACACCGCGATGCCCTGACTCGAAATAAGGCGGGATATCTCTGCAGTGACTGAATGCAGGCTCGTCTTGCATCTCCCAAGACGAAAGGATGTCTGAATCCCCTGTGGAGACCACAGAGAAAGACCTAGTTTCCCACCTCATCGCGACAGGAGGCCTCACATCCTTTGAAAACTCCAGAGGGACGCGGAGATCAGTGCCTCCAAAGGAGACGATGCCTGACTCCTCGTGAAACTTGATAGGAGTCCCAGGATTCCTGTGGCACGTGGAAAGGGACCCTGGGTCTCCCGCCTCAGCTGAAGAGGCGTCCCAATTGCCCTGCCAAGCCTCGAGGAGAATCCCGATTTGTCCCTCACAACTAGGCAGGAGTCCTAACGTCGCTGAAGAAACACGTGGGTGGAAGGGCCATCCCCGTCGTAACTCGAGAATATACCCCAGGATCCCGCCGCAACTCGAGAAAAGCCAAGAGACTTCCCCCGCGCCGCAAGATGAGGCCCGATTCCCCTGCACTGCATGCAGTGCAATTCCGTGTTGCACATCAAACATGAAAGGAGCCTTGATTTCCTTGATGGCACTCCAGAGAAACCCCAAGAACACTGTTTCAAGGCTAGAGGGATCCTGAGGTCACTGTAGCAACACGAAAGTGCTCCGTGGACCAAAAATCAACTCGAGATGAGAGGTTAGTCCCTGGCTTCGACTCCAGAGGAATACCACCTTACCACAAGCACCTCAAGAGGAGGCTTCTCTCAGCTCTAGGTATGTGAGAGGGACCCTGAGATTGCGGCATCAAGTGAAATGGACACCGCGATGCCCTGAATCGAAATAAGGCCGGATATCCCTGCAGTGACTTGAATGCAGGCTCGTCTTGCATCTCCCAAGACGAAAGGATGTCTGAATCCCCTGTGGAGACCACAGAGAAAGACCTAGTTCCCCACCTCATCGCGACCGGAGGCCTCACATCCTTTGAAAACTACAGAGGTACACGGAGATCAGTGCCTCCAAAGGAGACGATGCCTGACTCCTCGTGAAACTTGATAGGAGACCCAGGATTCCTGTGGCACGTGGAAAGGGAAACTTGTTCTCCCACCTCAGCTGGAGAGGCGTCCCAATTGCCCTGCCAAGCCTCGAGGAGAATCCCGAGTTGTCCCTCGCAAATAGGCAGGAGTCCTGAAGTCGCTGAACAAACACGAGGGTGGAAGGCCCATCCCCGTCATAACTCGAGAATATACCGCAGGGTCCCGCCGCAACTCGAGAAAAACCATGAGACTTCCCCCTCGCCGCGAGATGAGGCCCGATTCCCCTGCACTGCGTGCAGAGCAATTCCGTGTTGCACATCACACATGAAAGGAGCCTTGATTTCCTTGGTGGCACTCCAGAGAATCCCCAAGAACACTGTTTCAAGGCTAGCGGGATCCTGAGGTCACTGTAGCAACACGAAAGATCTCCGTGGACCAAAAATCAACTCGAGATGAGAGGTTAGTCCCTGGCTTCGACTCCAGAGGAATACCACCTTACCACAAGCACCTCAAGAGGAGGCTTCTCTCAGCTCTAGTATGTGAGAGGGACCCTGAGTTTGCGGCTTCAAGTGGAATGGACACCGCGATGCCTGACTCGAAATAAGGCCGGATATCCCTGCAGTGACTTGAATGCAGGCTCATCTTGCATCTCCCAAGACGAAAGGATGACTGAATCCCCTGTAGCGACCACAGAGAAAGACCTAGTTCCCCACCTCATCGCGACCGTAGGCCTCACATCCTATGAAAACTCCAGAGGTACGCGGAGATCAGTGCCTCCAAACGAGACGATGTCTGACTCCTCGTGAAACTTGATAGGAGTCCCAGGATTCCTGTGGCACGTGGAAAGGGACCCTTGGTCTCCCGCCTCAGCTGGAGAGGGGTCCCAATTGCCCTGCCAAGCCTCGAGGAGAATCCCGAGTTGTCCCTCGCAACTAGGCAGGAGTCCTGACGTCGCTGAACAAACACGTGGGTGGAAGGGCCATCCCCGTCGTACCTCGAGAATATACCCCAGGTTCCCGCCGCAACTCGAGAAGAACCATGAGACTTCCCCCTCGCCGCGAGATGATGCCCGATTCCCCTGCACTGCATGCAGAGCAATTCCGTGTTGCACATCAAACATGGAAGGAGCCTTGATTTCCTTGATGGCACTCCAGAGAAACCCCAAGAACACTGTTTCAAGGCTAGAGGGATCCTGAGGTCACTGTAGCAACACAAAAGAGCTCAGTGGACCAAAAATCAACTCGAGATGAGAGGTTAGTCCCTGGCTTAGACTCCAGAGGAATACCACCTTACCACAAGCACCTCAAGAGGGGGCTTCTCTCAGCTCTAGGTATGTGAGAGGGACCCTGAGTTGCGGCCTCAAGTGGAATTGACACCGCGATGCCCTGACTCGAAATAAGGCGGGATATCTCTGCAGTGACTGAATGCAGGCTCGTCTTGCATCTCCCAAGACGAAAGGATGTCTGAATCCCCTGTGGAGACCACAGAGAAAGACCTAGTTTCCCACCTCATCGCGACAGGAGGCCTCACATCCTTTGAAAACTCCAGAGGGACGCGGAGATCAGTGCCTCCAAAGGAGACGATGCCTGACTCCTCGTGAAACTTGATAGGAGTCCCAGGATTCCTGTGGCACGTGGAAAGGGACCCTGGGTCTCCCGCCTCAGCTGAAGAGGCGTCCCAATTGCCCTGCCAAGCCTCGAGGAGAATCCCGATTTGTCCCTCACAACTAGGCAGGAGTCCTAACGTCGCTGAAGAAACACGTGGGTGGAAGGGCCATCCCCGTCGTAACTCGAGAATATACCCCAGGATCCCGCCGCAACTCGAGAAAAGCCAAGAGACTTCCCCCGCGCCGCAAGATGAGGCCCGATTCCCCTGCACTGCATGCAGTGCAATTCCGTGTTGCACATCAAACATGAAAGGAGCCTTGATTTCCTTGATGGCACTCCAGAGAAACCCCAAGAACACTGTTTCAAGGCTAGAGGGATCCTGAGGTCACTGTAGCAACACGAAAGTGCTCCGTGGACCAAAAATCAACTCGAGATGAGAGGTTAGTCCCTGGCTTCGACTCCAGAGGAATACCACCTTACCACAAGCACCTCAAGAGGAGGCTTCTCTCAGCTCTAGGTATGTGAGAGGGACCCTGAGATTGCGGCATCAAGTGAAATGGACACCGCGATGCCCTGAATCGAAATAAGGCCGGATATCCCTGCAGTGACTTGAATGCAGGCTCGTCTTGCATCTCCCAAGACGAAAGGATGTCTGAATCCCCTGTGGAGACCACAGAGAAAGACCTAGTTCCCCACCTCATCGCGACCGGAGGCCTCACATCCTTTGAAAACTACAGAGGTACACGGAGATCAGTGCCTCCAAAGGAGACGATGCCTGACTCCTCGTGAAACTTGATAGGAGACCCAGGATTCCTGTGGCACGTGGAAAGGGAAACTTGTTCTCCCACCTCAGCTGGAGAGGCGTCCCAATTGCCCTGCCAAGCCTCGAGGAGAATCCCGAGTTGTCCCTCGCAAATAGGCAGGAGTCCTGAAGTCGCTGAACAAACACGAGGGTGGAAGGCCCATCCCCGTCATAACTCGAGAATATACCGCAGGGTCCCGCCGCAACTCGAGAAAAACCATGAGACTTCCCCCTCGCCGCGAGATGAGGCCCGATTCCCCTGCACTGCGTGCAGAGCAATTCCGTGTTGCACATCACACATGAAAGGAGCCTTGATTTCCTTGGTGGCACTCCAGAGAATCCCCAAGAACACTGTTTCAAGGCTAGCGGGATCCTGAGGTCACTGTAGCAACACGAAAGATCTCCGTGGACCAAAAATCAACTCGAGATGAGAGGTTAGTCCCTGGCTTCGACTCCAGAGGAATACCACCTTACCACAAGCACCTCAAGAGGAGGCTTCTCTCAGCTCTAGGTATGTGAGAGGGACCCTGAGTTTGCGGCTTCAAGTGGAATGGACACCGCGATGCCTGACTCGAAATAAGGCCGGATATCCCTGCAGTGACTTGAATGCAGGCTCATCTTGCATCTCCCAAGACGAAAGGATGACTGAATCCCCTGTAGCGACCACAGAGAAAGACCTAGTTCCCCACCTCATCGCGACCGTAGGCCTCACATCCTATGAAAACTCCAGAGGTACGCGGAGATCAGTGCCTCCAAACGAGACGATGTCTGACTCCTCGTGAAACTTGATAGGAGTCCCAGGATTCCTGTGGCACGTGGAAAGGGACCCTTGGTCTCCCGCCTCAGCTGGAGAGGGGTCCCAATTGCCCTGCCAAGCCTCGAGGAGAATCCCGAGTTGTCCCTCGCAACTAGGCAGGAGTCCTGACGTCGCTGAACAAACACGTGGGTGGAAGGGCCATCCCCGTCGTACCTCGAGAATATACCCCAGGTTCCCGCCGCAACTCGAGAAGAACCATGAGACTTCCCCCTCGCCGCGAGATGATGCCCGATTCCCCTGCACTGCATGCAGAGCAATTCCGTGTTGCACATCAAACATGGAAGGAGCCTTGATTTCCTTGATGGCACTCCAGAGAAACCCCAAGAACACTGTTTCAAGGCTAGAGGGATCCTGAGGTCACTGTAGCAACACAAAAGAGCTCAGTGGACCAAAAATCAACTCGAGATGAGAGGTTAGTCCCTGGCTTAGACTCCAGAGGAATACCACCTTACCACAAGCACCTCAAGAGGGGGCTTCTCTCAGCTCTAGGTATGTGAGAGGGACCCTGAGTTGCGGCCTCAAGTGGAATTGACACCGCGATGCCCTGACTCGAAATAATGCGGGATATCTCTGCAGTGACTGAATGCAGGCTCGTCTTGCATCTCCCAAGACGAAAGGATGTCTGAATCCCCTGTGGAGACCACAGAGAAAGACCTAGTTTCCCACCTCATCGCGACAGGAGGCCTCACATCCTTTGAAAACTCCAGAGGGACGCGGAGATCAGTGCCTCCAAAGGAGACGATGCCTGACTCCTCGTGAAACTTGATAGGAGTCCCAGGATTCCTGTGGCACGTGGAAAGGGACCCTGGGTCTCCCGCCTCAGCTGAAGAGGCGTCCCAATTGCCCTGCCAAGCCTCGAGGAGAATCCCGATTTGTCCCTCACAACTAGGCAGGAGTCCTAACGTCGCTGAAGAAACACGTGGGTGGAAGGGCCATCCCCGTCGTAACTCGAGAATATACCCCAGGATCCCGCCGCAACTCGAGAAAAGCCAAGAGACTTCCCCCGCGCCGCAAGATGAGGCCCGATTCCCCTGCACTGCATGCAGTGCAATTCCGTGTTGCACATCAAACATGAAAGGAGCCTTGATTTCCTTGATGGCACTCCAGAGAAACCCCAAGAACACTGTTTCAAGGCTAGAGGGATCCTGAGGTCACTGTAGCAACACGAAAGTGCTCCGTGGACCAAAAATCAACTCGAGATGAGAGGTTAGTCCCTGGCTTCGACTCCAGAGGAATACCACCTTACCACAAGCACCTCAAGAGGAGGCTTCTCTCAGCTCTAGGTATGTGAGAGGGACCCTGAGATTGCGGCATCAAGTGAAATGGACACCGCGATGCCCTGAATCGAAATAAGGCCGGATATCCCTGCAGTGACTTGAATGCAGGCTCGTCTTGCATCTCCCAAGACGAGAGGATGTCTGAATCCCCTGTGGAGACCACAGAGAAAGACCTAGTTCCCCACCTCATCGCGACCGGAGGCCTCACATCCTTTGAAAACTACAGAGGTACACGGAGATCAGTGCCTCCAAAGGAGACGATGCCTGACTCCTCGTGAAACTTGATAGGAGACCCAGGATTCCTGTGGCACGTGGAAAGGGAAACTTGTTCTCCCACCTCAGCTGGAGAGGCGTCCCAATTGCCCTGCCAAGCCTCGAGGAGAATCCCGAGTTGTCCCTCGCAACTAGGCACGAGTCCTGCCGTCGCTGAACAAACACGTGTGTGGAAGGGCCATCCCCGTCGTAACTCGAGAATATACCCCAGGTTCCCGCGGCAACTCGAGAAAAACCATGAGCCTTCCCCCTCACCGTGAGATGAGGCCCGATTCCCCTGCACTGCGCGCAGAACAATTCCGTGCTGCACATCACACATGAAAAGAGCCTTGATTTCCTTGATGGCACTCCAGAAAAACCCCAAGAACACTGTTTCAAGGCTAGAGGGATCCTGAGGTCAATTTAGCAACACGAAAGAGCTCCGTGACCAAAAATCAACTCGAAATGAGAGGTTAGTCCCTGGCTTCGACTCCAGAGGAATACCACCTTACTGCAAGCACCTCAAGAGGAGGCTTCTTTCAGCTCTAGCTATGTGAGAGGGACCCTGAGTTTGCGGCCTCAAGTGGAATGGACACCGCGATGCCCTGACTTGAAATAAGGCCGGATATCCCTGCAGTGACTTGAATGCAGGCTCGTCTTGCATCTCCCAAGATGAAAGGATGTCTGAATCCCCTGTGGAGACCAAAGAGAAAGACTTAGTTCCCCACCTCATCGCGACCGGAGGCCTCACATCTTTTGAAAACTCCAGAGGTACGCGGAGATCAGTGCCTCCAAAGGAGACGATGCCTGACTCCTCATGAAACTAGATACGAGTCCCAGGATTTCTGTGGCACGTGGAAAGGGACCCTTGGTCTCCCGCCTCAGCTGGAGAGGGGTCCCAATTGCCCTGCCAAGCCTCGAGGAGAATCCCGAGTTGTCCCTCGCAACTAGGCAGGAGTCCTGACGTCGCTGAAGAAACACGTGGGTGGAAGGGCCATCCCCGTCATAACTCGAGAATATACCCCAGGATCCCGCCACAACTCGAGAAAAGCCATGAGACTTCCCCCGCGCCGCAAGATGAGGCCCGATTCCCCTGCACTGCATGCAGAGCAATTCCGTGTTGCACATCACACATGAAAGGAGCCTTGATTTCCTTGATGGCACTCCAGAGAAACCCCAAGAACACTGTTTCAAGGCTAGAGGGATCCTGAGGTCACTGTAGGAACACGAAAGAGCTCCGTGAAGCAAAAATCAACTCGAGATGAGAGGTTAGTCCCTGGCTTCGACTCCAGAGGAATACCACCTTACCACAATCACCTCAAGAGGAGGCTTCTCTCAGCTCTTGGTATGTGAGAGGGACCCTGAGATTGCGGCCTCAAGTGGAATGGACACCGCGATGCCCTGAATCGAAATAAGGCCGGATATCCCTGCAGTGACTTGAATGCAGGCTCATCTTGCATCTCCCAAGACGAAAGGATGTCTTAATCCCCTGTAGCGACCACAGAGAAAGACCTAGTTCCCCACCTCATCGCGACCGTAGGCCTCACATCCTATGAAAACTCCAGAGGTACACGGAGATCAGTGCCTCCAAAGGAGACGATGCCTGACTCCTCGTCAAACTTGATAGGAGACGCAGAATTCCTGTCGCACGTGGAAAGGGACCCTTGGTCTCCCGCCTCAGCTGGAGAGGCGTCCCAATTGCCCTGCCAAGCTTCGAGGAGAATCCCGAGTTGCCCCTCGCAACTAGGCAGGAGTCCTGACGTCGCTGAACAAACACGTGGGTGAAAGGGCCATCCCCGTCGTAACTCGAGATTATACCCCAGGTTCCCGCCGCAACTCGAGAAAAACCATGAGACTTCCCCCTCGCCGCGAGATGAGGCCCGATTCGCCTGCACTGCATGCAGAGCAATTCCGTGTTGCACATCAAACATGAAAGGAGCCTTGATTTCCTTGATGGCACTCCAGAGAAACCCCAAGAACACAGTTTCAAGGCTAGAGGGATCCTGAGGTCACTGTAACAACACGAAAGAGCTCCGTGGACCAAAAATCAACTCGAGATGAGAGGTTAGTCCCTGGCTTCGACTCCAGAGGAATACCACCTTACCACAAGCACCTCAAGAGGAGGCTTCTCTCAGCTCTAGGTATGTGAGAGGGACCCTGATTTTGCGGCCTAAAGTGGAATGGACACTGCGATGCCCTGACTCGAAATAAGGCCGGATATTCCTGCAGTGACTTGAATGCAGGCTCGTCTTGCATCTCCCAAGATGAAAGGATGTCTGAATCCCCTGTGGAGACCACAGAGAAAGACCTAGTTCCTCACCTCACCGCGACCGGAGGCCTCACATCCTTTGAAAACTCCAGAGGTACGCGGAGATCAGTGCCTCCAAAGGAGACGATGCCTGACTGCTCGTGAAACTTGAAAGGAGTCCCAGGATTACTGTGGCACGTGGAAAGGGACACTTGGTCTCCCGCCACAGCTGGAGAGGCATCCCAATTGCCCTGCCAAGCCTCGAGGAGAATCCCGAGTTGTCCCTCGCAACTAGGCAGGAGTCCTGAAGTCACTGAACAAACCCGTGGCTGGAAGGCCCATCCCCGTCATAACTCGAGAATACACCCCAGGGTCCCGCCGCAACTCGAGAAAAACCATGAGACTTCCCCCTCGCTGCGAGATGAGGCTCGATTCTCCTGCACTGCATGCAGAGCAATTCCGTGTTGCACATCAAACATGAAAGGAGCCTTGAGTTCCTTGATGGCACTCCAGAGAAAACCCAAGAACTCTGTTTCAAGGCTAGAGGGATCCTGAGGTTACTGTAGCAACACGAAAGAGCACCGTGGACCAAAAATCAACTCGAGATGAGAGGTTAGTCCCTGGCTTCGACTCCAGAGGAATACCACCTTACCACAAGCACCTCAAGAGGAGGCTTCTCTCAGCTCTAGCTATGTGAGAGGGACCCTGAGTTTGCAGCCTCAAGTGGAATGGACACCGCGATGCCCTGACTCGAAATAAGGCCGGATATCCCTGCAGTGACTGAATGCAGGATTGTCTTGCATCTCCCAAGACGAAAGGATGTCTGAATCCCCTGTGGAGACCACAGAAAAAGACCTAGTTCCCCACCTCATCGCGACCGGAGGCCTCACATCCTTTGAAAACTCCAGAGGTACGCGGAGATCAGTGCCTCCAAAGGAGACGATGCCTGACTCCTCGTGAAACTTGATAGGAGTCCCAGGATTCCTGTGGCACGTGGAAGGGACCCTTGGTCTCCCGCCTCAGCTGGAGAGGCGTCCCAATTGCCCTGCCAAGCCTCGAGGAGAATCCCGAGTTGTCCCTCGCAACTAGGCAGGAGTCCTGACGTCGCTGAACAAACACGTGTGTGGAAGGGCCATCCCCGTCGTAACTCGAGAATATACCCCAGGTTCCCGTCGCAACTCGAGAAAAACCATGAGACTTCCCCCTCGCCGCGAGATGAGGCCTGATTCCCCTACACTGCATGCAGAGCAATTCCGTGTTGCACATTACACATGAAAGGAGCCTTGGTTTCCTTGATGGCACTCCAGAGAAACCCCAAGAACACTGTTTCAAGGCTAGCGGGATCCTGAGGTCACTGTAGCAACACGAAAGATCTCCGTGGACCAAAAATCAACTCGAGATGAGAGGTTAGTCCCTGGCTTAGACTCCAGAGGAATACCACCTTACCACAAGCACCTCAAGAGGAGGCTTCTCTCAGCTCTAGGTATGTGAGAGGGACCCTGAGTTTGCGGCCTCAAGTGGAATGGACACCGCGATGCCCTGACTCGAAATAAGGCCGGATATCCCTGCAGTGACTTGAATGCAGGCTCGTCTTGCATCTTCCAAGACGAAAGGATGTCTGAATCCCCTGTAGCGACCACAGAGAAAGACCTAGTTCCCCACATCATCGCGACCGGAGGCCTCACATCCTATGAAAATTCCAGAGGTACGCGGAGATCAGTGCCTCCAAAGGAGGCGATGCCTGACTCCTCCTGAAACTTGATAGGAGACCCAGGATTCCTGTCGCATGTGGAAAGGGACCCTTGGTCTCCCACCTCAGCTGGAGAGGCGTCCCAATTGCCCTGTCAAGCTTCGAGGAGAATCCCGAGTTGTCCCTCGCAATTAGGCAGGAGTCCTGACGTCGCTGAAGAAACACGTGGGTGGAAGGGCCATCCCCGTCGTAACTCGAGATTATACCGCAGGTTCCCGCCGCAACTCGAGAAAAACCATGAGACTTCCCCCTCGCCGCGAGATGAGGCCCGATTCGCCTGCACTGCATGCCGAGCAATTCCGTGTTGCACATCAAACATGAAAGGACTCTTGATTTCCTTGATGGCACTCCAGAGAAAACCCAAGAACACTGTTTCAAGGCTAGAGGGATCCTGAGGTCACTGTAACAACACGAAAGAGCTCCGTGGACCAAAAATCAACTCGAGATGAGAGGTTAGTCCCTGGCTTCGACTCCAGAGGAATACCACCTTACCACAAGCACCTCAAGAGGAGGCTTCTCTCAGCTCTAAGTACGTGAGAGGGACCCTGATTTTGCGGCCTAAAGTGGAACGGACACTGCGATGCCCTGACTCGAAATAAGGCCGGATATCTCTGCAGTGACTTGAATGCAGGCTCGTCTTGCATCTCCCAAGATGAAAGGATGTCTGAATCCCCGGTGGAGACCACAGAGAAAGACCTAGTTCGTCACCTCACCGCGACCGGAGGACTCACATCCTTTGAAAACTCCAGAGGTACGCGGAGATCAGTGCCTCCAAAGGAGACGATGCCTGACTCCTCGTGAAACTTCATAGGAGTCCCAGGATTCCTGTGGCACGAGGAAAGGGAAACTTGGTCTCCCGCCTCAGCTGGAGAGGCGTCCCAATTGCCCTGCCAAGCCTCGAGGAGAATCCCGAGTTGTCCCTCGCAACTAGGCACGAGTCCTGCCGTCGCTGAACAAACACGTGTGTGGAAGGGCCATCCCCGTCGTAACTCGAGAATATACCCCAGGTTCCCGCGGCAACTCGAGAAAAACCATGAGCCTTCCCCCTCACCGTGAGATGAGGCCCGATTCCCCTGCACTGCGCGCAGAACAATTCCGTGCTGCACATCACACATGAAAAGAGCCTTGATTTCCTTGATGGCACTCCAGAAAAACCCCAAGAACACTGTTTCAAGGCTAGAGGGATCCTGAGGTCACTTTAGCAACACGAAAGAGCTCCGTGACCAAAAATCAACTCGAAATGAGAGGTTAGTCCCTGGCTTCGACTCCAGAGGAATACCACCTTACTGCAAGCACCTCAAGAGGAGGCTTCTTTCAGCTCTAGCTATGTGAGAGGGACCCTGAGTTTGCGGCCTCAAGTGGAATGGACACCGCGATGCCCTGACTTGAAATAAGGCCGGATATCCCTGCAGTGACTTGAATGCAGGCTCGTCTTGCATCTCCCAAGATGAAAGGATGTCTGAATCCCCTGTGGAGACCAAAGAGAAAGACTTAGTTCCCCACCTCATCGCGACCGGAGGCCTCACATCTTTTGAAAACTCCAGAGGTACGCGGAGATCAGTGCCTCCAAAGGAGACGATGCCTGACTCCTCATGAAACTAGATACGAGTCCCAGGATTTCTGTGGCACGTGGAAAGGGACCCTTGGTCTCCCGCCTCAGCTGGAGAGGGGTCCCAATTGCCCTGCCAAGCCTCGAGGAGAATCCCGAGTTGTCCCTCGCAACTAGGCAGGAGTCCTGACGTCGCTGAAGAAACACGTGGGTGGAAGGGCCATCCCCGTCATAACTCGAGAATATACCCCAGGATCCCGCCACAACTCGAGAAAAGCCATGAGACTTCCCCCGCGCCGCAAGATGAGGCCCGATTCCCCTGCACTGCATGCAGAGCAATTCCGTGTTGCACATCACACATGAAAGGAGCCTTGATTTCCTTGATGGCACTCCAGAGAAACCCCAAGAACACTGTTTCAAGGCTAGAGGGATCCTGAGGTCACTGTAGCAACACGAAAGAGCTCCGTGAACCAAAAATCAACTCGAGATGAGAGGTTAGTCCCTGGCTTCGACTCCAGAGGAATACCACCTTACCACAATCACCTCAAGAGGAGGCTTCTCTCAGCTCTAGGTATGTGAGAGGGACCCTGAGATTGCGGCCTCAAGTGGAATGGACACCGCGATGCCCTGAATCGAAATAAGGCCGGATATCCCTGCAGTGACTTGAATGCAGGCTCATCTTGCATCTCCCAAGACGAAAGGATGTCTTAATCCCCTGTAGCGACCACAGAGAAAGACCTAGTTCCCCACCTCATCGCGACCGTAGGCCTCACATCCTATGAAAACTCCAGAGGTACACGGAGATCAGTGCCTCCAAAGGAGACGATGCCTGACTCCTCGTCAAACTTGATAGGAGACCCAGAATTCCTGTCGCACGTGGAAAGGGACCCTTGGTCTCCCGCCTCAGCTGGAGAGGCGTCCCAATTGCCCTGCCAAGCTTCGAGGAGAATCCCGAGTTGCCCCTCGCAACTAGGCAGGAGTCCTGACGTCGCTGAACAAACACGTGGGTGAAAGGGCCATCCCCGTCGTAACTCGAGATTATACCCCAGGTTCCCGCCGCAACTCGAGAAAAACCATGAGACTTCCCCCTCGCCGCGAGATGAGGCCCGATTCGCCTGCACTGCATGCAGAGCAATTCCGTGTTGCACATCAAACATGAAAGGAGCCTTGATTTCCTTGATGGCACTCCAGAGAAACCCCAAGAACACAGTTTCAAGGCTAGAGGGATCCTGAGGTCACTGTAACAACACGAAAGAGCTCCGTGGACCAAAAATCAACTCGAGATGAGAGGTTAGTCCCTGGCTTCGACTCCAGAGGAATACCACCTTACCACAAGCACCTCAAGAGGAGGCTTCTCTCAGCTCTAAGTACGTGAGAGGGACCCTGATTTTGCGGCCTAAAGTGGAATGGACACTGCGATGCCCTGACTCGAAATAAGGCCGGATATTCCTGCAGTGACTTGAATGCAGGCTCGTCTTGCATCTCCCAAGATGAAAGGATGTCTGAATCCCCTGTGGAGACCACAGAGAAAGACCTAGTTCCTCACCTCACCGCGACCGGAGGCCTCACATCCTTTGAAAACTCCAGAGGTACGCGGAGATCAGTGCCTCCAAAGGAGACGATGCCTGACTGCTCGTGAAACTTGAAAGGAGTCCCAGGATTACTGTGGCACGTGGAAAGGGACACTTGGTCTCCCGCCACAGCTGGAGAGGCATCCCAATTGCCCTGCCAAGCCTCGAGGAGAATCCCGAGTTGTCCCTCGCAACTAGGCAGGAGTCCTGAAGTCACTGAACAAACCCGTGGCTGGAAGGCCCATCCCCGTCATAACTCGAGAATACACACCAGGGTCCCGCCGCAACTCGAGAAAAACCATGAGACTTCCCCCTCGCTGCGAGATGAGGCTCGATTCTCCTGCACTGCATGCAGAGCAATTGCGTGTTGCACATCAAACATGAAAGGAGCCTTGATTTCCTTGATGGCACTCCAGAGAAAACCCAAGAACTCTGTTTCAAGGCTAGAGGGATCCTGAGGTTACTGTAGCAACACGAAAGAGCACCGTGGACCAAAAATCAACTCGAGATGAGAGGTTAGTCCCTGGCTTCGACTCCAGAGGAATACCACCTTACCACAAGCACCTCAAGAGGAGGCTTCTCTCAGCTCTAGCTATGTGAGAGGGACCCTGAGTTTGCAGCCTCAAGTGGAATGGACACCGCGATGCCCTGACTCGAAATAAGGCCGGATATCCCTGCAGTGACTTGAATGCAGGCTCGTCTTGCATCTTCCAAAACGAAAGGATGTCTGAATCCCCTGTGGAGACCACAGAGAAAGACTTAGTTCCCCACCTCACCGCGACCGGAGGCCTCACATCCTTTGAAAACTCCAGAGGTACGCGGACATCAGTGCCTCCAAAGGAGACGATGCCTGACTCCTCGTGAAACTTGATAGGAGTCCCAGGATTCCTGTGGCACATGGAAAGGGACCCTTGGTCTCCCGCCTCAGCTGGAGGGGCGTCCCAATTGCCCTGCCAAGCCTCAAGCAGAATCCCGAGTTGTCCCTCGCAACTAGGTAGGAGTCCTGACGTTGCTGAACAAACACATGGGTGGAAGGGCCATCCCCGTCGTAAATCGAGAATATACCCCAGGTTCCCGCCGCAACTCGAGAAAAACCATGAGACTTCCCCCTCGCCGCTAGATGAGCCTCGATTCCCCTGCATTGCATGCAGAGCAATTCCGTCTTGCACATCACACATGAAAGGAGCCTTGATTTCCTTGATGGCACTCCAGAGAAACCCCAAGAACACTCTTTCAAGGCTAGAGGGATCCTGAGGGCACTGTAGCCACACAAAAAAGCTCCGTGGACCAAAAATCAACTCGAGATGAGAGGGTAGTCCTTGGCTTCGACTCCAGAGGAATACCATCTTACCACAAGCACCTCAAGAGGAGGCTTCTCTCAGCTCTAGCTATGTGAGAGGGACCCTGAGTTTGCGGCCTCAAGTGGAATGGACACCGCGATGCCCTGACTGGAAATAAGGCCGGATATCCCTGCAGTGACTTGAATGCAGGCTCGTCTTGCATCTCCCAAGACGAAAGGATGTCTGAATCCCCTGTGGAGACCACAGAGAAAGACCTAGTTCCCCACCTCATTGCGACCGGAGGCCTCACATCCTTTGAAAACTCCAGAGGTACGCGGAGATCAGTGCCTCCAAAGGAGACGATGCCTGACTCCTCGTGAAACTTGATAGGAGTCCCAGGATTCCTGTGGCACGTGGAAAGGGACCCTTGGTCTCCCGCCTCAGCTGGAGAGGCGTCCCAATTGCCCTTCCAAGCCTCGAGGAGAATCTCGAGTTGTCCCTCGCAACTAGGCAGGAGTCCTGACGTCGCTGAACAAACACGAGGGTGGAAGGGCCATCCCGGTCGTAACTCGAGAATATACCCCAGGATCCCGCCGCCACTCGAGAAAAGCCATGAGACTTCCCCCGCGCCACGAGATGAGGCCCGATTCCCCTGCACTTCGTGCAGAGCAATGCCGTGTTGCACATCACACATGAAAGGAGGCTTGATTTCCTTGATGACACTCCAGAGAAACCCCAAGAACTCTGTTTCAAGGCTAGAGGGATCCTGAGGTCACTGTAGCAACACGAAAGAGCTCCTTGGACCAAGAATCATCTCGAGATGAGAGGTTAGTCCCTCGCTTCGACTCCAGAGGAATACCACCTTACCACAAGCACCTCAAGAGGAGGCTTCTCTCAGCTCTATGTATGTGAGAGGGACCCTGAGTTTGCAGCCTCAAGTTGAATGGACACCGCGATGCCCTGGCTCAAAATAAGGCCGGATATCCCTGCAGTGACTTGAATGCAGGCTCGTCTTGCATTTCCCAAGACGAAAGGATGTCTGAATCCCCTGTGGAGACCACAGAGAAAGACCTAGTTCCCCACCTCATCGCGACCGGAGGCCTCACATCCTTTGAAAACTCCAGAGGTACGCGGAGATCAGTGCCTCCAAAGGAGACGATGCCTGACACCTCGTGAAACTTGATAGGAGTCCCAGGATTCCTGTGGCACGTGGAAAGGGACCCTTGGTCTCCCGCCTCAGCTGGAGAGGCGTCCCAATTGCCCTGCCAAGCCTCGAGGAGAATCCCGAGTTGTCCCTCGCAACTAGGCAGGAGTCCTGACGTCGCTGAACAAACACATGTGTGGAAGGGCCATCCCCGTCGTAACTCGAGAATATACCCCAGGTTCCCGCCGCAACTCGAGAAAAACAATGAGACTTCCCCCTCGCCGCGAGATGAGGCCCGATTTCCCTGCACTGCGTGCAGAGCAATTCCGTGTTGCACAACACACATGAAAAGAGCCTTGATTTCCTTGATGGCACTCCAGAGAAACTCCAAGAACACTGTTTCAAGGCTAGAGGGATCCTGAGGTCACTGTAGCAACACAAAAGAGCTCCATGGACCAAAAGTCAACTCGAGATGAGAGGTTAGTCCCTGGCTTCGACTCTAGAGGAATACCACCTAACAACAAGCACCTCAAGAGGAGGCTTCTCTGAGCTCTAGCTATGTGAGAGGGACCCTGAGTTTGCGGCCTCAAGTGGAATGGACACCGTGATGCCCTGACTCGAAATAAGGCCGAATATCCCTGCAGTGTCTTGAATGCAGGCTCGTCTTGCATCTCCCAAGAAGAAAGGATGTCTGAATCCCCTGTGGAGACCACAGAGAAAGACCTAGTTCCCCACCTCATCGCGACCGGAGGGCTCACATCCTTTGAAAACTCCAGAGGTATACGGAGATCAGTGTCTCCAAAGGAGACGATGCCTGACTCCTCGGGAAACTTGACAGGAGTCCCAGGATTCCTGTGGCACGTGGAAAGGGACCCTTGGTCTCCCGCCTCAGCTGGAGATGCGTCCCAATTGCCCTGCTAAGCCTCGAGGAGAATCCCGAGTTGTCCCTCGCAACTAGGCAGGAGTCCTGAAGTCGCTGAACAAACACGAGGGTGGAAGGTTCATCCCCTTCGTAACTCGAGAATATACCCCAGGTTCCCGCCGCAACTCGAGAAAAACCATGAGACTTCCCCCTCGCCGCGAGATGAGGCCCGATTCCCCTGCACTGCATGCAGAGCAATTCCGTGTTGCACATCACACATGAAAGGAGCCTTGATTTCCTTGATGGCACTCCAGAGAAACCCCAGGAACACTGTTTCAAGGCTAGAGGGATGCTGAGGTCACTGTAGCAACACGAAAGACTTCCGTGGACCAAAAATCAACTCGAGATGAGAGGTTAGTCCCTGGCTTCGACTCCAGAGGAATACCACCTTACCACAAGCACCTCAAGAGGAGGCTTCTCTCAGCTCTAGCTATGTGAGAGGGACCCTGAGTTTGCAGCCTCAAGTGGAATGGACACCGCGATGCCCTGACTCGAAATAAGGAAGGATATCCCTGCAGTGACTTGAATGCAGGCTCGTCTTGCATCTTCCAAAACGAAAGGATACCTGAATCCCCTGTGGAGACCACAGAGAAAGACTTAGTTCCCCACCTCACCGCGACCGGAGGCCTCACATCCTTTGAAAACTCCAGAGGTACGCGGACATCAGTGCCTCCAAAGGAGACGATGCCTGACTCCTCGTGAAACTTGATAGGAGTCCCAGGATTCCTGTGGCACATGGAAAGGGACCCTTGGTCTCCCGCCTCAGCTGGAGGGGCGTCCCAATTGCCCCGCCAAGCCTCAAGCAGAATCCCGAGTTGTCCCTCGCAACTAGGTAGGAGTCCTGACGTTGCTGAACAAACACATGGGTGGAAGGGCCATCCCCATCGTAAATCGAGAATATACCCCAGGTTCCCGCCGCAACTCGAGAAAAACCATGAGACTTCCCCCTCGCCGCTAGATGAGCCTCGATTCCCCTGCACTGCATGCAGAGCAATTCCGTCTTGCACATCACACATGAAAGGAGCCTTGATTTCCTTGATGGCACTCCAGAGAAACCCCAAGAACACTCTTTCAAGGCTAGAGGGATCCTGAGGGCACTGTAGCCACACAAAAAAGCTCCGTGGACCAAAAATCAACTCGAGATGAGAGGGTAGTCCTTGGCTTCGACTCCAGAGGAATACCATCTTACCACAAGCACCTCAAGAGGAGGCTTCTCTCAGCTCTAGCTATGTGAGAGGGACCCTGAGTTTGCGGCCTCAAGTGGAATGGACACCGCGATGCCCTGACTGGAAAAAAGGCCGGATATCCCTGCAGTGACTTGAATGCAGGCTCGTCTTGCATCGCCCAAGACGAAAGGATGTCTGAATCCCCTGTGGAGACCACAGAGAAAGACCTAGTTCCCCACCTCATTGCGACCGGAGGCCTCACATCCTTTGAAAACTCCAGAGGTACGCGGAGATCAGTGCCTCCAAAGGAGACGATGCCTGACTCCTCGTGAAACTTGATAGGAGTCCCAGGATTCCTGTGGCACGTGGAAAGGGACCCTTGGTCTCCAGCCTCAGCTGGAGAGGCGTCCAAATTGCCCTGCCAAGCGTCGAGGAGAATCTCGAGTTGTCCCTCGCAACTAGGCAGGAGTCCTGACGTCGCTGAACAAACACGTGGGTGGAAGGGCCATCCCGGTCGTAACTCGAGAATATACCCCAGGATCCCGCCGCCACTCGAGAAAAGCCATGAGACTTCCCCCGCGCCACGAGATGAGGCCCGATTCCCCTGCACTTCGTGCAGAGCAATGCCGTGTTGCACATCACACATGAAAGGAGGCTTGATTTCCTTGATGGCACTCCAGAGAAACCCCAAGAACTCTGTTTCAAGGCTAGAGGGATCCTGAGGTCACTGTAGCAACACGAAAGAGCTCCGTGGACCAAGAATCATCTCGAGATGAGAGGTTAGTCCCTCGCTTCGACTCCAGAGGAATACCACCTTACCACAAGCACCTCAAGAGGAGGCTTCTCTCAGCTCTAGGTATGTGAGAGGGACCCTGAGTTTGCGGCCTCAAGTGGAATGGACACTGCGATGCCCTGACGCGAAATAAGTCCGGATATCCCTGCAGTGACTTGAATGCAGGCTCGTCTTGCATCTCCCAAGACGAAAGGATGTCTGAATCCCCTGTGGAGACCACAGAGAAAGACCTAGTTCCCCACCTCATCGCGACCGGAGGCCTCACATCCTTTGAAAACTACAGAGGTACACGGAGATCAGTGCCTCCAAAGGAGACGATGCCTGACTCCTCGGGAAACTTGATAGGAGTCCCAGGATTCCTGTGGCACGTGGAAAGGGACCCTTGGTCTCCCGCCTCAGCTGGAGATGCGTCCCAATTGCCCTGCTAAGCCTCGAGGAGAATCCCGAGTTGTCCCTCGCAACTAGGCAGGAGTCCTGAAGTCGCTGAACAAACACGAGGGTGGAAGGTTCATCCCCTTCGTACTCGAGAATATACCCCAGGTTCCCGCCGCAACTCGAGAAAAACCATGAGACTTCCCCCTCGCCGCGAGATGAGGCCCGATTCCCCTGCACTGCATGCAGAGCAATTCCGTGTTGCACATCACACATGAAAGGAGCCTTGATTTCCTTGATGGCACTCCAGAGAAACCCCAGGAACACTGTTTCAAGGCTAGAGGGATGCTGAGGTCACTGTAGCAACACGAAAGACTTCCGTGGACCAAAA
This sequence comes from Cervus elaphus, assembly GCF_910594005.1. Lineage (NCBI taxonomy): Eukaryota > Metazoa > Chordata > Mammalia > Artiodactyla > Cervidae > Cervus > Cervus elaphus. Next base: position 565,655 of record NW_025316705.1, on the reverse strand, counting down.
ATCCACTCGAGATGAGAGGTTAGTCCCTGGCTTCGACTCCAGAGGAATACCACCTTACCACAAGCACCTCAAGAGGAGGCTTCTCTCAGCTCTAGCTATGTGAGAGGGACCCTGAGTTTGCAGCCTCAAGTGGAATGGACACCGCGATGCCCTGACTCGAAATAAGGCCGGATATCCCTGCAGTGACTTGAATGCAGGCTCGTCTTGCATCTTCCAAAACGAAAGGATACCTGAATCCCCTGTGGAGACCACAGAGAAAGACTTAGTTCCCCACATCACCGCGACCGGAGGCCTCACATCCTTTGAAAACTCCAGAGGTACGCGGACATCAGTGCCTCCAAAGGAGACGATGCCTGACTCCTCGTGAAACTTGATAGGAGTCCCAGGATTCCTGTGGCACATGGAAAGGGACCCTTGGTCTCCCGCCTCAGCTGGAGGGGCGTCCCAATTGCCCTGCCAAGCCTCAAGCAGAATCCCGAGTTGTCCCTCGCAACTAGGTAGGAGTCCTGACGTTGCTGAACAAACACATGGGTGGAAGGGCCATCCCCATCGTAAATCGAGAATATACCCCAGGTTCCCGCCGCAACTCGAGAAAAACCATGAGACTTCCCCCTCGCCGCTAGATGAGCCTCGATTCCCCTGCACTGCATGCAGAGCAATTCCGTCTTGCACATCACACATGAAAGGAGCCTTGATTTCCTTGATGGCACTCCAGAGAAACCCCAAGAACACTCTTTCAAGGCTAGAGGGATCCTGAGGGCACTGTAGCCACACAAAAAAGCTCCGTGGACCAAAAATCAACTCGAGATGAGAGGGTAGTCCTTGGCTTCGACTCCAGAGGAATACCACCTTACCACAAGCACCTCAAGAGGAGGCTTCTCTCAGCTCTAGCTATGTGAGAGGGACCCTGAGTTTGCGGCCTCAAGTGGAATGGACACCGCGATGCCCTGACTGGAAATAAGGCCGGATATCCCTGCAGTGACTTGAATGCAGGCTCGTCTTGCATCGCCCAAGACGAAAGGATGTCTGAATCCCCTGTGGAGACCACAGAGAAAGACCTAGTTCCCCACCTCATTGCGACCGGAGGCCTCACATCCTTTGAAAACTCCAGAGGTACGCGGAGATCAGTGCCTCCAAAGGAGACGATGCCTGACTCCTCGTGAAACTTGATAGGAGTCCCAGGATTCCTGTGGCACGTGGAAAGGGACCCTTGGTCTCCCGCCTCAGCTGGAGAGGCGTCCCAATTGCCCTGCCAAGCCTCGAGGAGAATCTCGAGTTGTCCCTCGCAACTAGGCAGGAGTCCTGACGTCGCTGAACAAACACGTGGGTGGAAGGGCCATCCCGGTCGTAACTCGAGAATATACCCCAGGATCCCGCCGCCACTCGAGAAAAGCCATGAGACTTCCCCCGCGCCACGAGATGAGGCCCGATTCCCCTGCACTTCGTGCAGAGCAATGCCGTGTTGCACATCACACATGAAAGGAGGCTTGATTTCCTTGATGGCACTCCAGAGAAACCCCAAGAACTCTGTTTCAAGGCTAGAGGGATCCTGAGGTCACTGTAGCAACACGAAAGAGCTCCGTGGACCAAGAATCATCTCGAGATGAGAGGTTAGTCCCTCGCTTCGACTCCAGAGGAATACCACCTTACCACAAGCACCTCAAGAGGAGGCTTCTCTCAGCTCTAGGTATGTGAGAGGGACCCTGAGTTTGCGGCCTCAAGTGGAATGGACACTGCGATGCCCTGACGCGAAATAAGTCCGGATATCCCTGCAGTGACTTGAATGCAGGCTCGTCTTGCATCTCCCAAGACGAAAGGATGTCTGAATCCCCTGTGGAGACCACAGAGAAAGACCTAGTTCCCCACCTCATCGCGACCGGAGGCCTCACATCCTTTGAAAACTACAGAGGTACACGGAGATCAGTGCCTCCAAAGGAGACGATGCCTGACTCCTCGGGAAACTTGATAGGAGTCCCAGGATTACTGTGGCACGTGGAAAGGGACCCTTGGTCTCCCGCCTCAGCTGGAGATGCGTCCCAATTGCCCTGCTAAGCCTCGAGGAGAATCCCGAGTTGTCCCTCGCAACCAGGCAGGAGTCCTCAAGTCGCTGAACAAACACGAGGGTGGAAGGTTCATCCCCTTCGTAACTCGAGAATATACCCCAGGTTCCCGCCGCAACTCGAGAAAAACCATGAGACTTCCCCCTCGCCGCGAGATGAGGCCCGATTCCCCTGCACTGCATGCAGAGCAATTCCGTGTTGCACATCACACATGAAAGGAGCCTTGATTTCCTTGATGGCACTCCAGAGAAACCCCAGGAACACTGTTTCAAGGCTAGAGGGATGCTGAGGTCACTGTAGCAACACGAAAGACTTCCGTGGACCAAAAATCAACTCGAGATGAGAGGTTAGTCCCTGGCTTCGACTCCAGAGGAATACCACCTTACCACAAGCACCTCAAGAGGAGGCTTCTCTCAGCTCTAGCTATGTGAGAGGGACCCTGAGTTTGCAGCCTCAAGTGGAATGGACACCGCGATGCCCTGACTCGAAATAAGGCCGGATATCCCTGCAGTGACTTGAATGCAGGCTCGTCTTGCATCTTCCAATACGAAAGGATACCTGAATCCCCTGTGGAGACCACAGAGAAAGACTTAGTTCCCCACCTCACCGCGACCGGAGGCCTCACATCCTTTGAAAACTCCAGAGGTACGCGGACATCAGTGCCTCCAAAGGAGACGATGCCTGACTCCTCGTGAAACTTGATAGGAGTCCCAGGATTTCTGTGGCACATGGAAAGGGACCCTTGGTCTCCCGCCTCAGCTGGAGGGGCGTCCCAATTGCCCTGCCAAGCCTCAAGCAGAATCCCGAGTTGTCCCTCGCAACTAGGTAGGAGTCCTGACGTTGCTGAACAAACACATGGGTGGAAGGGCCATCCCCATCGTAAATCGAGAATATACCCCAGGTTCCCGCCGCAACTCGAGGAAAACCATGAGACTTCCCCCTCGCCGCTAGATGAGCCTCGATTCCCCTGCACTGCATGCAGAGCAATTCCGTCTTGCACATCACACATGAAAGGAGCCTTGATTTCCTTGATGGCACTCCAGAGAAACCCCAAGAATACTCTTTCAAGGCTAGAGGGATCCTGAGGGCACTGTAGCCACACAAAAAAGCTCCGTGGACCAAAAATCAACTCGAGATGAGAGGGTAGTCCTTGGCTTCGACTCCAGAGGAATACCATCTTACCACAAGCACCTCAAGAGGAGGCTTCTCTCAGCTCTAGCTATGTGAGAGGGACCCTGAGTTTGCGGCCTCAAGTGGAATGGACACCGCGATGCCCTGACTGGAAATAAGGCCGGATATCCCTGCAGTGACTTGAATGCAGGCTCGTCTTGCATCTCCCAAGACGAAAGGATGTCTGAATCCCCTGTGGAGACCACAGAGAAAGACCTAGTTCCCCACCTCATTGCGACCGGAGGCCTCACATCCTTTGAAAACTCCAGAGGTACGCGGAGATCAGTGCCTCCAAAGGAGACGATGCCTGACTCCTCGTGAAACTTGATAGGAGTCCCAGGATTCCTGTGGCACGTGGAAAGGGACCCTTGGTCTCCCGCCTCAGCTGGAGAGGCGTCCCAATTGCCCTGCCAAGCCTCGAGGAGAATCTCGAGTTGTCCCTCGCAACTAGGCAGGAGGCCTGACGTCGCTGAACAAACACATGGGTGGAAGGGCCATCCCGGTCGTAACTCGAGAATATACCCCAGGATCCCGCCGCCACTCGAGAAAAGCCATGAGACTTCCCCCGCGCCACGAGATGAGGCCCGATTCCCCTGCACTTCGTGCAGAGCAATGCCGTGTTGCACATCACACATGAAAGGAGGCTTGATTTCCTTGATGGCACTCCAGAGAAACCCCAAGAACTCTGTTTCAAGGCTAGAGGGATCCTAAGGTCACTGTAGCAACACGAAAGAGCTCCGTGGACCAAGAATCATCTCGAGATGAGAGGTTTAGTCCCTCGCTTCGACTCCAGAGGAATACCACCTTACCACAAGCACCTCAAGAGGAGGCTTCTCTCAGCTCTAGGTATGTGAGAGGGACCCTGAGTTTGCAGCCTCAAGTTGAATGGACACCGCGATGCCCTGGCTCAAAATAAGGCCGGATATCCCTGCAGTGACTTGAATGCAGGCTCGTCTTGCATCTCCCAAGACGAAAGGATGTCTGAATCCCCTGTGGAGACCACAGAGAAAGACCTAGTTCCCCACCTCATCGCGACCGGAGGCCTCACATCCTTTGAAAACTCCAGAGGTACGCGGAGATCAGGGCCTCCAAAGGAGACGATGCCTGACACCTCGTGAAACTTGATAGGAGTCCCAGGATTCCTGTGGCACGTGGAAAGGGACCCTTGGTCTCCCGCCTGAGCTGGAGAGGCGTCCCAATTGCCCTGCCAAGCCTCGAGGAGAATCCCGAGTTGTCCCTCGCAACTAGGCAGGAGTCCTGACGTCGCTGAACAAACACATGTGTGGAAGGGCCATCCCCGTCGTAACTCGAGAATATACCCCAGGTTCCCGCCGCAACTCGAGAAAAACCATGAGACTTCCCCCTCGCCGCGAGATGAGGCCCGATTCCCCTGCACTGCGTGCAGAGCAATTCCGTGTTGCACATCACACATGAAAAGAGCCTTGATTTCCTTGATGGCACTCCAGAGAAACTCCAAGAACACTGTTTCAAGGCTAGAGGGATCCTGAGGTCACTGTAGCAACACGAAAGAGCTCCATGGACCAAAAATCAACTCGAGATGAGAGGTTAGTCCCTGGCATCGACTCTAGAGGAATACCACCTAACAACAAGCACCTCAAGAGGAGGCTTCTCTGATCTCTAGCTATGTGAGAGGGACCCTGAGTTTGCGGCCTCAAGTGGAATGGACACCGCGATGCCCTGACTCGAAATAAGGCCGAATATCCCTGCAGTGACTTGAATGCAGGCTCGTCTTGCATCTCCCAAGACGAAAGGATGTCTGAATCCCCTGTGGAGACCACAGAGAAAGACCTAGTTCCCCACCTCATCGCGACCGGAGGGCTCACATCCTTTGAAAACTCCAGAGGTATGCGGAGATCAGTGTCTCCAAAGGAGACGATGCCTGACTCCTCGTGAAACATGATAGTAGTCCCAGGATTCCTGTGGCACATGGAAAGGGACCCTTGGTCTCCCGCCTCAGCTGGAGAGGCGTCCCAACTGCCCTGCCAAGCCTCGAGGAGAATCCCGAGTTGTCCCTGGCAACTAGGCAGGAGTCCTGACGTTGCTGAACAAACATGTGGGTGGAAGGGCCATCCCCGTCGTAACTCGAGAATATACCACAGGTTCCCGTCGCAACTCGAGAAAAACCATGAGACTTCCCTCTCGCCGCGAGATGAGGCCCGATTCTCCTGCACTGCGTGCAGAGCAATTCCGTGTTGCACATCACACATGAAAGGAGCCTTGAGTTCCTTGATGGCACTCCAGAGAAACCCCAAGAACACTGTTTCAAGGCTAGAGGGATCCTGAGGTCACTGTAGCAACACGAAAGAGCTCCATGGACCAAAAATCAACTCGAGATGAGAGGTTAGTCCCTGGCTTCGACTCCAGAGGATTACCACCTTACGACAAGCACCTCAAGAGGAGGCTTCTCTCAGCTCTAGCCATGTGAGAGGGACCCTGAGTTTGCGGCCTCAAGTGGAATGGACACCGCGACGACCTGAGTCGAAATAAGGCCGGATATCCCTGCAGTGACTTGAATGCAGGCTTGTCTTGCATCTCCCAAGAGGAAAGGATGTCTGAATCCCCTGTGGAGACCACAGAGAAAGACCTAGTTCCCCACCTCATCGCGACCGGAGGCCTCACATCCTTTGAAAACTCCAGAGGTACGCGCAGATCAGTGCCTCCAAAGGAGACGATGCCTGACTCCTCGTGAAACTTGATAGGAGTCCCAGGATTCCTTTGGCACGTGGAAAGCGACCCTTGGTCTCCCGCCTCAGCTGGAGAGGCGTCCCAATTGCCCTGCCAAGCCTCGAGGAGAATCCCGAGTTGTCCCTCGCAACTAGGCAGGAGTCCTGACGTCGCTGAACAAACACGTGGGTGGAAGGGCCATCCCCGTCGTAACTCGAGAATATACCCCAGGTTCCCGCCGCAACTCGAGGAAAACCATGAGACTTCCCCCTCGCCGCGAGATGAGGCCCGATTCCCCTGCACTGCGTGCAGAGCAATTCCGTGTTGCACATCACACATGAAAGGAGCCTTGATTTCCTTAATGGCACTCCAGAGAAACCCCAAGAACACTGTTTCAAGGCTAGAGGGATCCTGAGGTCACTGTAGCCACACGAAAGAGCTCCGTGGACCAAAAATCAACTCGAGATGAGAGGTTAGTCCCTGGCTTCGACTCCAGAGGAATACCACCTTACCACAAGCACCTCAAGAGGAGGCTTCTCTCAGCTCTAGGTATGTGATAGGGACCCTGAGTTTGCGGCCTCAAGTGGAATGGACCCTGCGATGCCCTGACTGGAAATAAGGCCGGATATCCCTGCAGTGACTTGAATGCAGGCTCGTCTTGCATCGCCCAAGACGAAAGCATGTCTGAATATCCTGTGGAGACCACAGAGAAAGACCTAGTTCCCCACCTCATCGCGACCGGAGGCCTCACATCCTTTGAAAACTCCAGAGGTACGCGGAGATCAGTGCCTCCAAAGGAGACGATGCCTGACTCCTCGTGAAACTTGATAGGAGTCCCAGGATTCCTGTGGCACGTGGAAAGGGACACTTGGTCTCCCGCCTCAGCTGGAGAGGCGTCCCAATTGCCCTGCCAAGCCTCGAGGAGAATCTCGAGTTGTCCCTCGCAACTAGGCAGGAGGCCTGACGTCGCTGAACAAACACGTGAGTGGAAGGGCCATCCCGGTCGTAACTCGAGAATATACCCCAGGATCCCGCCGCCACTCGAGAAAAGCCTTGAGACTTCCCCCGCGCCGCGAGATGAGGCCCGATTCCCCTGCACTTCGTGCAGAGCAATTCCGTCTTGCAAATCACACATGAAAGGAGGCTTGATTTCCTTGATGGCACTCCAGAGAAACCCCAAGAACACTGTTTCAAGGCTAGAGGGATCCTGAGGTCACTGTAGCAACACGAAAGAGCTCCGTGGACCACGAATCAACTCGAGATGAGAGGTTAGTCCCTGGCTTCGACTCCAGAGGAATACCACCTTACCACAAGCACCTCAAGAGGAGGCTTCTCTCAGCTCTAGGTATGTGAGAGGGACCCTGAGTTTGCAGCCTAAAGTGGAATGGACACCGCGATGCCCTGGCTCGAAATAAGGCCGGATATCCCTGCAGTGACTTGAATGCAGGCTCGTCTTGCATCTCCCAAGACGAAAGGATGTCTGAATCCCCTGTGGAGACCACAGAGAAAGACCTAGTTCCCCACCTCATCGCGACCGGAGGCCTCACATCCTTTGAAAACTCCAGAGGTACGCGGAGATCAGTGCCTCCAAAGGAGATGATGCCTGACTCCTCGTGAAACTTGATAGGAGACCCAGGATTCCTGTGGCACGTGGAAAGGAAGCCTTGGTCTCCCGCCTCAGCTGGAGAGGCGTCCCAATTGCCCTGCCAAGCTTCGAGTAGAATCCCGAGTTGTCCCTCGCAACTATGCAGGGGTCCTGACATCGCTGAAGAAACACGTGGGTGGAAGGGTCATCCCCGTCGTAACTCGAGAATATACCCCAGGTTCCCGCCGCAACTCGAGGAAAACCATGAGACTTCCCCCTCGCCGTGAGATGAGGCCCGATTCCCCTGCACTGCGTGCAGAGCAATTCTGTGTTGCACATCACACATGAAAGGAGCCTTGATTTCCTTGATGGCACTCCAGAGAAACCCCAAGAACACTATTTCAAGGCTAGAGGCATCCTGAGGTCACGGTAGCAACACGAAAGAGCTCCGTGGACCAAAAATCAACTCGAGATGAGAGGTTAGTCCCTGGCTTCGACTCCAGAGGAATACCACCTTACGACAAGCACCTCAAGAGGAGGCTTCTCTCAGCTCTAGGTATGAGAGAGGGACCCTGATTTTGCAGCCTCAAGTGGAATGGACACTGCGATGCCCTGACTCGAAATAAGGCCGGATATCCCTGCATTGACTTGAATGCAGGCTCGTCTTGCATCTCCCAAGACGAAAGGATGTCTGAATCCCCTGTGGAGACCACAGAGAAAGACCTAGTTCCCCACCTCATCGCGACCGGAGGCCTCACATCCTTTGAAAACTCCAGAGGTACGCGGAGATCAGTGCCTCCAAAGGAGACGATGCCTGACTCCTCGTGAAACTTGATAGGAGTCCCAGGATTCCTGTGGCACGTGGAAAGGGACCCTTGGTCTCCCGCCTCAGCTGGAGAGGCGTCCCAATTGCCCTGCCCAGCCTCGAGGAGAATCCCGAGTTGTCCCTCGCAACTAGGCAGAAGTCCTGATGTCGCTGAAGAAACACTTGGTGGAAGGGCCATCCCCGTCGTAACTCGAGAATATACCCCAGGTTCCCGCCGCAACTCGAGAAAAACCATGAGACTTCCCCCTCACCGCGAGATGAGGCCCGATTCCCCTGCACTGCGCGCAGAGCAATTCCGTGCTGCACATCACACATGAAAGGAGCCTTGATTTCCTTGATGGCACTCCAGAGAAACCCCAAGAACACTGTTTCAAGGCTAGAGGCATCCTGAGGTCACGGTAGCAACACGAAAGAGCTCCGTGGACCAAAAATCAACTCGAGATGAGAGGTTAGTCCCTGGCTTTGACTCCACAGGAATACCACCTTACCACAAGCACCTCAAGAGGAGGCTTCTCTTAGCTCTAGGTATGTGAGAGGGACCCTGAGTTTGCGGCCTCAAGTGGAATGGACACCGCGATGCCCTGACTCGAAATAAGGCCGGTTATCCCAGCAGTGACTTGAATACAGGCTCGTCTTGCATCTCCTAAGACGAAAGGATGTCTGAATCCCATGTGGAGACCACAGAGAAAGACCTAGTTCCCCACCTCATCGCGACCGGAGGCTTCACATCCTTTGAAAACTCCAGAGGTACACGGAGATCAGTGCCTCCAAAGGAGACGATGCCTGACTCCTTGTGAAACTTGATAGGAGTCCCAGGATTCCTGTTGCACGTGGAAAGGGACCCTTGGTCTCCCGCCTCAGCTGGAGAGGCGTCCCAATTGCCCTGGCAAGCCTCGAGGAGAATCCCGAGTTGTCCCTCACAACTAGGCAGGAGTCCTGACGTCGCTGAACAAACACGTGTGTGAAAGGGCCATCCCCGTTGTAACTCGAGAATATACCCCAGGTTCCCGCCGCAACTCGAGAAAAACCATGAGACTTCGCTCTCGCCGCGAGATGAGGCCCGATTCCCCTGCACTGCGTGCAGAGCAATTCCGTGTTGCACATCAAACATGAAAGGAGCCTTGATTTCCTTGATGGCCCTCCAGAGAATACCCAAGAACACTGTTTCAAGGCTAGAGGGATCCTGAGGTCACTGTAGCAACACGAAAGAGCTCCGTGGACCAAAAATCAACTCGAGATGAGAGGTTAGTCCTTGGCTTCGATTCAAGAGGAATACCACTTTACCACAAGCACCTCAAGAGGAGGTTTCTCTCAGCACTAGGTATGTGAGAGGGACCCTGATTTTGTGGCCTCAAGTGGAATGGACACTGCGATGCACTGACGGGAAATAAGGCCGGATGTCCCTGCAGTGACTTGAATGCAGGCTCGTCTTGCATCTCCCAAGACGAAAGGATGTCTGAATCCCCTGTGGAGACCACAGAGAAAGACCTAGTTCCCCACCTCATTGCGACCGGAGGCCTCACATCCTTTGAAAACTCCAGAGGGACGCGGAGATCAGTGCCTCCAAAGGAGACGATGCCTGACTCCTCGTGAAACTTGATAGGAGTCCCAGGATTCCTGTGGCACGTGGAAAGGGACCCTTGGTCTCCCGCCTCAGCTGGAGAGGCGTCCCAATTGCCCTGCCAAGCCTCGAGGAGAATCCCGAGTTGTCCCTCGCAACTAGGCAGGAGTCCTGATGTAGCTGAACAAACACGTGTGTGGAAGGGCCATCCCCGTCGTAACTCGAGAATATACCCCAGGTTTCCGCCGCAACTCGAGAAAAACCATGGGACTTCCCCCTCGCCGCGAGATGAGGCCCGATTCCCCTGCACTGCGTGCAGAGCAATTCCGTGCTGCACATCACACATGAAAGGAGCCTTGATTTCCTTGATGGCACTCCAGAGAAACCCCAAGAACACTGTTTCAAGGCTAGAGGGATCCTGAGGTCACTGTAGCCACACGAAAGAGCTCCAGGGACCAAAAATCAACTCGAGATGAGAGGTTAGTCCCTGGATTCGACTCCAGAGGAAACCACCTTACCACAAGCACCTCAAGAGGAGTCTTCTCTCAGCTATAGGTATGTGAGAGGGACCCTGAGTTTGCGGCCTCAAGTGGAATGGACACCGCGATGCCCTGACTCGAAATAAGACCGCATATCCCTGCAGTGACTTGAATGCAGGCTCGTCTTGCATCTCCCAAGACGAAAGGATGTCTGAATCCCCTGTGGAGCCCACAGAGAAAGACCTAGTTCCCCACCTCATCGCGACCGGAGGCCTCACATGCTTTGAAAATTCCAGAGGTACGCGGAGATCAGTGCCTCCAAGGGAGACGATGCCTGACTCCTCGTGAAACTTGATAGGAGTCCCTGGATTCCTGTGGAACGTGGAAAGGGACCCTTGGTTTCCCACCTCAGCTGGAGAGGCGTCCCAATTGCCTGCCAAGCCTCGAGGAGAATCCCGAGTTGTCCCTCTCAACCAAGCAGGAGTCCTGACGTCGCTGAAGAAATACGTGGGTGGAAGGTCCATCCCCTTCGTAACTCGACAATATACCCCAGGTTCCTGCCGGAACACGAGAAAAACCATGAGACTTCCGCCTCGCCGCGAGATGAGGCCCGATTCCCCTGCACTGTGTGCAGAGCAATTCCATCTTGCACATCACACATGAAAGGAGCCTTGATTTCCTTGATGGCACTCCAGAGAAACCCCAAGAACACTGTTTCAAGGCTAGAGGGATCCTGAGGTCACTGTAGCAACACGAAAGAGCTCCATGGACCAAAAATCAACTCGAGATGAGAGGTTAGTCCCTGGCTTCGACTCCAGAGGAATACCACCTTACCACAAGCACCTCAAGAGGAGGCTTCTCTCAGCTCTAGGTATGTGATAGGGACCCTGAGTTTGCGGCCTCAAGTGGAATGGACCCCGCGATGCCCTGACTGGAAATAAGGCCGGATATCCCTGCAGTGACTTGAATGCAGGCTCGTCTTGCATCGCCCAAGACGAAAGCATGTCTGAATATCCTGTGGAGACCACAGAGAAAGACCTAGTTCCCCACCTCATCGCGACCGGAGGCCTCACATCCTTTGAAAACTCCAGAGGTACGCGGAGATCAGTGCCTCCAAAGGAGACGATGCCTGACTCCTTGTGAAACTTGATAGGAGTCCCAGGATTCCTGTGGCACATGGAAAGGGACACTTGGTCTCCCGCCTCAGCTGGAGAGGCGTCCCAATTGCCCTGCCAAGCCTCGAGGAGAATCTCGAGTTGTCCCTCGCAACTAGGCAGGAGGCCTGACGTCGCTGAACAAACACGTGAGTGGAAGGGCCATCCCGGTCGTAACTCGAGAATATACCCCAGGATCCCGCCGCCACTCGAGAAAAGCCTTGAGACTTCCCCCGCGCCGCGAGATGAGGCCCGATTCCCCTGCACTTCGTGCAGAGCAATTCCGTCTTGCAAATCACACATGAAAGGAGGCTTGATTTCCTTGATGGCACTCCAGAGAAACCCCAAGAACACTGTTTCAAGGCTAGAGGGATCCTGAGGTCACTGTAGCAACACGAAAGAGCTCCGTGGACCAAGAATCAACTCGAGATGAGAGGTTAGTCCCTGGCTTCGACACCAGAGGAATACCACCTTAGCACAAGCACCTCAAGAGGAGGCTTCTCTCAGCTCTAGGTATGTGAGAGGGACCCTGAGTTTGCAGCCTAAAATGGAATGGACACCGCGATGCCCTGGCTCGAAATAAGGCCGGATATCCCTGCAGTGACTTGAATGCAGGCTCGTCTTGCATCTCCCAAGACGAAAGGATGTCTGAATCCCCTGTGGAGACCACAGAGAAAGACCTAGTTCCCCACCTCATCGCGACAGGAGGCCTCACATCCTTTGAAAACTCCAGAGGTACGCGGAGATCAGTGCCGCCAAAGGAGATGATGCCTGACTCCTCGTGAAACTTGATAGGAGACCCAGGATTTCTGTGGCACGTGGAAAGGAAGACTTGGTCTCCCGCCTCAGCTGGAGAGGCGTCCCAATTGCCCTGCCAAGCTTCGAGTAGAATCCCGAGTTGTCCCTCGCAACTATGCAGGGGTCCTGACGTCGCTGAAGAAACACGTGGGTGCAAGGGTCATCCCCGTCGTAACTCGAGAATATACCCCAGGTTCCCGCCGCAACTCGAGGAAAACCATAAGACTTCCCCCTCGCCGTGAGATGAGGCCCGATTCCCCTGCACTGCGTGCAGAGCAATGCCGTGTTGCACATCACACATGAAAGGAGCCTTGATTTCCTTGATGGCACTCCAGAGAAACCCCAAGAACACTATTTCAAGGCTAGAGGTATCCTGAGGTCACGGTAGCAACACGAAAGAGCTCCGTGGACCAAAAATCAACTCGAGATGAGAGGTTAGTCCCTGGCTTCGACTCCAGAGGAATACCACCTTACGACAAGCACCTCAAGAGGAGGCTTCTCTCAGCTCTAGGTATGAGAGAGGGACCCTGATTTTGCAGCCTCAAGTGGAATGGACACTGCGATGCCCTGACTCGAGATAAGGCCGGATATCCCTGCATTGACTTGAATGCAGGCTCGTCTTGCATCTCCCAAGACGAAAGGATGTCTGAATCCCCTGTGGAGACCACAGAGAAAGACCTAGTTCCCCACCTCATCGCGACCGGAGGCCTCACATCCTTTGAAAACTCCAGAGGTACGCGGACATCAGTGCCTCCAAAGGAGACGATGCCTGACTCCTCGTGAAACTTGATAGGAGTCCCAGGATTCCTGTGGCACGTGGAAAGGGACCCTTGGTCTCCCGCTTCAGCTGGAGAGGCGTCCCAATTGCCCTGCCCAGCCTCGAGGAGAATCCCGAGTTGTCCCTCGCAACTAGGCAGAAGTCCTGACGTCGCTGAAGAAACACTTGGTGGAAGGGCCATCCCCGTCGTAACTCGAGAATATACCCCAGGTTCCCGCCGCAACTCGAGAAAAACCATGAGACTTCCCCCTCACCGCGAGATGAGGCCCGATTCCCCTGCACTGCGTGCAGAGCAATTCCGTGTTGCACATCACACATGAAAGGAGCCTTGATTTCCTTGATGGCTCTCCAGAGAAACCCCAAGAACACGGTTTCAGGGCTAGAGGGATCCTGAGGTCACTGTAGCAACACGAAAGAGCTCCGTGGACCAAAAATCAACTCGAGATGAGAGGTTAGTCCCTGGCTTTGACTCCACAGGAATACCACCTTACCACAAGCACCTCAAGAGGAGGCTTCTCTTAGCTCTAGGTATGTGAGAGGGACCCTGAGTTTGCGGCCTCAAGTGGAATGGACACCGCGATGCCCTGACTCGAAATAAGGCCGGTTATCCCAGCAGTGACTTGAATACAGGCTCGTCTTGCATCTCCTAAGACGAAAGGATGTCTGAATCCCATGTGGAGACCACAGAGAAAGACCTAGTTCCCCACCTCATCGCGACCGGAGGCTTCACATCCTTTGAAAACTCCAGAGGTACACGGAGATCAGTGCCTCCAAAGGAGACGATGCCTGACTCCTTGTGAAACTTGATAGGAGTCCCAGGATTCCTGTTGCACGTGGAAAGGGACCCTTGGTCTCCCGCCTCAGCTGGAGAGGCGTCCCAATTGCCCTGGCAAGCCTCGAGGAGAATCCCGAGTTGTCCCTCACAACTAGGCAGGAGTCCTGACGTCGCTGAACAAACACGTGTGTGAAAGGGCCATCCCCGTTGTAACTCGAGAATATACCCCAGGTTCCCGCCGCAACTCGAGAAAAACCATGAGACTTCGCTCTCGCCGCGAGATGAGGCCCGATTCCCCTGCACTGCGTGCAGAGCAATTCCGTGTTGCACATCAAACATGAAAGGAGCCTTGATTTCCTTGATGGCCCTCCAGAGAATACCCAAGAACACTGTTTCAAGGCTAGAGGGATCCTGAGGTCACTGTAGCAACACGAAAGAGCTCCGTGGACCAAAAATCAACTCGAGATGAGAGGTTAGTCCTTGGCTTCGATTCAAGAGGAATACCACTTTACCACAAGCACCTCAAGAGGAGGTTTCTCTCAGCACTAGGTATGTGAGAGGGACCCTGATTTTGTGGCCTCAAGTGGAATGGACACTGCGATGCACTGACGGGAAATAAGGCCGGATGTCCCTGCAGTGACTTGAATGCAGGCTCGTCTTGCATCTCCCAAGACGAAAGGATGTCTGAATCCCCTGTGGAGACCACAGAGAAAGACCTAGTTCCCCACCTCATTGCGACCGGAGGCCTCACATCCTTTGAAAACTCCAGAGGGACGCGGAGATCAGTGCCTCCAAAGGAGACGATGCCTGACTCCTCGTGAAACTTGATAGGAGTCCCAGGATTCCTGTGGCACGTGGAAAGGGACCCTTGGTCTCCCGCCTCAGCTGGAGAGGCGTCCCAATTGCCCTGCCAAGCCTCGAGGAGAATCCCGAGTTGTCCCTCGCAACTAGGCAGGAGTCCTGATGTAGCTGAACAAACACGTGTGTGGAAGGGCCATCCCCGTCGTAACTCGAGAATATACCCCAGGTTTCCGCCGCAACTCGAGAAAAACCATGGGACTTCCCCCTCGCCGCGAGATGAGGCCCGATTCCCCTGCACTGCGTGCAGAGCAATTCCGTGTTGCACATCACACATGAAAGGAGCCTTGATTTCCTTGATGGCACTCCAGAGAAACCCCAAGAACACTGTTTCAAGGCTAGAGGGATCCTGAGGTCACTGTAGCCACACGAAAGAGCTCCAGGGACCAAAAATCAACTCGAGATGAGAGGTTAGTCCCTGGATTCGACTCCAGAGGAAACCACCTTACCACAAGCACCTCAAGAGGAGTCTTCTCTCAGCTATAGGTATGTGAGAGGGACCCTGAGTTTGCGGCCTCAAGTGGAATGGACACCGCGATGCCCTGACTCGAAATAAGACCGCATATCCCTGCAGTGACTTGAATGCAGGCTCGTCTTGCATCTCCCAAGACGAAAGGATGTCTGAATCCCCTGTGGAGCCCACAGAGAAAGACCTAGTTCCCCACCTCATCGCGACCGGAGGCCTCACATGCTTTGAAAATTCCAGAGGTACGCGGAGATCAGTGCCTCCAAGGGAGACGATGCCTGACTCCTCGTGAAACTTGATAGGAGTCCCTGGATTCCTGTGGAACGTGGAAAGGGACCCTTGGTTTCCCACCTCAGCTGGAGAGGCGTCCCAATTGCCTGCCAAGCCTCGAGGAGAATCCCGAGTTGTCCCTCTCAACCAAGCAGGAGTCCTGACGTCGCTGAAGAAATACGTGGGTGGAAGGTCCATCCCCTTCGTAACTCGACAATATACCCCAGGTTCCTGCCGGAACACGAGAAAAACCATGAGACTTCCGCCTCGCCGCGAGATGAGGCCCGATTCCCCTACACTGTGTGCAGAGCAATTCCATCTTGCACATCACACATGAAAGGAGCCATGATTTCCTTGATGGCACTCCAGAGAAACCCCAAGAACACTGTTTCAAGGCTAGAGGGATCCTGAGGTCACTGTAGCAACACGAAAGAGCTCCATGGACCAAAAATCAACTCGAGATGAGAGGTTAGTCCCTGGCTTCGACTCCAGAGGAATACCACCTTACCACAAGCACCTCAAGAGGAGGCTTCTCTCAGCTCTAGGTATGTGATAGGGACCCTGAGTTTGCGGCCTCAAGTGGAATGGACCCCGCGATGCCCTGACTGGAAATAAGGCCGGATATCCCTGCAGTGACTTGAATGCAGGCTCGTCTTGCATCGCCCAAGACGAAAGCATGTCTGAATATCCTGTGGAGACCACAGAGAAAGACCTAGTTCCCCACCTCATCGCGACCGGAGGCCTCACATCCTTTGAAAACTCCAGAGGTACGCGGAGATCAGTGCCTCCAAAGGAGACGATGCCTGACTCCTTGTGAAACTTGATAGGAGTCCCAGGATTCCTGTGGCACATGGAAAGGGACACTTGGTCTCCCGCCTCAGCTGGAGAGGCGTCCCAATTGCCCTGCCAAGCCTCGAGGAGAATCTCGAGTTGTCCCTCGCAACTAGGCAGGAGGCCTGACGTCGCTGAACAAACACGTGAGTGGAAGGGCCATCCCGGTCGTAACTCGAGAATATACCCCAGGATCCCGCCGCCACTCGAGAAAAGCCTTGAGACTTCCCCCGCGCCGCGAGATGAGGCCCGATTCCCCTGCACTTCGTGCAGAGCAATTCCGTCTTGCAAATCACACATGAAAGGAGGCTTGATTTCCTTGATGGCACTCCAGAGAAACCCCAAGAACACTGTTTCAAGGCTAGAGGGATCCTGAGGTCACTGTAGCAACACGAAAGAGCTCCGTGGACCAAGAATCAACTCGAGATGAGAGGTTAGTCCCTGGCTTCGACACCAGAGGAATACCACCTTACCACAAGCACCTCAAGAGGAGGCTTCTCTCAGCTCTAGGTATGTGAGAGGGACCCTGAGTTTGCAGCCTAAAATGGAATGGACACCGCGATGCCCTGGCTCGAAATAAGGCCGGATATCCCTGCAGTGACTTGAATGCAGGCTCGTCTTGCATCTCCCAAGACGAAAGGATGTCTGAATCCCCTGTGGAGACCACAGAGAAAGACCTAGTTCCCCACCTCATCGCGACCGGAGGCCTCACATCCTTTGAAAACTCCAGAGGTACGCGGAGATCAGTGCCGCCAAAGGAGATGATGCCTGACTCCTCGTGAAACTTGATAGGAGACCCAGGATTTCTGTGGCACGTGGAAAGGAAGCCTTGGTCTCCCGCCTCAGCTGGAGAGGCGTCCCAATTGCCCTGCCAAGCTTCGAGTAGAATCCCGAGTTGTCCCTCGCAACTATGCAGGGGTCCTGACGTCGCTGAAGAAACACGTGGGTGCAAGGGTTATCCCCGTCGTAACTCGAGAATATACCCCAGGTTCCCGCCGCAACTCGAGGAAAACCATAAGACTTCCCCCTCGCCGTGAGATGAGGCCCGATTCCCCTGCACTGCGTGCAGAGCAATGCCGTGTTGCACATCACACATGAAAGGAGCCTTGATTTCCTTGATGGCACTCCAGAGAAACCCCAAGAACACTATTTCAAGGCTAGAGGTATCCTGAGGTCACGGTAGCAACACGAAAGAGCTCCGTGGACCAAAAATCAACTCGAGATGAGAGGTTAGTCCCTGGCTTCGACTCCAGAGGAATACCACCTTACGACAAGCACCTCAAGAGGAGGCTTCTCTCAGCTCTAGGTATGAGAGAGGGACCCTGATTTTGCAGCCTCAAGTGGAATGGACACTGCGATGCCCTGACTCGAGATAAGGCCGGATATCCCTGCATTGACTTGAATGCAGGCTCGTCTTGCATCTCCCAAGACGAAAGGATGTCTGAATCCCCTGTGGAGACCACAGAGAAAGACCTAGTTCCCCACCTCATCGCGACCGGAGGCCTCACATCCTTTGAAAACTCCAGAGGTACGCGGACATCAGTGCCTCCAAAGGAGACGATGCCTGACTCCTCGTGAAACTTGATAGGAGTCCCAGGATTCCTGTGGCACGTGGAAAGGGACCCTTGGTCTCCCGCTTCAGCTGGAGAGGCGTCCCAATTGCCCTGCCCAGCCTCGAGGAGAATCCCGAGTTGTCCCTCGCAACTAGGCAGAAGTCCTGACGTCGCTGAAGAAACACTTGGTGGAAGGGCCATCCCCGTCGTAACTCGAGAATATACCCCAGGTTCCCGCCGCAACTCGAGAAAAACCATGAGACTTCCCCCTCACCGCGAGATGAGGCCCGATTCCCCTGCACTGCGTGCAGAGCAATTCCGTGTTGCACATCACACATGAAAGGAGCCTTGATTTCCTTGATGGCTCTCCAGAGAAACCCCAAGAACACGGTTTCAGGGCTAGAGGGATCCTGAGGTCACTGTAGCAACACGAAAGAGCTCCGTGGACCAAAAATCAACTCGAGATGAGAGGTTAGTCCCTGGCTTTGACTCCACAGGAATACCACCTTACCACAAGCACCTCAAGAGGAGGCTTCTCTTAGCTCTAGGTATGTGAGAGGGACCCTGAGTTTGCGGCCTCAAGTGGAATGGACACCGCGATGCCCTGACTCGAAATAAGGCCGGTTATCCCAGCAGTGACTTGAATACAGGCTCGTCTTGCATCTCCTAAGACGAAAGGATGTCTGAATCCCATGTGGAGACCACAGAGAAAGACCTAGTTCCCCACCTCATCGCGACCGGAGGCTTCACATCCTTTGAAAACTCCAGAGGTACACGGAGATCAGTGCCTCCAAAGGAGACGATGCCTGACTCCTTGTGAAACTTGATAGGAGTCCCAGGATTCCTGTTGCACGTGGAAAGGGACCCTTGGTCTCCCGCCTCAGCTGGAGAGGAGTCCCAATTGCCCTGGCAAGCCTCGAGGAGAATCCCGAGTTGTCCCTCACAACTAGGCAGGAGTCCTGACGTCGCTGAACAAACACGTGTGTGAAAGGGCCATCCCCGTCGTAACTCGAGAATATACCCCAGGTTCCCGCCGCAACTCGAGAAAAACCATGAGACTTCGCTCTCGCCGCGAGATGAGGCCCGATTCCCCTGCACTGCGTGCAGAGCAATTCCGTGTTGCACATCAAACATGAAAGGAGCCTTGATTTCCTTGATGGCCCTCCAGAGAATACCCAAGAACACTGTTTCAAGGCTAGAGGGATCCTGAGGTCACTGTAGCAACACGAAAGAGCTCCGTGGACCAAAAATCAACTCGAGATGAGAGGTTAGTCCTTGGCTTCGATTCAAGAGGAATACCACTTTACCACAAGCACCTCAAGAGGAGGTTTCTCTCAGCACTAGGTATGTGAGAGTGACCCTGATTTTGTGGCCTCAAGTGGAATGGACACTGCGATGCACTGACGGGAAATAAGGCCGGATGTCCCTGCAGTGACTTGAATGCAGGCTCGTCTTGCATCTCCCAAGACGAAAGGATGTCTGAATCCCCTGTGGAGACCACAGAGAAAGACCTAGTTCCCCACCTCATTGCGACCGGAGGCCTCACATCCTTTGAAAACTCCAGAGGGACGCGGAGATCAGTGCCTCCAAAGGAGACGATGCCTGACTCCTCGTGAAACTTGATAGGAGTCCCAGGATTCCTGTGGCACGTGGAAAGGGACCCTTGGTCTCCCGCCTCAGCTGGAGAGGCGTCCCAATTGCCCTGCCAAGCCTCGAGGAGAATCCCGAGTTGTCCCTCGCAACTAGGCAGGAGTCCTGATGTAGCTGAACAAACACGTGTGTGGAAGGGCCATCCCCGTCGTAACTCGAGAATATACCCCAGGTTCCCGCCGCAACTCGAGAAAAACCATGGGACTTCCCCCTCGCCGCGAGATGAGGCCCGATTCCCCTGCACTGCGTGCAGAGCAATTCCGTGCTGCACCTCACACATGAAAGAAGCCTTGATTTCCTTGATGGCACTCCAGAGAAACCCCAAGAACACTGTTTCAAGGCTAGAGGGATCCTGAGGTCACTGTAGCCACACGAAAGAGCTCCAGGGACCAAAAATCAACTCGAGATGAGAGGTTAGTCCCTGGATTCGACTCCAGAGGAAACCACCTTACCACAAGCACCTCAAGAGGAGTCTTCTCTCAGCTATAGGTATGTGAGAGGGACCCTGAGTTTGCGGCCTCAAGTGGAATGGACACCGCGATGCCCTGACTCGAAATAAGGCCGCATATCCCTGCAGTGACTTGAATGCAGGCTCGTCTTGCATCTCCCAAGACGAAAGGATGTCTGAATCCCCTGTGGAGACCACAGAGAAAGACCTAGTTCCCCACCTCATCGCGACCGGAGGCCTCACATGCTTTGAAAATTCCAGAGGTACGCGGAGATCAGTGCCTCCAAGGGAGACGATGCCTGACTCCTCGTGAAACTTGATAGGAGTCCCTGGATTCCTGTGGCACGTGGAAAGGGACCCTTGCTTTCCCACCTCAGCTGGAGAGGCGTCCCAATTGCCTGCCAATCCTCGAGGAGAATCCCGAGTTGTCCCTCTCAACCAAGCAGGAGTCCTGACGTCGCTGAAGAAATACGTGGGTGGAATGTCCATCCCCTTCGTAACTCGACAATATACCCCAGGTTCCTGCCGGAACACGAGAAAAACCATGAGACTTCCGCCTCGCCGCGAGATGAGGCCCGATTCCCCTGCACTGTGTGCAGAGCAATTCCATCTTGCACATCACACATGAAAGGAGCCTTGATTTCCTTGATGGCACTCCAGAGAAACCCCAAGAACACTGTTTCAAGGCTAGAGGGATCCTGAGGTCACTGTAGCAACACGAAAGAGCTCCATGGACCAAAAATCAACTCGAGATGAGAGGTTAGTCCCTGGCTTCGACTCCAGAGGAATACCACCTTACCACAAGCACCTCAAGAGGAGGCTTCTCTCAGCTCTAGGTATGTGAGAGGGACCCTGAGGTTGCGGCCTCAAGTGGAATGGACACCGCGATGCCCTGACTCGAAATAGGGCCGGATATCCCTGCAGTGACTTGAATGAAGGCTCGTCTTGCATCTCCCAAGACGAAAGGATGTCTGAATCCCCTGTGGAGACCACAGAGAAAGACCTACTTCCCCACCTCATCGCGACCGGAGGCCTCACATCCTTTGAAAACTGCAGAGGTACGCGGAGATCATTGCCTCCAAAGGAGACGATGCCTGACTCCTCGTGAAACTTCATAGGAGTCCCAGGATTCCTGTGGCACGTGGAAAGGGACCCTTGGTCTCCCGCCTCAGCTGGAGAGGCGTCCCAATTGCCCTGCCAAGCCTCGAGGAGAATCCCGAGTTGTCCCTCGCAACTAGGCAGGAGTCCTGACGTCGCTGAAGAAACACGTGGGTGGAAGGGCCATCCCCGTCGTAACTCGAGAATATACCCCAGGTTCCCGCCGCAATTCGAGAAATACAATGAGTCTTCCCCCTCGCCATGAGATGAGGCCCGATTCCCCTGCACTGCGTGCAGAGCAATTCCGTGTTGCACATCAAACATGAAAGGAGCATTGATTTCCTTGATGGCACCCCAGAGAAACCCCAAGAACACTGTTTCAAGGCTAGAGGGATCCTGAGGTCACTGTAGCAACACGAAAGAGCTCCGTGGACCAAAAATCAACTCGAGATGAGAGGTTAGTCCCTGGCTTCGACTCCAGAGGAATACCACCTTACCACAAGCACCTCAAGAGGAGGCTTCTCTCAGCTCTAGGTATGTGAGAGGGACCCTGATTTTGGGATCTCAAGTGAAATGGACACTGCGAAGCCCTGATGCGGAATAAGGCCGGATATCCCCGCAGTGACTTGAATGCAGGCTCGTCTTGCATCTCCAAAGACGAAAGGATGTCTGAATCCCCTGTGGAGACCACAGAGAAAGACCTAGTTCCCCACCTCATGGCGACCGGAGGCCTAACATCCTTTGAAAACTCCAGAGGTACGCGGAGATCAGTGCCTACAAAGGAGACGATGCCTGACTCCTCGTGAAACTTGATAGGAGTCCCAGGATTCCTGTGGCACGTGGAAAGGGACCCTTGGTCTCCCGCCTCAGCTGGAGAGGCGTCCCAATTGCCCTGGCAAGCCTCGAGGAGAATCCCGAGTTGTCCCTCGCAACTAGGCACGAGTCCTGCCGTCGCTGAACAAACACGTGTGTGGAAGGGCCATTCCCGTCGTAACTTGAGTATATACCCCAGGTTACCGCCGCAACTCGAGAAAAACCATGAGACTTCCCCCTCGCCGCGAGATGAGGCCCGATTCCCCTGCACTGCATGCAGAGCAATTCCGTGTTGCACATCACACATGAAAGGAGCCTTGATTTCCTTGATGGCACTCCAGAGAAAACCCAAGAACACTGTTTCAAGGCTAGAGGGATCCTGAGGTCACTGTAGCAACAAGAAAGAGCTCCGTGGACCAAAAATCAACTCGAGATGAGAGGTTAGTCCCTGGCTTCGACTCCAGAGGAATACCACCTTACCACAAGCACCTCAAGAGGAGGCTTCTCTCAGCTCTAGGTATGTGAGAAGGACCCTGAGTTTGCGGCCTCAAGTGGAATGGACACCGCGATGCCCTGGCTTGAAATAAGGCCGGATATCCCTGCAGTGACTTGAACGCAGGCTCGTCTTGCATCTCCCAAGACGAAAGGATGTCTGAATCCCCTGTGGAGACCACAGAGAAAGACCTAGTTCCCCACCTCATCGCCACCGGATTCCTTATTTCCTTTGAAAACTCCAGAGGTACGCAGAGATCAGTGCCTCCAAAGGAGACGATGCCTGACTCCTCGTGAAACTTGATAGGAGTCCCAGGATTCCTGTGGCACGTGGAAAGGGACCCTTGGTCTCCCGCCTCAGCTGGAGAGGCGTCCCAAATGCCCTGCCAAGCCTCGAGGAGAATCCCGAGTTGTCCCTCGCAACTAGGCAGGAGGCCTGACGTCGCTGAACAAACACGTGGGTGGAAAGGCCATCCCCGTCGTAACTCGAGAATATACCCCAGGTTCCCGTCGCAACTCGAGAAAAACCATGAGACTTCCCCCTCGCCGCGAAATGAGGCCCGATTCCCCTGCACTGCGTGCAGAGCAATTCCGTGTTGCACACCACACATGAAAGGAGCCTTGATTTCCTTGGTGGTACTCCAGAGAAAACCCAAGAACACTGTTTCAAGGCTAGAGGGATCCTGAGGTCACTGTAGCAACACGAAAGAGCTCCGTGGACCAAAAATCAACTCGAGATGAGAGGTTAGTCCCTGGCTTCGACTCCACAGGAATACCACCTTACCACAAGCACCTCAAGAGGAGGCTTCTCTCAGCTCTATGTATGTGAGAGGGACCCTGAGTTTGCGGCCTCAGGTGGAATGGACACCGCGATGCCCTGACTCGAAATAAGGCCGGATATCCCTGCAGTGACTTGAATGCAGGCTCGTCTTGCATCTTCCAAAACGAAAGGATACCTGAATCCCCTGTGGAGACCACAGAGAAAGACCTAGTTCCCCACCTCATCGCGACCGGAGGCCTCACATCCTTTGAAAACTCCAGAGGTACGCAGAGATCAGTGCTTCCAAAGGAGACGATGCCTGACTCCTCGTGAAACTTGATAGGAGTCCCAGGATTCCTGTGGCACGTGGAAAGGGACCCTTGGTCTCCCGCCTCAGCTGGAGAGGCGTCCCAATTGCCCTGCCAAGCGTCGAAGAGAATCCCGAGTTGTCCCTCGCAACTAGACAGGAGTCCTGCCGTCGCTGAACAAACACGTGTGTGGAAGGAACATCCCCGTCGTAACTCGAGAATATACCCCAGGTTCCCACCGGAACTCGAGAAAAACCATGAGACTTCCCCCTCACCGCGAGATGAGGCCCGATTCCCCTGCACTGCGTGCAGAGCAATTCCGTGTTGCACATCACACATGAAAGGAGCCTTGATTTCCTTTGTGGCACTCCAGAGAAACCCCAAGAACACTGTTTCAAGGCTAGAGGGATTCTGAGGTCAATGTAGCAACATGAAAGAGCTCCGTGGACCAAAAATCAACTCAAGATGAGAGGTTAGTCCCTGGCTTCAACTCCAGAGGAATACCACCTTACCACAAGCACCTCAAGAGGAGGCTTCTCTCAGCTCTAGGTATGTGAGAGGGACCCTGAGTTTGCGGCCTCAAGTGGAAAGGACACCGCGATGCCCTGACTCGAAATAAGGCTGGATATCCCTGCAGTGACTTGAATGCAGGCTCGTCTTGCATCTCCCAAGACGAAAGGATGTCTGAATCCCCAGTGTAGACCACAGAGAAAGACCTAGTTCCCCACCTCATTGCGACCGGAGGCCTCACATCCTTTGAAAACTCCAGAGGTACGCGGAGATCAGTGCCTCCAAAGGAGACGATGCCTGACTCCTCGTGAAACTTCATAGGAGTCCCAGGATTCCTGTGGCACATGGAAAGGGACCCTTGGTCTCCCGCCTCAGCTGGAGAGGCGTCCCAATTGCCCTGCCAAGCCTCGAGGAGAATCCCGAGTTGTCCCTCGCAACTAGGCAGGAGTCCTGCCATCGCTGAACAAACACGTGAGTGGAAGGGCCATCCCGGTCGTAACTCGAGAATATACCCCAGGATCCCGCCGCCACTCGAGAAAAGCCATGAGACTTCCCTCGCGCCGCGAGATGAGGCCCGATTCCCCTGCACTTCGTGCAGAGCAATTCCGTGTTGCACATCACACATGAAAGGAGGCTTGATTTCCTTGATTTCACTCCAGAGAAACCCCAAGAACACTGTTTCAAGGCTAGAGGGATCCTGAGGTCACGGTAGCAGCACGAAAGAGCTCCGTGGACCAAGAATCATCTCGAGATGAGAGGTTAGTCCCTGGCTTCGACTCCAGAGGAATACCACCTTACCACAAGCACCTCAAGAGGAGGCTTCTCTCAGCTCTAGGTATGTGAGAGGGACCCTGAGTTTGCAGCCTCAAGTTGAATGGACACCGCGATGCCCTGACTCGAAATAAGGCCGGATATCCCTGCAGTGACTTGAATGCAGGCTCGTCTTGCATCTCCCAAGACGAAAGGATGTCTGAATCCCCTGTGGAGACCACAGAGAAAGACCTAGTTCCCCACCTCATCGCGACCGGAGGCCTCACATGCTTTGAAAACTCCAGAGGTACGCGGAGATCAGTGCCTCCAAAGGAGATGATGCCTGACTCCTCGTGAAACTTGATAGGAGTCCCAGGATTCCTGTGGCACGTGGAAAGGAAGCCTTGGTCTCCCGCCTCAGCTGGAGAGGCGTCCCAATTGCCCTGCCAAGCTTCGAGTAGAATCCCGAGTTGTCCCTCGCAACTAGGCAGGAGGCCTGACGTCGCTGAACAAACACGTGGGTGGAAGGGCCATCCCCGTCGTAACTCGAGAATATACCCCAGGTTCCCGCCGCAACTCGAGAAAAACCATGAGACTTCCCCCTCGCCGTGAGATGAGGCCCGATTCCCCTGCACTGCGTGCAGAGCAATTCCGTGTTGCACATCACACATGAAAGGAGCCTTGATTTCCTTGATGGCACTCCAGAGAAACCCCAAGAACACTATTTCAAGGCTAGAGGCATCCTGAGGTCACGGGAGCAACACGAAAGAGCTCCGTGGACCAAAAATCAACTCGAGATGAGAGGTTAGTCCCTGGCTTCGACTCCACAGGAATACCACCTTACCACAAGCACCTCAAGAGGAGGCTTCTCTCAGCTCTAGGTATGTGAGAGGGACCCTGATTTTGCAGCCTCAAGTGGAATGGACACTGCGATGCCCTTACGCGAAATAAGGCCGGATATCCCTGCAGTGACTTGAATGCAGGCTCGTCTTGCATCTCCCAAGACGAAAGGATGTCTGAATCCCCTGTGGAGACCACAGAGAAAGACCTAGTTCCCCACCTCATCGCGACCGGAGGCCTCACATCCTTTGAAAACTCCAGAGGTACGCGGAGATCAGTGCCTCCAAAGGAGACGATGCCTGACTCCTCGTGAAACTTGATAGGAGTCCCAGGATTCCTGTGGCACGTGGAAAGGGACCCTTGGTCTCCCGCCTCAGCTGGAGAGGCGTCCCAATTGCCCTGCCAAGCCTCGAGGAGAATCCCGAGTTGTCCCTCGCAACTAGGCAGGAGTCCTGACGTCGCTGAACAAACACATGTGTGGAAGGGCCATCCCCGTCGTAACTCGAGAATATACCCCAGGTTCCCGCCGCAACTCGAGGAAAACCATGAGACTTCCCCCTCGCCGCGAGATGAGGCCCGATTCCCCTGCACTGCGTGCAGAGCAATTCCGTGTTGCACATCACACATGAAAGGAGCCTTGATTTCCTTTGTGGCACTCCAGAGAAACCCCAAGAACACTGTTTCAAGGCTAGAGGGATTCTGAGGTCAATGTAGCAACATGAAAGAGCTCCGTGGACCAAAAATCAACTCAAGATGAGAGGTTAGTCCCTGGCTTCAACTCCAGAGGAATACCACCTTACCACAAGCACCTCAAGAGGAGGCTTCTCTCAGCTCTAGGTATGTGAGAGGGACCCTGAGTTTGCGGCCTCAAGTGGAAAGGACACCGCGATGCCCTGACTCGAAATAAGGCTGGATATCCCTGCAGTGACTTGAATGCAGGCTCGTCTTGCATCTCCCAAGACGAAAGGATGTCTGAATCCCCAGTGTAGACCACAGAGAAAGACCTAGTTCCCCACCTCATCGCGACCGGAGGCCTCACATCCTTTGAAAACTCCAGAGGTACGCGGAGATCAGTGCCTCCAAAGGAGACGATGCCTGACTCCTCGTGAAACTTCATAGGAGTCCCAGGATTCCTGTGGCACATGGAAAGGGACCCTTGGTCTCCCGCCTCAGCTGGAGAGGCGTCCCAATTGCACTGCCAAGCCTCGAGGAGAATCCCGAGTTGTCCCTCGCAACTAGGCAGGAGTCCTGCCATCGCTGAACAAACACGTGAGTGGAAGGGCCATCCCGGTCGTAACTCGAGAATATACCCCAGGATCCCGCCGCCACTCGAGAAAAGCCATGAGACTTCCCTCGCGCCGCGAGATGAGGCCCGATTCCCCTGCACTTCGTGCAGAGCAATTCCGTGTTGCACATCACACATGAAAGGAGGCTTGATTTCCTTGATTTCACTCCAGAGAAACCCCAAGAACACTGTTTCAAGGCTAGAGGGATCCTGAGGTCACGGTAGCAGCACGAAAGAGCTCCGTGGACCATGAATCATCTCGAGATGAGAGGTTAGTCCCTGGCTTCGACTCCAGAGGAATACCACCTTACCACAAGCACCTCAAGAGGAGGCTTCTCTCAGCTCTAGGTATGTGAGAGGGACCCTGAGTTTGCAGCCTCAAGTTGAATGGACACCGCGATGCCCTGACTCGAAATAAGGCCGGATATCCCTGCAGTGACTTGAATGCAGGCTCGTCTTGCATCTCCCAAGACGAAAGGATGTCTGAATCCCCTGTGGAGACCACAGAGAAAGACCTAGTTCCCCACCTCATCGCGACCGGAGGCCTCACATGCTTTGAAAACTCCAGAGGTACGCGGAGATCAGTGCCTCCAAAGGAGATGATGCCTGACTCCTCGTGAAACTTGATAGGAGTCCCAGGATTCCTGTGGCACGTGGAAAGGAAGCCTTGGTCTCCCGCCTCAGCTGGAGAGGCGTCCCAATTGCCCTGCCAAGCTTCGAGTAGAATCCCGAGTTGTCCCTCGCAACTAGGCAGGAGGCCTGACGTCGCTGAACAAACACGTGGGTGGAAGGGCCATCCCCGTCGTAACTCGAGAATATACCCCAGGTTCCCGCCGCAACTCGAGAAAAACCATGAGACTTCCCCCTCGCCGTGAGATGAGGCCCGATTCCCCTGCACTGCGTGCAGAGCAATTCCGTGTTGCACATCACACATGAAAGGAGCCTTGATTTCCTTGATGGCACTCCAGAGAAACCCCAAGAACACTATTTCAAGGCTAGAGGCATCCTGAGGTCACGGTAGCAACACGAAAGAGCTCCGTGGACCAAAAATCAACTCGAGATGAGAGGTTAGTCCCTGGCTTCGACTCCAGAGGAATACCACCTTACCACAAGCACCTCAAGAGGAGGCTTCTCTCAGCTCTAGGTATGTGAGAGGGACCCTGATTTTGCAGCCTCAAGTGGAATGGACACTGCGATGCCCTTACGCGAAATAAGGCCGGATATCCCTGCAGTGACTTGAATGCAGGCTCGTCTTGCATCTCCCAAGACGAAAGGATGTCTGAATCCCCTGTGGAGACCACAGAGAAAGACCTAGTTCCCCACCTCATCGCGACCGGAGGCCTCACATCCTTTGAAAACTCCAGAGGTACGCGGAGATCAGTGCCTCCAAAGGAGACGATGCCTGACTCCTCGTGAAACTTGATAGGAGTCCCAGGATTCCTGTGGCACGTGGAAAGGGACCCTTGGTCTCCCGCCTCAGCTGGAGAGGCGTCCCAATTGCCCTGCCAAGCCTCGAGGAGAATCCCGAGTTGTCCCTCGCAACTAGGCAGGAGTCCTGACGTCGCTGAACAAACACATGTGTGGAAGGGCCATCCCCGTCGTAACTCGAGAATATACCCCAGGTTCCCGCCGCAACTCGAGGAAAACCATGAGACTTCCCCCTCGCCGCGAGATGAGGCCCGATTACCCTGCACTGCGTGCAGAGCAATTCCGTGTTGCACATCACACATGAAAGGAGCCTTGATTTCCTTGATGGCACTCCAGAGAAACTCCAAGAACAGTGTTTCAAGGCTAGAGGGATCCTGAGGTCACTGTAGCAACACGAAAGAGCTCCGTGGACCAAAAAAAAACTCGAGATGAGAGGTTAATCCCTGGCTACGACTCTAGAGGAATACCACCTAACAACAAGCACCTCAAGAGGAGGCTTCTCTCAGCTCTAGCTATGTGAGAGCGACCCTGAGTTTGCGGCCTCAAGTGGAATGGACACCGCGATGCCCTGACTCGAAATAAGGCCGGATATCCCTGCAGTGACTTGAATGCAGGCTCGTCTTGCATCTCCCAAGACGAAAGGATATCTGAATCCCCTGTGGAGACCACAGAGAAAGACCTAGTTCCCCACCTCATCGCGACCGGAGGCCTCACATCCTTTCAAAACTCCAGAGGTACGCGGAGATCAGTGCCTCCAAAGGAGACGATGCCTGACTCCTCGTGAAACATGATAGGATTCCTAGGATTCCTGTGGCACGTGGAAAGTGACCCTTGGTCTCCCGCCTCAGCTGGAGAGGCGTCCCAACTGCCCTGCCAAGCCTCGAGGAGAATCCCGAGTTGTCCCTCGCAACTAGGCAGGAGTCCTGACGTCGCTGAACAAACATGTGGGTGGAAGGGCCATCCCCGTCGTAACTCGAGAATATACCACAGGTTCCCGCCGCAACTCAAGAAAAACCATGAGACTTCCCTCTCGCCGCGAGATGAGGCCCGATTCCCCTGCACTGCGTGCAGAACAATTCCGTGTTGCACATCACACATGAAAGGAGCCTTGAGTTCCTTGATGGCACTCCAGAGAAACCCCAAGAACACTGTTTCAAGGCTAGAGGGATCCTGAGGTCACTGTCGCAACACGAAAGAGCTCCGTGGACCAAAAATCAACTCGAGATGAGAGGTTAGTCCCTGGCTTCGACTCCAGAGGAATACCGCCTTACCACAAGCACCTCAAGAGGAGGCTTCTCTCAGCTCTAGCTATGTGAGAGGGACCCTGAGTTTGCGGCCTCAAGTGGAATGGACACCGCGACGACCTGACTCGAAATAAGGCCGGATATCCCTGCAGTGACTTGAATGCAGGCTCGTCTTGCATCTCCCAAGACGAAAGGATGTCTGAATTCCCTGTGGAGACCACAGAGAAAGACCTACTTCCCCACCTCTTCGCGACCGGAGGCCTCACATCCTTTGAAAACTCCAGAGGTACGCGGAGATCAGTGCCTCCAAAGGAGACGATGCCTGACTCCTCGTGAATCTTCATAGCAGTCCCAGGATTTCTGTGGCACGTGGAAAGCGACACTTGGTCTCCCGCCTCAGCTGGAGAGGCGTCCCAATTGCCCTGCCAAGCCTCGAGGAGAATCCCGAGTTGTCCCTCGCAACTAGGCAGGAGTCCTGATGTAGCTGAACAAACACGTGTGTGGAAGGGCCATCCCCGTCGTAACTCGAGAATATACCCCAGGTTCCCGCCGCAACTCGAGAAAAACCATGGGACTTCCCCCTCGCCGCGAGATGAGGCCCGATTCCCCTGCACTGCGTGCAGAGCAATTCCGTGCTGCACCTCACACATGAAAGAAGCCTTGATTTCCTTGATGGCACTCCAGAGAAACCCCAAGAACACTGTTTCAAGGCTAGAGGGATCCTGAGGTCACTGTAGCCACACGAAAGAGCTCCAGGGACCAAAAATCAACTCGAGATGAGAGGTTAGTCCCTGGATTCGACTCCAGAGGAAACCACCTTACCACAAGCACCTCAAGAGGAGTCTTCTCTCAGCTATAGGTATGTGAGAGGGACCCTGAGTTTGCGGCCTCAAGTGGAATGGACACCGCGATGCCCTGACTCGAAATAAGGCCGCATATCCCTGCAGTGACTTGAATGCAGGCTCGTCTTGCATCTCCCAAGACGAAAGGATGTCTGAATCCCCTGTGGAGACCACAGAGAAAGACCTAGTTCCCCACCTCATCGCGACCGGAGGCCTCACATGCTTTGAAAATTCCAGAGGTACGCGGAGATCAGTGCCTCCAAGGGAGACGATGCCTGACTCCTCGTGAAACTTGATAGGAGTCCCTGGATTCCTGTGGCACGTGGAAAGGGACCCTTGCTTTCCCACCTCAGCTGGAGAGGCGTCCCAATTGCCTGCCAATCCTCGAGGAGAATCCCGAGTTGTCCCTCTCAACCAAGCAGGAGTCCTGACGTCGCTGAAGAAATACGTGGGTGGAAGGTCCATCCCCTTCGTAACTCGACAATATACCCCAGGTTCCTGCCGGAACACGAGAAAAACCATGAGACTTCCGCCTCGCCGCGAGATGAGGCCCGATTCCCCTGCACTGTGTGCAGAGCAATTCCATCTTGCACATCACACATGAAAGGAGCCTTGATTTCCTTGATGGCACTCCAGAGAAAACCCAAGAACACTGTTTCAAGGCTAGAGGGATCCTGAGGTCACTGTAGCAACACGAAAGAGCTCCATGGACCAAAAATCAACTCGAGATGAGAGGTTAGTCCCTGGCTTCGACTCCAGAGGAATACCACCTTACCACAAGCACCTCAAGAGGAGGCTTCTCTCAGCTCTAGGTATGTGAGAGGGACCCTGAGGTTGCGGCCTCAAGTGGAATGGACACCGCGATGCCCTGACTCGAAATAGGGCCGGATATCCCTGCAGTGACTTGAATGAAGGCTCGTCTTGCATCTCCCAAGACGAAAGGATGTCTGAATCCCCTGTGGAGACCACAGAGAAAGACCTACTTCCCCACCTCATCGCGACCGGAGGCCTCACATCCTTTGAAAACTGCAGAGGTACGCGGAGATCATTGCCTCCAAAGGAGACGATGCCTGACTCCTCGTGAAACTTCATAGGAGTCCCAGGATTCCTGTGGCACGTGGAAAGGGACCCTTGGTCTCCCGCCTCAGCTGGAGAGGCGTCCCAATTGCCCTGCCAAGCCTCGAGGAGAATCCCGAGTTGTCCCTCGCAACTAGGCAGGAGTCCTGACGTCGCTGAAGAAACACGTGGGTGGAAGGGCCATCCCCGTCGTAACTCGAGAATATACCCCAGGTTCCCGCCGCAATTCGAGAAATACAATGAGTCTTCCCCCTCGCCATGAGATGAGGCCCGATTCCCCTGCACAGCGTGCAGAGCAATTCCGTGTTGCACATCAAACATGAAAGGAGCATTGATTTCCTTGATGGCACTCCAGAGAAACCCCAAGAACACTGTTTCAAGGCTAGAGGGATCCTGAGGTCACTGTAGCAACACGAAAGAGCTCCGTGGACCAAAAATCAACTCGAGATGAGAGGTTAGTCCCTGGCTTCGACTCCAGAGGAATACCACCTTACCACAAGCACCTCAAGAGGAGGCTTCTCTCAGCTCTAGGTATGTGAGAGGGACCCTGATTTTGGGATCTCAAGTGAAATGGACACTGCGAAGCCCTGATGCGGAATAAGGCCGGATATCCCCGCAGTGACTTGAATGCAGGCTCGTCTTGCATCTCCAAAGACGAAAGGATGTCTGAATCCCCTGTGGAGACCACAGAGAAAGACCTAGTTCCCCACCTCATGGCGACCGGAGGCCTAACATCCTTTGAAAACTCCAGAGGTACGCGGAGATCAGTGCCTACAAAGGAGACGATGCCTGACTCCTCGTGAAACTTGATAGGAGTCCCAGGATTCCTGTGGCACGTGGAAAGGGACCCTTGGTCTCCCGCCTCAGCTGGAGAGGCGTCCCAATTGCCCTGGCAAGCCTCGAGGAGAATCCCGAGTTGTCCCTCGCAACTAGGCAGGAGTCCTGCCGTCGCTGAACAAACACGTGTGTGGAAGGGCCATTCCCGTCGTAACTTGAGTATATACCCCAGGTTACCGCCGCAACTCGAGAAAAACCATGAGACTTCCCCCTCGCCGCGAGATGAGGCCCGATTCCCCTGCACTGCATGCAGAGCAATTCCGTGTTGCACATCACACATGAAAGGAGCCTTGATTTCCTTGATGGCACTCCAGAGAAAACCCAAGAACACTGTTTCAAGGCTAGAGGGATCCTGAGGTCACTGTAGCAACAAGAAAGAGCTCCGTGGACCAAAAATCAACTCGAGATGAGAGGTTAGTCCCTGGCTTCGACTCCAGAGGAATACCACCTTACCACAAGCACCTCAAGAGGAGGCTTCTCTCAGCTCTAGGTATGTGAGAGGGACCCTGAGTTTGCGGCCTCAAGTGGAATGGACACCGCGATGCCCTGGCTTGAAATAAGGCCGGATATCCCTGCAGTGACTTGAACGCAGGCTCGTCTTGCATCTCCCAAGACGAAAGGATGTCTGAATCCCCTGTGGAGACCACAGAGAAAGACCTAGTTCCCCACCTCATCGCCACCGGATTCCTTATTTCCTTTGAAAACTCCAGAGGTACGCAGAGATCAGTGCCTCCAAAGGAGACGATGCCTGACTCCTCGTGAAACTTGATAGGAGTCCCAGGATTCCTGTGGCACGTGGAAAGGGACCCTTGGTCTCCCGCCTCAGCTGGAGAGGCGTCCCAAATGCCCTGCCAAGCCTCGAGGAGAATCCCGAGTTGTCCCTCGCAACTAGGCAGGAGGCCTGACGTCGCTGAACAAACACGTGGGTGGAAAGGCCATCCCCGTCGTAACTCGAGAATATACCCCAGGTTCCCGTCGCAACTCGAGAAAAACCATGAGACTTCCCCCTCGCCGCGAAATGAGGCCCGATTCCCCTGCACTGCGTGCAGAGCAATTCCGTGTTGCACACCACACATGAAAGGAGCCTTGATTTCCTTGGTGGTACTCCAGAGAAAACCCAAGAACACTGTTTCAAGGCTAGAGGGATCCTGAGGTCACTGTAGCAACACGAAAGAGCTCCGTGGACCAAAAATCAACTCGAGATGAGAGGTTAGTCCCTGGCTTCGACTCCACAGGAATACCACCTTACCACAAGCACCTCAAGAGGAGGCTTCTCTCAGCTCTATGTATGTGAGAGGGACCCTGAGTTTGCGGCCTCAGGTGGAATGGACACCGCGATGCCCTGACTCGAAATAAGGCCGGATATCCCTGCAGTGACTTGAATGCAGGCTCGTCTTGCATCTTCCAAAACGAAAGGATACCTGAATCCCCTGTGGAGACCACAGAGAAAGACCTAGTTCCCCACCTCATCGCGACCGGAGGCCTCACATCCTTTGAAAACTCCAGAGGTACGCAGAGATCAGTGCTTCCAAAGGAGACGATGCCTGACTCCTCGTGAAACTTGATAGGAGTCCCAGGATTCCTGTGGCACGTGGAAAGGGACCCTTGGTCTCCCGCCTCAGCTGGAGAGGCGTCCCAATTGCCCTGCCAAGCGTCGAAGAGAATCCCGAGTTGTCCCTCGCAACTAGACAGGAGTCCTGCCGTCGCTGAACAAACACGTGTGTGGAAGGAACATCCCCGTCGTAACTCGAGAATATACCCCAGGTTCCCACCGGAACTCGAGAAAAACCATGAGACTTCCCCCTCACCGCGAGATGAGGCCCGATTCCCCTGCACTGCGTGCAGAGCAATTCCGTGTTGCACATCACACATGAAAGGAGCCTTGATTTCCTTTGTGGCACTCCAGAGAAACCCCAAGAACACTGTTTCAAGGCTAGAGGGATTCTGAGGTCAATGTAGCAACATGAAAGAGCTCCGTGGACCAAAAATCAACTCAAGATGAGAGGTTAGTCCCTGGCTTCAACTCCAGAGGAATACCACCTTACCACAAGCACCTCAAGAGGAGGCTTCTCTCAGCTCTAGGTATGTGAGAGGGACCCTGAGTTTGCGGCCTCAAGTGGAAAGGACACCGCGATGCCCTGACTCGAAATAAGGCTGGATATCCCTGCAGTGACTTGAATGCAGGCTCGTCTTGCATCTCCCAAGACGAAAGGATGTCTGAATCCCCAGTGTAGACCACAGAGAAAGACCTAGTTCCCCACCTCATCGCGACCGGAGGCCTCACATCCTTTGAA
Organism: Cervus elaphus; assembly: GCF_910594005.1. Taxonomy (NCBI): domain Eukaryota; kingdom Metazoa; phylum Chordata; class Mammalia; order Artiodactyla; family Cervidae; genus Cervus; species Cervus elaphus. Next base: position 531,130 of record NW_025316705.1, on the reverse strand, counting down.
AACTCCAGAGGTACGCGGAGATCAGTGCCTCCAAAGGAGACGATGCCTGACTCCTCGTGAAACTTCATAGGAGTCCCAGGATTCCTGTGGCACATGGAAAGGGACCCTTGGTCTCCCGCCTCAGCTGGAGAGGCGTCCCAATTGCCCTGCCAAGCCTCGAGGAGAATCCCGAGTTGTCCCTCGCAACTAGGCAGGAGTCCTGCCATCGCTGAACAAACACGTGAGTGGAAGGGCCATCCCGGTCGTAACTCGAGAATATACCCCAGGATCCCGCCGCCACTCGAGAAAAGCCATGAGACTTCCCTCGCGCCGCGAGATGAGGCCCGATTCCCCTGCACTTCGTGCAGAGCAATTCCGTGTTGCACATCACACATGAAAGGAGGCTTGATTTCCTTGATTTCACTCCAGAGAAACCCCAAGAACACTGTTTCAAGGCTAGAGGGATCCTGAGGTCACGGTAGCAGCACGAAAGAGCTCCGTGGACCAAGAATCATCTCGAGATGAGAGGTTAGTCCCTGGCTTCGACTCCAGAGGAATACCACCTTACCACAAGCACCTCAAGAGGAGGCTTCTCTCAGCTCTAGGTATGTGAGAGGGACCCTGAGTTTGCAGCCTCAAGTTGAATGGACACCGCGATGCCCTGACTCGAAATAAGGCCGGATATCCCTGCAGTGACTTGAATGCAGGCTCGTCTTGCATCTCCCAAGACGAAAGGATGTCTGAATCCCCTGTGGAGACCACAGAGAAAGACCTAGTTCCCCACCTCATCGCGACCGGAGGCCTCACATGCTTTGAAAACTCCAGAGGTACGCGGAGATCAGTGCCTCCAAAGGAGATGATGCCTGACTCCTCGTGAAACTTGATAGGAGTCCCAGGATTCCTGTGGCACGTGGAAAGGAAGCCTTGGTCTCCCGCCTCAGCTGGAGAGGCGTCCCAATTGCCCTGCCAAGCTTCGAGTAGAATCCCGAGTTGTCCCTCGCAACTAGGCAGGAGGCCTGACGTCGCTGAACAAACACGTGGGTGGAAGGGCCATCCCCGTCGTAACTCGAGAATATACCCCAGGTTCCCGCCGCAACTCGAGAAAAACCATGAGACTTCCCCCTCGCCGTGAGATGAGGCCCGATTCCCCTGCACTGCGTGCAGAGCAATTCCGTGTTGCACATCACACATGAAAGGAGCCTTGATTTCCTTGATGGCACTCCAGAGAAACCCCAAGAACACTATTTCAAGGCTAGAGGCATCCTGAGGTCACGGGAGCAACACGAAAGAGCTCCGTGGACCAAAAATCAACTCGAGATGAGAGGTTAGTCCCTGGCTTCGACTCCACAGGAATACCACCTTACCACAAGCACCTCAAGAGGAGGCTTCTCTCAGCTCTAGGTATGTGAGAGGGACCCTGATTTTGCAGCCTCAAGTGGAATGGACACTGCGATGCCCTTACGCGAAATAAGGCCGGATATCCCTGCAGTGACTTGAATGCAGGCTCGTCTTGCATCTCCCAAGACGAAAGGATGTCTGAATCCCCTGTGGAGACCACAGAGAAAGACCTAGTTCCCCACCTCATCGCGACCGGAGGCCTCACATCCTTTGAAAACTCCAGAGGTACGTGGAGATCAGTGCCTCCAAAGGAGACGATGCCTGACTCCTCGTGAAACTTGATAGGAGTCCCAGGATTCCTGTGGCACGTGGAAAGGGACCCTTGGTCTCCCGCCTCAGCTGGAGAGGCGTCCCAATTGCCCTGCCAAGCCTCGAGGAGAATCCCGAGTTGTCCCTCGCAACTAGGCAGGAGTCCTGACGTCGCTGAACAAACACATGTGTGGAAGGGCCATCCCCGTCGTAACTCGAGAATATACCCCAGGTTCCCGCCGCAACTCGAGGAAAACCATGAGACTTCCCCCCTCGCCGCGAGATGAGGCCCGATTCCCCTGCACTGCGTGCAGAGCAATTCCGTGTTGCACATCACACATGAAAGGAGCCTTGATTTCCTTTGTGGCACTCCAGAGAAACCCCAAGAACACTGTTTCATGGCTAGAGGGATTCTGAGGTCAATGTAGCAACATGAAAGAGCTCCGTGGACCAAAAATCAACTCAAGATGAGAGGTTAGTCCCTGGCTTCAACTCCAGAGGAATACCACCTTACCACAAGCACCTCAAGAGGAGGCTTCTCTCAGCTCTAGGTATGTGAGAGGGACCCTGAGTTTGCGGCCTCAAGTGGAAAGGACACCGCGATGCCCTGACTCGAAATAAGGCTGGATATCCCTGCAGTGACTTGAATGCAGGCTCGTCTTGCATCTCCCAAGACGAAAGGATGTCTGAATCCCCAGTGTAGACCACAGAGAAAGACCTAGTTCCCCACCTCATCGCGACCGGAGGCCTCACATCCTTTGAAAACTCCAGAGGTACGCGGAGATCAGTGCCTCCAAAGGAGACGATGCCTGACTCCTCGTGAAACTTCATAGGAGTCCCAGGATTCCTGTGGCACATGGAAAGGGACCCTTGGTCTCCCGCCTCAGCTGGAGAGGCGTCCCAATTGCACTGCCAAGCCTCGAGGAGAATCCCGAGTTGTCCCTCGCAACTAGGCAGGAGTCCTGCCATCGCTGAACAAACACGTGAGTGGAAGGGCCATCCCGGTCGTAACTCGAGAATATACCCCAGGATCCCGCCGCCACTCGAGAAAAGCCATGAGACTTCCCTCGCGCCGCGAGATGAGGCCCGATTCCCCTGCACTTCGTGCAGAGCAATTCCGTGTTGCACATCACACATGAAAGGAGGCTTGATTTCCTTGATTTCACTCCAGAGAAACCCCAAGAACACTGTTTCAAGGCTAGAGGGATCCTGAGGTCACGGTAGCAGCACGAAAGAGCTCCGTGGACCAAGAATCATCTCGAGATGAGAGGTTAGTCCCTGGCTTCGACTCCAGAGGAATACCACCTTACCACAAGCACCTCAAGAGGAGGCTTCTCTCAGCTCTAGGTATGTGAGAGGGACCCTGAGTTTGCAGCCTCAAGTTGAATGGACACCGCGATGCCCTGACTCGAAATAAGGCCGGATATCCCTGCAGTGACTTGAATGCAGGCTCGTCTTGCATCTCCCAAGACGAAAGGATGTCTGAATCCCCTGTGGAGACCACAGAGAAAGACCTAGTTCCCCACCTCATCGCGACCGGAGGCCTCACATGCTTTGAAAACTCCAGAGGTACGCGGAGATCAGTGCCTCCAAAGGAGATGATGCCTGACTCCTCGTGAAACTTGATAGGAGTCCCAGGATTCCTGTGGCACGTGGAAAGGAAGCCTTGGTCTCCCGCCTCAGCTGGAGAGGCGTCCCAATTGCCCTGCCAAGCTTCGAGTAGAATCCCGAGTTGTCCCTCGCAACTAGGCAGGAGGCCTGACGTCGCTGAACAAACACGTGGGTGGAAGGACCATCCCCGTCGTAACTCGAGAATATACCCCAGGTTCCCGCCGCAACTCGAGAAAAACCATGAGACTTCCCCCTCGCCGTGAGATGAGGCCCGATTCCCCTGCACTGCGTGCAGAGCAATTCCGTGTTGCACATCACACATGAAAGGAGCCTTGATTTCCTTGATGGCACTCCAGAGAAACCCCAAGAACACTATTTCAAGGCTAGAGGCATCCTGAGGTCACGGTAGCAACACGAAAGAGCTCCGTGGACCAAAAATCAACTCGAGATGAGAGGTTAGTCCCTGGCTTCGACTCCAGAGGAATACCACCTTACCACAAGCACCTCAAGAGGAGGCTTCTCTCAGCTCTAGGTATGTGAGAGGGACCCTGATTTTGCAGCCTCAAGTGGAATGGACACTGCGATGCCCTTACGCGAAATAAGGCCGGATATCCCTGCAGTGACTTGAATGCAGGCTCGTCTTGCATCTCCCAAGACGAAAGGATGTCTGAATCCCCTGTGGAGACCACAGAGAAAGACCTAGTTCCCCACCTCATCGCGACCGGAGGCCTCACATCCTTTGAAAACTCCAGAGGTACGCGGAGATCAGTGCCTCCAAAGGAGACGATGCCTGACTCCTCGTGAAACTTGATAGGAGTCCCAGGATTCCTGTGGCACGTGGAAAGGGACCCTTGGTCTCCCGCCTCAGCTGGAGAGGCGTCCCAATTGCCCTGCCAAGCGTCGAAGAGAATCCCGAGTTGTCCCTCGCAACTAGACAGGAGTCCTGCCGTCGCTGAACAAACACGTGTGTGGAAGGAACATCCCCGTCGTAACTCGAGAATATACCCCAGGTTCCCACCGGAACTCGAGAAAAACCATGAGACTTCCCCCTCACCGCGAGATGAGGCCCGATTCCCCTGCACTGCGTGCAGAGCAATTCCGTGTTGCACATCACACATGAAAGGAGCCTTGATTTCCTTTGTGGCACTCCAGAGAAACCCCAAGAACACTGTTTCAAGGCTAGAGGGATTCTGAGGTCAATGTAGCAACATGAAAGAGCTCCGTGGACCAAAAATCAACTCAAGATGAGAGGTTAGTCCCTGGCTTCAACTCCAGAGGAATACCACCTTACCACAAGCACCTCAAGAGGAGGCTTCTCTCAGCTCTAGGTATGTGAGAGGGACCCTGAGTTTGCGGCCTCAAGTGGAAAGGACACCGCGATGCCCTGACTCGAAATAAGGCTGGATATCCCTGCAGTGACTTGAATGCAGGCTCGTCTTGCATCTCCCAAGACGAAAGGATGTCTGAATCCCCAGTGTAGACCACAGAGAAAGACCTAGTTCCCCACCTCATCGCGACCGGAGGCCTCACATCCTTTGAAAACTCCAGAGGTACGCGGAGATCAGTGCCTCCAAAGGAGACGATGCCTGACTCCTCGTGAAACTTCATAGGAGTCCCAGGATTCCTGTGGCACATGGAAAGGGACCCTTGGTCTCCCGCCTCAGCTGGAGAGGCGTCCCAATTGCCCTGCCAAGCCTCGAGGAGAATCCCGAGTTGTCCCTCGCAACTAGGCAGGAGTCCTGCCATCGCTGAACAAACACGTGAGTGGAAGGGCCATCCCGGTCGTAACTCGAGAATATACCCCAGGATCCCGCCGCCACTCGAGAAAAGCCATGAGACTTCCCTCGCGCCGCGAGATGAGGCCCGATTCCCCTGCACTTCGTGCAGAGCAATTCCGTGTTGCACATCACACATGAAAGGAGGCTTGATTTCCTTGATTTCACTCCAGAGAAACCCCAAGAACACTGTTTCAAGGCTAGAGGGATCCTGAGGTCACGGTAGCAGCACGAAAGAGCTCCGTGGACCAAGAATCATCTCGAGATGAGAGGTTAGTCCCTGGCTTCGACTCCAGAGGAATACCACCTTACCACAAGCACCTCAAGAGGAGGCTTCTCTCAGCTCTAGGTATGTGAGAGGGACCCTGAGTTTGCAGCCTCAAGTTGAATGGACACCGCGATGCCCTGACTCGAAATAAGGCCGGATATCCCTGCAGTGACTTGAATGCAGGCTCGTCTTGCATCTCCCAAGACGAAAGGATGTCTGAATCCCCTGTGGAGACCACAGAGAAAGACCTAGTTCCCCACCTCATCGCGACCGGAGGCCTCACATGCTTTGAAAACTCCAGAGGTACGCGGAGATCAGTGCCTCCAAAGGAGATGATGCCTGACTCCTCGTGAAACTTGATAGGAGTCCCAGGATTCCTGTGGCACGTGGAAAGGAAGCCTTGGTCTCCCGCCTCAGCTGGAGAGGCGTCCCAATTGCCCTGCCAAGCTTCGAGTAGAATCCCGAGTTGTCCCTCGCAACTAGGCAGGAGGCCTGACGTCGCTGAACAAACACGTGGGTGGAAGGGCCATCCCCGTCGTAACTCGAGAATATACCCCAGGTTCCCGCCGCAACTCGAGAAAAACCATGAGACTTCCCCCTCGCCGTGAGATGAGGCCCGATTCCCCTGCACTGCGTGCAGAGCAATTCCGTGTTGCACATCACACATGAAAGGAGCCTTGATTTCCTTGATGGCACTCCAGAGAAACCCCAAGAACACTATTTCAAGGCTAGAGGCATCCTGAGGTCACGGGAGCAACACGAAAGAGCTCCGTGGACCAAAAATCAACTCGAGATGAGAGGTTAGTCCCTGGCTTCGACTCCACAGGAATACCACCTTACCACAAGCACCTCAAGAGGAGGCTTCTCTCAGCTCTAGGTATGTGAGAGGGACCCTGATTTTGCAGCCTCAAGTGGAATGGACACTGCGATGCCCTTACGCGAAATAAGGCCGGATATCCCTGCAGTGACTTGAATGCAGGCTCGTCTTGCATCTCCCAAGACGAAAGGATGTCTGAATCCCCTGTGGAGACCACAGAGAAAGACCTAGTTCCCCACCTCATCGCGACCGGAGGCCTCACATCCTTTGAAAACTCCAGAGGTACGTGGAGATCAGTGCCTCCAAAGGAGACGATGCCTGACTCCTCGTGAAACTTGATAGGAGTCCCAGGATTCCTGTGGCACGTGGAAAGGGACCCTTGGTCTCCCGCCTCAGCTGGAGAGGCGTCCCAATTGCCCTGCCAAGCCTCGAGGAGAATCCCGAGTTGTCCCTCGCAACTAGGCAGGAGTCCTGACGTCGCTGAACAAACACATGTGTGGAAGGGCCATCCCCGTCGTAACTCGAGAATATACCCCAGGTTCCCGCCGCAACTCGAGGAAAACCATGAGACTTCCCCCTCGCCGCGAGATGAGGCCCGATTCCCCTGCACTGCGTGCAGAGCAATTCCGTGTTGCACATCACACATGAAAGGAGCCTTGATTTCCTTTGTGGCACTCCAGAGAAACCCCAAGAACACTGTTTCATGGCTAGAGGGATTCTGAGGTCAATGTAGCAACATGAAAGAGCTCCGTGGACCAAAAATCAACTCAAGATGAGAGGTTAGTCCCTGGCTTCAACTCCAGAGGAATACCACCTTACCACAAGCACCTCAAGAGGAGGCTTCTCTCAGCTCTAGGTATGTGAGAGGGACCCTGAGTTTGCGGCCTCAAGTGGAAAGGACACCGCGATGCCCTGACTCGAAATAAGGCTGGATATCCCTGCAGTGACTTGAATGCAGGCTCGTCTTGCATCTCCCAAGACGAAAGGATGTCTGAATCCCCAGTGTAGACCACAGAGAAAGACCTAGTTCCCCACCTCATCGCGACCGGAGGCCTCACATCCTTTGAAAACTCCAGAGGTACGCGGAGATCAGTGCCTCCAAAGGAGACGATGCCTGACTCCTCGTGAAACTTCATAGGAGTCCCAGGATTCCTGTGGCACATGGAAAGGGACCCTTGGTCTCCCGCCTCAGCTGGAGAGGCGTCCCAATTGCACTGCCAAGCCTCGAGGAGAATCCCGAGTTGTCCCTCGCAACTAGGCAGGAGTCCTGCCATCGCTGAACAAACACGTGAGTGGAAGGGCCATCCCGGTCGTAACTCGAGAATATACCCCAGGATCCCGCCGCCACTCGAGAAAAGCCATGAGACTTCCCTCGCGCCGCGAGATGAGGCCCGATTCCCCTGCACTTCGTGCAGAGCAATTCCGTGTTGCACATCACACATGAAAGGAGGCTTGATTTCCTTGATTTCACTCCAGAGAAACCCCAAGAACACTGTTTCAAGGCTAGAGGGATCCTGAGGTCACGGTAGCAGCACGAAAGAGCTCCGTGGACCAAGAATCATCTCGAGATGAGAGGTTAGTCCCTGGCTTCGACTCCAGAGGAATACCACCTTACCACAAGCACCTCAAGAGGAGGCTTCTCTCAGCTCTAGGTATGTGAGAGGGACCCTGAGTTTGCAGCCTCAAGTTGAATGGACACCGCGATGCCCTGACTCGAAATAAGGCCGGATATCCCTGCAGTGACTTGAATGCAGGCTCGTCTTGCATCTCCCAAGACGAAAGGATGTCTGAATCCCCTGTGGAGACCACAGAGAAAGACCTAGTTCCCCACCTCATCGCGACCGGAGGCCTCACATGCTTTGAAAACTCCAGAGGTACGCGGAGATCAGTGCCTCCAAAGGAGATGATGCCTGACTCCTCGTGAAACTTGATAGGAGTCCCAGGATTCCTGTGGCACGTGGAAAGGAAGCCTTGGTCTCCCGCCTCAGCTGGAGAGGCGTCCCAATTGCCCTGCCAAGCTTCGAGTAGAATCCCGAGTTGTCCCTCGCAACTAGGCAGGAGGCCTGACGTCGCTGAACAAACACGTGGGTGGAAGGACCATCCCCGTCGTAACTCGAGAATATACCCCAGGTTCCCGCCGCAACTCGAGAAAAACCATGAGACTTCCCCCTCGCCGTGAAATGAGGCCCGATTCCCCTGCACTGCGTGCAGAGCAATTCCGTGTTGCACATCACACATGAAAGGAGCCTTGATTTCCTTGATGGCACTCCAGAGAAACCCCAAGAACACTATTTCAAGGCTAGAGGCATCCTGAGGTCACGGTAGCAACACGAAAGAGCTCCGTGGACCAAAAATCAACTCGAGATGAGAGGTTAGTCCCTGGCTTCGACTCCAGAGGAATACCACCTTACCACAAGCACCTCAAGAGGAGGCTTCTCTCAGCTCTAGGTATGTGAGAGGGACCCTGATTTTGCAGCCTCAAGTGGAATGGACACTGCGATGCCCTTACGCGAAATAAGGCCGGATATCCCTGCAGTGACTTGAATGCAGGCTCGTCTTGCATCTCCCAAGACGAAAGGATGTCTGAATCCCCTGTGGAGACCACAGAGAAAGACCTAGTTCCCCACCTCATCGCGACCGGAGGCCTCACATCCTTTGAAAACTCCAGAGGTACGCGGAGATCAGTGCCTCCAAAGGAGACGATGCCTGACTCCTCGTGAAACTTGATAGGAGTCCCAGGATTCCTGTGGCACGTGGAAAGGGACCCTTGGTCTCCCGCCTCAGCTGGAGAGGCGTCCCAATTGCCCTGCCAAGCCTCGAGGAGAATCCCGAGTTGTCCCTCGCAACTAGGCAGGAGTCCTGACGTCGCTGAACAAACACATGTGTCGAAGGGCCATCCCCGTCGTAACTCGAGAATATACCCCAGGTTCCCGCCGCAACTCGAGGAAAACCATGAGACTTCCCCCTCGCCGCGAGATGAGGCCCGATTACCCTGCACTGCGTGCAGAGCAATTCCGTGTTGCACATCACACATGAAAGGAGCCTTGATTTCCTTGATGGCACTCCAGAGAAACTCCAAGAACAGTGTTTCAAGGCTAGAGGGATCCTGAGGTCACTGTAGCAACACGAAAGAGCTCCGTGGACCAAAAAAAAACTCGAGATGCGAGGTTAATCCCTGGCTACGACTCTAGAGGAATACCACCTAACAACAAGCACCTCAAGAGGAGGCTTCTCTCAGCTCTAGCTATGTGAGAGCGACCCTGAGTTTGCGGCCTCAAGTGGAATGGACACCGCGATGCCCTGACTCGAAATAAGGCCGGATATCCCTGCAGTGACTTGAATGCAGGCTCGTCTTGCATCTCCCAAGACGAAAGGATATCTGAATCCCCTGTGGAGACAGCAGAGAAAGACCTAGTTCCCCACCTCATCGCGACCGGAGGCCTCACATCCTTTGAAAACTCCAGAGGTACGCGGAGATCAGTGCCTCCAAAGGAGACGATGCCTGACTCCTCGTGAAACATGATAGGATTCCTAGGATTCCTGTGGCACGTGGAAAGTGACCCTTGGTCTCCCGCCTCAGCTGGAGAGGCGTCCCAACTGCCCTGCCAAGCCTCGAGGAGAATCCCGAGTTGTCCCTCGCAACTAGGCAGGAGTCCTGACGTCGCTGAACAAACATGTGGGTGGAAGGGCCATCCCCGTCGTAACTCGAGAATATACCACAGGTTCCCGCCGCAACTCAAGAAAAACCATGAGACTTCCCTCTCGCCGAGAGATGAGGCCCGATTCCCCTGCACTGCGTGCAGAACAATTCCGTGTTGCACATCACACATGAAAGGAGCCTTGAGTTCCTTGATGGCACTCCAGAGAAACCCCAAGAACACTGTTTCAAGGCTAGAGGGATCCTGAGGTCACTGTCGCAACACGAAAGAGCTCCGTGGACCAAAAATCAACTCGAGATGAGAGGTTAGTCCCTGGCTTCGACTCCAGAGGAATACCACCTTACCACAAGCACCTCAAGAGGAGGCTTCTCTCAGCTCTAGCTATGTGAGAGGGACCCTGAGTTTGCGGCCTCAAGTGGAATGGACACCGCGACGACCTGACTCGAAATAAGGCCGGATATCCCTGCAGTGACTTGAATGCAGGCTCGTCTTGCATCTCCCAAGACGAAAGGATGTCTGAATTCCCTGTGGAGACCACAGAGAAAGACCTACTTCCCCACCTCTTCGCGACCGGAGGCCTCACATCCTTTGAAAACTCCAGAGGTACGCGGAGATCAGTGCCTCCAAAGGAGACGATGCCTGACTCCTCGTGAATCTTCATAGCAGTCCCAGGATTTCTGTGGCACGTGGAAAGCGACACTTGGTCTCCCGCCTCAGCTGGAGAGGCGTCCCAATTGCCCTGCCAAGCCTGAGGAGAATCCCGAGTTGTCCCTCGCAACTAGGCAGGAGTCCTGACGACGCTGAAGAAACACTTGGTGGAAGGGCCATCCCCGTGGTAACTCGAGAATATACCCCAGGTTCCCGCCGCAACTCGAGAAAAACCATGAGACTTCCCCCTCACCGCGAGATGAGGCCCGATTCCCCTGCACTGCATGCAGAGCAATTCCGTGTTGCACATCACACATGAAAGGAGCCTTGATTTCCTTGATGGCACTCCAGAGAAAGCCCAAGAACACTGTTTCAAGGCTAGAGGGATCCTGAGGTCACTGTAGCAACACGAAAGAGCTCCGTGGACGAAAAATCAACTCGAGATGAGAGGTTAGTCCCTGGCTTCGACTCCACAGGAATACCACCTTACCACAAGCACCTCAAGAGGAGGCTTCTCTCAGCTCTAGGTATGTGAGAGGGACCCTGAGTTTGCGGCCTCAAGTGGAATGGACACCGCGATGCCCTGACTCGAAATAAGGCCGGTTATCCCAGCAGTGACTTGAATACAGGCTCGTCTTGCATCTCCTAAGAAGAAAGGATGTCTGAATCCCATGTGGAGACCACAGAGAAAGACCTAGTTCCCCACCTCATCGCGACAGGAGGCTTCACATCCTTTGAAAACTCCAGAGGTACACGGAGATCAGTGCCTCCAAAGGAGACGATGCCTGACTCCTTGTGAAACTTGATAGGAGTCCCAGGATTCCTGTGGCACGTGGAAAGGGACCCTTGGTCTCCCGCCTCAGCTGGAGAGGCGTCCCAATTGCCCTGCCAAGCCTCGAGGAGAATCCCGAGTTGTCCCTCACAACTAGGCAGGAGTCCTGACGTCGCTGAACAAACACGTGTGTGAAAGGGCCATCCCCGTCGTAACTCGAGAATATACAGCAGGTTCCCGCCGCAACTCGAGAAAAACCATGAGACTTCCCTCTCGCCGCGAGATGAGGCCCGATTCCCCTGCACTGCGTGCAGAGCAATTCCGTGTTGCACATCAAACATGAAGAAGCCTTGATTTCCTTGATGGCCCTCCAGAGAATACCCAAGAACACTGTTTCAAGGCTAGAGGGATCCTGAGGTCACTGTAGCAACACGAAAGAGCTCCGTGGACCAAAAATCAACTCGAGATGAGAGGTTAGTCCTTGGCTTCCATTTCAGAGGAATACCACTTTACCACAAGCACCACAAGAGGAGGTTTCTCTCAGCTCTAGGTATGTGAGAGGGACCCTGATTTTGCGGCCTCAAGTGGAATGGACACTGCAATGCACTGACGGGAAATAAGGCCGGATGTCCCTGCAGTGACTTGAATGCAGGCTCGTCTTGCATCTCCCAAGATGAAAGGATTTGTGAATCCCCTGTGGAGATCACAGAGAAAGACCTAGTTCCCCACCTCATCGCGACCGGAGGCCTCACATCCTTTGAAAATTCCAGAGGTACACGGAGATCAGTGCCTCCAAAGGAGACGATGCCTGACTCCTCGTGAAACTTGATAGGAGTCCCAGAATTCCTGTGGCACGTGGAAAGGGACACTTGGTCTCCCGCCTCAGCTGGAGAGGCGTCCCAATTGCCCTGCCAAGCCTCGAGGAGAATCCCGAGTTGTCCCTCGCAACTAGGCAGGAGTCCTGATGTAGCTGAACAAACACGTGTGTGGAAGGGCCATCCCCGACGTAACTCGAGAATATACCCCAGGTTCCCGCCGCAACTCGAGAAAAACCATGGGACTTCCCCCTCGCCGCGAGATGAGGCCTGATTCCCGTGCACTGCGTGCAGAGCAATTCCGTGCTGCACATCACACATGAAAGGAGCCTTGATTTCCTTGATGGCACTCCAGAGAAACCCCAAGAACACTGTTTCAAGGCTAGAGGGATCCTGAGGTCAATGTAGCAACACGAAAGAGCTCCGTGGACCAAAAATCAACTCGAGATGAGAGGTTAGTCCCTGGCTTCGATACCAGAGGAATACCACCTTACCACAAGCACCTCAAGAGGAGGCTTCTCTCAGCTCTAGTTATGTGAGAGGGACCCTGAGTTTGCGGCCTCAAGTGGAATGGACACCGCGATGCCCTGACTCGAAATAAGGCCGGATATCCCTGCAGTGACTGAATGCAGGCTCGTCTTGCATCTCCCAAGACGAAAGGATGTCTGAATCCCCTGTGGAGACCACAGAGAAAGACCTAGTTTCCCACCTCATCACGACCGGAGGCCTCACATCCTTTGAAAACTCCAGAGGTACGCGGAGATCAGTGCCTCCAAAGGAGACGATGCCTGACTCCTCGTGAAACTTGATAGGAGTCCCAGGATTCCTGTGGCACGTGGAAAGGGACCCTTGGTCTCCCGCCTCAGCTGGAGAGGCGTCCCAATTGCCCTGCCAAGCCTCGAGGAGAATCCCGAGTTGTCCCTCGCAACTAGGCAGGAGGCCTGACGTCGCTGAACAAACACGTGTGTGGAAGGGCCATCCCCGTCGTAACTCGAGAATATACCCCAGGTTCCCGCCGCAACTCGAGAAAAACCATGAGACTTCCCCCTCGCCGCGAGATGAGGCCTGATTCCCCTACACTGCATGTAGAGCTATTCCGTGTTGCACATTACACATGAAAGGAGCCTTGATTTCCTTGATGGCACTCCAGAGAAACCCCAAGAACACTGTTTCAAGGCTAGCGGGATCCTGAGGTCACTGTAGCAACACGAAAGAGCTCCGTGGACCAAAAATCAACTCGAGATGAGAGGTTAGTCCCTGGCTTAGACTCCAGAGGAATACCACCTTACCACAAGCACCTCAAGAGGAGGCTTCTCTCAGCTCTAGGTATGTGAGAGGGACCCTGAGTTTGCGGCCTCAAGTGCAATGGACACCGCGATGCCCTGACTCGAAATAAGGCCGGATATCCCTGCAGTGACTTGAATGCAGGCTCATCTTGCATCTCCCAAAACGAAAGGATGTCTGAATCCCCTGTAGCGACCACAGAGAAAGACCTAGTTCCCCACCTCATCGCGACCGGAGGCCTCACATCCTATGAAAACTCCAGAGGTACGCGGAGATCAGTGCCTCCAAAGGAGACGATGCCTGACTCCTCGTGAAACTTGATAGGAGACCCAGGATTCCTGTCGCACGTGGAAAGGGACCCTTGGTCTCACGCCTCAGCTGGAGAGGCGTCCCAATAGCCCTGCCAAGCCTCGAGGAGAATCCCGAGTTGTCCCTCGCAACTAGGCAGGAGTCCTGACGTCGCTGAACAAACACGTGGGTGGAAGGGCCATCCCCGTCGTACCTCGAGAATATACCCCAGGTTCCGGCCGCAACTCGAGAAAAACCATGAGACTTCCCCCTCGCCGCGAGATGATGCCCGATTCCCCTGCACTGCATGCAGAGCAATTCCGTGTTGCACATCAAACATGGAAGGAGCCTTCATTTCCTTGATGGCACTCCAGAGAAACCCCAAGAACACTGTTTCAAGGCTAGAGGGATCCTGAGGTCACTGTAGCAACACGAAAGAGCTCCATGGACCAAAAATCAACTCGAGATGAGAGGTTAGTCCCTGGCTTCAACTCCAGAGGAATACCACCTTACCACAAGCACCTCAAGAGGAGGCTTCTCTCAGCTCTAGGTATGTGAGAGGGACCCTGAGATTGCGGCCTCAAGTGGAATGGACAGCGCGATGCCCTGACTCGAAATAAGGCCGGATATCCCTGCAGTGACTTGAATGCAGGCTCGTCTTCCATCTCCCAAGACGAAAGGATGTCTGAATCCCCTGTGGAGACCACAGAGAAAGACCTAGTTCCCCACCTCATCGCGACCTGAGGCCTCATCCTTTGAAAACTCCAGAGGGACGCGGAGATCAGTTCCTCCAAAGGAGACGATGCCTGACTCCTCGTCAAACTTGAAAGGAGTCCCAGGTTTCCTGTGGCACGTGGAAAGGGACCCTTGGTCTCCCGCCGCCCTTGGAGAGGCGTCCCAATTGCCCTGCCAAGCCTCGAGGAGAATCCCGAGTTGTCCCTCGCAACTAGGCAGCAGTCCTGTCGTCGCTGAACAAACACGTGTGTGGAAGGGCCATCCCCGTCCTAACTCGAGAATATACCCCAGGTTCCCGCCGCAGCTCGAGAAAAACCATGAGACTTCCCCCTCGCCACGATATGAGGCCCGAATCCCCTGCACTGCGTGCAGTGCAATGCCCTGTTGCACATCACACAGGAAAGGAGCCTTGATTTCCTAGATGGCACTCCAGAGAAACCCCAAGAAAACTGTTTCAAGGCTAGAGGGATCCTGAGGTCACTGTAGCAACACGAAAGAGCTCCGTGGACCAAAAATCAACTCGAGATGAGAGGGTAGTCCTTGGCTTCGACTCCAGAGGAATACCACCTTACCACAAGCACCTCAAGAGGAGGCTTCTCTCAGCTCTAGCTATGTGAGAGGGACCCTGAGTTTGCGGCCTCAAGTGGAATGGACACCGCGATGCCCTGACTGGAAATAAGGCCGGATATCCCTGCAGTGACTTGAATGCAGGCTCGTCTTGCATCGCCCAAGACGAAATGATGTCTGAATCCCCTGTGGAGACCACAGAGAAAGACCTAGTTCCCCACCTCATTGCGACCGGAGGCCTCACATCCTTTGAAAACTCCAGAGGTACGCGGAGATCAGTGCCTCCAAAGGAGACGATGCCTGACTCCTCGTGAAACTTGATAGGAGTCCCAGGATTCCTGTGGCACGTGGAAAGGGACCCTTGGTCTCCCGCCTCAGCTGGAGAGGCGTCCCAATTGCCCTGCCAAGCCTCGAGGAGAATCTCGAGTTGTCCCTCGCAACTAGGCAGGAGTCCTGAAGTCGCTGAACAAACACGTGTTTGGAAGGGCCATCACGGTCGTAACTCGAGAATATACCCCAGGATCCCGCCGCCACTCGAGAAAAGCCATGAGACTTAACCCGCGCCACGAGATGAGGCCCGATTGCCCTGCACTTCGTGCAGAGCAATGCCGTGTTGCACATCACACATGAAAGGAGGCTTGATTTCCTTGATGGCACTCCAGAGAAACCCCAAGAACTCTGTTTCAAGGCTAGAGGGATCCTGAGGTCACTGTAGCAACACGAAAGAGCTCCGTGGACCAAGAATCATCTCGAGATGAGAGGTTAGTCCCTCGCTTCGACTCCAGAGGAATACCACCTTACCACAAGCACCTCAAGAGGAGGCTTCTCTCAGCTCTAGGTATGTGAGAGGGACCCTGAGTTTGCAGCCTCAAGTTGAATGGACACCGCGATGCCCTGGCTCGAAATAAGGCCGGATATCCCTGCAGTGACTTGAATGCAGGCTCGTCTTGCATCTCCCAAGACGAAAGGATGTCTGAATCCCCTGTGGAGACCACAGAGAAAGACCTAGTTCCCCACCTCATCGCGACCGGAGGCCTCACATCCTTTGAAAACTCCAGAGGTACGCGGAGATCAGTGCCTCCAAAGGAGACGATGCCTGACACCTCGTGAAACTTGATAGGAGTCCCAGGATTCCTGTGGCACGTGGAAAGGGACCCTTGGTCTCCCGCCTCAGCTGGAGAGGCGTCCCAATTGCCCTGCCAAGCCTCGAGGAAAATCCCGAGTTGTCCCTCGCAACTAGGCAGGAGTCCTGACGTCGCTGAACAAACACATGTGTGGAAGGGCCATCCCCGTCGTAACTCGAGAATATACCCCAGGTTCCCGCCGCAACTCGAGAAAAACAATGAGACTTCCCCCTCGCCGCGAGATGAGGCCCGATTCTCCTGCACTGCGTGCAGAGCAATTCTGTGTTGCACATCACACATGAAAGGAGCCTTGAGTTCCTTGATGGCACTCCAGAGAAACCCCAAGAACACTGTTTCAAGGCTAGAGGGATCCTGAGGTCACTGTAGCAACAAGAAAGAGCTCCGTGGACCAAAAATCAACTCGAGATGAGAGGTTAGTCCCTGGCTTCGACTCCAGAGGAATACCACCTTACGACAAGCACCTCAAGAGGAGGATTCTCTCAGCTCTAGCCATGTGAGAGGGACCCTGAGTTTGCGGCCTCAAGTGGAATGGACACCGCGACGACCTGACTCGAAATAAGGCCGGATATCCCTGCAGTGACTTGAATGCAGGCTTGTCTTGCATCTCCCAAGACGAAAGGATGTCTGAATCCCTTGTGGAGACCACAGAGAAAGACCTAGTTCCCCACCTCATCGCGACCGGAGGCCTCACATCCTTTGAAAACTCCAGAGGTACGCGGAGATCAGTGCCTCCAAAGGAGACGATGCCTGACTCCTCGTGAAACTTGATAGGAGTCCCAGGATTCCTTTGGCACGTGGAAAGCGACCCTTGGTCTCCCGCCTCAGCTGGAGAGGCGTCCCAATTGCCCTGCCAAGCCTCGAGGAGAATCCCGAGTTGTCCCTCGCAGCTAGGCAGGAGTCCTGACGTCGCTGAACAAACACGTGTGTGGAAGGGCCATCCCCGTCGTAACTCGAGAATATACCCCAGGTTCCCGCCGCAACTCGAGGAAAACCATGAGACTTCCCCCTCGCCGCGAGATGAGGCCCGTTTCCCCTGCACTGCGTGCAGAGCAATTCCGTGTTGCACATCACACATGAAAGGAGCCTTGATTTCCTTAATGGCACTCCAGAGAAACCCCAAGAACACTGTTTCAAGGCTAGAGGGATCCTGAGGTCACTGTAGCCACACGAAAGAGCTCCGTGGACCAAAAATCAACTCGAGATGAGAGGTTAGTCCCTGGATTCGACTCAAGAGGAATACCACCTTACCACAAGCACCTCAAGAGGAGGCTTCTCTTAGCTCTAGGTATGTGATAGGGACCCTGAGTTTGCGGCCTCAAGTGGAATGGACCCCGCGATGCACTGACTGGAAATAAGGCCGGATATCCCTGCAGTGACTTGAATGCAGGCTCGTCTTGCATCTTCCAAAACGAAAGGATACCTGAATCCCCTGTGGAGACCACAGAGAAAGACTTAGTTCCCCACCTCACCGCGACCGGAGGCCTCACATCCTTTGAAAACTCCAGAGGTACGCGGACATCAGTGCCTCCAAAGGAGACGATGCCTGACTCCTCGTGAAACTTGATAGGAGTCCCAGGATTTCTGTGGCACATGGAAAGGGACCCTTGGTCTCCCGCCTCAGCTGGAGGGGCGTCCCAATTGCCCTGCCAAGCCTCAAGCAGAATCCCGAGTTGTCCCTCGCAACTAGGCAGGAGTCCTGACGTTGCTGAACAAACACATGGGTGGAAGGGCCATCCCCATCGTAAATCGAGAATATACCCCAGGTTCCCGCCGCAACTCGAGAAAAACCATGAGACTTCCCCCTCGCCGCTAGATGAGCCTCGATTCCCCTGCACTGCATGCAGAGCAATTCCGTCTTGCACATCACACATGAAAGGAGCCTTGATTTCCTTGATGGCACTCCAGAGAAACCCCAAGAACACTCTTTCAAGGCTAGAGGGATCCTGAGGGCACTGTAGCCACACAAAAAAGCTCCGTGGACCAAAAATCAACTCGAGATGAGAGGGTAGTCCTTGGCTTCGACTCCAGAGGAATACCATCTTACCACAAGCACCTCAAGAGGAGGCTTCTCTCAGCTCTAGCTATGTGAGAGGGAACCTGAGTTTGCGGCCTCAAGTGGAATGGACACCGCGATGCCCTGACTGGAAATAAGGCCGGATATCCCTGCAGTGACTTGAATGCAGGCTCGTCTTGCATCGCCCAAGACGAAAGAATGTCTGAATCCCCTGTGGAGACCACAGAGAAAGACCTAGTTCCCCACCTCATTGCGACCGGAGGCCTCACATCCTTTGAAAACTCCAGAGGTACGCGGAGATCAGTGCCTCCAAAGGAGACGATGCCTGACTCCTCGTGAAACTTGATAGGAGTCCCAGGATTCCTGTGGCACGTGGAAAGGGACCCTTGGTCTCCCGCCTCAGCTGGAGAGGCGTCCCAATTGCCCTGCCAAGCCTCGAGGAGAATCTCGAGTTGTCCCTCGCAACTAGGCAGGAGTCCTGACGTCGCTGAACAAACACGTGGGTGGAAGGGCCATCCCGGTCGTAACTCGAGAATATACCCCAGGATCCCGCCGCCACTCGAGAAAAGCCATGAGACTTCCCCCGCGCCACGAGATGAGGCCCGAATCCCCTGCACTTCGTGCAGAGCAATGCCGTGTTGCACATCACACATGAAAGGAGGCTTGATTTCCTTGATGGCACTCCAGAGAAACCCCAAGAACTCTGTTTCAAGGCTAGAGGGATCCTAAGGTCACTGTAGCAACACGAAAGAGCTCCGTGGACCAAGAATCATCTCGAGATGAGAGGTTAGTCCCTCGCTTCGACTCCAGAGGAATACCACCTTACCACAAGCACCTCAAGAGGAGGCTTCTCTCAGCTCTAGGTATGTGAGAGGGACCCTGAGTTTGCAGCCTCAAGTTGAATGGACACCGCGATGCCCTGGCTCAAAATAAGGCCGGATATCCCTGCAGTGACATGAATGCAGGCTCGTCTTGCATCTCCCAAGACGAAAGGATGTCTGAATCCCCTGTGGAGACCACAGAGAAAGACCTAGTTCCCCACCTCATCGCGACCGGAGGCCTCACATCCTTTGAAAACTCCAGAGGTACGCGGAGATCAGGGCCTCCAAAGGAGACGATGCCTGACACCTCGTGAAACTTGATAGGAGTCCCAGGATTCCTGTGGCACGTGGAAAGGGACCCTTGGTCTCCCGCCTGAGCTGGAGAGGCGTCCCAATTGCCCTGCCAAGCCTCGAGGAGAATCCCGAGTTGTCCCTCGCAACTAGGCAGGAGTCCTGACGTCGCTGAACAAACACATGTGTGGAAGGGACATCCCCGTCGTAACTCGAGAATATACCCCAGGTTCCCGCCGCAACTCGAGAAAAACCATGAGACTTCCCCCTCGCCGCGAGATGAGGCCCGATTCCCCTGCACTGCGTGCAGAGCAATTCCGTGTTGCACATCACACATGAAAAGAGCCTTGATTTCCTTGATGGCACTCCAGAGAAACTCCAAGAACACTGTTTCAAGGCTAGAGGGATCCTGAGGTCACTGTAGCAACACGAAAGAGCTCCATGGACCAAAAATCAACTCGAGATGAGAGGTTAGTCCCTGGCTTCGACTCTAGAGGAATACCACCTAACAACAAGCACCTCAAGAGGAGGCTTCTCTGATCTCTAGCTATGTGAGAGGGACCCTGAGTTTGCGGCCTCAAGTGGAATGGACACCGCGATGCCCTGACTCGAAATAAGGCCGAATATCCCTGCAGTGACTTGAATGCAGGCTCGTCTTGCATCTCCCAAGACGAAAGGATGTCTGAATCCCCTGTGGAGACCACAGAGAAAGACCTAGTTCCCCACCTCATCGCGACCGGAGGGCTCACATCCTTTGAAAACTCCAGAGGTACGCGCAGATCAGTGCCTCCAAAGGAGACGATGCCTGACTCCTCGTGAAACTTGATAGGAGTCCCAGGATTCCTTTGGCACGTGGAAAGCGACCCTTGGTCTCCCGCCTCAGCTGGAGAGGCGTCCCAATTGCCCTGCCAAGCCTCGAGGAGAATCCCGAGTTGTCCCTCGCAACTAGGCAGGAGTCCTGACGTCGCTGAACAAACACGTGGGTGGAAGGGCCATCCCCGTCGTAACTCGAGAATATACCCCAGGTTCCCGCCGCAACTCGAGGAAAACCATGAGACTTCCCCCTCGCCGCGAGATGAGGCCCGATTCCCCTGCACTGCGTGCAGAGCAATTCCGTGTTGCACATCACACATGAAAGGAGCCTTGATTTCCTTAATGGCACTCCAGAGAAACCCCAAGAACACTGTTTCAAGGCTAGAGGGATCCTGAGGTCACTGTAGCCACACGAAAGAGCTCCGTGGACCAAAAATCAACTCGAGATGAGAGGTTAGTCCCTGGCTTCGACTCCAGAGGAATACCACCTTACCACAAGCACCTCAAGAGGAGGCTTCTCTCAGCTCTAGGTATGTGATAGGGACCCTGAGTTTGCGGCCTCAAGTGGAATGGACCCTGCGATGCCCTGACTGGAAATAAGGCCGGATATCCCTGCAGTGACTTGAATGCAGGCTCGTCTTGCATCGCCCAAGACGAAAGCATGTCTGAATATCCTGTGGAGACCACAGAGAAAGACCTAGTTCCCCACCTCATCGCGACCGGAGGCCTCACATCCTTTGAAAACTCCAGAGGTACGCGGAGATCAGTGCCTCCAAAGGAGACGATGCCTGACTCCTTGTGAAACTTGATAGGAGTCCCAGGATTCCTGTGGCACGTGGAAAGGGACACTTGGTCTCCCGCCTCAGCTGGAGAGGCGTCCCAATTGCCCTGCCAAGCCTCGAGGAGAATCTCGAGTTGTCCCTCGCAACTAGGCAGGAGGCCTGACGTCGCTGAACAAACACGTGAGTGGAAGGGCCATCCCGGTCGTAACTCGAGAATATACCCCAGGATCCCGCCGCCACTCGAGAAAAGCCTTGAGACTTCCCCCGCGCCGCGAGATGAGGCCCGATTCCCCTGCACTTCGTGCAGAGCAATTCCGTCTTGCAAATCACACATGAAAGGAGGCTTGATTTCCTTGATGGCACTCCAGAGAAACCCCAAGAACACTGTTTCAAGGCTAGAGGGATCCTGAGGTCACTGTAGCAACACGAAAGAGCTCCGTGGACCAAGAATCAACTCGAGATGAGAGGTTAGTCCCTGGCTTCGACTCCAGAGGAATACCACCTTACCACAAGCACCTCAAGAGGAGGCTTCTCACAGCTCTAGGTATGTGAGAGGGACCCTGAGTTTGCAGCCTCAAGTTGAATGGACACCGCGATGCCCTGGCTCGAAATAAGGCCGGATATCCCTGCATTGACTTGAATGCAGGCTCGTCTTGCATCTCCCAAGACGAAAGGATGTCTGAATCCCCTGTGGAGACCACAGAGAAAGACCTAGTTCCCCACCTCATCGCGACCGGAGGCCTCACATCCTTTGAAAACTCCAGAGGTACGCGCAGATCAGTGCCTCCAAAGGAGACGATGCCTGACTCCTCGTGAAACTTGATAGGAGTCCCAGGATTCCTTTGGCACGTGGAAAGCGACCCTTGGTCTCCCGCCTCAGCTGGAGAGGCGTCCCAATTGCCCTGCCAAGCCTCGAGGAGAATCCCGAGTTGTCCCTCGCAACTAGGCAGGAGTCCTGACGTCGCTGAACAAACACGTGGGTGGAAGGGCCATCCCCGTCGTAACTCGAGAATATACCCCAGGTTCCCGCCGCAACTCGAGGAAAACCATGAGACTTCCCCCTCGCCGCGAGATGAGGCCCGATTCCCCTGCACTGCGTGCAGAGCAATTCCGTGTTGCACATCACACATGAAAGGAGCCTTGATTTCCTTAATGGCACTCCAGAGAAACCCCAAGAACACTGTTTCAAGGCTAGAGGGATCCTGAGGTCACTGTAGCCACACGAAAGAGCTCCGTGGACCAAAAATCAACTCGAGATGAGAGGTTAGTCCCTGGCTTCGACTCCAGAGGAATACCACCTTACCACAAGCACCTCAAGAGGAGGCTTCTCTCAGCTCTAGGTATGTGATAGGGACCCTGAGTTTGCGGCCTCAAGTGGAATGGACCCTGCGATGCCCTGACTGGAAATAAGGCCGGATATCCCTGCAGTGACTTGAATGCAGGCTCGTCTTGCATCGCCCAAGACGAAAGCATGTCTGAATATCCTGTGGAGACCACAGAGAAAGACCTAGTTCCCCACCTCATCGCGACCGGAGGCCTCACATCCTTTGAAAACTCCAGAGGTACGCGGAGATCAGTGCCTCCAAAGGAGACGATGCCTGACTCCTTGTGAAACTTGATAGGAGTCCCAGGATTCCTGTGGCACGTGGAAAGGGACACTTGGTCTCCCGCCTCAGCTGGAGAGGCGTCCCAATTGCCCTGCCAAGCCTCGAGGAGAATCTCGAGTTGTCCCTCGCAACTAGGCAGGAGGCCTGACGTCGCTGAACAAACACGTGAGTGGAAGGGCCATCCCGGTCGTAACTCGAGAATATACCCCAGGATCCCGCCGCCACTCGAGAAAAGCCTTGAGACTTCCCCCGCGCCGCGAGATGAGGCCCGATTCCCCTGCACTTCGTGCAGAGCAATTCCGTCTTGCAAATCACACATGAAAGGAGGCTTGATTTCCTTGATGGCACTCCAGAGAAACCCCAAGAACACTGTTTCAAGGCTAGAGGGATCCTGAGGTCACTGTAGCAACACGAAAGAGCTCCGTGGACCAAGAATCAACTCGAGATGAGAGGTTAGTCCCTGGCTTCGACTCCAGAGGAATACCACCTTACCACAAGCACCTCAAGAGGAGGCTTCTCACAGCTCTAGGTATGTGAGAGGGACCCTGAGTTTGCAGCCTCAAGTTGAATGGACACCGCGATGCCCTGGCTCGAAATAAGGCCGGATATCCCTGCAGTGACTTGAATGCAGGCTCGTCTTGCATCTCCCAAGACGAAAGGATGTCTGAATCCCCTGTGGAGACCACAGAGAAAGACCTAGTTCCCCACCTCATCGCGACCGGAGGCCTCACATCCTTTGAAAACTCCAGAGGTACGCGGAGATCAGTGCCTCCAAAGGAGATGATGCCTGACTCCTCGTGAAACTTGATAGGAGACCCAGGATTCCTGTGGCACGTGGAAAGGAAGCCTTGGTCTCCCGCCTCAGCTGGAGAGGCGTCCCAATTGCCCTGCCAAGCTTCGAGTAGAATCCCGAGTTGTCCCTCGCAACTATGCAGGGGTCCTGACGTCGCTGAAGAAACACGTGGGTGGAAGGGTCATCCCCGTCGTAACTCGAGAATATACCCCAGGTTCCCGCCGCAACTCGAGGAAAACCATGAGACTTCCCCCTCGCCGTGAGATGAGGCCCGATTCCCCTGCACTGCGTGCAGAGCAATTCTGTGTTGCACATCACACATGAAAGGAGCCTTGATTTCCTTGATGGCACTCCAGAGAAACCCCAAGAACACTATTTCAAGGCTAGAGGCATCCTGAGGTCACGGTAGCAACACGAAAGAGCTCCGTGGACCAAAAATCAACTCGAGATGAGAGGTTAGTCCCTGGCTTCGACTCCAGAGGAATACCACCTTACGACAAGCACCTCAAGAGGAGGCTTCTCTCAGCTCTAGGTATGAGAGAGGGACCCTGATTTTGCAGCCTCAAGTGGAATGGACACTGCGATGCCCTGACTCGAAATAAGGCCGGATATCCCTGCATTGACTTGAATGCAGGCTCGTCTTGCATCTCCCAAGACGAAAGGATGTCTGAATCCCCTGTGGAGACCACAGAGAAAGACCTAGTTCCCCACCTCATCGCGACCGGAGGCCTCACATCCTTTGAAAACTCCAGAGGTACGCGGAGATCAGTGCCTCCAAAGGAGACGATGCCTGACTCCTCGTGAAACTTGATAGGAGTCCCAGGATTCCTGTGGCACGTGGAAAGGGACCCTTGGTCTCCCGCCTCAGCTGGAGAGGCGTCCCAATTGCCCTGCCCAGCCTCGAGGAGAATCCCGAGTTGTCCCTCGCAACTAGGCAGAAGTCCTGACGTCGCTGAAGAAACACTTGGTGGAAGGGCCATCCCCGTCGTAACTCGAGAATATACCCCAGGTTCCCGCCGCAACTCGAGAAAAACCATGAGACTTCGCTCTCGCCGCGAGATGAGGCCCGATTCCCCTGCACTGCGTGCAGAGCAATTCCGTGTTGCACATCAAACATGAAAGGAGCCTTGATTTCCTTGATGGCCCTCCAGAGAATACCCAAGAACACTGTTTCAAGGCTAGAGGGATCCTGAGGTCACTGTAGCAACACGAAAGAGCTCCGTGGACCAAAAATCAACTCGAGATGAGAGGTTAGTCCTTGGCTTCGATTCAAGAGGAATACCACTTTACCACAAGCACCTCAAGAGGAGGTTTCTCTCAGCACTAGGTATGTGAGAGGGACCCTGATTTTGTGGCCTCAAGTGGAATGGACACTGCGATGCACTGACGGGAAATAAGGCCGGATGTCCCTGCAGTGACTTGAATGCAGGCTCGTCTTGCATCTCCCAAGACGAAAGGATGTCTGAATCCCCTGTGGAGACCACAGATAAAGACCTAGTTCCCCACCTCATTGCGACCGGAGGCCTCACATCCTTTGAAAACTCCAGAGGGACGCGGAGATCAGTGCCTCCAAAGGAGACGATGCCTGACTCCTCGTGAAACTTGATAGGAGTCCCAGGATTCCTGTGGCACGTGGAAAGGGACCCTTGGTCTCCCGCCTCAGCTGGAGAGGCGTCCCAATTGCCCTGGCAAGCCTCGAGGAGAATCCCGAGTTGTCCCTCGCAACTAGGCAGGAGTCCTGATGTAGCTGAACAAACACGTGTGTGGAAGGGCCATCCCCGTCGTAACTCGAGAATATACCCCAGGTTCCCGCCGCAACTCGAGAAAAACCATGGGACTTCCCCCTCGCCGCGAGATGAGGCCCGATTCCCCTGCACTGCGTGCAGAGCAATTCCGTGCTGCACATCACACATGAAAGGAGCCTTGATTTCCTTGATGGCACTCCAGAGAAACCCCAAGAACACTGTTTCAAGGCTAGAGGGATCCTGAGGTCACTGTAGCCACACGAAAGAGCTCCAGGGACCAAAAATCAACTCGAGATGAGAGGTTAGTCCCTGGATTCGACTCCAGAGGAAACCACCTTACCACAAGCACCTCAAGAGGAGTCTTCTCTCAGCTATAGGTATGTGAGAGGGACCCTGAGTTTGCGGCCTCAAGTGGAATGGACACCGCGATGCCCTGACTCGAAATAAGACCGCATATCCCTGCAGTGACTTGAATGCAGGCTCGTCTTGCATCTCCCAAGACGAAAGGATGTCTGAATCCCCTGTGGAGCCCACAGAGAAAGACCTAGTTCCCCACCTCATCGCGACCGGAGGCCTCACATGCTTTGAAAATTCCAGAGGTACGCGGAGATCAGTGCCTCCAAGGGAGACGATGCCTGACTCCTCGTGAAACTTGATAGGAGTCCCTGGATTCCTGTGGAACATGGAAAGGGACCCTTGGTTTCCCACCTCAGCTGGAGAGGCGTCCCAATTGCCTGCCAAGCCTCGAGGAGAATCCCGAGTTGTCCCTCTCAACCAAGCAGGAGTCCTGACGTCGCTGAAGAAATACGTGGGTGGAAGGTCCATCCCCTTCGTAACTCGACAATATACCCCAGGTTCCTGCCGGAACACGAGAAAAACCATGAGACTTCCGCCTCGCCGCGAGATGAGGCCCGATTCCCCTGCACTGTGTGCAGAGCAATTCCATCTTGCACATCACACATGAAAGGAGCCTTGATTTCCTTGATGGCACTCCAGAGAAACCCCAAGAACACTGTTTCAAGGCTAGAGGGATCCTGAGGTCACTGTAGCAACACGAAAGAGCTCCATGGACCAAAAATCAACTCGAGATGAGAGGTTAGTCCCTGGCTTCGACTCCAGAGGAATACCACCTTACCACAAGCACCTCAAGAGGAGGCTTCTCTCAGCTCTAGGTATGTGATAGGGACCCTGAGTTTGCGGCCTCAAGTGGAATGGACCCCGCGATGCCCTGACTGGAAATAAGGCCGGATATCCCTGCAGTGACTTGAATGCAGGCTCGTCTTGCATCGCCCAAGACGAAAGCATGTCTGAATATCCTGTGGAGACCACAGAGAAAGACCTAGTTCCCCACCTCATCGCGACCGGAGGCCTCACATCCTTTGAAAACTCCAGAGGTACGCGGAGATCAGTGCCTCCAAAGGAGACGATGCCTGACTCCTTGTGAAACTTGATAGGAGTCCCAGGATTCCTGTGGCACATGGAAAGGGACACTTGGTCTCCCGCCTCAGCTGGAGAGGCGTCCCAATTGCCCTGCCAAGCCTCGAGGAGAATCTCGAGTTGTCCCTCGCAACTAGGCAGGAGGCCTGACGTCGCTGAACAAACACGTGAGTGGAAGGGCCATCCCGGTCGTAACTCGAGAATATACCCCAGGATCCCGCCGCCACTCGAGAAAAGCCTTGAGACTTCCCCCGCGCCGCGAGATGAGGCCCGATTCCCCTGCACTTCGTGCAGAGCAATTCCGTCTTGCAAATCACACATGAAAGGAGGCTTGATTTCCTTGATGGCACTCCAGAGAAACCCCAAGAACACTGTTTCAAGGCTAGAGGGATCCTGAGGTCACTGTAGCAACACGAAAGAGCTCCGTGGACCAAGAATCAACTCGAGATGAGAGGTTAGTCCCTGGCTTCGACACCAGAGGAATACCACCTTACCACAAGCACCTCAAGAGGAGGCTTCTCTCAGCTCTAGGTATGTGAGAGGGACCCTGAGTTTGCAGCCTAAAATGGAATGGACACCGCGATGCCCTGGCTCGAAATAAGGCCGGATATCCCTGCAGTGACTTGAATGCAGGCTCGTCTTGCATCTCCCAAGACGAAAGGATGTCTGAATCCCCTGTGGAGACCACAGAGAAAGACCTAGTTCCCCACCTCATCGCGACCGGAGGCCTCACATCCTTTGAAAACTCCAGAGGTACGCGGAGATCAGTGCCGCCAAAGGAGATGATGCCTGACTCCTCGTGAAACTTGATAGGAGACCCAGGATTCCTGTGGCACGTGGAAAGGAAGCCTTGGTCTCCCGCCTCAGCTGGAGAGGCGTCCCAATTGCCCTGCCAAGCTTCGAGTAGAATCCCGAGTTGTCCCTCGCAACTATGCAGGGGTCCTGACGTCGCTGAAGAAACACGTGGGTGCAAGGGTCATCCCCGTCGTAACTCGAGAATATACCCCAGGTTCCCGCCGCAACTCGAGGAAAACCATGAGACTTCCCCCTCGCCGTGAGATGAGGCCCGATTCCCCTGCACTGCGTGCAGAGCAATTCTGTGTTGCACATCAGACATGAAAGGAGCCTTGATTTCCTTGATGGCACTCCAGAGAAACCCCAAGAACACTATTTCAAGGCTAGAGGTATCCTGAGGTCACGGTAGCAACACGAAAGAGCTCCGTGGACCAAAAATCAACTCGAGATGAGAGGTTAGTCCCTGGCTTCGACTCCAGAGGAATACCACCTTACGACAAGCACCTCAAGAGGAGGCTTCTCTCAGCTCTAGGTATGAGAGAGGGACCCTGATTTTGCAGCCTCAAGTGGAATGGACACTGCGATGCCCTGACTCGAAATAAGGCCGGATATCTCTGCATTGACTTGAATGCAGGCTCGTCTTGCATCTCCCAAGACGAAAGGATGTCTGAATCCCCTGTGGAGACCACAGAGAAAGACCTAGTTCCCCACCTCATCGCGACCGGAGGCCTCACATCCTTTGAAAACTCCAGAGGTACGCGGACATCAGTGCCTCCAAAGGAGACGATGCCTGACTCCTCGTGAAACTTGATAGGAGTCCCAGGATTCCTGTGGCACGTGGAAAGGGACCCTTGGTCTCCCGCTTCAGCTGGAGAGGCGTCCCAATTGCCCTGCCCAGCCTCGAGGAGAATCTCGAGTTGTCCCTCGCAACTAGGCAGAAGTCCTGACGTCGCTGAAGAAACACTTGGTGGAAGGGCCATCCCCGTCGTAACTCGAGAATATACCCCAGGTTCCCGCCGCAACTCGAGAAAAACCATGAGACTTCCCCCTCACCGCGAGATGAGGCCCGATTCCCCTGCACTGCGTGCAGAGCAATTCCGTGTTGCACATCACACATGAAAGGAGCCTTGATTTCCTTGATGGCTCTCCAGAGAAACCCCAAGAACACTGTTTCAGGGCTAGAGGGATCCTGAGGTCACTGTAGCAACACGAAAGAGCTCCGTGGACCAAAAATCAACTCGAGATGAGAGGTTAGTCCCTGGCTTTGACTCCACAGGAATACCACCTTACCACAAGCACCTCAAGAGGAGGCTTCTCTTAGCTCTAGGTATGTGAGAGGGACCCTGAGTTTGCGGCCTCAAGTGGAATGGACACCGCGATGCCCTGACTCGAAATAAGGCCGGTTATCCCAGCAGTGACTTGAATACAGGCTCGTCTTGCATCTCCTAAGACGAAAGGATGTCTGAATCCCATGTGGAGACCACAGAGAAAGACCTAGTTCCCCACCTCATCGCGACCGGAGGCTTCACATCCTTTGAAAACTCCAGAGGTACACGGAGATCAGTGCCTCCAAAGGAGACGATGCCTGACTCCTTGTGAAACTTGATAGGAGTCCCAGGATTCCTGTTGCACGTGGAAAGGGACCCTTGGTCTCCCGCCTCAGCTGGAGAGGCGTCCCAATTTCCCTGGCAAGCCTCGAGGAGAATCCCGAGTTGTCCCTCGCAACTAGGCAGGAGTCCTGACGTCGCTGAACAAACACGTGTGTGAAAGGGCCATCCCCGTAGTAACTCGAGAATATACCCCAGGTTCCCGCCGCAACTCGAGAAAAACCATGAGACTTCGCTCTCGCCGCGAGATGAGGCCCGATTCCCCTGCACTGCGTGCAGAGCAATTCCGTGTTGCACATCAAACATGAAAGGAGCCTTGATTTCCTTGATGGCCCTCCAGAGAATACCCAAGAACACTGTTTCAAGGCTAGAGGGATCCTGAGGTCACTGTAGCAACACGAAAGAGCTCCGTGGACCAAAAATCAACTCGAGATGAGAGGTTAGTCCTTGGCTTCGATTCAAGAGGAATACCACTTTACCACAAGCACCTCAAGAGGAGGTTTCTCTCAGCACTAGGTATGTGAGAGGGACCCTGATTTTGTGGCCTCAAGTGGAATGGACACTGCGATGCACTGACGGGAAATAAGGCCGGATGTCCCTGCAGTGACTTGAATGCAGGCTCGTCTTGCATCTCCCAAGACGAAAGGATGTCTGAATCCCCTGTGGAGACCACAGAGAAAGACCTAGTTCCCCACCTCATTGCGACCGGAGGCCTCACATCCTTTGAAAACTCCAGAGGGACGCGGAGATCAGTGCCTCCAAAGGAGACGATGCCTGACTCCTCGTGAAACTTGATAGGAGTTCCAGGATTCCTGTGGCACGTGGAAAGGGACCCTTGGTCTCCCGCCTCAGCTGGAGAGGCGTCCCAATTGCCCTGCCAAGCCTCGAGGAGAATCCCGAGTTGTCCCTCGCAACTAGGCAGGAGTCCTGATGTAGCTGAACAAACACGTGTGTGGAAGGGCCATCCCCGTCGTAACTCGAGAATATACCCCAGGTTCCCGCCGTAACTCGAGAAAAACCATGGGACTTCCGACTCGCCGCGAGATGAGGCCCGATTCCCCTGCACTGCGTGCAGAGCAATTCCGTGCTGCACCTCACACAGGAAGAAGCCTTGATTTCCTTGATGGCACTCCAGAGAAACCCCAAGAACACTGTTTCAAGGCTAGAGGGATCCTGAGGTCACTGTAGCCACACGAAAGAGCTCCATGGACCAAAAATCAACTCGAGATGAGAGGTTAGTCCCTGGATTCGACTCCAGAGGAAACCACCTTACCACAAGCACCTCAAGAGGAGTCTTCTCTCAGCTATAGGTATGTGAGAGGGACCCTGAGTTTGCGGCCTCAAGTGGAATGGACACCGCGATGCCCTGACTCGAAATAAGGCCGCATATCCCTGCAGTGACTTGAATGCAGGCTCGTCTTGCATCTCCCAAGACGAAAGGATGTCTGAATCCCCTGTGGAGACCACAGAGAAAGACCTAGTTCCCCACCTCATCGCGACCGGAGGCCTCACATGCTTTGAAAATTCCAGAGGTACGCGGAGATCAGTGCCTCCAAGGGAGACGATGCCTGACTCCTCGTGAAACTTGATAGGAGTCCCTGGATTCCTGTGGCACGTGGAAAGGGACCCTTGGTTTCCCACCTCAGCTGGAGAGGCGTCCCAATTGCCTGCCAATCCTCGAGGAGAATCCCGAGTTGTCCCTCTCAACCAAGCAGGAGTCCTGACGTCGCTGAAGAAATACGTGGGTGGAAGGTCCATCCCCTTCGTAACTCGACAATATACCCCAGGTTCCTGCCGGAACACGAGAAAAACCATGAGACTTCCGCCTCGCCGCGAGATGAGGCCCGATTCCCCTGCACTGTGTGCAGAGCAATTCCATCTTGCACATCACACATGAAAGGAGCCTTGATTTCCTTGATGGCACTCCAGAGAAACCCCAAGAACACTGTTTCAAGGCTAGAGGGATCCTGAGGTCACTGTAGCAACACGAAAGAGCTCCATGGACCAAAAATCAACTCGAGATGAGAGGTTAGTCCCTGGCTTCGACTCCAGAGGAATACCACCTTACCACAAGCACCTCAAGAGGAGGCTTCTCTCAGCTCTAGGTATGTGAGAGGGACCCTGAGGTTGCGGCCTCAAGTGAAATGGACACCGCGATGCCCTGACTCGAAATAGGGCCGGATATCCCTGCAGTGACTTGAATGCAGGCTCGTCTTGCATCTCCCAAGACGAAAGGATGTCTGAATCCCCTGTGGAGACCACAGAGAAAGACCTACTTCCCCACCTCATCGCGACCGGAGGCCTCACATCCTTTGAAAACTCCAGAGGTACGCGGGGATCATTGCCTCCAAAGGAGACGATGCCTGACTCCTCGTGAAACTTCATAGGAGTCCCAGGATTCCTGTGGCACGTGTAAAGGGACCCTTGGTCTCCCGCCTCAGCTGGGGAGGCGTCCCAATTGCCCTGCCAAGCCTCGAGGAGAATCCCGAGTTGTCCCTCGCAACTAGGCAGGAGTCCTGACGTCGCTGAAGAAACACGTGGGTGGAAGGGCCATCCCCGTCGTAACTCGAGAATATACCCCAGGTTCCCGCCGCAATTCGAGAAATACAATGAGTCTTCCCCCTCGCCATGAGATGAGGCCCGATTCCCCTGCACTGCGTGCAGAGCAATTCCGTGTTGCACATCAAACATGAAAGGAGCATTGATTTCCTTGATGGCACTCCAGAGAAACCCCAAGAACACTGTTTCAAGGCTAGAGGGATCCTGAGGTCACTGTAGCAACACGAAAGAGCTCCGTGGACCAAAAATCAACTCGAGATGAGAGGTTAGTCCCTGGCTTCGACTCCAGAGGAATACCACCTTACCACAAGCACCTCAAGAGGAGGCTTCTCTCAGCTCTAGGTATGTGAGAGGGACCCTGATTTTGGGATCTCAAGTGAAATGGACACTGCGAAGCCTTGATGCGGAATAAGGCCGGATATCCCCGCAGTGACTTGAATGCAGTCTCGTCTTGCATCTCCAAAGACGAAAGGATGTCTGAATCCCCTGTGGAGACCACAGAGAAAGACCTAGTTCCCCACCTCATGGCGACCGGAGGCCTAACATCCTTTGAAAACTCCAGAGGTACGCGGAGATCAGTGCCTACAAAGGAGACGATGCCTGACTCCTCGTGAAACTTGATAGGAGTCCCAGGATTCCTGTGGCACGTGGAAAGGGACCCTTGGTCTCCCGCCTCAGCTGGAGAGGCGTCCCAATTGCCCTGCCAAGCCTCGAGGAGAATCCCGAGTTGTCCCTCGCAACTAGGCAGGAGTCCTGCCATCGCTGAACAAACACGTGAGTGGAAGGGCCATCCCGGTCGTAACTCGAGAATATACCCCAGGATCCCGCCGCCACTCGAGAAAAGCCATGAGACTTCCCTCGCGCCGCGAGATGAGGCCCGATTCCCCTGCACTTCGTGCAGAGCAATTCCGTGTTGCACATCACACATGAAAGGAGGCTTGATTTCCTTGATTTCACTCCAGAGAAACCCCAAGAACACTGTTTCAAGGCTAGAGGGATCCTGAGGTCACGGTAGCAGCACGAAAGAGCTCCGTGGACCAAGAATCATCTCGAGATGAGAGGTTAGTCCCTGGCTTCGACTCCAGAGGAATACCACCTTACCACAAGCACCTCAAGAGGAGGCTTCTCTCAGCTCTAGGTATGTGAGAGGGACCCTGAGTTTGCAGCCTCAAGTTGAATGGACACCGCGATGCCCTGACTCGAAATAAGGCCGGATATCCCTGCAGTGACTTGAATGCAGGCTCGTCTTGCATCTCCCAAGACGAAAGGATGTCTGAATCCCCTGTGGAGACCACAGAGAAAGACCTAGTTCCCCACCTCATCGCGACCGGAGGCCTCACATGCTTTGAAAACTCCAGAGGTACGCGGAGATCAGTGCCTCCAAAGGAGATGATGCCTGACTCCTCGTGAAACTTGATAGGAGTCCCAGGATTCCTGTGGCACGTGGAAAGGAAGCCTTGGTCTCCCGCCTCAGCTGGAGAGGCGTCCCAATTGCCCTGCCAAGCTTCGAGTAGAATCCCGAGTTGTCCCTCGCAACTATGCAGGAGTCCTGACGTCGCTGAAGAAACACGTGGGTGGAAGGGCCATCCCCGTCGTAACTCGAGAATATACCCCAGGTTCCCGCCGCAACTCGAGAAAAACCATGAGACTTCCCCCTCGCCGTGAGATGAGGCCCGATTCCCCTGCACTGCGTGCAGAGCAATTCCGTGTTGCACATCACACATGAAAGGAGCCTTGATTTCCTTGATGGCACTCCAGAGAAACCCCAAGAACACTATTTCAAGGCTAGAGGCATCCTGAGGTCACGGTAGCAACACGAAAGAGCTCCGTGGACCAAAAATCAACTCGAGATGAGAGGTTAGTCCCTGGCTTCGACTCCAGAGGAATACCACCTTACCACAAGCACCTCAAGAGGAGGCTTCTCTCAGCTCTAGGTATGTGAGAGGGACCCTGATTTTGCAGCCTCAAGTGGAATGGACACTGCGATGCCCTTACGCGAAATAAGGCCGGATATCAGTGCAGTGACTTGAATGCAGGCTCGTCTTGCATCTCCCAAGACGAAAGGATGTCTGAATCCCCTGTGGAGACCACAGAGAAAGACCTAGTTCCCCACCTCATCGCGACCGGAGGCCTCACATCCTTTGAAAACTCCAGAGGTACGCGGAGATCAGTGCCTCCAAAGGAGACGATGCCTGACTCCTCGTGAAACTTGATAGGAGTCCCAGGATTCCTGTGGCACGTGGAAAGGGACCCTTGGTCTCCCGCCTCAGCTGGAGAGGCGTCCCAATTGCCCTGCCAAGCCTCGAGGAGAATCCCGAGTTGTCCCTCGCAACTAGGCAGGAGTCCTGACGTCGCTGAACAAACACATGTGTGGAAGGGCCATCCCCGTCGTAACTCGAGAATATACCCCAGGTTCCCGCCGCAACTCGAGGAAAACCATGAGACTTCCCCCTCGCCGCGAGATGAGGCCCGATTCCCCTGCACTGCGTGCAGAGCAATTCCGTGTTGCACATCACACATGAAAGGAGCCTTGATTTCCTTTGTGGCACTCCAGAGAAACCCCAAGAACACTGTTTCAAGGCTAGAGGGATTCTGAGGTCAATGTAGCAACATGAAAGAGCTCCGTGGACCAAAAATCAACTCAAGATGAGAGGTTAGTCCCTGGCTTCAACTCCAGAGGAATACCACCTTACCACAAGCACCTCAAGAGGAGGCTTCTCTCAGCTCTAGGTATGTGAGAGGGACCCTGAGTTTGCGGCCTCAAGTGGAAAGGACACCGCGATGCCCTGACTCGAAATAAGGCTGGATATCCCTGCAGTGACTTGAATGCAGGCTCGTCTTGCATCTCCCAAGACGAAAGGATGTCTGAATCCCCAGTGTAGACCACAGAGAAAGACCTAGTTCCCCACCTCATCGCGACCGGAGGCCTCACATCCTTTGAAAACTCCAGAGGTACGCGGAGATCAGTGCCTCCAAAGGAGACGATGCCTGACTCCTCGTGAAACTTCATAGGAGTCCCAGGATTCCTGTGGCACATGGAAAGGGACCCTTGGTCTCCCGCCTCAGCTGGAGAGGCGTCCCAATTGCACTGCCAAGCCTCGAGGAGAATCCCGAGTTGTCCCTCGCAACTAGGCAGGAGTCCTGCCATCGCTGAACAAACACGTGAGTGGAAGGGCCATCCCGGTCGTAACTCGAGAATATACCCCAGGATCCCGCCGCCACTCGAGAAAAGCCATGAGACTTCCCTCGCGCCGCGAGATGAGGCCCGATTCCCCTGCACTTCGTGCAGAGCAATTCCGTGTTGCACATCACACATGAAAGGAGGCTTGATTTCCTTGATTTCACTCCAGAGAAACCCCAAGAACACTGTTTCAAGGCTAGAGGGATCCTGAGGTCACGGTAGCAGCACGAAAGAGCTCCGTGGACCAAGAATCATCTCGAGATGAGAGGTTAGTCCCTGGCTTCGACTCCAGAGGAATACCACCTTACCACAAGCACCTCAAGAGGAGGCTTCTCTCAGCTCTAGGTATGTGAGAGGGACCCTGAGTTTGCAGCCTCAAGTTGAATGGACACCGCGATGACCTGACTCGAAATAAGGCCGGATATCCCTGCAGTGACTTGAATGCAGGCTCGTCTTGCATCTCCCAAGACGAAAGGATGTCTGAATCCCCTGTGGAGACCACAGAGAAAGACCTAGTTCCCCACCTCATCGCGACCGGAGGCCTCACATGCTTTGAAAACTCCAGAGGTACGCGGAGATCAGTGCCTCCAAAGGAGATGATGCCTGACTCCTCGTGAAACTTGATAGGAGTCCCAGGATTCCTGTGGCACGTGGAAAGGAAGCCTTGGTCTCCCCCCTCAGCTGGAGAGGCGTCCCAATTGCCCTGCCAAGCTTCGAGTAGTATCCCGAGTTGTCCCTCGCAACTAGGCAGGAGGCCTGACGTCGCTGAACAAACACGTGGGTGGAAGGGCCATCCCCGTCGTAACTCGAGAATATACCCCAGGTTCCCGCCGCAACTCGAGAAAAACCATGAGACTTCCCCCTCGCCGTGAGATGAGGCCCGATTCCCCTGCACTGCGTGCAGAGCAATTCCGTGTTGCACATCACACATGAAAGGAGCCTTGATTTCCTTGATGGCACTCCAGAGAAACCCCAAGAACACTATTTCAAGGCTAGAGGCATCCTGAGGTCACGGTAGCAACACGAAAGAGCTCCGTGGACCAAAAATCAACTCGAGATGAGAGGTTAGTCCCTGGCTTCGACTCCAGAGGAATACCACCTTACCACAAGCACCTCAAGAGGAGGCTTCTCTCAGCTCTAGGTATGTGAGAGGGACCCTGATTTTGCAGCCTCAAGTGGAATGGACACCGCGATGCCCTTACGCGAAATAAGGCCGGATATCCCTGCAATGACTTGAATGCAGGCTCGTCTTGCATCTCCCAAGACGAAAGGATGTCTGAATCCCCTGTGGAGACCACAGAGAAAGACCTAGTTCCCCACCTCATCGCGACCGGAGGCCTCACATCCTTTGAAAACTCCAGAGGTACGCGGAGATCAGTGCCTCCAAAGGAGACGATGCCTGACTCCTCGTGAAACTTGATAGGAGTCCCAGGATTCCTGTGGCACGTGGAAAGGGACCCTTGGTCTCCCGCCTCAGCTGGAGAGGCGTCCCAATTGCCCTGCCAAGCCTCGAGGAGAATCCCGAGTTGTCCCTCGCAACTAGGCAGGAGTCCTGACGTCGCTGAACAAACACATGTGTGGAAGGGCCATCCCCGTCGTAACTCGAGAATATACCCCAGGTTCCCGCCGCAACTCGAGGAAAACCATGAGACTTCCCCCTCGCCGCGAGATGAGGCCCGATTCCCCTGCACTGCGTGCAGAGCAATTCCGTGTTGCACATCACACATGAAAGGAGCCTTGATTTCCTTGATGGCACTCCAGAGACACTCCAAGAACAGTGTTTCAAGGCTAGAGGGATCCTGAGGTCACTGTAGCAACACGAAAGAGCTCCGTGGACCAAAAAAAAACTCGAGATGAGAGGTTAATCCCTGGCTTCGACTCTAGAGGAATACCACCTAACAACAAGCACCTCAAGAGGAGGCTTCTCTCAGCTCTAGCTATGTGAGAGGGACCCTGAGTTTGCGGCCTCAAGTGGAATGGACACCGCGATGCCCTGACTCGAAATTAGGCCGGATATCCCTGCAGTGACTTGAATGCAGGCTCGTCTTGCATCTCCCAAGACGAAAGGATGTCTGAATCCCCTGTGGAGACCACAGAGAAAGACCTAGTTCCCCACCTCATCGCGACCGGAGGCCTCACATCCTTTGAAAACTCCAGAGGTACGCGGAGATCAGTGCCTCCAAAGGAGACGATGCCTGACTCCTCGTGAAACATGATAGGATTCCTAGGATTCCTGTGGCACGTGGAAAGTGACCCTTGGTCTCCCGCCTCAGCTGGAGAGGCGTCCCAACTGCCCTGCCAAGCCTCGAGGAGAATCCCGAGTTGTCCCTCGCAACTAGGCAGGAGTCCTGACGTCGCTGAACAAACATGTGGGTGGAAGGGCCATCCCCGTCGTAACTCGAGAATATACCACAGGTTCCCGCCGCAACTCGAGAAAAACCATGAGACTTCCCTCTCGCCGCGAGATGAGGCCCGATT
The DNA here is from genome assembly GCF_910594005.1 of Cervus elaphus. NCBI lineage: Eukaryota > Metazoa > Chordata > Mammalia > Artiodactyla > Cervidae > Cervus > Cervus elaphus. The sequence goes on along the minus strand of NW_025316705.1, from coordinate 494,197 downwards.
CCCCTGCACTGCGTGCAGAGCAATTCCGTGTTGCACATCACACATGAAAGGAGCCTTGAGTTCCTTGATGGCACTCCAGAGAAACCCCAAGAACACTGTTTCAAGGCTAGAGGGATCCTGAGGTCACTGTAGCAACACGAAAGAGCTCCGTGGACCAAAAATCAACTCGAGATGAGAGGTTAGTCCCTGGCTTTGACTCCAGAGGAATACCACCTTACCACAAGCACCTCAAGAGGAGGGTTCTCTCAGCTCTAGCTATGTGAGAGGGACCCTGAGTTTGCGGCCTCAAGTGGAATGGACACCGCGACGACCTGACTCGAAATAAGGCCGGATATCCCTGCAGTGACTTGAATGCAGGCTCGTCTTGCATCTCCCAAGACGAAAGGATGTCTGAATTCCCTGTGGAGACCACAGAGAAAGACCTACTTCCCCACCTCTTCGCGACCGGAGGCCTCACATCCTTTGAAAACTCCAGAGGTACGCGGAGATCAGTGCCTCCAAAGGAGACGATGCCTGACTCCTCGTGAATCTTCATAGCAGTCCCAGGATTTCTGTGGCACGTGGAAAGCGACACTTGGTCTCCCGCCTCAGCTGGAGAGGGGTCCCAATTGCCCTGCCAAGCCTTGAGGAGAATCCCGAGTTGTCCCTCGCAACTAGGCAGGAGTCCTGACGACGCTGAAGAAACACTTGGTGGAAGGGCCATCCCCGTGGTAACTTGAGAATATACCCCAGGTTTCCGCCGCAACTCGAGAAAAACCATGAGACTTCCCCCTCACCGCGAGATGAGGCCCGATTCCCCTGCACTGTATGCAGAGCAATTCCGTGTTGCACATCACACATGAAAGGAGCCTTGATTTCCTTGATGGCACTCCAGAGAAAGCCCAAGAACACTGTTTCAAGGCTAGAGGGATCCTGAGGTCACTGTAGCAACACGAAAGAGCTCCGTGGACGAAAAATCAACTCGAGATGAGAGGTTAGTCCCTGGCTTCGACTCCACAGGAATACCACCTTACCACAAGCACCTCAAGAGAAGGCTTCTCTCAGCTCTAGGTATGTTAGAGGGACCCTGAGTTTGCGGCCTCAAGTGGAATGGACACCGCGATACCCTGACTCGAAATAAGGCCGGTTATCCCAGCAGTGACTTGAATACAGGCTCGTCTTGCATCTCCTAAGAAGAAAGGATGTCTGAATCCCATGTGGAGACCACAGAGAAAGACCTAGTTCCCCACCTCATCGCGACCGGAGGCTTCACATCCTTTGAAAACTCCAGAGGTACACGGAGATCAGTGCCTCCAAAGGAGACGATGCCTGACTCCTTGTGAAACTTGATAGGAGTCCCAGGATTCCTGTGGCACGTGGAAAGGGACCCTTGGTCTCCCGCCTCAGCTGGAGAGGCGTCCCAATTGCCCTGCCAAGCCTCGAGGAGAATCCCGAGTTGTCCCTCACAACTAGGCAGGAGTCCTGACGTCGCTGAACAAACACGTGTGTGAAAGGGCCATCCCCGTCGTAACTCGAGAATATACAGCAGGTTCCCGCCGCAACTCGAGAAAAACCATGAGACTTCCCTCTCGCCGCGAGATGAGGCCCGATTCCCCTGCACTGCGTGCAGAGCAATTCCGTGTTGCACATCAAACATGAAGAAGCCTTGATTTCCTTGATGGCCCTCCAGAGAATACCCAAGAACACTGTTTCAAGGCTAGAGGGATCCTGAGGTCACTGTAGCAACACGAAAGAGCTCCATGGACCAAAAATCAACTCGAGATGAGAGGTTAGTCCTTGGCTTCCATTTCAGAGGAATACCACTTTACCACAAGCACCACAAGAGGAGGTTTCTCTCAGCTCTAGGTATGTGAGAGGGACCCTGAGTTTGCGGCCTCAAGTGGAATGGACACCGCGATGCCCTGGCTCGAAATAAGGCCGGATATCCCTGCAGTGACTTGAATGCAGGCTCGTCTTCCATCCACCAAGACGAAAGGATGTCTGAATCCCCTGTGAAGATCACAGAGAAAGAGCTAGTTCCCCACCTCATCGCGTCCGGACGCCTCACATCCTTTGAAAACTCCAGAGGTACGCGGGGATCAGTGCCTCCAAAGGAGACGATGCCTGACTCCTCGTGAAACTTGATAGGAGTCCCAGGATTCCTGTGGCACATGGAAAGGGATCCTTGGTCTCCCGCCTCAGCTGGAGAGGCGTCCCAATTGCCCTGCCAAGCCTCGAGGAGAATCCCGAGTTGTCGCTCGCAACTAGGCAGGAGTCCGGACATCGCTGAAGAAACACGTGTGTGGAAGGGCCCTCCCCGTCGTAACTCGAGAATATACCCCAGGTTCCCGCCGCAACTCGAGAAAAACCATGAGACTTCCCCCTCGCCGCGAGATGAGGCCCGATTCCCCTGCACTGCGTGCAGAGCAATTCCGTGTTGCACATCACACATGAAAGGAGCCTTGATTTCCTTGGTGGCCCTCCAGAGAAACCCCAAGAACACTGTTTCAAGGCCAGAGGGATCCTGAGGTCACTGTAGCAACACGAAAGAGCTCCGTGGTCCAAAAATCAACTCGAGATGAGAGGTTAGTCCCTGGCTTCGACTCCAGAGGAATACCACCTTACCACAAGCACCTCAAGAGGAGGCTTCTCTCAGCTCTAGGTATGTGAGAGGGACCCTGAGTTTGCGGCCTCAAGTGGAATGGACACCGCGATGCCCTGACTCGAAATAAGGCCGGATATCCCTGCAGTGACTTGAATGCAGGCTCGTCTTGCATCTCCCAAGACGAAAGGATGTCTGATTCCCCTGTAGAGACCACATAGAAAGACCTAGTTCCCCACCTCATCGCGACCGGAGGCCTCACATCCTTTGAAAATTCCAGAGGGACGTGGAGATCAGTGCCTCCAAAGGAGACGATGCCTGACTCCTCGTGAAACTTGATAGGAGTCCCAGGATTCCTGTGGCACGTGGAAAGGGACCCTTGGTCTCCCGCCTCAGCTGGAGAGGCGTCCCAATTGCCCTGCCAAGCCTCGAGGAGAATCCCGAGTTGTCCCTCGCAACTAGGCAGGAGTCCTGATGTCGCTGAACAAACACGTGTGTGGAAGGGCCATCCCCGTCGTAACTCGAGAATATACCCCAGGTTCCCGCCGCAACTCGAAAAAAACCATGAGACTTCCCCCTCGCCGCGAGATGAGGCCCGATTCCCATGAACTGCGTGCAGAGCAATTCCGTGTTGCACATCACACATGAAAGGAGCCTTGATTTCCTTGGTGGCACTCCAGAGAAACCCCAAGAACACTGTTTCAAGGCTAGAGGGATCCTGACATCACTGTAGCAACACGAAAGAGCTCCGTGGACCACAAATCAACTCGAGATGAGAGGTTAGTCCCTGGCTTCGACTCCAGAGGAATACCACCTTACCACAAGCACCTCAAGAGGAGGCTTCTCTCAGCTCTAGGTATGTGAGAGGGGCCCTGAGTTTGCGGCCTCAATTGGAATGGACACCGCGATGCCCTGACTCGAAATAAGGCCGGATATCCCTGCAGTGACTTGAATGCAGGCTCATCTTGCATCTCCCAAGACGAAAGGATGTCTGAATCCCCTGTGGAGACAACAAAGAAAGACCTAGTTCCCCACCTCATCGCGACCGGATTCCTTATATCCTTTGAAAACTCCAGAGGTACGCGGAGATCAGTGCCTCCAAAGGAGACGATGCCTGACTCCTCGTGAAATTTGATAGGAGTCCCAGGATTCCTGTGGCACGTGGAAAGGGACCCTTGGTCTCCCGCCTCAGCTGGAGAGGCGTCCCACTTGCCCTGCCAAGCCTCGAGGAGAATCCAGAGTTGTCCCTCGCAACTAGGCAGGAGTCCTGACGTCGCTGAACAAACACGTATGTGGAAGGGCCATCCCCGTCGTAACTCGAGAATATACCCCAGGTTCCCGCCGCAACTCGAGAAAAACCATGAGACTTCCCCCTCGCCGCGAGATGATGCCCGATTCCCCTGCACTGCATGCAGAGCAATTCCGTGTTGTACATCACACAGGAAAGGAGCCTTGATTTCCTTGATGGCACTCCAGAGAAACCCCAAGAACACTGTTTCAAGGCTAGAGGGATCCTGAGGTCACGGTAGGAACACGAAAGAGCTCCGTGGACCAAAAACCAACTCGAGATGTGAGGTTAGTCCCTGGCTTTGACTCCAGAGGAATACCACCTTACCACAAGCACATGAACAGGAGGCTTCTCTCAGCTCTAGGTATGTGAGAGGGACCCTGACATTGCGGCCTCAAGTGGAATGGACAGCGCGATGCCCTGACTCGAAATAAGGCCGCATATCCCTGCAGTGACTTGAATGCAGGCTCGTCTTCCATCTCCCAAGAAGAAAGGATGTCTGAATCCCCTGTGGAGACCACAGAGAAAGACCTAGTTCCCCACCTCATCGCGACCTGAGGCCTCATCCTTTGAAAACTCCAGAGGGACGCGGAGATCAGTTCCTCCAAAGGAGACGATGGCTGACTCCTCGTCAAACTTGAAAGGAGTCCCAGGTTTCCTGTGGCACGTGGAAAGGGACCCTTGGTCTCCCGCCGCCCCTGGAGAGGCGTCCCAATTGCCCTGCCAAGCCTCGAGGAGAATCCCGAGTTGTCCCTCGCAACTAGGCAGCAGTCCTGTCGTCGCTGAACAAACACGTGTGTGGAAGGGCCATCCCCGTCCTAACTCGAGAATATACCCCAGGTTCCCGCCGCAGCTCGAGAAAAACCATGAGACTTCCCCCTCGCCACGATATGAGGCCCGAATCCCCTGCACTGCGTGCAGTGCAATGCCCTGTTGCACATCACACAGGAAAGGAGCCTTGATTTCCTAGATGGCACTCCAGAGAAACCCCAAGAAAACTGTTTCAAGGCTAGAGGGATCCTGAGGTCACTGTAGCAACACGAAAGAGCTCCGTGGACCAAAAATCAACTCGAGATGAGAGGGTAGTCCTTGGCTTCGACTCCAGAGGAATACCACCTTACCACAAGCACCTCAAGAGGAGGCTTCTCTCAGCTCTAGCTATGTGAGAGGGACCCTGAGTTTGCGGCCTCAAGTGGAATGGACACCGCGATGCCCTGACTGGAAATAAGGCCGGATATCCCTGCAGTGACTTGAATGCAGGCTCGTCTTGCATCGCCCAAGACGAAATGATGTCTGAATCCCCTGTGGAGACCACAGAGAAAGACCTAGTTCCCCACCTCATTGCGACCGGAGGCCTCACATCCTTTGAAAACTCCAGAGGTACGCGGAGATCAGTGCCTCCAAAGGAGACGATGCCTGACTCCTCGTGAAACTTGATAGGAGTCCCAGGATTCCTGTGGCACGTGGAAAGGGACCCTTGGTCTCCCGCCTCAGCTGGAGAGGCGTCCCAATTGCCCTGCCAAGCCTCGAGGAGAATCTCGAGTTGTCCCTCGCAACTAGGCAGGAGTCCTGACGTCGCTGAACAAACACGTGGGTGGAAGGGCCATCACGGTCGTAACTCGAGAATATACCCCAGGATCCCACCGCCACTCGAGAAAAGCCATGAGACTTCCCCCGCGCCAAGAGATGAGGCCCGATTGCCCTGCACTTCGTGCAGAGCAATGCCGTGTTGCACATCACACATGAAAGGAGGCTTGATTTCCTTGATGGCACTCCAGAGAAACCCCAAGAACTCTGTTTCAAGGCTAGAGGGATCCTGAGGTCACTGTAGCAACACGAAAGAGCTCCGTGGACCAAGAATCATCTCGAGATGAGAGGTTAGTCCCTCGCTTCGACTCCAGAGGAATACCACCTTACCACAAGCACCTCAAGAGGAGGCTTCTCTCAGCTCTAGGTATGTGAGAGGGACCCTGAGTTTGCAGCCTCAAGTTGAATGGACACCGCGATGCCCTGGCTCGAAATAAGGCCGGATATCCCTGCAGTGACTTGAATGCAGGCTCGTCTTGCATCTCCCAAGACGAAAGGATGTCTGAATCCCCTGTGGAGACCACAGAGAAAGACCTAGTTCCCCACCTCATCGCGACCGGAGGCCTCACATCCTTTGAAAACTCCAGAGGTACGCGGAGATCAGTGCCTCCAAAGGAGACGATGCCTGACACCTCGTGAAACTTGATAGGAGTCCCAGGATTCCTGTGGCACGTGGAAAGGGACCCTTGGTCTCCCGCCTCAGCTGGAGAGGCGTCCCAATTGCCCTGCCAAGCCTCGAGGAGAATCCCGAGTTGTCCCTCGCAACTAGGCAGGAGTCCTGACGTCGCTGAACAAACACATGTGTGGAAGGGCCATCCCCGTCGTAACTCGAGAATATACCCCAGGTTCCCGCCGCAACTCGAGAAAAACCATGAGACTTCCCCCTCGCCGCGAGATGAGGCCCGATTCTCCTGCACTGCGTGCAGAGCAATTCCGTGTTGCACATCACACATGAAAGGAGCCTTGAGTTCCTTGATGGCACTCCAGAGAAACCCCAAGAACACTGTTTCAAGGCTAGAGGGATCCTGAGGTCACTGTAGCAACAAGAAAGAGCTCCGTGGACCAAAAATCAACTCGAGATGAGAGGTTAGTCCCTGGCTTCGACTCCAGAGGAATACCACCTTACCACAAGCACCTCAAGAGGAGGATTCTCTCAGCTCTAGCCATGTGAGAGGGACCCTGAGTTTGCGGCCTCAAGTGGAATGGACACCGCGACGACCTGACTCGAAATAAGGCCGGATATCCCTGCAGTGACTTGAATGCAGGCTTGTCTTGCATCTCCCAAGACGAAAGGATGTCTGAATCCCCTGTGGAGACCACAGAGAAAGACCTAGTTCCCCACCTCATCGCGACCGGAGGCCTCACATCCTTTGAAAACTCCAGAGGTACGCGCAGATCAGTGCCTCCAAAGGAGACGATGCCTGACTCCTCGTGAAACTTGATAGGAGTCCCAGGATTCCTTTGGCACGTGGAAAGCGACCCTTGGTCTCCCGCCTCAGCTGGAGAGGCGTCCCAATTGCCCTGCCAAGCCTCGAGGAGAATCCCGAGTTGTCCCTCGCAGCTAGGCAGGAGTCCTGACGTCGCTGAACAAACACGTGGGTGGAAGGGCCATCCCCGTCGTAACTCGAGAATATACCCCAGGTTCCCGCCGCAACTCGAGGAAAACCATGAGACTTCCCCCTCGCCGCGAGATGAGGCCCGTTTCCCCTGCACTGCGTGCAGAGCAATTCCGTGTTGCACATCACACATGAAAGGAGCCTTGATTTCCTTAATGGCACTCCAGAGAAACCCCAAGAACACTGTTTCAAGGCTAGAGGGATCCTGAGGTCACTGTAGCCACACGAAAGAGCTCCGTGGACCAAAAATCAACTCGAGATGAGAGGTTAGTCCCTGGATTCGACTCCAGAGGAATACCACCTTACCACAAGCACCCCAAGAGGAGGCTTCTCTTAGCTCTAGGTATGTGATAGGGACCCTGAGTTTGCGGCCTCAAGTGGAATGGACCCCGCGATGCCCTGACTGGAAATAAGGCCGGATATCCCTGCAGTGACTTGAATGCAGGCTCGTCTTGCATCGCCCAAGACGAAAGCATGTCTGAATATCCTGTGGAGACCACAGAGAAAGACCTAGTTCCCCACCTCATCGCGACCGGAGGCCTCACATCCTTTGAAAACTCCAGAGGTACGCGGAGATCAGTGCCTCCAAAGGAGACGATGCCTGACTCCTTGTGAAACTTGATAGGAGTCCCAGGATTCCTGTGGCACGTGGAAAGGGACACTTGGTCTCCCGCCTCAGCTGGAGAGGCGTCCCAATTGCCCTGCCAAGCCTCGAGGAGAATCTCGAGTTGTCCCTCCCAACTAGGCAGGAGTCCTGCCGTCGCTGAACAAACACGTGTGTGGAAGGAACATCCCCGTCGTAACTCGAGAATATACCCCAGGTTCCCGCCGGAACTCGAGAAAAACCATGAGACTTCCCCCTCACCGCGAGATGAGGCCCGATTCCCCTGCACTGCGTGCAGAGCAATTCCGTGTTGCACATCACACATGAAAGGAGCCTTGATTTCCTTTGTGGCACTCCAGAGAAACCCCAAGAACACTGTTTCAAGGCTAGAGGGATCCTGATGTCAATGTAGCAACATGAAAGAGCTCCGTGGACCAAAAATCAACTCAAGATGAGAGGTTAGTCCCTGGCTTCAACTCCAGAGGAATACCACCTTACCACAAGCACCTCAAGAGGAGGCTTCTCTCAGCTCTAGGTATGTGAGAGGGACCCTGAGTTTGCGGCCTCAAGTGGAAAGGACACCGCGATGCCCTGACTCGAAATAAGTCTGGATATCCCTGCAGTGACTTGAATGCAGGCTCGTCTTGCATCTCCCAAGACGAAAGGATGTCTGAATCCCCAGTGTAGACCACAGAGAAAGACCTAGTTCCCCACCTCATCGCGACCGGAGGCCTCACATCCTTTGAAAACTCCAGAGGTACGCGGAGATCAGTGCCTCCAAAGGAGACGATGCCTGACTCCTCGTGAAACTTCATAGGAGTCCCAGGATTCCTGTGGCACATGGAAAGGGACCCTTGGTCTCCCGCCTCAGCTGGAGAGGCGTCCCAATTGCCCTGCCAAGCCTCGAGGAGAATCCCGAGTTGTCCCTCGCAACTAGGCAGGAGTCCTGAAGTCGCTGAACAAACACGTGGGTGGAAGGGCCATTCCCGTCTTAACTCGAGAATATACCCCAGGTTCCTGCCGCAACTCGAGAAAAACCATGAGACTTCCCCCTCGCCGCGAGATGAGGCCCGATTCCCCTGCACTGCTTGCAGAGCAATTCCGTCTTGCACATCACACATGAAAGGAGCCTTGATTTCCTTGATGGCACTCCAGAGAAACCCCAAGAACACTGTTTCACGGCTAGAGGGATCCTGAGGTCACTGTAGCAACACGAAAGAGCTCCATGGACCAAAAATCAACACGAGATGAGAGGTGAGTCCCTGGCTTCGACTCCAGAGGAATACCACTTTACCACAAGCCCCTCAAGAGGAGGCTTCTCTCAGCTCTAGGTATGTGAGAGGGACCCTGAGTTTGCAGCCTCAAGTGGAATGGACACCGCGATGCCCTGACTCGAAATAAGGCCGGATATCCCTGCAGTGACTTGAATGCAGGCTCGTCTTGCATCTACCAAGACGAAAGGATGTCTGAATCCCCTGTGTAGACCACAGAGAAAGACCTAGTTCACCACCTCATCGCGACCGGAGGCCTCACATCCTTTGAAACCTCCAGAGGTACGCAGAGATCAGTGCCTCCAAAGGAGACGATGCCTGACTCCTCGTGAAACTTCATAGGAGTCTCAGGATTCCTGTGGCACGTGGAAAGGGACCCTTGGTCTCCCGCCTCAGCTGGAGAGGCGTCCCAATTGCCCTGCGAAGCCTCGAGGAGAATCCCAAGTTGTCCCTCGCAACTAGTCAGGAGTCCTGCCGTCGCTGAACAAACACGTGGGTGGAAGGGCCATCCCCGTCGTAACTCGAGAATATACCCCAGGTTAACGCCGCAACTCGAGAAAAACCATGAGACTTCCCCTCGCCGCGATATGAGGCCCGATTCCCCTGCACTGCGTGCAGAGCAATTCCGTGTTGCACATCACACATGAAAGGAGCCTTGAATTCCTTGGTGGCACTCCAGAGAAACCCCAAGAACACTGTTTCAAGGCTAGCGGGATCCTGAGGTCACTGTAGCAACACAAAAGAGCTCCGTGGACCAAAAATCAACTCGAGATGAGAGGTTAGTCCCTGGCTTCGACTCCAGAGGAATACCATCTTACCACAAGCACCTCAAGAGGAGGCTTCTCTCAGCTCTAGGTATGTGAGAGGGACCCTGAGTTTGCGGCCTCAAGTGGAATGGACACCGCGATGCCCTGACTAGAAATAAGGCCGGATATCCCTGCAGTGACTTGAATGCAGGCTCGTCTTGCATCTCCCAAGATGAAAAGGTGTCTGAATCCCCTGTGGAGACCACAGAGAAAGACCTAGTTCCTCACCTCACCACGACCGGAGGCCTCACATGCTTTGAAAACTCCAGAGGTACGCGGAGATCAGTGCCTCCAAAGGAGACGATGCCTGACACCTCGTGAAACTTGATAGGAGTCCCAGGATTCCTGTGGCACGTGGAAAGGGACCCTTGGTCTCCCGCCTCAGCTGGAGAGGCGTCCCAATTGCCCTGCCAAGCCTCGAGGAGAATCCCGAGTTGTCCCTCGCAACTAGGCAGGAGTCCTGACGTCGCTGAACAAACACATGTGTGGAAGGGCCATCCCCGTCGTAACTCGAGAATATACCCCAGGTTCCCGCCGCAACTCGAGAAAAACCATGAGACTTCCCCCTCGCCGCGAGATGAGGCCCGATTCTCCTGCACTGCGTGCAGAGCAATTCCGTGTTGCACATCACACATGAAAGGAGCCTTGAGTTCCTTGATGGCACTCCAGAGAAACCCCAAGAACACTGTTTCAAGGCTAGAGGGATCCTGAGGTCACTGTAGCAACAAGAAAGAGCTCCGTGGACCAAAAATCAACTCGAGATGAGAGGTTAGTCCCTGGCTTCGACTCCAGAGGAATACCACCTTACGACAAGCACCTCAAGAGGAGGATTCTCTCAGCTCTAGCCATGTGAGAGGGACCCTGAGTTTGCGGCCTCAAGTGGAATGGACACCGCGACGACCTGACTCGAAATAAGGCCGGATATCCCTGCAGTGACTTGAATGCAGGCTCGTCTTGCATCTCCCAAGATGAAAAGGTGTCTGAATCCCCTGTGGAGACCACAGAGAAAGACCTAGTTCCTCACCTCACCACGACCGGAGGCCTCACATCCTTTGAAAACTCCAGAGGTACGCGCAGATCAGTGCCTCCAAAGGAGACGATGCCTGACTCCTCGTGAAACTTGATAGGAGTCCCAGGATTCCTTTGGCACGTGGAAAGCGACCCTTGGTCTCCCGCCTCAGCTGGAGAGGCGTCCCAATTGCCCTGCCAAGCCTCGAGGAGAATCCCGAGTTGTCCCTCGCAGCTAGGCAGGAGTCCTGACGTCGCTGAACAAACACGTGGGTGGAAGGGCCATCCCCGTCGTAACTCGAGAATATACCCCAGGTTCCCGCCGCAACTCGAGGAAAACCATGAGACTTCCCCCTCGCCGCGAGATGAGGCCCGTTTCCCCTGCACTGCGTGCAGAGCAATTCCGTGTTGCACATCACACATGAAAGGAGCCTTGATTTCCTTAATGGCACTCCAGAGAAACCCCAAGAACACTGTTTCAAGGCTAGAGGGATCCTGAGGTCACTGTAGCCACACGAAAGAGCTCCGTGGACCAAAAATCAACTCGAGATGAGAGGTTAGTCCCTGGATTCGACTCCAGAGGAATACCACCTTACCACAAGCACCTCAAGAGGAGGCTTCTCTTAGCTCTAGGTATGTGATAGGGACCCTGAGTTTGCGGCCTCAAGTGGAATGGACCCCGCGATGCCCTGACTGGAAATAAGGCCGGATATCCCTGCAGTGACTTGAATGCAGGCTCGTCTTGCATATCCCAAGACGAAAGCATGTCTGAATATCCTGTGGAGACCACAGAGAAAGACCTAGTTCCCCACCTCATCGCGACCGGAGGCCTCACATCCTTTGAAAACTCCAGAGGTACGCGGAGATCAGTGCCTCCAAAGGAGACGATGCCTGACTCCTTGTGAAACTTGATAGGAGTCCCAGGATTCCTGTGGCACGTGGAAAGGGACACTTGGTCTCCCGCCTCAGCTGGAGAGGCGTCCCAATTGCCCTGCCAAGCCTCGAGGAGAATCTCGAGTTGTCCCTCCCAACTAGGCAGGAGGCCTGACGTCGCTGAACAAACACGTGAGTGGAAGGGCCATCCCGGTCGTAACTCGAGAATATACCCCAGGATCCCGCCGCCACTCGAGAAAAGCCTTGAGACTTCCCCCGCGCCGCGAGATGAGGCCCGATTCCCCTGCACTTCGTGCAGAGCAATTCCGTCTTGCAAATCACACATGAAAGGAGGCTTGATTTCCTTGATGGCACTCCAGAGAAACCCCAAGAACACTGTTTCAAGGCTAGAGGCATCCTGAGGTCACTGTAGCAACACGAAAGAGCTCCGTGGACCAAGAATCAACTCGAAATGAGAGGTTAGTCCCTGGCTTCGACTCCAGAGGAATACCACCTTACCACAAGCACCTCAAGAGGAGGCTTCTCTCAGCTCTAGGTATGTGAGAGGGACCCTGAGTTTGCAGCCTAAAGTGGAATGGACACCGCGATGCCCTGGCTCGAAATAAGGCCGGATATCCCTGCAGTGACTTGAATGCAGGCTCGTCTTGCATCTCCCAAGACGAAAGGATGTCTGAATCCCCTGTGGAGACCACAGAGAAGGACCTAGTTCCCAACCTCATCGCGACCGGAGGCCTCACATCCTTTGAAAACTCCAGAGGTACGCGGAGATCAGTGCCTCCAAAGGAGATGATGCCTGACTCCTCGTGAAACTTGATAGGAGACCCAGGATTCCTGTGGCACGTGGAAAGGAAGCCTTGGTCTCCCGCCTCAGCTGGAGAGGCGTCCCAATTGCCCTGCCAAGCTTCGAGTAGAATCCCGAGTTGTCCCTCGCAACTATGCAGGGGTCCTGACATCGCTGAAGAAACACGTGGGTGGAAGGGTCATCCCCGTCGTAACTCGAGAATATACCCCAGGTTCCCGCCGCAACTCGAGAAAAACCATGAGACTTCGCTCTCGCCGCGAGATGAGGCCCGATTCCCCTGCACTGCGTGCAGAGCAATTCCGTGTTGCACATCAAACATGAAAGGAGCCTTGATTTCCTTGATGGCCCTCCAGAGAATACCCAAGAACACTGTTTCAAGGCTAGAGGGATCCTGAGGTCACGGTAGCAACACGAAAGAGCTCCGTGGACCAAAAATCAACTCGAGATGAGAGGTTAGTCCCTGGCTTCGATTCCAGAGGAATACCACTTTACCACAAGCACCTCAAGAGGAGGCTTCTCTCAGCTCTAGGTATGAGAGAGGGACCCTGATTTTGCAGCCTCAAGTGGAATGGACACTGCGATGCCCTGACTCGAAATAAGGCCGGATGTCCCTGCATTGACTTCAATGCAGGCTCGTCTTGCATCTCCCAAGACGAAAGGATGTCTGAATCCCCTGTGGAGACCACAGAGAAAGACCTAGTTCCCCACCTCATTGCGACCGGAGGCCTCACATCCTTTGAAAACTCCAGAGGTACGCGGAGATCAGTGCCTCCAAAGGAGACGATGCCTGACTCCTCGTGAAACTTGATAGGAGTCCCAGGATTCCTGTGGCACGTGGAAAGGGACCCTTGGTCTCCCGCCTCAGCTGGAGAGGCGTCCCAATTGCCCTGCCAAGCCTCGAGGAGAATCCCGAGTTGTCCCTCGCAACTAGGCAGGAGGCCTGACGTCGCTGAACAAACACGTGGGTGGAAAGGCCATCCCCGTCGTAACTCGAGAATATACCCCAGGTTTCCGTCGCAACTCGAGAAAAACCATGAGACTTCCCCCTCGCCGCGAAATGAGGCCCGATTCCCCTGCACTGCATGCAGAGCAATTCCGTGTTGCACATCACACATGAAAGGAGCCTTGATTTCCTTGGTGGTACTCCAGAGAAAACCCAAGAACACTGTTTCAAGGCTAGAGGGATCCTGAGGTCACTGTAGCAACACGAAAGAGCTCCGTGGACCAAAGATCAACTCGAGATGAGAGGTTAGTCCCTGGCTTCGACTCCACAGGAATACCACCTTACCACAAGCACCTCAAGAGGAGGCTTCTCTCAGCTCTATGTATGTGAGAGGGACCCTGAGTTTGCGGCCTCAGGTGGAATGGACACCGCGATGCCCTGACTCGAAATAAGGCCGGATATCCCTGCAGTGACTTGAATGCAGGCTCGTCTTGCATCTTCCAAAACGAAAGGATACCTGAATCCCCTGTGGAGACCACAGAGAAAGACCTAGTTCCCCACCTCATCGCGACTGGAGGCCTCACATCCTTTGAAAACTCCAGAGGTACGCAGAGATCAGTGCTTCCAAAGGAGACGATTCGTGACTCCTCGTGAAACTTGATAGGAGTCCCAGGATTCCTGTGGCACGTGGAAAGGGACCCTTGGTCTCCCGCCTCAGCTGGAGAGGCGTCCCAATTGCCCTGCCAAGCGTCGAAGAGAATCCCGAGTTGTCCCTCGCAACTAGACAGGAGTCCTGCCGTCGCTGAACAAACACGTGTGTGGAAGGAACATCCCCGTCGTAACTCGAGAATATACCCCAGGTTCCCGCCGGAACTCGAGAAAAACCATGAGACTTCCCCCTCGCCGCGAGATGAGGCCCGATTCCCCTGCACTGCGTGCAGAGCAATTCCGTGTTGCACATCACACATGAAAGGAGCCTTGATTTCCTTTGTGGCACTCCAGAGAAACCCCAAGAACACTGTTTCAAGGCTAGAGGGATCCTGATGTCAATGTAGCAACATGAAAGAGCTCCGTGGACCAAAAATCAACTCAAGATGAGAGGTTAGTCCCTGGCTTCAACTCCAGAGGAATACCACCTTACCACAAGCACCTCAAGAGGAGGCTTCTCTCAGCTCTAGGTATGTGAGAGGGACCCTGAGTTTGCGGCCTCAAGTGGAAAGGACACCGCGATGCCCTGACTCGAAATAAGTCTGGATATCCCTGCAGTGACTTGAATGCAGGCTCGTCTTGCATCTCCCAAGACGAAAGGATGTCTGAATCCCCAGTGTAGACCACAGAGAAAGACCTAGTTCCCCACTCATCGCGACCGGAGGCCTCACATCCTTTGAAAACTCCAGAGGTACGCGGAGATCAGTGCCTCCAAAGGAGACGATGCCTGACTCCTCGTGAAACTTCATAGGAGTCCCAGGATTCCTGTGGCACATGGAAAGGGACCCTTGGTCTCCCGCCTCAGCTGGAGAGGCGTCCCAATTGCCCTGCCAAGCCTCGAGGAGAATCCCGAGTTGTCCCTCGCAACTAGGCAGGAGTCCTGAAGTCGCTGAACAAACACGTGGGTGGAAGGGCCATCCCCGTCTTAACTCGAGAATATACCCCAGGTTCCTGCCGCAACTCGAGAAAAACCATGAGACTTCCCCCTCGCCGCGAGATGAGGCCCGATTCCCCTGCACTGCTTGCAGAGCAATTCCGTCTTGCACATCACACATGAAAGGAGCCTTGATTTCCTTGATGGCACTCCAGAGAAACCCCAAGAACACTGTTTCACGGCTAGAGGGATCCTGAGGTCACTGTTGCAACACGAAAGAGCTCCATGGACCAAAAATCAACACGAGATGAGAGGTGAGTCCCTGGCTTCGACTCCAGAGGAATACCACTTTACCACAAGCCCCTCAAGAGGAGGCTTCTCTCAGCTCTAGGTATGTGAGAGGGACCCTGAGTTTGCAGCCTCAAGTGGAATGGACACCGCGATGCCCTGACTCGAAATAAGGCCGGATATCCCTGCAGTGACTTGAATGCAGGCTCGTCTTGCATCTACCAAGACGAAAGGATGTCTGAATCCCCTGTGTAGACCACAGAGAAAGACCTAGTTCACCACCTCATCGCGACCGGAGGCCTCACATCCTTTGAAACCTCCAGAGGTACGCAGAGATCAGTGCCTCCAAAGGAGACGATGCCTGACTCCTCGTTAAACTTCATAGGAGTCTCAGGATTCCTGTGGCACGTGGAAAGGGACCCTTGGTCTCCCGCCTCAGCTGGAGAGGCGTCCCAATTGCCCTGCGAAGCCTCGAGGAGAATCCCAAGTTGTCCCTCGCAACTAGTCAGGAGTCCTGCCGTCGCTGAACAAACACGTGGGTGGAAGGGCCATCCCCGTCGTAACTCGAGAATATACCCCAGGTTAACGCCGCAACTCGAGAAAAACCATGAGACTTCCCCTCGCCGCGATATGAGGCCCGATTCCCCTGCACTTCGTGCAGAGCAATTCCGTGTTGCACATCACACATGAAAGGAGCCTTGAATTCCTTGGTGGCACTCCAGAGAAACCCCAAGAACACTGTTTCAAGGCTAGAGGGATCCTGAGGTCACGGTAGCAGCACGAAAGAGCTCCGTGGACCAAGAATCATCTCGAGATGAGAGGTTAGTCCCTGGCTTCGACTCCAGAGGAATACCACCTTACCACAAGCACCTCAAGAGGAGGCTTCTCTCAGCTCTAGGTATGTGAGAGGGACCCTGAGTTTACAGCCTCAAGTTGAATGGACACCGCGATGCCCTGACTCGAAATAAGGCCGGATATCCCTGCAGTGACTTGAATGCAGGCTCGTCTTGCATCTCCCAAGAGGAAAGGATGTCTGAATCCCCTGTGGAGACCACAGAGAAAGACCTAGTTCCCCACCTCATCGCGACCGGAGGCCTCACATGCTTTGAAAACTCCAGAGGTACGCGGAGATCAGTGCCTCCAAAGGAGATGATGCCTGACTCCTCGTGAAACTTGATAGGAGTCCCAGGATTCCTGTCGCACGTGGAAAGGAAGCCTTGGTCTCCCGCCTCAGCTGGAGAGGCGTCCCAATTGCCCTGCCAAGCTTCGAGTAGAATCCCGAGTTGTCCCTCGCAACTATGCAGGAGTCCTGACGTCGCTGAAGAAACACGTGGGTGGAAGGGCCATCCCCGTCGTAACTCGAGAATATACCCCAGGTTCCCGCCGCAACTCGAGAAAAACCATGAGACTTCCCCCTCGCCGTGAGATGAGGCCCGATTCCCCTGCACTGCGTGCAGAGCAATTCCGTGTTGCACATCACACATGAAAGGAGCCTTGATTTCCTTGATGGCACTCCAGAGAAACCCCAAGAACACTATTTCAAGGCTAGAGGCATCCTGAGGTCACGGTAGCAACACGAAAGAGCTCCGTGGACCAAAAATCAACTCGAGATGAGAGGTTAGTCCCTGGCTTCGACTCCAGAGGAATACCACCTTACCACAAGCACCTCAAGAGGAGGCTTCTCTCAGCTCTAGGTATGTGAGAGGGACCCTGATTTTGCAGCCTCAAGTGGAATGGACACTGCGATGCCCTTACGCGTAATAAGGCCGGATATCCCTGCAGTGACTTGAATGCAGGCTCGTCTTGCATCTCCCAAGACGAAAGGATGTCTGAATCCCCTGTGGAGACCACAGAGAAAGACCTAGTTCCCCACCTCATCGCGACCGGAGGCCTCACATCCTTTGAAAACTCTAGAGGTACGCGGAGATCAGTGCCTCCAAAGGAGACGATGCCTGACTCCTCGTGAAACTTGATAGGAGTCCCAGGATTCCTGTGGCACGTGGAAAGGGACCCTTGGTCTCCCGCCTCAGCTGGAGAGGCGTCCCAATTGCCCTGCCAAGCCTCGAGGAGAATCCCGAGTTGTCCCTTGCAACTAGGCAGGAGTCCTGACGTCGCTGAACAAACACATGTGTGGAAGGGCCATCCCCGTCGTAACTCGAGAATATACCCCATGTTCCCGCCGCAACTCGAGGAAAACCATGAGACTTCCCCCTCGCCGCGAGATGAGGCCCGATTCCCCTGCACTGCGTGCAGAGCAATTCCGTGTTGCACATCACACATGAAAGGAGCCTTGATTTCATTGATGGCACTCCAGAGAAACTCCAAGAACAGTGTTTCAAGGCTAGAGGGATCCTGAGGTCACTGTAGCAACACGAAAGAGCTCCGTGGACCAAAAAAAACTCGAGATGAGAGGTTAATCCCTGGCTTCGACTCTAGAGGAATACCACCTAACAACAAGCACCTCAAGAGGAGGCTTCTCTCAGCTCTAGCTATGTGAGAGGGACCCCGAGTTTGCGGCCTCAAGTGGAATGGACACCGCGATGCCCTGACGCGAAATAAGGCCGGATATCCCTGCAGTGACTTGAATGCAGGCTCGTCTTGCATCTCCCAAGACGAAAGGATGTCTGAATCCCCTGTGGAGACCACAGAGAAAGACCTACTTCCCCACCTCTTCGCGACCGGAGGCGTCACATCCTTTGAAAACTCCAGAGGTACGCGGAGATCAGTGCCTCCAAAGGAGACGATGCCTGACTCCTCGTGAAACTTCATAGCAGTCCCAGGATTCCTGTGGCACGTGGAAAGCGACACTTGGTCTCCCGCCTCAGCTGGAGAGGCGTCCCAATTGCCCTGCCAAGCCTTGAGGAGAATCCCGAGTTGTCCCTCGCAACTAGGCAGGAGTCCTGACGACGCTGAAGAAACACTTGGTGGAAGGGCCATCCCCGTCGTAACTCGAGAATATACCCCAGGTTCCCGCCGCAACTCGAGAAAAACCATGAGACTTCCCCCTCACCGCGAGATGAGGCCCGATTCCCCTGCACTGCATGCAGAGCAATTCCGTGTTGCACATCACACATGAAAGGAGCCTTGATTTCCTTGATGGCACTCCAGAGAAACCCCAAGAACACTGTTTCAAGGCTAGAGGGATCCTGAGGTCACTGTAGCAACACGAAAGAGCTCCGTGGACCAAAAATCAACTCGAGATGAGAGGTTAGTCCCTGGCTTCGACTCCACAGGAATACCACCTTACCACAAGCACCTCAAGAAGAGGCTTCTCTCAGCTCTAGGTATGTGAACGGGACCCTGAGTTTGCGGCCTCAAGTGGAATGGACACCGCGATGCCCTGACTCGAAATAAGGCCGGATATCCCAGCAGTGACTTGAATGCAGGCTCGTCTTGCATCTCCCAAGACGAAAGGATGTCTGAATCCCCTGTGGAGACCACAGAGAAAGACCTAGTTCCCCACCTCATCGCGACCGGAGGCCTCACATGCTTTGAAAACTCCAGAGGTACGCGGAGATCAGTGCCTCCAAAGGAGATGATGCCTGACTCCTCGTGAAACTTGATAGGAGTCCCAGGATTCCTGTGGCACGTGGAAAGGAAGCCTTGGTCTCCCGCCTCAGCTGGAGAGGCGTCCCAATTGCCCTGCCAAGCTTCGAGTAGAATCCCGAGTTGTCCCTCGCAACTATGCAGGAGTCCTGACGTCGCTGAAGAAACACGTGGGTGGAAGGGCCATCCCCGTCGTAACTCGAGAATATACCCCAGGTTCCCGCCGCAACTCGAGGAAAACCATGAGACTTCCCCCTCGCCGTGAGATGAGGCCCGATTCCCCTGCACTGCGTGCAGAGCAATTCCGTGTTGCACATCACACATGAAAGGAGCCTTGATTTCCTTGATGGCACTCCAGAGAAACCCCAAGAACACTATTTCAAGGCTAGAGGCATCCTGAGGTCAGGGTAGCAACACGAAAGAGCTCCGTGGACCAAAAATCAACTCGAGATGAGAGGTTAGTCCCTGGCTTCGACTCCAGAGGAATACCACCTTACCACAAGCACCTCAAGAGGAGGCTTCTCTCAGCTCTAGGTATGTGAGAGGGACCCTGATTTTGCAGCCTCAAGTGGAATGGACACTGCGATGCCCTTACGCGAAATAAGGCCGGATATCCCTGCAGTGACTTGAATGCAGGCTCGTCTTGCATCTCCCAAGACGAAAGGATGTCTGAATCCCCTGTGGAGACCACAGAGAAAGACCTAGTTCCCCACCTCATCGCGACCGGAGGCCTCACATCCTTTGAAAACTCCAGAGGTACGCGGAGATCAGTGCCTCTAAAGGAGACGATGCCTGACTCCTCGTGAATCTTGATAGGAGTCCCAGGATTCCTGTGGCACGTGGAAAGGGACACTTGGTCTCCCGCCTCAGCTGGAGAGGCGTCCCAATTGCCCTGCCAAGCCTCGAGGAGAATCCCGAGTTGTCCCTCGCAACTAGGCAGGAGTCCTGACGTCGCTGAACAAACACATGTGTGGAAGGGCCATCCCCGTCGTAACTCGAGAATATACTCCAGGTTGCCGCCGCAACTCGAGGAAAACCATGAGACTTCCCCCTCGCCGCGAGATGAGGCCCGATTCCCCTGCACTGCGTGCAGAGCAATTCCGTGTTGCACATCACACATGAAAGGAGCCTTGATTTCCTTGATGGCACTCCAGAGAAACTCCAAGAACAGTGTTTCAAGGCTAGAGGGATCCTGAGGTCACTGTAGCAACACGAAAGAGCTCCGTGGACCAAAAAAAAACTCGAGATGAGAGGTTAATCCCTGGCTTCGACTCTAGAGGAATACCACCTAACAACAAGCACCTCAAGAGGAGGCTTCTCTCAGCTCTAGCTATGTGAGAGGGGCCCTGAGTTTGCGGCCTCAAGTGGAATGGACACCGCGATGCCCTGACGCGAAATAAGGCCGGATATCCCTGCAGTGACTTGAATGCAGGCTCGTCTTGCATCTCCCAAGACGAAAGGATGTCTGAATCCCCTGTGGAGACCACAGAGAAAGACCTAGTTCCCCACCTCATCGCGACCGGAGGCCTCACATCCTTTGAAAACTCCAGAGGTACGCGGAGATCAGTGCCTCCAAAGGAGACGATGCCTGACTCCTCGTGAAACATGATAGGATTCCCAGGATTCCTGTGGCACGTGGAAAGTGACCCTTGGTCTCCCGCCTCAGCTGGAGAGGCGTCCCAACTGCCCTGCCAAGTCTCGAGGAGAATCCCGAGTTGTCCCTCGCAACTAGGCAGGAGTCCTGACGTCGCTGAACAAACATGTGGGTGGAAGGGCCATCCCCGTCGTAACTCGAGAATATACCACAGGTTCCCGCCGCAACTCGAGAAAAACCATGAGACTTCCCTCTCGCCACGAGATGAGGCCCGATTCCCCTGCACTGCGTGCAGAGCAATTCCGTGTTGCACATCACACATGAAAGGAGCCTTGAGTTCCTTGATGGCACTC
The DNA here is from genome assembly GCF_910594005.1 of Cervus elaphus. Classification (NCBI taxonomy): domain Eukaryota; kingdom Metazoa; phylum Chordata; class Mammalia; order Artiodactyla; family Cervidae; genus Cervus; species Cervus elaphus. Next base: position 473,434 of record NW_025316705.1, on the reverse strand, counting down.
CAGAGAAACCCCAAGAACACTGTTTCAAGGCTAGAGGGATCCTGAGGTCACTGTAGCAACACGAAAGAGCTCCGTGGACCAAAAATCAACTCGAGATGAGAGGTTAGTCCCTGGCTTCGACTCCAGAGGAATACCACCTTACCACAAGCACCTCAAGAGGAGGCTTCTCTCAGCTCTAGCTTTGTGAGAGGGACCCTGAGTTTGCGGCCTCAAGTGGAATGGACACCGCGACGTCCTGACTCGAAATAAGGCCGGATATCCCTGCAGTGACTTGAATGCAGGCTCGTGTTGCATCTCCCAAGACGAAAGGATGTCTGAATTCCCTGTGGAGACCACAGAGAAAGACCTAATTCCCCACATCTTCGCGACCGGAGGCGTCACATCCTTTGAAATCTCCAGAGGGACGCGGAGATCAGTGCCTCCAAAGGAGACGATGCCTGACTCCTCGTGAAACTTCATAGCAGTCCCAGGATTCCTGTGGCATGTGGAAAGCGACACTTGGTCTCCCGCCTCAGCTGGAGAGGCGTCCCAATTGCCCTGCCAAGCCTTGAGGACAATCCCGAGTTGTCCCTCGCAACTAGGCAGGAGTCCTGACGACGCTGAAGAAACACTTGATGGAAGGGCCATCCCCGTCGTAACTCGAGAATATACCCCAGGTTCCCGCCGCAACTCGAGAAAAACCATGAGACTTCCCCCTCGCCGCGAGATGAGGCCCGATTCCCCTGCACTGCATGCAGAGCAATTCCGTGTTGCACATCACACATGAAAGGAGCCTTGATTTCCTTGATGGCACTCCAGAGAAACCCCAAAAACACTGTTTCAAGGCTAGAGGGATCCTGAGGTCACTGTAGCAACACGAAAGAGATCCGTGGACCAAAAATCAACTCGAGATGAGAGGTTAGTCCCTGGCTTCGACTCCACAGGAATACCACCTTACCACAAGCACCTCAAGAGGAGGCTTCTCTCAGCTCTAGGTATGTGAGAGGGACCCTGAGTTTGCGGCCTCAAGTGGAATGGACACCGCGATGCCCTGACTCGAAATAAGGCCGGTTATCCCAGCAGTGACTTGAATACAGGCTCGTCTTGCATCTCCTAAGAAGAAAGGATGTCTGAATCCCATGTGGAGACCACAGAGAAAGACCTAGTTCCCCACCTCATCGCGACCGGAGGCTTCACATCCTTTGAAAACTCCAGAGGTACACGGAGATCAGTGCCTCCAAAGGAGACGATGCCTGACTCCTTGTGAAACTTGATAGGAGTCCCAGGATTCCTGTGGCACGTGGAAAGGGACCCTTGGTCTCTCGCCTCAGCTGGAGAGGCGTCCCAATTGCCCTGCCAAGCCTCGAGGAGAATCCCGAGTTGTCCCTCACAACTAGGCAGGAGTCCTGACGTCGATGAACAAACACGTGTGTGGAAGGGCCATCCCCGTCGTAACTCGAGAATATACCCCAGGTTCCCGCCGCAACTCGAGAAAAACCATGAGACTTCCCTCTCGCCGCGAGATGAGGCCCGATTCCCCTGCACTGCGTGCAGAGCAATTCCGTGTTGCACATCAAACATGAAAGGAGCCTTGATTTCCTTGATGGCCCTCCAGAGAATACCCAAGAACACTGTTTCAAGGCTAGAGGGATCCTGAGGTCACTGTAGCAACACGAAAGAGCTCCGTGGACCAAAAATCAACTCGAGATGAGAGGTTAGTCCCTGGCTTCGACTCCAGAGGAATACCACCTTACCACAAGCACCTCAAGAGGAGGCTTCTCTCAGCTCTAGTTATGTGAGAGGGACCCTGAGTTTGCGGCCTCAAGTGGAATGGACACCGCGATGCCCTGACTCGAAATAAGGCCGGATATCCCTGCAGTGACTGAATGCAGGCTCGTCTTGCATCTCCCAAGACGAAAGGATGTCTGAATCCCCTGTGGAGACCACAGAGAAAGACCTAGTTTCCCAGCTCATCACGACCGGAGGCCTCACATCCTTTGAAAACTCCAGAGGTACGCGGAGATCAGTGCCTCCAAAGGAGACGATGCCTGACTCCTCGTGAAACATGATAGGAGTCCCAGGATTCCTGTGGCACGTGGAAAGGGACCCTTGGTCTCCCGCCTCAGCTGGAGAGGCGTCCCAATTGCCCTGCCAAGCCTCGAGGAGAATCCCGAGTTGTCCCTCGCAACTAGGCAGGAGGCCTGACGTCACTGAACAAGCACGTGTGTGGAAGGGCCATCCCCGTCGTAACTCGAGAATATACCCCAGGTTCCCGCCGCAACTCGAGAAAAACCATGAGACTTCCCCCTCGCCGCGAGATGAGGCCTGATTCCCCTACACTGCATGTAGAGCTATTCCGTGTTGCACATTACACATGAAAGGAGACTTGATTTCCTTGATGGCACTCCAGAGAAACCCCAAGAACACTGTTTCAAGGCTAGCGGGATCCTGAGGTCACTGTAGCAACACGAAAGAGCTCCGTGGACCAAAAATCAACTCGAGATGAGAGGTTAGTCCCTGGCTTAGACTCCAGAGGAATACCACCTTACCACAAGCACCTCAAGAGGAGGCTTCTCTCAGCTCTAGGTATGTGAGAGGGACCCTGAGTTTGCGGCCTCAAGTGCAATGGACACCGCGATGCCCTGACTCGAAATAAGGCCGGATATCCCTGCAGTGACTTGAATGCAGGCTCGTCTTGCATCTCCCAAGACGAAAGGATGTCTGAATCCCCTGTGGAGACCACAGAGAAAGACCTAGTTCCCCACCTCATCGCGACCGGATTCCTTATATGCTTTGAAAACTCCAGAGGTACGCGGAGATCACTGCCTCCAAAGGAGACGATGCCTGACTCCTCGTCAAACTTGAAAGGAGTCCCAGGATTCCTGTGGCACGTGGAAAGGGACCCTTGGTCTCCCGCCGCCCCTGGAGAGGCGTCCCAATTGCCCTGCCAAGCCTCGAGGAGAATCCCGAGTTATCCCTCGCAACTAGGCAGGAGTCCTGTCGTCGCTGAACAAACACGTGTGTGGAAGGGCCATCCCCGTCCTAACTCGAGAATATACCCCAGGTTCCCGCCGCAGCTCGAGAAAAACCATGAGACTTCCCCCTCGCCATGATATGAGGCCCGAATCCCCTGCACTGCGTGCAGTGCAATGCCCTGTTGCACATCACACAGGAAAGGAGCCTTGATTTCCTTGATGGCACTCCAGAGAAACCCCAAGAAAACTGTTTCAAGGCTAGAGAGTTCCTGAGGTCACTGTAGCAACAAGAAAGAGCTCCGTGGACCAAAAACCAACTCGAGATGAGAGGTTAGTCCCTGGCTTCGACTCCAGAGGAATACCACCTTACCACCAGCACCTCAAGAGGAGACTTCTCTCAGCTCTATGTATGTGAGAGGGACCCTGAGTTTGCGGCCTCAAGTGGAATGGACACCGCGATGCCCTGACTCGAAATAAGGCCGGATATCCCTGCAGTGACTTGAATGCAGGCTCGTCTTGCATCTCCCAAGACGAAAGGATGTCTGAATCCCCTGTGGAGACCACAGAGAAAGACCTAGTTCCCCACCTCATCGCGACCGGAGGCCTCACATTCTTTGAAAACTCCAGAGGGACGTGGAGTTCAGTGCCTCCAAAGGAGACGATGCCTGACTCCTCGTGAAACTTGATAGGAGTCCCAGGATTCTGTGGCACGTGGAAAGGGACCCTTAGTCTCCCGCCTCAGCTGGAGAGGCGTCCCAATTGCCCTGCCAAGCCTCGAGGAGAATCCCGAGTTGTCCCTCGCAACTAGGCAGGAGTCCTGACGTCGCTGAACAAACACGTCTGTGGAAGGGCCATCCCCGACGTAACTCGAGAATATACCCCAGGTTCCCGCCGCAACTCGAGAAAAACCATGAGACTTACCCCTCGCCGCGAGATGAGGCCCGATTCCCCAGCACTGCGTGCAGAGCAAGGCCGTGTTGCACATCACACAGGAAAGGAGCCTTGATTTCCTTGATGGCACTCCAGAGAAACCCCAAGAGCACTGTTTCAAGGCTAGAGGGATCCTGAGGTCACTGTAGCAACACGAAAGAGCTCCGTGGACCACAAATCAACTCGAGATGAGAGGATAGTCCCTGGCTTCGACTCCAGAGGAATACCGCCTTACCACAAGCACCTCAAGAGGAGGCTTCTCTCAGCTCTAGGTATGTGAGAGGGATCCTGGTTGGCGGCATCAGGTGGAATGAACTCCGCGATGCCCTGACTCGAAATAAGGCCGGATATGCCTGCAGTGACTTGAATGCAGGCTCCTCTTGTATCTCCCAAGACGAAAGGATGTCTGAATCCCCTGTGGAGACCACAGAGAAAGACCTAGTTCCCCACCTCATCGCGAGCGGAGGCCTCACATACATTGAAAACTCCAGAGGGACGCGGAGGTCAGTGCCTCCAAAGGAGAGGATGCCTGACTCCTCGTGAAACTTGATAGGAGTCCCAGGATTCCTGTGGCACGTGGAAAGGGACCCTTGGTCTCCCGCCGGCCCTGGAGAGGCGTCCCAATTGCCCTGCCAAGCCTTGAGGAGAATCCCGAGTTGTCCCTCGTAACTAGGCAGGAGTCCTGTCGTCGCTGAACAAACACGTGTGTGGAAGGGCCATCCCCGTCGTACTCGAGAATATACCCCAGGTTCCCACCGCAACTCGAGAAAAACCATGAGACTTCCCCCTCGCCGCGAGATGAGGCCCGATTCCCCTGCACTGCGTGCAGAGCAATGCCGTGTTGCACATCACACAGGAAAGGAGCCTTGATTTCCTTGATGGCACTCCAGAGAAACCCCAACAACACTGTTTCAAGGCTAGAGGGATCCTGACATCACTGTAGCAACACGAAAGAGCTCCATGGACCACAAATCAACTCGAGATGAGAGGTTAGTCCCTGGCTTTGACTCCAGAGGAATACCACCTTACCACAAGCACATCAAGAGGAGGCTTCTCTCAGCTCTAGGTATGTGAGAGGGGCCCTGAATTTGCGGCCTCAAGTGGAATGGACACCGCATTGCCCTGACTCGAAATAAGGCCGGATATCCCTGCAGTGACTTGAATGCAGGCTCGTCTTCCATCTCCCAAGACGAAAGGATGTCTGAATCCCCTGTGGAGACCACAGAGAAAGACCTAGTTCCCCACCGCATCGCGACCTGAGGCCTCATCCTTTGAAAACTCCAGAGGGACGCGGAGATCAGTTCCTCCAAAGGAGACGATGCCTGACTCCTCGTCAAACTTGATAGGAGTCCCAGGATTCCTGTGGCACGTGGAAAGGGACCCTTGGTCTCCCGCCGCCCCTGGAGAGGCGTCCCAATTGCCCTGCCAAGCCTCGAGGAGAATCCCGAGTTGTCCCTCGCAACTAGGCAGGAGTCCTGTCGTCGCTGCACAAACACGTGTGTGGAAGGGCCATCCCCGTCCTAACTCGAGAATATACCCCAGGTTCCCGCCGCAGCTCGAGAAAAACCATGTGACTTCCCCCTCGCCACGATATGAGGCCCGAATCCCCTGCACTGCGTGCAGTGCAATGCCCTGTTGCACATCACACAGGAAAGGAGCCTTGATTTCCTTGATGGCACTCCAGAGAAACCCCAAGAATACTGTTTCAAGGATAGAGGGATCCTGAGGTCACTGTAGCAACACGAAAGAGCTCCGTGGACCAAAAACCAACTCGAGATGAGAGGTTAGTCCCTGGCTTCGACTCCAGAGGAATACCACCTTACCACCAGCACCTCAAGAGGAGACTTCTCTCAGCTCTAGGTATGTGAGAGGGACCCTGAGTTTGCGGCCTCAAGAGGAATGGACACCGCGATGCCCTGACTCGAAATAAGGCCGGATATCCCTGCAGTGACTTGAATGCAGGCTCGTCTTGCATCTCCCAAGACGAAAGGATGTCTGAATCCCCTGTGGAGACCACAGAGAAAGACCTAGTTCCCCACCTCATCGCGACCGGAGGCCTCACATTCTTTGAAAACTCCAGAGGGACGTGGAGTTCAGTGCCTCCAAAGGAGACGATGCCTGACTCCTCGTGAAACTTGATAGGAGTCCCAGGATTCTGTGGCACGTGGAAAGGGAACCTTAGTCTCCCGCCTCAGCTGGAGAGGCGTCCCAATTGCCCTGCCAAGCCTCGAGGAGAATCCCGAGTTGTCCCTCCCAACTAGGCAGGAGTCCTGATGTCGCTGAACAAACACGTGTGTGGAAGGGCCATCCCCGTCGTAACTCGAGAATATACCCCAGGTTCCCGCCGCAACTCGAGAAAAACCATGAGACTTACCCCTCGCCGCGAGATGAGGCCCGATTCCCCAGCACTGCGTGCAGAGCAATGCCGTGTTGCACATCACACAGGAAAGGAGCCTTGATTTCCTTGGTGGCACTCCAGAGAAACCCCAAGAACACTGTTTCAAGGCTAGAGGGATCCTGAGGTCACTGTAGCAACACGAAAGAGCTCCGTGGACCAAAAATCAACTCGAGATGAGAGGTTAGTCCCTGGCTTCGACTCCAGAGGAATACCACCTTACCACAAGCACCTCAAGAGGAGGCTTCTCTCAGCTCTAGGTATGTGAGAGGGACCCTGGTTTGCGGCCTCAGGTGGAATGAACACCGCGATGCCCTGACTCGAAATAAGGCCGGATATGCCTGCAGTGACTTGAATGCAGGCTCCTCTTGTATCTCCCAAGACGAAAGGATGTCTGAATCCCCTGTGGAGACCACAGAGAAAGACCTAGTTCCCCACCTCATCGCGAGCGGAGGCCTCACATCCATTGAAAACTCCAGAGGGACGCGGAGGTCAGTGCCTCCAAAGGAGAGGATGCCTGACTCCTCGTGAAACTTGATAGGAGTCCCAGGATTCCTGTGGCACGTGGAAAGGGACCCTTGGTCTCCCGCCTCAGCTGGAGAGGGGTCCCAATTGCCCTGCCAAGCCTCGAGGAGAATTCCGAGTTGTCCCTCGCAACTAGGCAGGAGTCGTGTCATCGCTGAACAAACACGTGTGTGGAAGGGCCATCCCCGTCGTAACTCGAGAATATACCCCAGGTTCCCGCCGCAACTCGAGAAAAACCATGAGACTTCCCCGTCGCCGCGAGATGAGGCCAGATTCCCCTGCACTGCGTGCAGAGCAATGCCGTGTTGCACATCACACAGGAAAGGAGCCTTGATTTCCTTGATGGCACTCCAGAGAAACCCGAAGAACACTGTTTCAAGGCTGAGGGATCCTGAGGTCACAGTCGCAACACGAAAGAGCTCCGTGGACCAAAAATCAACTCGAAATGAGAGGTTAGTCCCTGGCTTCGACTCCAGAGGAATACCACCTTACCACAAGCACCTCAAGAGGAGGCTTCTCTCAGCTCTAGGTATGTGAGAGGGACCTTGAGTTTGCGGCCTCAAGTGGAATGGACACCGCGATGCCCTGACTCGAAATAAGGCCGGATATGCCTGCCGTGAATGGAATGCAGGCTCGTCTTTCATCTCCCAATACCAAAGGTTGTCTCAATCCCCTGTGGAGACCACAGAAAAAGACCTAGTTCCCCACCTCATTGCGACCGGAGGCCTCACATCCTTTGAAAACTCCAGAGGGACGCGAAGATCACTGCCTCCAAAGGAGACGATGCCTGACTCCTCTTGAAACTTGATAGGAGTCCCAGGATTCCTGTGGCACGTGGAAAGGGACCCTTGGTCTCCCGCCTCAGCTGGAGAGGCGTCCCACTTGCCCTGCCAAGCCTCGAGGAGAATCCCGAGTTGTCCTTCACAACTAGGCAGGAGTCCTGACGTCGCTGAACAAACAGGTTTGTGGAACGGCCATCCCCGTCGTAATCCGAGATTATACGCCAGGTTCCCGCCGCAGCTCGAGAAAAACCAAGAGAGTTCCCCCTGGCCACGATATGAGGCCCGATTCCCCTGCACTGCGTGCAGAGCAATGCCGTGTTGTACATCACACAGGAAAGGAGCCTTGATTTCCTTGATGGCACTCCAGAGAAACCCCAAGAACACTGTTTCAAGGCTAGACGGATCCTTAGGTCACGGTAGCAACACGAAAGAGCTCCGTGGACCAAAAGTCAACTCGAGATGAGAGGTTAGTCCCTGGCTTCGACTCCAGAGGAATACCACCTTACCACAAGCACATCAAGAGGAGGCTTCTCTCAGCTCTAGGTATGTGAGAGGGACCCTGACTTTGCGGCCTCAAGTGGAATGGACAGCGCGATGCCCTGACTCGAAATAAGGCCGGATATCCCTACAGTGACTTGAATGCAGGCTCGTCTTGCATCTCCCAAGACGAAAGGATGTCTGAATCCCCTGTGGAGACCACAGAGAAAGACCTAGTTCCCCACCTCATCGCGACCGAAGGCCTCACATCCTTGGAAAAATCCAGAGGGACGTGGAGTTCAGTGCCTCCAAAGGAGACGATGCCTGACTCCTCGTGAAACTTGATAGGAGTCCCAGGATTCTGTGGCACGTGGAAAGGGACCCTTAGTCTCCCGCCTCAGCTGGAGAGGCGTCCCAATTGCCCTGCCAAGCCTCGAGGAGAATCCCGAGTTGTCCCTCCCAACTAGGCAGGAGTCCTGATGTCGCTGAACAAACACGTGTGTGGAAGGGCCATCCCCGTCGTAACTCGAGAATATACCCCAGGTTCCCGCCGCAACTCGAGAAAAACCATGAGACTTACCCCTCGCCGCGAGATGAGGCCCGATTCCCCAGCACTGCGTGCAGAGCAATGCCGTGTTGCACATCACACAGGAAAGGAGCCTTGATTTCCTTGGTGGCACTCCAGAGAAACCCCAAGAACACTGTTTCAAGGCTAGAGGGATCCTGAGCTCACTGTAGCAACACGAAAGAGCTCCGTGGACCAAAAATCAACTCGAGATGAGAGGTTAGTCCCTGGCTTCGACTCCAGAGGAATACCACCTTACCACAAGCACCTCAAGAGGAGGCTTCTCTCAGCTCTAGGTATGTGAGAGGGACCCTGGTTTGCGGCCTCAGGTGGAATGAACACCGCGATGCCCTGACTCGAAATAAGGCCGGATATGCCTGCAGTGACTTGAATGCAGGCTCCTCTTGTATCTCCCAAGACGAAAGGATGTCTGAATCCCCTGTGGAGACCACAGAGAAAGACCTAGTTCCCCACCTCATCGCGAGCGGAGGCCTCACATCCATTGAAAACTCCAGAGGGACGCGGAGGTCAGTGCCTCCAAAGGAGAGGATGCCTGACTCCTCGTGAAACTTGATAGGAGTCCCAGGATTCCTGTGGCACGTGGAAAGGGACCCTTGGTCTCCCGCCTCAGCTGGAGAGGGGTCCCAATTGCCCTGCCAAGCCTCGAGGAGAATTCCGAGTTGTCCCTCGCAACTAGGCAGGAGTCGTGTCATCGCTGAACAAACACGTGTGTGGAAGGGCCATCACCGTCGTAACTCGAGAATATACCCCAGGTTCCCGCCGCAACTCGAGAAAAACCATGAGACTTCCCCGTCGCCGCGAGATGAGGCCAGATTCCCCTGCACTGCGTGCAGAGCAATGCCGTGTTGCACATCACACATGAAAGGAGCCTTGATTTCCTTGATGGCACTCCATAGAAACCCCAAGAACACTGTTTCAAGGCTAGAGGGATCCTGAGGTCACTGTAGCAACACGGAAGAGCTCCTTGGACCAAAAATCAACTCGAGATGAGAGGTTAGTCCCTGGCTTCGACTCCAGAGGAATACCACCTTACCACAAGCACCTCAAGAGGAGGCTTCTCTCAGCTCTAGGTATGTGAGAGGCACCCTGAGTTTGCGGCCTCAAGTGGAATGGACACCGCGATGCCCTGACTCGAAATAAGCCCGGATATGCCTGCAGTGACTTGAATGCAGGCTCGTCTTGCATCTCCCAAGACGAAAGCATGTCTGAATCCCCTGTGGAGACCACAGAGAAAGACCTAGTTCCCCACCTCCTCGCCACCGGAGGCCTCACATCCTTGGAAAACTCCAGAGGGACGCGGAGGTCAGTGCCTCCAAAGGAGACGATGCCTGGCTCCTCGTGAAACTTGATAGGAGTCCCAGGATTCCTGTGGCACGTGGAAAGGGACTCTTGGTCTCCCGCCTCAGCTGGAGAGGCGTCCCAATTGCCCTGCCAAGCCTCGAGGAGAATCCCGAGTTCTCCCTCGCAACTAGGCAGGAGTCCTGACGTCGCTGAACAAACACGGGTGAGGAAGGGCCATCCCCGTCGTAACTCGAGAATATACCCCAGATTCCCGCTGCAACTCGAGAAAAACCGTGAGACTTCCCCCTCGCCACGAAATGAGGCCCGATTCCCCTGCACTGCGTGCAGAGCAATTCCATGTTGCACATCACACATGAAAGGAGCCTTGATTACCATGATCGCACTCCAGAGAAACCCGAAGAACACTGTTTCAAGGCTGAGGGATCCTGAGGTCACAGTCGCAACACGAAAGAGCTCCGTGGACCAAAAATCAACTCGAAATGAGAGGTTAGTCCCTGGCTTCGACTCCAGAGGAATACCACCTTACCACAAGCACCTCAATAGGAGGCTTCTCTCAGCTCTAGGTATGTGAGAGGGACCTTGAGTTTGCGGCCTCAAGTGGAATGGACACCGCGATGCCCTGACTCGAAATAAGGCCGGATATGCCTGCCGTGAATGGAATGCAGGCTCGTCTTTCATCTCCCAATACCAAAGGTTGTCTCAATCCCCTGTGGAGACCACAGAAAAAGACCTAGTTCCCCACCTCATTGCGACCGGAGGCCTCACATCCTTTGAAAACTCCAGAGGGACGCGAAGATCACTGCCTCCAAAGGAGACGATGCCTGACTCCTCTTGAAACTTGATAGGAGTCCCAGGATTCCTGTGGCACGTGGAAAGGGACCCTTGGTCTCCCGCCTCAGCTGGAGAGGCGTCCCACTTGCCCTGCCAAGCCTCGAGGAGAATCCCGAGTTGTCTTCACAACTAGGCAGGAGTCCTGACGTCGCTGAACAAACAGGTTTGTGGAACGGCCATCCCCGTCGTAATCCGAGATTATACGCCAGGTTCCCGCCGCAGCTCGAGAAAAACCAAGAGAGTTCCCCCTGGCCACGATATGAGGCCCGATTCCCCTGCACTGCGTGCAGAGCAATGCCGTGTTGTACATCACACAGGAAAGGAGCCTTGATTTCCTTGATGGCACTCCAGAGAAACCCCAAGAACACTGTTTCAAGGCTAGACGGATCCTTAGGTCACGGTAGCAACACGAAAGAGCTCCGTGGACCAAAAGTCAACTCGAGATGAGAGGTTAGTCCCTGGCTTCGACTCCAGAGGAATACCACCTTACCACAAGCACATCAAGAGGAGGCTTCTCTCAGCTCTAGGTATGTGAGAGGGACCCTGACTTTGCGGCCTCAAGTGGAATGGACAGCGCGATGCCCTGACTCGAAATAAGGCCGGATATCCCTACAGTGACTTGAATGCAGGCTCGTCTTGCATCTCCCAAGACGAAAGGATGTCTGAATCCCCTGTGGAGACCACAGAGAAAGACCTAGTTCCCCACCTCATCGCGACCGAAGGCCTCACATCCTTGGAAAAATCCAGAGGGACGTGGAGTTCAGTGCCTCCAAAGGAGACGATGCCTGACTCCTCGTGAAACTTGATAGGAGTCCCAGGATTCTGTGGCACGTGGAAAGGGACCCTTAGTCTCCCGCCTCAGCTGGAGAGGCGTCCCAATTGCCCTGCCAAGCCTCGAGGAGAATCCCGAGTTGTCCCTCCCAACTAGGCAGGAGTCCTGATGTCGCTGAACAAACACGTGTGTGGAAGGGCCATCCCCATCGTAACTCGAGAATATACCCCAGGTTCCCGCCGCAACTCGAGAAAAACCATGAGACTTACCCCTCGCCGCGAGATGAGGCCCGATTCCCCAGCACTGCGTGCAGAGCAATGCCGTGTTGCACATCACACAGGAAAGGAGCCTTGATTTCCTTGGTGGCACTCCAGAGAAACCCCAAGAACACTGTTTCAAGGCTAGAGGGATCCTGAGGTCACTGTAGCAACACGAAAGAGCTCCGTGGACCAAAAATCAACTCGAGATGAGAGGTTAGTCCCTGGCTTCGACTCCAGAGGAATACCACCTTACCACAAGCACCTCAAGAGGAGGCTTCTCTCAGCTCTAGGTATGTGAGAGGGACCCTGGATTGCGGCCTCAGGTGGAATGAACACCGCGATGCCCTGACTCGAAATAAGGCCGGATATGCCTGCAGTGACTTGAATGCAGGCTCCTCTTGTATCTCCCAAGACGAAAGGATGTCTGAATCCCCTGTGGAGACCACAGAGAAAGACCTAGTTCCCCACCTCATCGCGAGCGGAGGCCTCACATCCATTGAAAACTCCAGAGGGACGCGGAGGTCAGTGCCTCCAAAGGAGAGGATGCCTGACTCCTCGTGAAACTTGATAGGAGTCCCAGGATTCCTGTGGCACGTGGAAAGGGACCCTTGGTCTCCCGCCTCAGCTGGAGAGGGGTCCCAATTGCCCTGCCAAGCCTCGAGGAGAATTCCGAGTTGTCCCTCGCAACTAGGCAGGAGTCGTGTCATCGCTGAACAAACACGTGTGTGGAAGGGCCATCACCGTCGTAACTCGAGAATATACCCCAGGTTCCCGCCGCAACTCGAGAAAAACCATGAGACTTCCCCGTCGCCGCGAGATGAGGCCAGATTCCCCTGCACTGCGTGCAGAGCAATGCCGTGTTGCACATCACACATGAAAGGAGCCTTGATTTCCTTGATGGCACTCCATAGAAACCCCAAGAACACTGTTTCAAGGCTAGAGGGATCCTGAGGTCACTGTAGCAACACGGAAGAGCTCCTTGGACCAAAAATCAACTCGAGATGAGAGGTTAGTCCCTGGCTTCGACTCCAGAGGAATACCACCTTACCACAAGCACCTCAAGAGGAGGCTTCTCTCAGCTCTAGGTATGTGAGAGGCACCCTGAGTTTGCGGCCTCAAGTGGAATGGACACCGCGATGCCCTGACTCGAAATAAGCCCGGATATGCCTGCAGTGACTTGAATGCAGGCTCGTCTTGCATCTCCCAAGACGAAAGCATGTCTGAATCCCCTGTGGAGACCACAGAGAAAGACCTAGTTCCCCACCTCCTCGCCACCGGAGGCCTCACATCCTTGGAAAACTCCAGAGGGACGCGGAGGTCAGTGCCTCCAAAGGAGACGATGCCTGGCTCCTCGTGAAACTTGATAGGAGTCCCAGGATTCCTGTGGCACGTGGAAAGGGACTCTTGGTCTCCCGCCTCAGCTGGAGAGGCGTCCCAATTGCCCTGCCAAGCCTCGAGGAGAATCCCGAGTTGTCCCTCGCAACTAGGCAGGAGTCCTGACGTCGCTGAACAAACACGGGTGAGGAAGGGCCATCCCCGTCGTAACTCGAGAATATACCCCAGATTCCCGCTGCAACTCGAGAAAAACCGTGAGACTTCCCCCTCGCCACGAAATGAGGCCCGATTCCCCTGCACTGCGTGCAGAGCAATTCCATGTTGCACATCACACATGAAAGGAGCCTTGATTACCATGATCGCACTCCAGAGAAACCCCAAGAACACTATTTCAAGGCTAGAAGTATTCTGAGGTCACTGTAGCAACACGAAAGAGCTCCGTAGACCACATATCAACTCGAGATGAGAGGTTAGTCCCTGGCTTCGAATCCAGAGGAATACCAACTTACCACAAGCACCTCAAGAGGAGGCTTCTCTCAGCTCTAGGTATGTGAGAGGGACCCTGAGTTTGCCGCCTCAAGTGGAATGGACACCGCGATGCCCTGACTCGAAATAAGGCCGGATATCCCTGCAGTGACTTGAATGCAGGCTCGTCTTGCATCTCCCAAGATGAAAGGATGTCTGAATCCCCTGTGGAGACCACAGAGAAAGACCTAGTTCCCCACCTCATCGCGACCGGAGGCCTCACATCCTTTGAAAACTCCAGAGGTACGCGGAGATCAGTGTCTCCAAAGGAGACGATGCCTGACTCCTCGTGAAACTTGACAGGAGTCCCAGGATTCCTGTGGCACGTTGAAAGGGACCCTTGGTCTCCCGCCTCAGCTGGAGAGGCGTCCCAATTGCCCTGCCAAGCCTCGAAGAGAATCCCGAATTGTCCCACGCAACTAGGCAGGAGTCCTGACGTCGCTGAACAAACACGTGTGTGATAGGGCCATCCCCGTCGTAACTCGAGAATATACCCCAGGTTCCTGCCGCAACTCGAGTAAAACCATGAGACTTCCCCCTCGCCGCGAGATGAGGCCCGATTCCCCTGCACTGCGTGCAGAGCAATTCCGTGTTGCACATCACACATGAAAGTAGACTTGTTTTCCTTGATGGCACTCAAGAGAAACCCCAAGAACACTGTTTCAAGGCTAGAGGGATCCTGAGGTCACTGTAGCAACACGAAAGAGCTCCGTGGGCCAAAAATCAACTCGAGATGAGAGGTTAGTCCCTGGCTTCGACTCCAGAGGAATACCACCTTACCACAAGCACCTCAAGAGAAGGCTTCTCTCAGCTCTAGGTATGTGAGAGGGACCCTGAATTTGTGGCCTCAAGTGGAATGGACACCGCGATGCCCTGACTCGAAATAAGGCCGGATATCCCTGCAGTGACTTGAATGCAGGCTCGTCTTGCATCTCCAAAGATGAAAGGATGTATGAATCCCCTGTGGAGACCACAGAGAAAGACCTAGTTCCCCACCTCATCGCGACCGGAGGCCTCATATCATTTGAAAACTACAGAGGTATGCGGAGATCAGTGCCTCCAAAGCAGACGATGCCTGACGCCTCGTGAAACTTGATAGGAGTCCCAGGATTCCTGTGGCATGTGGATAGGGACCCTTGGTCTCCCGCCTCAGGTGGAGAGGCGTCCCAATTGCCCTGCCAAGCCTCGAGGAGAATCCCGAGTTGTCTCTCGGAACTAGGCAGGAGTCTGACGTCGCTGGACAAACACGTGTGTGGAAGGGCCATCCCCGTCGTAACTCGAGAATATACCCCAGGTTCCCATCGCAACTCGAGAAAAACCATGAGACTTCCCCCTCGCCACGATATGAGGCCCGATTCCCCTGCACTGGTTGCACAGCAATTCCGTGTTGCACATCACACATGAAAGGAGCCTTGATTTCCTTGATGGCACTCCAGAGAAACCCCAAGAACACTGTTTCAAGGCTAGAGGGATCCTGAGGTCACTGTAGCAACATGAAAGAGCTCCGTGGACCACAAATCAACTGGAGATGAGAGGTTAGTCCCTGGCTTCGACTCCAGAGGAATACCTCGTTACCACAAGCACCTCAAGAGTAGGCTTCTCTCAGCTCTAGGTATGTGAGAGGGACCCTGAGTTTGCGGCCTCAAGTGGAATGGACACCGCGATGCCCTGACTCGAAATAAGGCTGGATATCCCTGCAGTGACTTGAATGCAGGCTCGTCTTGCATCTGCCAACGCGAAAGGATGTCTGAATCCCCTGTGGAGACCACAGAGAAAGACCTAGTTCCCCACCTCATCGCGACCGGAGGCCTCACATCCTTTGAATACTCCAGAGGTAGGCGGAGATCAGTGTCTCCAAAGGAGACGATGCCTGACTCCTCGTGAAACTTGATAGGAGTCCCAGGATTCCTGTGGCACGTGGAAAGGGACCCTTGGTCTCCCGTCTCAGCTGCAGTGTCGTCCCAATTGCCCTGTCAAGCCTCGAGGATTATCCCGAGTTGTCCCTCGCAACTAGCCAGGAGTCCTGACGTCGCTGAAAAAACACGTGTGTGGAAGGGCCATCCCCGTCGTAACTCGAGAATATACCCCAGGTTCCCGCCGCAACTCGAGAAAAACCATGAGACTTCCCCCTCGCCGTGAGATGAGGCCCGATTCCCCTGCACTGCGTGCAGAGCAATTCCGTGCTGCACATCACACATGAAAGGAGCCTTGATTTCCTTGATGGCACTCCAGAGAAACCCCAAGAACACTGTTTCAAGGCTAGAGGGATCCTGAGGTCACTGTAGCATCACGAAAGAGCTCCGTGGGCCAAAAATCAACTCGAGATGAGAGGTTAGTCCCTGGCTTCAACTCCAGAGGAAAACCACCTTACCACAAGCACCTCAAGAGGAGGCTTCTCTCAGCTCTAGGTATGTGAGAGGGACCCTGCGTTTGCAGCCTCAAGTGGAATGGACACCGCGAAGCCCTGACTCGAAATAAGGCCGGATATCCCTGCAGTGACTTGAATGCAGGCTCGTCTTGCATCTCCCAAGACGAAAGGATGTCTGAATCCCCTGTGGAGACCACGGAGAAAGACCTAGTTCCCCACCTCATCGCGACCGGAGGCCTCACATTCTTTGAAAACTCCAGAGGTACGCGGAGATCAGTGCCTCCAAAGGAGATGATAACTGACTCCTCGTGAAACTTGATAGGAGTTCCAGAATTCCTGTGGCACGTGGAAAGGGAAACTTGGTCTCCCCCCTCAGCTGGAGAGGCGTTCCAATTGCCCTGCCAAGCCTCGAGGAGAATCCCGAGTTGTCCCTCGCAAGTAGGCAGGAGTCCTGACGTCGCTGAAGAAACACGTGTGTGGAAGGGCCATCCCCGTCGTAACTCGAGAATATACCCCAGGTTCCCGCCGCAACTCGAGAAAAACCATGAGACTTCCCCCTCGCCGCGAGATGAGGCCCGATTCCCCTGCACTGCGTGCAGAGCAATTCCGTGTTGCACATCACACAGGAAAGGAGCCTTGATTTCCTTGAAGGCACTCCAGAGAAACCCCAGAACACTGTTTCAAGGCTAGAGGGATCCTGAGGTCACTGTAGCAACACCAAAGAGCACCGTGGACCACAAAACAACTTGAGATGAAAGGTTAGTCCCTGGCTTCGACTTCAGAGGAATACCACCTTACCACAAGCACCTCAAGAGGAGGCTTCTCTCAGCCCTAAGTATGTGAGAGGGACCCTGAATTTTACAGCCTCAAGTGGAATGGACACCGCCATGCCCTGACTCAAAGTAAGGGGGGATATCCCTGCAGTGACTTGAATGCAGGCTCGTCTTTCATCTCCCAAGATGAAAAGATGTCTGAATCCCCTGTGGAGACCACAGAGAAAGACCTAGTTCCCCACCTCATCCCGACCGGAGGCCTCACATCCTTTGAAAACTCCAGAGGGACGCGGAGGTCAGTGCCTCCAAAGGAGACGATGCCTGACTCCTCGTGAATCTTGATAGGAGTCTCAGAATTCCTGTGGCACGTATAAAGGGACACTTGGTCTCCCGCCTCAGCTGGAGAGGCGTCCCAATTGCCCTGCCAAGCCTCTAGGAGAATCCCGAGTTGTCCCTCCCAACTAGGCAGGAGTCCTGACGTCGCTGAACAAACACGTGTGTGGAAGGGCCATCCCCGTCGTAACTCGAGAATATACCCCAGGTTTCCGCCGCAAATTGAGGAAAACCATGAGACTTCCCCCTCGCCGCGAGATGAGGCTCGATTCCCGTGCACTGCGTGCAGAGCAATGCCGTGTTGCACATCACACAGGAAAGGAGCCTTGATTTCCTTGATGGCACTCCAGAGAAACCCCAACAACACTGTTTCAAGGCTAGAGGGATCCTGAGGTCACTGTAGCACCAAGAAACAGCACCGTGAACCAAAAATCAACTCGAGATGAGAGGTTAGTCGCCAGCTTCGACTTCAGAGGTATACCACCTTACCACAAGCACCTCAAGAGGAGGCTTCTCTCAGCTCTAGGTATGTGAGAGGGACCCTGAGTTTGCGGCCTCAAGTGGATGAACACCGCGATGCCCTTACTCGAAGTAAGGCTGGATATCCCTGCAGTGACTTGAATGCAGGCTCGTCTTGCATCTCCCAAGACGAAAGGATGTCTGAATCCCCTGTGGAAACCACGGAGAAAGACCTAGTTCCCCACCTCCTCGCGACCGGAGGCCTCACATCCTTTGAAAACTCCAGAGGGACGTGGAGATCAGTGCCTCCAAAGGAGATGATGCCTGACTCCTCGTGAAACTTGATAGGAGTCCCAGGATTCCTGTTGCACGTGAAAGGGAGCCTTGGTGTCCCGCCTCAGCTGGAGAGTCGCCCCAATTTCCCTGCCAAGCCTCGAGGAGAATCCCGAGTTGTCCCTCGCAACAAGGGAGGAGTCCTGACGTCGCTGAACAAACACGTGTGTGGAAGTGCCATCCCCATCGTAACTCGAGAATATACCCCAGGTTCCCTCCGCAACTCGAGAAAAACCATGAGACTTCCCCCTCGCCGCGAGATGAGGCCCGATTCCCCTGCATTGCGTGCAGAGCAATGCCGTGTTGCACATCACACAGGAAGGGAGCCTTGATTTCCTTGATGGCACTCCAGAGAAACCCCAAGAACACTGTTTCAGCGCTAGAGGGACTCTGAGGTCACTGTAGCAGCACGAAAGAGCTCTGGGGACCACAAATCAACTTGAGATGAGAGGTTAGTCCCTGGATTCGACTCCAGAGGAATACCACCTTACCACAAGCACCTCAAGAGGAGGATTCTCTCAGGTATAGGTATGTGAGAGGGACCCTGAGTTTGCGGCCTCAAGTGGAATGGACACCGCGATGCCCTGACTCGAAATAAGGCCGGATATCCCTGCAATGACTTGAATGCAGGCTCGTCTTGCATCTCCCAAGACGAAAGGATGTCTGAATCCCCTGTGGAGACCACAGAGAAAGACCTATTTCCCCACCTCATCGCGACCGGAGGCCTCACATCATTAAAAACTCCAGAGGGACGCGGAGATCAGTGCCTCCAAAGGAGACAATGCCTGACTCCTCGTGAAACTTGATAGGAGTCCCAGGATTCCTGTGGCACGTGGAAAGGGACACTTAGTTTCCCGCCTCAGCTGGAGAGGCGTCCCAATTGCCCTGCCAAGCCTCGAGGAGAATCCCGAGTTGTCCCTCGCAACTAGGCAGGAGTCCTGACGTCGCAGAACAAACACGTGTGTGGAAGGGCCATCCCCGTCTTAACTCGAGAATATACCCCAGGTTCCCGCCGCAACTCGAGAAAAGCCATGAGACTTCCCCCTCGCCACGAGATGAGGCCCGATTCCCCTGCACTGCGTGCAGAGCAATGCCGTGTTGCACATCACACAGGAAAGGAGCCTTGATTTCCTTGATGGCACTACAGAGAAAGCCCAAGAACACTCTTTCAAGGCTAGAGGGATCCTGAGGTCACTGTAGTAACACGAAAGAACTCCGTGGATCAAAAATCAACTCGAGATGAGAGGTTAGTCCCTGGCTTCGACTCCAGAGGAATACCACCTTACCAAAAGCACCTCAAGAGGAGGCTTCTCTCAGCTCTAGGTATATGAGAGGGACCCTGAGTTTGCGGCCTCAAGTGGATTGAACACCGTGATGCCCTGACTCGAAGTAAGGCTGGATATCCCTGCAGTGACTTGAATGCAGGCTCGTCTTGCATCTCCCAAGACGAAAGGATGTCTGAATCCCCTGTGGAAATCACGGAGAAAGACCTAGTTCCCCACCTCCTCGCGACCGGAGGCCTCACATCCTTTGAAAACTTCAGAGGGACGCGGAGATCAGTGCCTCCAAAGGAGATGCTGCCTGACTTCTCGTGAAACTTGATAGGAGTCCCAGGATTCCTGTGGCATGTGGAAAGGGAGCCTTGGTGTCCCGCCTCAGCTGGAGAGGCGTCCCAATTGCCCTGCCAAGCCTCGAGGAGAATCCCGAGTTGTCCCTCGCAACTAGGCAGGAGTCCTGACATCGCTGAACAAACACGTGTGTGGAAGGGCCATCCCCGTCGTAACTCGAGAATATACCCCAGGTTCCCGCCGCAACTCGAGAAAAGCCATGAGACTTCCCCCTGGCCACGATATGAGGCCCGATTCCCCTGCACTGCTTGCAGAGCAATGCCGTGTTGCACATCACAAAGGAAAGGAGCCTTGATTTCCTTGTTGGCACTCCAGAGAAAACCCAAGAACACTGTTTCAAGGCTAGAGGGATCCTGAGGTCACTGTAGCAACATCAAAGAGCAACGTGGATCAAAAATCAACTCGAGATGATAGGTTAGTCCCTGGCTTCGACTCCAGAGGAATACCACCTTACCACAAGCACCTCAAGAGGAGGATTCTCTCAGGTATAGGTATGTGAGAGGGACCCTGAGTTTGCGGCCTCAAGTGGAATGGACACCGCGATGCCCTGACTCGAAATAAGGCCGGATATCCCTGCAATGACTTGAATGCAGGCTCGTCTTGCATCTCCCAAGACGAAAGGATGTCTGAATCCCCTGTGGAGACCACAGAGAAAGACCTATTTCCCCACCTCATCGCGACCGGAGGCCTCACATCATTAAAAACTCCAGAGGGACGCGGAGATCAGTGCCTCCAAAGGAGACGATGCCTGACTCCTCGTGAAACTTGATAGGAGTCCCAGGATTCCTGTGGCACGTATAAGGGGACCCTTGGTCTCCCGCCTCAGCTGGAGAGGCGTCCCAATTGCCCTGCCAAGCCTCGAGGAGAATCCCGAGTTGTCCCTCCCAACTAGGCAGGGGTCCTGACGTCGCTGAACAAACACGTGTGTGGAAGGGCCATCCCCGTCGTAACTCGAGAATATACCCCAGGTTTCCGCCGCAAATTGAGGAAAACCATGAGACTTCCCCCTCGCCGCGAGATGAGGCTCGATTCCCGTGCACTGCGTGCAGAGCAATGCCGTGTTGCACATCACACAGGAAAGGAGCCTTGATTTCCTTGATGGCACTCCAGAGAAACCCCAACAACACTGTTTCAAAGCTAGAGGGATCCTGAGGTCACTGTAGCAACACGAAAGAGCTCCGAGGACCAAAAATCAACTCGAGATGAGAGGTTAGTCCCTGGCTTCGACTTCAGAGGTATACGACCTTACCACAAGCACCTCAAGAGGAGGCTTCTCTCAGCGCTAGGTATGTGAGAGGGACCCTGAGTTTGCGGCCTCAAGTGGATGAACACCGCGATGCCCTGACTCGAAGTAAGGCTGGATATCCCTGCAGTGACTTGAATGCAGGCTCGTCTTGCATCTCCCAAGACGAAAGGATGTCTGAATCCCCTGTGGAAACCACGGAGAAAGACCTAGTTCCCCACCTCCTCGCGACCGGAGGCCTCACATCCTTTGAAAACTCCAGAGGGACGCGGAGATCAGTGCCTCCAAAGGAGATGCTGCCTGACTGCTCGTGAAACTTGATAGGAGTCCCAGGATTCCTGTGGCATGTGGAAAGGGAGGCTTGGTGTCCCGCCTCAGCTGGAGAGGCGTCCCAATTGCCCTGCCAAGCCTCGAGGAGAATCCCGAGTTGTCCCTCGCAACTAGGCAGGAGTCCTGACATCGCTGAACAAACACGTGTGTGGAAGGGCCATCCCCGTCGTAACTGGAGAATATACCCCAGGTTCCCGCCGCAACTCGAGAAAAGCCATGAGACTTCCCCCTCACCACGAGATGAGGCCCGATTCCCCTGCACTGCTTGCAGAGCAATGCCGTGTTGCACATCACAAAGGAAAGGAGCCTTGATTTCCTTGTTGGCACTCCAGGGAAACCCCAAGAACACTGTTTCAAGGCTAGAGGGATCCTGAGGTGAATGTAGCAACATCAAAGAGCAACGTGGACCACAAATCAACTCAAGATGAGAGGTTAGCCCCTGGCTTCGACTCCAGGGAATACCACCTTACCACAAGCACCTCAAGAGGAGGCTTCTCTCAGCTCTAGGTATGTGAGAGGGATCCTGAATTTGCAGCCTCAAGTGGAATGGACACCTCCATGCCCTGACTCAAAGTAAGGGGGGATATCCCTGCAGTGACTTGAATGCAGGCTCGTCTTGCATCTCCCAAGATGAAAAGTTGTCTGAATCCCCTGTGGAGACCACAGAGAAAGACCTAGTTCCCCACCTCATCCCGACCGGAGGCCTCACATCCTTGGAAAACTCCAGAGGGACGCGGAGGTCAGTGCCTCCAAAGGAGACGATGCCTGACTCCTCGTGAAGCTTGATAGGAGTCCCAGGATTCCTGTGGCACGTATAAAGGGACCCTTGGTCTCCCGCCTCAGCTGGAGAGGCGTCCCAATTGCCCTGCCAAGCCTCGAGGAGAATCCCGAGTTGTCCCTCCCAACTAGGCAGGGGTCCTGACGTCGCTGAACAAACACGTGTGTGGAAGGGCCATCCCCGTCGTAACTCGAGAATATACCCCAGGTTTCCGCCGCAAATTGAGGAAAACCATGAGACTTCCCCCTCGCCGCGAGATGAGGCTCGATTCCCGTGCACTGCGTGCAGAGCAATGCCGTGTTGCACATCACACAGGAAAGGAGCCTTGATTTCCTTGATGGCACTCCAGAGAAACCCCAACAACACTGTTTCAAGGCAAGAGGGATCCTGAGGTCACTGTAGCAACACGAAAGAGCTCCGAGGACCAAAAATCAACTCGAGATGAGAGGTTAGTCCCTGGCTTCGACTCCAGAGGAATACCCCCTTACCACAAGCACCTCTAAGAGGAGGATTATCTCAGCACTACGTATGTGAGAGGGACCTTGAGTTTGCGGCCTCAAGTGGAATGGACACCGCGATGCCCTGACTCGAAATAAGGCCGGATATCCCTGCAGTGACTTAAATGCAGGCTCGTCTTGCATCTCCCAAGACAAAAGGATTTCTGAATCCCCTGTGGAGACCACAGAGAAAGACCTAGTTCCCCACCTCATCGCAACCGGAGGCCTCACATCCTTTGAAAACTCCAGAGGGATGCGGAGATCAGTGCCTCCAAAGGAGATGCTGCCTGACTCCTCGTGAAACTTGATAGGAGTCCCAGGATTCCTGAGGCACGTGGAAAGGGACCCTTGGTCTCCAGCCTCAGGTGCAGAGGCGTCCCAATTGCCCTGACACACCTCGAGAAGAATCCCGATTTGTCCCTCGCAACTAGGCAGGAGTCCTGACGTCACTGAACAAACACGGGTGTGGAAGGGCCATCCCCGTCGTTACTCGAGAATATACCCCAGGTTCCCGCCGCAACTCGAGAAAAACCATGAGACTTCCCCCTCGCCGCGAGATGAGGCCCGATTCCCCTGCACTGCCTGCAGAGCAATGCCGTGTTGCACATCACACAGGAAAGGAGCCTTGATTTCCTTGATGGCACTCCAGAGAAACCCCAAGAACACTGTTTCAAGGCTAGATGGATCCTGAGGTCACTGTAGCACCAAGAAAGAGCTCCGTGAACCAAAAATCAACTCGAGATGAGAGGTTAGTCGCCAGCTTCGACTTCAGAGGTATACCACCTTACCACAAGCACCTCAAGAGGAGGATTCTCTCAGCTCTGGGTATGTGAGAGGGACCCTGAGTTTGCGGCCTCAAGTGGAATGGACACCGCGATGCCCTGACTCGAAATAAGGCCGGATATCCCTGCAGTGACTTGAATGCAGGCTCGTCTTGCATCTCCCAAGACGAAAGGATGTCTGAATCCCCTGTGGAGACCACAGAGAAAGACCTAGTTCCCCACCTCAACGCGACCAGAGGCCTCACATCCTTTGAAAACTCCAGAGGGACGCGGAGATCAGTGCCTCCAAAGGAGACAATGCCTGACTCCTCGTTAATCTTGATAGGATACCCAGGATTCCTGTGGCACGTGGAAAGGGACACTTAGTTTCCCGCCTCAGCTGGAGAGGCGTCCCAATTGCCCTGCCAAGCCTCGAGGAGAATCCCGAGTTGTCCCTCGCAACTAGGCAGGAGTCCTGACGTCGCTGAACAAACACGTGTGTGGAAGGGCCATGCCCGTCTTAACTCGAGAATATACCCCAGGTTCCCGCCGTAACTCGAGAAAAACCATGAGACTTCCCCCTCGCCGCGAGATGAGGCCCGATTCCTCTGCACTGCGTGCAGAGCAATGCCGTGTTGCACATCACACAGGAAAGGAGCCTTGATTTCCTTGATGGCACTCCAGAGAAACCCCAAGAACACTGTTTCAAGGCTAGAGGGATCCTGAGGTCACTGTAGCAGCATGAAAGAGCTCCGTGGACCAAGAATCAACTCGAGATGAGAGGTTAGTCCCTGGCTTCGACTCCAGAGGAATACCACCTTACCAAAAGCACCTCAAGAGGAGGCTTCTCTCAGCTCTTGGTATGTGAGAGGGACCCTGAGTTTGCGGCCTCAAGTGGAATGGACACGGGGATGCCCTGATTCGAAATAGGGAAGGATATTCCAGCAGTGACTTGAATGCAGGCTCGTCTTGCATCTCCCAAGACGAAAGGATGTCTGAATCCCCTGTGGAGACCACAGAGAAAGACCTAGTTCCCACCTCATGGCGACCGGAGGCCTCACATCCTTTGAAAACTCCAGAAGGACGGGAAGATCAGTGCCTGCATAGGAGACGATGCCTGACTCCTCGTGAAACTTGATAGGAGTCCCAGGATTCCTGTGGAACTTGGAAAGCGACCCTTGGTCTCCCGCCTCAGCTGGAGAGGCGTTCCAATTGCCCTGTCAAGCCTCGAGGAGAATCCCGAGTTGTCCCTCGCAACTAGGCAGGAGTCCTGACGTCGCTGAACAAACACGTGTGTGGAAGGGCCATCCCCGTCTTAACTCGAGAATATACCCCAGGTTCCCGCCGCAACTCGAGAAAAACCATGAGACTTCCCCCTCGCCGCCAGATGAGGCCCGATTCCCCTGCACTGCGTGCAGAGCAATGCCGTGTTGCACATCACACAGGAAAGGAGCCTTGATTTCCTTGATGGCACTCCTTAGAAAGCCCAAGAACACTGTTTCAAGGCTAGAGGGATCCTGAGGTCAATGCAGCAACACGAAAGAACTCCGTGGACCAAAAATCAACTCGAGATGAGAGGTTAGTCCCTGGCTTCGACTCCAGAGGAATACCACCTTACCACAAGCACCTCAAGAGGAGGCTTCTCTTAGCTCTAGGTATGTGAGAGGGACCCTGAGTTTGCGGCCACAAGTGGAATGGATACCTCGATGCCCTGACTCAAAATAAGGCCGGATATCTCTGCAGTGACATGAAAGCAGGCTCGTCTTGCATCTCCCAAGACGAAAGGATGTCTGCATCCTCTGTGGAGACTGCAGAGAAAGACCTAGTTCCCCACTCATCGCGACCGGAGGCCTCACATCCTTTGAAAACTCCAGAGGGACGCGGAGATCAGTGCCTCCAATGGAGACGATGCCTGACTCCTCGTGAAACTTGATAGGAGTCCCAGGATTCCTGTGGCACGGGGAAAGGGACCCTTGGTCTCCCTCCTCAGCTTGAGAGGCGTCCCAATTGCCCTGCCAAGCCTCGAGGAGAATCCCGAGTTGTCCCTCGCAAGTAGGCAGGAGTCTTGACGTCGCTGATCAAACACGTGTGTGGAAGGGCCATCCCCATCGTAACTCAAGAATATACCCCAGGTTCCCGCCGCAACTCGAGAAAAACCATGAGACTTACCCCTCGCCGCGAGATGAGACCCGATTCCCCTGCACTGCGTGCAGAGCTATGCCACGTTGCACATCACACAGGAAAGGAGCCTTGATTTCCTTGATGACACTCCAGAGAAACCCCAAGAACACTGTTTCAAGGCTAGAGGGATCCTGAGGTCACTGTAGCAACACGAAAGAGTTCCGTGGACCCAAAATCAACTCAAGATGAGAGGTTAGTCCCTGGTTTCGACTCCAGAGGAATACCACCTTACCACAAGCAAATCAAGAGGAGGCTTCTCTCAGCTCTAGGTATGTGAGAGGGACACTGAGTTTGCGGCCTCAAGTGGAATGGACACCGCGATGCCCTGACTCGAAATAAGACAGGATAACCCTGCAGTGACTTGAATGCAGGCTCGTCTTGCATCTCCCAAGACGAAAGGATGTCTGAATCCCCTGTGGAAACCACAGAGAAAGACCTAGTTCCCCACCTCATCGCGACCGGAGGCCTCACATCCTTGGAAAACTCCAGAGTTACGCGGAGATCAGTGCCTCCAAAGGAGACGATGCCTGACTCCTCGTGAATCTTGATAGGAGTCCCAGGATTCCTGTGGCACGTGGAAAGGGACCCTTGGTCTCCCGCCTCAGCTGGAGAGGCGTCCCAATTGCCCTGCCAAGCCTCGAGGAGAATCCCGAGTTGTCCCTCGCAACTAGGCAGGAGTCCTGACGTCGCTGAACAAACACGTGTGTGGAAGGGCCATCCCAGTCGTAACTCGAGAATATACCCCAGGTTCCCACGGCAACTCGACAAAAACCATGAGACTTCCCACTCGCCGCGAGATGTGGCCCGATTCCCGTGCACTGCGTGCAGAGCAATGCCGTGTTGCACATCACACAGGAAAGGAGCCTTGATTTCCTTGATGGCACTCCAGAGAAACCCCAAGAACACTGTTTCAAGGCTAGAGGGATCCTAAGGTCACTGTAGCAACACGAAAGAGCTCCGTGAACTAAAAATCAACTCGAGATGAGAGTTTAGTCCCTGGCTTCGACTCCAGAGGAATACCATCTTACCACAAGCACCTCAAGAGGATGCTTCTCTCAGCTCTAGGTATGTGAACGGGACCCTGAGTTTGTGGCCTCAAGTGGAATGGACACCGCAATGCCCTGACTCGAATTAAGGCGAGATATGCCTGCAGTGACTTGAATGAAGGTTCGTCTTGCATCTCAAAAAACGAAAGTATGTCTGAATCCCCTGTGGATACCACAGAGAAAGACCTAGTTCCCCACCTCATCGCGACCGGAGGCCTCACATCCTTTGAAAACTCCAGAGGGACGCGGAGTTCAGTGCCTCCAAAGGAGACGAAGCCTGACTGCTCGTGAAACTTGATAGGAGTCCCTGGATTCCTGTGGCACGTGGAAAGGGATCCTTGGTCTCCCGTCTCAGCTGGAGAGGCGTCCCAATTGCCCTGCCAAGCCTCAAGGAGAATCCCGAGTTGTCCCTCGCAACTAGGCAGGAGTCCTGACGTCGCTGAACAAACACCTGTGTGGAAGGGCCATCCCCGTCGTAACTCGAGAATATACCCCAGGTACCCGCTGCACCTCGAGAAAAACCATGATACTTTCCCCTCGCCGCGAGATGAGGCCCGATTTCCCTGCACTGCGTGCAGAGCAATGCCGTGTTGCACATCACACAGGAAAGGAGCCTTGATTTCCTTGATGGCACTCCAGAGAAAGCCCAAGAACACTGTTTCAAGGCTATAGGGATCCTGAGGTCACTGTAGCAACACGAAAGAGCTCCGTGGACCAAAAATCAACTCGAGATGAGAGGTTAGTCCCTGGCTTCGACTCCAGAGGAATACCACCTTACCACAAGCACCTCAAGAGGAGGCTTCTCTCAGCTCTAGGTATGTGAGAGGGACCCTGAGTTTGCGGCCTCAAGTGGAATGGACACCGCGATGCCCTGACTCGAAATAAGGCCGGATATCCCTGCAGTGACTTGAATGCAGGCTCGTCTTGCATCTCCCAAGACGAAAGGTTGTCTGAATCCACTGTGGAGACCACAGAGAAAGACCTAGTTCCCCACCTCATCGCGACCGGAGGCCTCACATCCTTTGAAAACTCCAGAGGGATGCGGAGATCAGTGCCTCCAAAGGAGACGATGCCTGACTCCTCGTGAAACTTGATATGAGACCCAGGATTCCTGTGGCACGTGGAAAGGGACCCTTGGTCTCCCGCCTCAGCTGGAGAGGCATCCCAAATGCCCTGCCAAGCCTCGAGGAGAATCCCGAGTTGTCCCTCGCAACTAGGCAGGAGTCCTGACGTCGCTGAACAAACAGGTGTGTGGAAGGGCCATCCCCGTCGTAACTCGAGAATATACCCCAGGTTCCCGCCGCAACTCGAGAAAAACCATGAGACTTCCCCCTCGCCGCGAGATGAGGCGCGATTCCCCTGCACTGCGTGCAGAGCAATGCCGTGTTGCACATCACACAGGAAAGGAGCCTTGATATCCTTGATGGCACTCCAGAGAAACCCCAAGAACACTGTTTCAAGGCTAGAGGGATCCTGAGGTCACTGTAGCAACACGAAAGAGCTCGGTGGACCAAAAATCAACTCGAGATGAGAGGTTAGTCCCTGGCTTCGACTCCAGAGGAATACCACCTTACCACAAGCACCTCAAGAGGAGGCTTCTCTCAGCTCTAGGTATGTGAGCGGGACCCTGAGTTTGTGGCCTCAAGTGGAATGGACACCGCGATGCCCTGACTCGAAATAAGGCCAGATATGCCTGCAGTGACTTGAATGAAGGTCCGTCTTGCATCTCTAAAGACGAAAGTATGTCTGAATCCCCTGTGGAGACCACAGAGAAAGACCTAGTTCCCCACCTCATCGCGACCGGAGGCCTCACATCCTTTGAAAACTCCAGAGGGACGCGGAGATCAGTGCCTCCAAAGGAGACGATGCCTGACTCCTCGTGAAACTTGATAGGAGTCCCAGGATTCCTGCGGCACGTGGAAAGGGACCCTTGGTCTCCCGCCTCTGCTGGAGAGGCGTCCCAATTGCCCTGCCAAGCCTCGAAGAGAATCCCGAGTTGTCCCTCGCAACTAGGCAGGAGTCCTGACGTCGCTGAACAAACACGTGTGTGGAAGGGCCATCCCCGTCGTAACTCGAGAGTATACCCCAGGTTCCCGCCGCAACTCGAGAAACACCATGAGACTTCCCCCTCGCCGCGAGATGAGGCCCGATTCCCCTGCACTGCGTGCAGAGCAATGCCGTGTTGCACATCACACAGGAAAGGAGCCTTGAGATCCTTGATAGCACTCCAGAGAAACCCCAAGAACACTGTTTCAAGGCTAGAGGGATCCTGAGATCACTGTAGCAACACGAAAGAGCTCCATGGAGCACAAATCAACTCGAGATGAGAGGTTAGTCCCTGGCTTCGATTCCAGAGGAATACCACCTTACCACAAGCACCTCAAGAGGAGGCTTCTCTCAGCTCTAGGTATGTGATAGGGACCCTGAGTTTGCGGCCTCAAGTGGGATGGACACCGCGATGCCCTGACTCGAAATAAGGCCGGATATCCCTGCAGTGACTTGAATGCATGCTCGTCTTACATCTCCCAAGACGAAAGGATGTCTGAATCCCCTGTGGAGACCACAGAGAAAGACCTAGTTCCCCACCTCATCGCGACCCGAGACCTCACATTCTTTAAAAACTCCAGAGGGACGCGGAGATCAGTGCCTCCAAAGGAGACAATGCCTGACTCCTTGTGAAACTTGATAGGAGTTCCAGGATTCCTGTGGCACGTGGAAAGGGACCCTTGGTCTCCCGCCTCAGCTGGAGAGGCGTCCCAATTGCCCTGCCAAGCCTCGAAGAGAATCCCGAGTTGTCCCTCGCAACTAGGCAGGAGTCCGGACGTCGCTGAACAAACACGTGTGTGGAAGAACCATCGCCATCGTAACTCGAGAATATACCCCAGGTTCCCGCCGCAACTCGAGAAAAACCATGAGATTTACCCCTCACCGCGAGATGAGGCCCGATTCCCCTGCACTGCGTGCAGAGCAATGCCGTGTTGCACATCACACAGGAAAGGAGCCTTGATTTCTCTGATGGCACTCCAGAGAAACCCCAAGAATTCTGTTTCAAGGCTAGAGGGATCCTGAGGTCACTGTAGCAACAGGAAAGGGCTCCGTGGACCACAAATCAACTCGAGATGAGAGTTTAGTCCCTGGCTTCGACTCCAGAGGAATACCACCTTACCACAAGCACCTCAAGAGGAGGCTTCTCTCAGCTCTAGGTATGTGAGAGGGACCCTGAGTTTGCGGCCTCAAGTGGAATGGACACCGCGATGCCCTGACTCGAAATAAGGCCGGATATCCCTGCAGTGACTTGAATGCAGGCTCGTCTTGCATCTCCCAAGACGAAAGGTTGTCTGAATCCACTGTGGAGACCACAGAGAAAGACCTAGTTCCCCACCTCATCGCGACCGGAGGCCTCACATCCTTTGAAAATTCCAGAGGGATGCGGAGATCAGTGCCTCCAAAGGAGACGATGCCTGACTCCTCGTGAAACTTGATAGGAGACCCAGGATTCTTGTGGCACGTGGAAAGGGACCCTTGGTCTCCCGCCTCAGCTGGAGAGGCGTCCCAACTGCCCTGCCAAGCCTCGAGGAGAATCCCGAGTTGTCCCTCGCAACTAGGCAGGAGTCCTGACGACGCTGAACAAACACGTGTGTGGAAGGGCCATCCCCGTCGTAACTCGAGAATATACCCCAGGTTCCCGCCGCAACTCGAGAAAAACCATGAGACTTCCCCCTCGCCGCGAGATGAGGCCCGATTCCCCTGCACTGCGTGCAGAGCAATGCCGTGCTGCACATCACACATGAAGGGAGCCTTGATTTCCTTGATGGCACTCCAGAGAAAGCCCAAGAACACTGTTTCAAGGCTAGAGGGATCCTGAGGTCAATGTAGCAACCCGAAAGAGCTCCGTGGACCAAAAATCAACTCGAGATGAGAGGTTAGTCCCTGGCTTCGACTCCAGAGGAATACCACCTTACCACAAGCACCTCAAGAGGAGGCTTCTCTCAGCTCTAGGTATGTGAGAGGGACCCTGAGTTTGCGGCCTCAAGTGGAATGGACACCGCGATGCCCTGACTCGAAATAAGGCCGGATATCCCTGCAGTGACTTGAATGCAGGCTCGTCTTGCATCTCCCAAGACGAAAGGATGTCTGAATCCCGTGTGGAGACCACAGAGAAAGACCTAGTTCCCCACCTCATCGCGACCGGAGGCCTCACATCCTTTGAAAACTCCAGAGGGACGCGGAGATCAGTGCCTCCAAAGGAGACGATGCCTGACTCCTCGTGAAACTTGATAGGAGTCCCTGGATTCCTGTGGCACGTGGAAAGGGACCCTTGGTCTCCCTCCTCAGCTGGAGAGGCATCCCAATTGCCCTGCCAAGCCTCAAGGAGAATCCCGAGTTGTCCCTCGCAACTAGGCAGGAGTCCTGACATCGCTGAACAAACACGTGTGTGGAAGGGCCATCCCCGTCGTAACTCGAGAATATACCCCAGGTTCCCGCCGCAACTCGAGAAAAACCATGAGACTTCCCCCTCGCCACGAGATGAGGCCCTATTTCCCTGCACTTCGTGCAGAGCAATGCCGTGTTGCACATCACACAGGAAAGGGGCCTTGATTTCCTTGATGGCACTCCAGAGAAAGCCCAAGAACACTGTTTCAAGGCTAGAGGGATCCTGAGGTCACTGTAGCAACATGAAAGAGCTCCGTGGACCAAAAATCAACTCGAGATGAGAGTTTAGTCCCTGGCTTCGACTCCGGAGGAATACCATCTTACCACAAGCACCTCAAGAGGAGGCTTCTCTCAGCTCTAGGTATGTGAGCGGGACCCTGAGTTTGTGGCCTCAAGTGGAATGGACACCGCGATGCCCTGACTCGAAATAAGGCCAGATATGCCTGCAGTGACTTGAATGAAGGTTCGTCTTGCATCTCTAAAGACGAAAGTATGTCTGAATCCCCTGTGGACACCACAGAGAAAGACCTAGTTCCCCACTTCATCGCGACCGGAGGCCTCACATCCTTTGAAAACTCCAGAGGTACGCGGAGATCAGTGCCTCCAAAGGAGATGATGCCTGACTCCTCGTGAAACTTGATAGGAGTCGCAGGATTCCTGTGGAACGGGGAAAGGGACCCTTGGTCTCGCGCCTCAGCTGGAGAGGCGTCCCAAATTCCCTGCCAAGCCTCGAGGAGAATCCCGAGTTGTCCCTCGCAACTAGGCAGGAGTCCTGACGTCGCTGAACAAACACGTGTGTGGAAG
The DNA here is from genome assembly GCF_910594005.1 of Cervus elaphus. NCBI lineage: Eukaryota > Metazoa > Chordata > Mammalia > Artiodactyla > Cervidae > Cervus > Cervus elaphus. Next base: position 441,792 of record NW_025316705.1, on the reverse strand, counting down.
GGCCATCCCCGTCGTAACTCGAGGATATGCCCCAGGTTCCCGCCGCAACTCTAGAAAAACCATGAGACTTCCCCCTCGCCGCGAGATGAGGCCCGATTCCCCTGCACTGCGTGCAGAGCAATGCCGTGTTGCACATCACACAGGAAAGGAGCCTTGATTTCCTTGATGGCACTCCAGAGAAACCCCAAGAACACTGTTTCAAGGCTAGAGGGATCCTGAGGTCACTGTAGCAACACAAAAGAGCTCCGTGGACCAAAAAATCAACTCGAGATGAGAGTTTAGTCCCTGGCTTCGACTCCAGAGGAATACCATCTTACCACAAGCACCTCAAGAGGAGGCTTCTCTCAGCTCTAGGTATGTGAGCGGGACCCTGAGTTTGTGGCCTCAAGTGGAATGGACACCGCGATGCCCTGACTCGAAATAAGGCCAGATATGCCTGCAGTGACTTGAATGAAGGTCCGTCTTGCATCTCTAAAGACGAAAGTATGTCTGAATCCCCTGTGGAGACCACAGAGAAAGACCTAGTTCCCCACCTCATCGCGACCGGAGGCCTCACATCCTTTGAAAACTCCAGAGGGACGCGGAGATCAGTGCCTCCAAAGGAGACGATGCCTGACTCCTCGTGAAACTTGATAGGAGTCCCAGGATTCCTGCGGCACGTGGAAAGGGACCCTTGGTCTCCCGCCTCTGCTGGAGAGGCGTCCCAATTGCCCTGCCAAGCCTCGAGGAGAATCCCAAGTTGTCCCTCGCAACTAGGCTGGAGTCCTGACGTCGCTGAACAAACACGTGTGTGGAAGGGCCATCCCCGTCGTAACTCGAGAATATACCCCAGGTTCCCGCCGCAACTCGAGAAACACCATGAGACTTCCCCCTCGCCGCGAGATGAGGCCCGATTCCCCTGCACTGCGTGCAGAAAAATGCCGTGTTGCACATCACACAGGAAAGGAGCCTTGAGATCCTTGATAGCACTCCAGAGAAACCCCAAGAACACTGTTTCAAGGCTAGAGGGATCCTGAGATCACTGTAGCAACACGAAAGAGCTCCATGGAGCACAAATCAACTCGAGATGAGAGGTTAGTCCCTGGCTTCGATTCCAGAGGAATACCACCTTACCACAAGCACCTCAAGAGGAGGCTTCTCTCAGCTCTAGGTATGTGATAGGGACCCTGAGTTTGCGGCCTCAAGTGGGATGGACACCGCGATGCCCTGACTCGAAATAAGGCCGGATATCCCTGCAGTGACTTGAATGCATGCTCGTCTTGCATCTCCCAAGACGAAAGGATGTTTGAATCCCCTGTGGAGACCACAGAGAAAGACCTAGTTCCCCACCTCATCGCGACCCGAGGCCTCACATTCTTTAAAAACTCCAGAGGGACGCGGAGATCAGTGCCTCCAAAGGAGACAATGCCTGACTCCTTGTGAAACTTGATAGGAGTTCCAGGATTCCTGTGGCACGTGGAAAGGGACCCTTGGTCTCCCGCCTTAGCTGGAGAGGCGTCCCAATTGCCCTGCTAAGCCTCGAAGAGAATCCCGAGTTGTCCCTCGCAACTAGGCAGGAGTCCGGACGTCGCTGAACAAACACGTGTGTGAAAGAACCATCGCCATCGTAACTCGAGAATATACCCCAGGTTCCCGCCGCAACTCGAGAAAAACCATGAGATTTACCCCTCACCGCGAGATGAGGCCCGATTCCCCTGCACTGCGTGCAGAGCAATGCCGTGTTGCACATCACACAGGAAAGGAGCCTTGATTTCTCTGATGGCACTCCAGAGAAACCCCAAGAATTCTGTTTCAAGGCTAGAGGGATCCTGAGGTCACTGTAGCAACAGGAAAGGGCTCCGTGGACCACAAATCAACTCGAGATGAGAGTTTAGTCCCTGGCTTCGACTCCAGAGGAATACCACCTTACCACAAGCACCTCAAGAGGAGGCTTCTCTCAGCTCTAGGTATGTGAGAGGGACCCTGAGTTTGCGGCCTCAAGTGGAATGGACACCGCGATGCCCTGACTCGAAATAAGGCCGGATATCCCTGCAGTGACTTGAATGCAGGCTCGTCTTGCATCTCCCAAGACGAAAGGTTGTCTGAATCCACTGTGGAGACCACAGAGAAAGACCTAGTTCCCCACCTCATCGCGACCGGAGGCCTCACATCCTTTAAAAATTCCAGAGGGATGCGGAGATCAGTGCCTCCAAAGGAGACGATGCCTGACTCCTCGTGAAACTTGATAGGAGACCCAGGATTCTTGTGGCACGTGGAAAGGGACCCTTGGTCTCCCGCCTCAGCTGGAGAGGCGTCCCAACTGCCCTGCCAAGCCTCGAGGAGAATCCCGAGTTGTCCCTCGCAACTAGGCAGGAGTCCTGACGACGCTGAACAAACACGTGTGTGGAAGGGCCATCCCCGTCGTAACTCGAGAATATACCCCAGGTTCCCGCCGCAACTCGAGAAAAACCATGAGACTTCCCCCTCGCCGCGAGATGAGGCCCGATTCCCCTGCACTGCGTGCAGAGCAATGCCGTGCTGCACATCACACATGAAGGGAGCCTTGATTTCCTTGATGGCACTCCAGAGAAAGCCCAAGAACACTGTTTCAAGGCTAGAGGGATCCTGAGGTCAATGTAGCAACCCGAAAGAGCTCCGTGGACCAAAAATCAACTCGAGATGAGAGGTTAGTCCCTGGCTTCGACTCCAGAGGAATACCACCTTACCACAAGCACCTCAAGAGGAGGCTTCTCTCAGCTCTAGGTATGTGAGAGGGACCCTGAGTTTGCGGCCTCAAGTGGAATGGACACCGCGATGCCCTGACTCGAAATAAGGCCGGATATCCCTGCAGTGACTTGAATGCAGGCTCGTCTTGCATCTCCCAAGACGAAAGGATGTCTGAATCCCGTGTGGAGACCACAGAGAAAGACCTAGTTCCCCACCTCATCGCGACCGGAGGCCTCACATCCTTTGAAAACTCCAGAGGGACGCGGAGATCAGTGCCTCCAAAGGAGACGATGCCTGACTCCTCGTGAAACTTGATAGGAGTCCCTGGATTCCTGTGGCACGTGGAAAGGGACCCTTGGTCTCCCTCCTCAGCTGGAGAGGCGTCCCAATTGCCCTGCCAAGCCTCAAGGAGAATCCCGAGTTGTCCCTCGCAACTAGGCAGGAGTCCTGACATCGCTGAACAAACACGTGTGTGGAAGGGCCATCCCCGTCGTAACTCGAGAATATACCCCAGGTTCCCGCCGCAACTCGAGAAAAACCATGAGACTTCCCCCTCGCCACGAGATGAGGCCCTATTTCCCTGCACTTCGTGCAGAGCAATGCCGTGTTGCACATCACACAGGAAAGGGGCCTTGATTTCCTTGATGGCACTCCAGAGAAAGCCCAAGAACACTGTTTCAAGGCTAGAGGGATCCTGAGGTCACTGTAGCAACATGAAAGAGCTCCGTGGACCAAAAATCAACTCGAGATGAGAGTTTAGTCCCTGGCTTCGACTCCGGAGGAATACCATCTTACCACAAGCACCTCAAGAGGAGGCTTCTCTCAGCTCTAGGTATGTGAGCGGGACCCTGAGTTTGTGGCCTCAAGTGGAATGGACACCGCGATGCCCTGACTCGAAATAAGGCCAGATATGCCTGCAGTGACTTGAATGAAGGTTCGTCTTGCATCTCTAAAGACGAAAGTATGTCTGAATCCCCTGTGGACACCACAGAGAAAGACCTAGTTCCCCACTTCATCGCGACCGGAGGCCTCACATCCTTTGAAAACTCCAGAGGTACGCGGAGATCAGTGCCTCCAAAGGAGATGATGCCTGACTCCTCGTGAAACTTGATAGGAGTCGCAGGATTCCTGTGGAACGGGGAAAGGGACCCTTGGTCTCGCGCCTCAGCTGGAGAGGCGTCCCAAATTCCCTGCCAAGCCTCGAGGAGAATCCCGAGTTGTCCCTCGCAACTAGGCAGGAGTCCTGACGTCGCTGAACAAACACGTGTGTGGAAGGGCCATCCCTGTCGTAACTCGAGGATATGCCCCAGGTTCCCGCCGCAACTCTAGAAAAACCATGAGACTTCCCCCTCGCCGCGAGATGAGGCCCGATTCCCCTGCACTGCGTGCAGAGCAATGCCGTGTTGCACATCACACAGGAAAGGAGCCTTGATTTCCTTGATGGCACTCCAGAGAAACCCCAAGAACACTGTTTCAAGGCTAGAGGGATCCTGAGGTCACTGTAGCAACACAAAAGAGCTCCGTGGACCAAAAATCAACTCGAGATGAGAGTTTAGTCCCTGGCTTCGACTCCAGAGGAATACCATCTTACCACAAGCACCTCAAGAGGAGGCTTCTCTCAGCTCTAGGTATGTGAGCGGGACCCTGAGTTTGTGGCCTCAAGTGGAATGGACACCGCGATGCCCTGACTCGAAATAAGGCCAGATATGCCTGCAGTGACTTGAATGAAGGTCCGTCTTGCATCTCTAAAGACGAAAGTATGTCTGAATCCCCTGTGGAGACCACAGAGAAAGACCTAGTTCCCCACCTCATCGCGACCGGAGGCCTCACATCCTTTGAAAACTCCAGAGGGACGCGGAGATCAGTGCCTCCAAAGGAGACGATGCCTGACTCCTCGTGAAACTTGATAGGAGTCCCAGGATTCCTGCGGCACGTGGAAAGGGACCCTTGGTCTCCCGCCTCTGCTGGAGAGGCGTCCCAATTGCCCTGCCAAGCCTCGAGGAGAATCCCAAGTTGTCCCTCGCAACTAGGCTGGAGTCCTGACGTCGCTGAACAAACACGTGTGTGGAAGGGCCATCCCCGTCGTAACTCGAGAATATACCCCAGGTTCCCGCCGCAACTCGAGAAACACCATGAGACTTCCCCCTCGCCGCGAGATGAGGCCCGATTCCCCTGCACTGCGTGCAGAAAAATGCCGTGTTGCACATCACACAGGAATGGAGCCTTGAGATCCTTGATAGCACTCCAGAGAAACCCCAAGAACACTGTTTCAAGGCTAGAGGGATCCTGAGATCACTGTAGCAACACGAAAGAGCTCCATGGAGCACAAATCAACTCGAGATGAGAGGTTAGTCCCTGGCTTCGATTCCAGAGGAATACCACCTTACCACAAGCACCTCAAGAGGAGGCTTCTCTCAGCTCTAGGTATGTGATAGGGACCCTGAGTTTGCGGCCTCAAGTGGGATGGACACCGCGATGCCCTGACTCGAAATAAGGCCGGATATCCCTGCAGTGACTTGAATGCATGCTCGTCTTGCATCTCCCAAGACGAAAGGATGTTTGAATCCCCTGTGGAGACCACAGAGAAAGACCTAGTTCCCCACCTCATCGCGACCCGAGGCCTCACATTCTTTAAAAACTCCAGAGGGACGCGGAGATCAGTGCCTCCAAAGGAGACAATGCCTGACTCCTTGTGAAACTTGATAGGAGTTCCAGGATTCCTGTGGCACGTGGAAAGGGACCCTTGGTCTCCCGCCTTAGCTGGAGAGGCGTCCCAATTGCCCTGCTAAGCCTCGAAGAGAATCCCGAGTTGTCCCTCGCAACTAGGCAGGAGTCCGGACGTCGCTGAACAAACACGTGTGTGAAAGAACCATCGCCATCGTAACTCGAGAATATACCCCAGGTTCCCGCCGCAACTCGAGAAAAACCATGAGACTTCCCCCTCACCGCGAGATGAGGCCCGATTCCCCTGCACTGCGTGCAGAGCAATGCCGTGTTGCACATCACACAGGAAAGGAGCCTTGATTTCCTTGATGGCACTCCAGAGAAACCCCAAGAACACTGTTTCAAGGCTAGAGGGATCCTGAGGTCACTGTAGCAACAGGAAAGAGCTCCGTGGACCAAAAATCAACTCGAAATGAGAGTTTAGTCCCTGGCTTCGACTCCAGAGGAATACCACCTTACCACAAGCACCTCAACAGGAGGCTTCTCTCAGCTCTAGGTATGTGAGAGGGATCCTGAGTTTGCGGCCTCAAGTGGAATGGACACCGTGATGCCCTGACTCGAAATAAGGCCGGATATGCCTGCAATGACTTGAATGCAGGCTCGTCTTGCATCTCCCAAGACGAAAGGATGTCTGAATCCCCTGTGGAGACCACAGAGAAAGACCTAGTTCCCCACCTCATCGCGACCGGAGGCCTCACATCCTTTGAAAACTCCAGAGGGACGCGGAGATCAGTGCCTCCAAAGGAGACGATGCCTAACTCCTCATGAAACTTGATAGGAGTCCCAGAATTCCTGTGGCATGTTGAAAGGGACCTTTGGTCTCGCGCCTCAGCTGGAGAGGCGTCCCATTTGCCCTGCCAAGCCTCGAGGAGAATCCCTAGTTGTCCCTCGCAACTAGGCCAGAGTCTTGACGTCGCTGAATAAACACGTGTGTGGAAGGGCCATCCCCGTCGTAACTCGAGAATATACCCCAGGTTCCCGCCGCAACTCGAGAAAAACGATGAGACTTCCCCCTCACCGCGAGATGAGGCCCGATTCCCCTACACTGCGTGCAGAGCAATGTCGTGTTGCACATCACACTGGAAAGGAGCCTTGATTTCCTTGATGGCACTCCAGAGAAAGCCCAAGAACAATGTTTCAAGGCTAGAGGGATCCTGAGGTCACTGTAGCAACACGAAAGAGCTCCGTGGACCAAAAATCAACTCGAGATGAGAGGTTAGTCCCTGGCTTCGACTCCAGAGGAATACCACCTTACCACAAGCACCTCAAGAGGAGGCTTCTCTCAGCTCTAGGTATGTGAGAGGGACCCTGAGTTTGCGGCCTCAAGTTGAATGGACACCGCGATGCCCTGACTTGAAATAAGGCCGGATATGCCTGCAGTGACTTGAATGCAGGCTCATCTTGCATCTCCCAATACGAAAGGATGTCTGAATCCCCTGTGGAGACCACAGATAAAGACCTAGTTCCCCACCTCATCGCGACCGGAGGCCTCACATCCTTGGAAAAATCCAGAGGGACGCGGAGATCAGTGCCTCCAAAGGAGACGATGCCTGACTCCTCGTGAAACTTGATAGGAGTCCCAGGATTCCTGTGGCACGTGGAAAGGGACCCTTGGTCTCCCGCCTCAGCTGGAGAGGCGTCCCAATTGCCCTGCCAAGCCTCGAGGAGAATCGCAAGTTGTCCCTCGCTACTAGGCAGGAGTCCTGACGTCGCTGAACAAACACGTGTGTGGAAGGGCCATCCCCGTCGTAACTCGAGAATATACCCCAGATTCCCGCCGCAACTCGAGAAACACCATGAGACTTCCCCCTCGCCGCGAGATGAGACCCGATTCCCCTGCACTGCGTGCAGAGCAATGCCGTGTTGCACATCACACAGGAAAGGAGCCTTGATTTCCTTGATGGCACTCCAGAGAAACCCCAAGAACACTGTTTCAAGGCTAGAGGGATCCTGAGGTCTCTGTAGCAACAGGAAAGAGCTCCGTGGACCAGAAATCAACTCGAGATGAGAGTTTAGTCCCTGGCTTCAACTCCAGAGGAATACCACCTTACCACAAGCACCTCAAGAGGAGGATTCTCTCAGCTCTAGGTATGTGAGAGGGACCCTGAGTTTGCGGCCTCAAGTGGAATGGACACCGCGATGCCCTGACTTGAAATAAGGCCGTATATCCCTGCAGTGACTTGAATGCAGGCTCGTCTTGCATCGCCCAAGACAAAATGTTGTCTGAATCCCCTGTGGAGACCACAGAGAAAGACCTAGTTCCCCACCTCATCGCGACCGGAGGCCTCACATCCGTTGAAAACTCCAGAGGAATGCGGAGATCAGTGCCTCCAAAGGAGACGATGCCTGACTCCTTGTGAAACTTGATAGGAGTCCCAGGATTTCTGTGGCACGTGGAAAGGGACCCTTGGTCTCCCGCCTCAGCTGGAGAGGCGTCCCAATTGCCCTGCCAAGCCTCGAGGAGAATTCCGAGTTGTCCCTCGCAACTAGGCAGGAGTCCTGACGGCGCTGAACAAACACGTGGGTGGAAGGGCCATCCCCGTCGTAACTGGAGAATATACCCCAGGTTCCCGCCGCAACTCGAGAAAAACCATGAGACTTCCCCCTCGCCGCCAGATGAGGCCCGATTCCCCTGCACTGCGTGCAGAGCAATGCCGTGTTGCACATCACACAGGAAAGAAGCCTTGATTTCCTTGATGGCACTCCAGAGAAAGCCCAAGAACACTGTTTCAAGGCTAGAGGGATCCTGAGGTCACTGTAGCAACACGAAAGAGCTCCGTGGACCAAAAATCAACTCGAGATGAGAGGTTAGTCCCTGGCTTCGACTCCAGAGGAATACCACCTTACCACAAGCACCTCAAGAGGAGGCTTCTCTCAGCTCTAGGTATGTGAGAGGGACCCTGAGTTTGCGGCCTAAAGTGGAATGGACACCGCGATGCCCTGACTCGAAATAAGGCCAGATATCCCTGCAGTGACTTGAATGCAGGCTCGTCTTGCATCTCCCAAGACGAAAGGATGTCTGAATCCCCTGTGGAGACCACGGAGAAAGACCTAGTTCCCCACCTCATCGCGACCGGAGGCCTCACATCCTTTGAAAATTCCAGAGGGACGCGGAGACCAGTGCCTCCAAAGGAGACGATGCAAGACTCCTCGTGGAACTTGATAGGAGTCCCAGGATTCCTGTGGCACGTGGAAAGGGACCCTTGGTCTACCGCCTCAGCTGGAGAGGCGTCCCAATTGCCCTGCCAAGCCTCGAGGAGAATCCCGAGTTGTCCCTCTCAACTAGGCAGCAGTCCTGACGTCGCTGAACAAACACGTGTGTGGAAGGGCCATCCCCGTCGTAACTCGAGAATATACCCCAGGTTCCCGCCGCAACTCGTGAAAAACCATGAGACTTCCCCCTCTCCACCAGATGAGGCCCGATTCCCATGCACTGCGTGCAGAGCAATGCCGTGTTGCACATCACACAGGAAAGGAGTCTTGATTTCCTTGATGGCACTCCAGAGAAACCCCAAGAACACTGTTTCAAGGCTAGAGGGATCCTGAGGTCACTGTAGCAACACGAAAGAACTCTGTGGACCAAAAATAAACTCAAGATGAGAGGTTATCCCTGGCTTCGACTTCAGAGGAATACCACCTTACCACAAGCACCTCAAGAGGAGGCTTCTCTCAGCTCTAGGTATGTGAGAGGGACCCTGAGTTTGCGGCCTCAAGTGGAATGGACACCGGGATGCCCTGACTCGAAATAAGGCCGGATATCCCTGCAGTGACTTGAATGCAGGCTCGTCTTGCATCTCCCAAGACAAAATGTTGTCTGAATCCCCTGTGGAGACCACAGAGAAAGACCTAGTTCCCCACCTCATCGCGACCGAAGGCCTCACATCCTTTGAAAACTCCAGAGGAATGCGGAGATCAGTGCCTCCAAAGGAGACGATGCCTGACTCCTCGTGAAACTTGATAGGCGTCCCAGGATTTCTGTGGCACGTGGAAAGGGACCCTTGGTCTCCCGCCTCAGCTGGAGAGGCGTCCCAATTGCCCTGCCAAGCCTCGAGGAGAATTCCGAGTTGTCCCTCGCAACTAGGCAGGAGTCCTGACGGCGCTGAACTAACACGTGTCTGGAAGGGCCATCCCCGTCGTAACTCGAGAATATACCCCAGGTTCCCGCCGCAACTCGAGAAAAACCATGAGACTTCCCCCTCGTCGCGAGATGAGGCCCGATTCCCCTGCACTGCGTGCAGAGCAATGCCTTGTTGCACATCACACAGGAAAGGAGTCTTGATTTCCTTGATGGCACTCCAGAGAAAGCCCAAGAACACTGTTTCAAGGCTAGAGGGATCCTGAGGTCACTGTAGCAACACGAAAGAACTCTGTGGACCAAAAATAAACTCAAGATGAGAGGTTATCCCTGGCTTCGACTCCAGAGGAATACCACCTTACCACAAGCACCTCAAGAGGAGGCTTCTCTCAGCTCTAGGTATGTGAGAGGGACCCTGAGTTTGCGGCCTCAAGTGGAATGGACACCGCGATGCCCTGACTCGAAATAAGGCCGGATATGCCTGCAGTGACTTGAATGCAGGCTCATCTTGCATCTCCCAAGACGAAAGGATGTTTGAATCCCCTGTGGAGACCACAGAGAAAGACCTAGTTCCCCACCTCATCGCGACCGGAGGCCTCACATCCTTTGAAAACTCCAGAGGGACGCGGAGATCAGTGCCTCCAAAGGAGACGATGCCTGACTCCTCCTGAAACTTGATAGGAGTCCCAGGATTCCTGTGGCACGTGGAAAGGGACCCTTGGTCTACTGCCTCAGCTGGAGAGGCGTCCCAATTGCCCTGCCAAGCCTCGAGGAGAATTCCGAGTTGTCCCTCGCAACTAGGCAGGAGTCCTGACGGCGCTGAACAAACACGTGGGTGGAAGGGCCATCCCCGTCGTAACTCGAGAATATACCCCAGGTTCCCGCCGCAACTCGAGAAAAACCATGAGACTTCCCCCTCGCCGCGAGATGAGGCCCGATTCCCCTGCACTGCGTGCAGAGCAATGCCGTGTTGCACATCACACAGGAAAGAAGCCTTGATTTCCTTGATGGCACTCCAGAGAAAGCCCAAGAACACTGTTTCAAGGCTAGAGGGATCCTGAGGTCACTGTAGCAACACGAAAGAGCTCCGTGGACCAAAAATAAACTCGAGATGAGAGGTTAGTCCCTGGCTTCGACTCCAGAGGAATACCACCTTACCACAAGCACCTCAAGAGGAGGCTTCTCTCAGCTCTAGGTATGTGAGAGGGACCCTGAGTTTGCGGCCTCAAGTGGAATGGACACCGCGATGCCCTGACTCGAAATAAGGCCAGATATCCCTGCAGTGACTTGAATGCAGGCTCGTCTTGCATCTCCCAAGACGAAAGGATGTCTGAATCCCCTGTGAAGACCACGGAGAAAGACCTAGTTCCCCACCTCATCGCGACCGGAGGCCTCACATCCTTTGAAAACTCCAGAGGGACGCGGAGACCAGTGCCTCCAAAGGAGACGATGCCTGACTCCTCGTGAAACTTGATAGGAGTCCCAGGATTCCTGTGGCACGTGGAAAGGGACCCTTGGTCTACCGCCTCAGCTGGAGAGGCGTCCCAATTGCCCTGCCAAGCCTCGAGGAGAATCCCGAGTTGTCCCTCTCAACTAGGCAGCAGTCCTGACGTCGCTGAACAAACACGTGTGTGGAAGGGCCATCCCCGTCGTAACTCGAGAATATACCCCAGGTTCCCGCCGCAACTCGTGAAAAACCATGAGACTTCCCCCTCTCCACCAGATGAGGCCCGATTCCCATGCACTGCGTGCAGAGCAATGCCGTGTTGCACATCACACAGGAAAGGAGTCTTGATTTCCTTGATGGCACTCCACAGAAAGCCCAAGAACACTGTTTCAAGGCTAGAGGGATCCTGAGGCCACTGTAGCAACACGAAACAACTCTGTGGACCAAAAATAAACTCGAGATGAGAGGTTAGTCCCTGGCTTCGACTCCAGAGGAATACCACCTTACCACAAGCACCTCAAGAGGAGGCTTCTCTCAGCTCTAGGTATGTGAGAGGGACCCTGAGTTTGCGGCCTCAAGTGGAATGGACACCGCGATGCCTTGACTCAAAATAAGGCCGGATATGCCTGCAGTGACTTGAATGCAGGCTCATCTTGCATCTCCCAAGACGAAAGGATGTCTGAATCCCCTGTGGAGACCACAGAGAAAGACCTAGTTCCCCACCTCATCGCGACCGGAGGCCTCACATCCTTTGAAAACTCCAGAGGGATGCGGAGATCAGTGCCTCCAAAGGAGAGGATGCCTGACTCCTCGTGAAACCTGATAGGAGTCCCAGGATTCCTGTGGCACGTGGAAAGGGACCCTTGGTCTCCCGCCTCAGCTGGAGAGGCGTCCCAATTACCCTGCCAAGCCTCGAGGAGAATTCCGAGTTGTCCCTCGCAACTAGGCAGGAGTTCTGACGTAGCTGAACAAACACGTGTTTGGAAGGGCCATCCTCGTCGTAACTCGAGAATATACCCCAGGTTCCCGCCGCAACTCGATAAAAACCATGAGACTTCCCCCTCGCCGCGAGATGAGGCCCGATTCCCCTGCACTGCGTGCAGAGCAATGCCGTGTTGCACATCACACAGGAAAGGAGCCTTGATTTCCTTGATGGCACTCCAGAGAAAGCCCAAGAACACTGTTTCAAGGCTAGAGGGATCCTGAGGTCACTGTAGCAACACGAAAGAACTCTGTGGACCAAAAATAAACTCAAGATGAGAGGTTAGTCCCTGGCTTCGACTCCAGAGGAATACCACCTTACCACAAGCACCTCAAGAGGAGGCTTCTCTCAGCTCTAGGTATGTGAGAGGGACCCTGAGTTTGCGGCCTCAAGTGGAATGGACACCGCGATGCCCTGACTCAAAATAAGGCCGGATATGCCTGCAGTGACTTGAATGCAGGCTCATCTTGCATCTCCCAAGACGAAAGGATGTCTGAATCCCCTGTGGAGACCACAGAGAAAGACCTAGTTCCCCACCTCATCGCGACCAGAGGCCTCACATCCTTTGAAAACTCCAGAGGGACGCGGAGATCAGTGCCTCCAAAGGAGACGATGCCTGACTCCTCGTGAAACTTGATAGGAGTCCCAGGATTCCTGTGGCACCTGGAAAGGGACCCTTGGTCTCCCGCCTCAGCTGGAGAGGCGTCCCAATTGCCCTGCCAAGCCTCGAGGAGAATCCCGAGTTGTCCCTTGCAACTAGGCAGGACTCCTGACGTCGCTGAACAAACACGTGTGTGGAAGGGCCATCCCCGTCGTAACTCGAGAATATACCCCAGGTTCCCGACGCAACTCGAGAAAAACCATGAGACTTCCCCCTTGCCCCGAGATGAGGCCGGATTCCCCTGCACTGCGTGCAGAGCAATGCCGTGTTGCACATCACACAGGAAAGGAGCCTTGATTTCCTTGATGGCACTCCAGAGAAAGCCCAAGAACAATGTTTCAAGGCTAGAGGGATCCTGAGGTCACTGTAGCAACACGAAAGAGCTCCGTGGACCACAAATCAACTGAAGATGAGAGGTTAGTCCCTGGCTTCGACTCCAGAGGAATACCACCTTACCACAAGCACCTCAAGAGGAGGCTTCTCTCAGCTCTAGGTATGTGAGAGGGACCCTGAGTTTGCGGCCTCAAGTGGAATGGACACCGGGATGCCCTGACTCGAAATAAGGCCGGATATCCCTGCAGTGACTTGAATGCAGGCTCGTCTTGCATCTCCCAAGAAAAAATGTTGTCTGAATCCCCTGTGGAGACCACAGAGAAAGACCTAGTTCCCCACCTCATCGCGACCGGAGGCCTCACATCCGTTGAAAACTCCAGAGGAATGCGGAGATCAGTGCCTCCAAAGGAGACGATGCCTGACTCCTCGTGAAACTTGATAGGAGTCCCAGGATTTCTGTGGCACGTGGAAAGGGACCCTAGGTCTCCCGCCTCAGCTGGAGAGGCGTCCCAATTACACTGCCAAGCCTTGAGGAGAATTCCGAGTTGTCCCTCGCAACTAGGCAGGAGTCCTGACGGCGCTGAACAAACACGTGGGTGGAAGGGCCATCCCCGTCGTAACTCGAGAATATACCCCAGGTTCCCGCCGCAACTCGAGAAAAACCATGAGACTTCCCCCTCGCCGCGAGATGAGGCCCGATTCCCCTGCACTGCGTGCAGAGCAATGCCGTGTTGCACATCACACAGGAAAGGAGCCTTGATTTCCTTGATGGCACTCCAGAGAAACCCCAAGAACACTGTTTCAAGGCTAGAGGGATCCTGAGGTCACTGTAGCAACATGAAAGAGCTCCGTGGACCACAAATCAACTCGAGATGAGAGGTTAGTCCCTGGCTTCGACTCCAGAGGAATACCACCTTACCACAAGCACCTCAAGAGGAGGCTTCTCTCAGCTCTAGGTATGTGAGAGGGACCCTGAGTTTGCGGCCTCAAGTGGAATGGACACCGCGATGACCTGACTCGAAATTAGGCCAGATATCCCTGCAGTGACTTGAATGCAGGCTCGTCTTGCATCTCCCAAGACGAATGGATGTCTGAATCCCCTGTGGAGACCACAGAGAAAGACCTAGTTCCCCACCTCATCGGGACCGGAGGCCTCACATCCTTTGAAAACTCCAGAGGGACGCGGAGATCAGTGCCTCCAAAGGAGACGATGCCTGACTCCTCGTGAAACTTGATAGGAGTCCCAGGATTCCAGTGGCACGTATAAAGGGGCCCTTGGTCTCCCGCCTCAGCTGGAGAGGCGTCCCAATTGCATTGCCAAGCCTCGAGGAGAATCCCGAGTTGTCCCTCTCAACTAAGCAGGACTCCTGACGTCGCTGAACAAACACGTGTGTGGAAGGGCCATCCCCGTCGTAACTCGAGAATATACCCCAGGTTCCCGCCGCAACTCGTGAAAAACCATGAGACTTTCCCCTCTCCACGAGATGAGGCCCGATTCCCATGCACTGCGTGCAGAGCAATGCCGTGTTGCACATCACACAGGAAAGGAGCCTTGATTTCCTTGATGGCACTCCAGAGAAAGCCCAAGAACACTGTTTCAAGGCTAGAGGGATCCTGAGGTCACTGTAGCTACACGAAAGAGCTCCGTGGACCAAAAATCAACTCGAGATGAGAGGTTAGTCCCTGGCTTCGACTCCAGAGGAATACCACCTTACCACAAGCACCTCAAGAGGAGGCTTCTCTCAGCTCTAGGTATGTGAGAGGGACCCTGAGTTTGCGGCCTCAAGTGGAATGGACACCGCGATGCCCTGACTCAAAATAAGGCCGGATATGGCTGCAGTGACTTGAATGCAGGCTCTTCTTGCATCTCCCAAGACGAAAGGATGTCTGAATCCCCTGTGGAGACCACAGAGAAAGACCTAGTTCCCCACCTCATCCCGACCGGAGGCCTCACATCCTTTGAAAACTCCAGAGGAATGCGGAGATCAGTGCCTCCAAAGGAGACGATGCCTGACTCCTCGTGAAACTTGATAGGAGTCCTAGGATTCCTGTGGCACGTGGAAAGGGACCCTTGGTCTACCGCCTCACCTAGAGAGGCATCCCAATTGCCCTGGCAAGCCTCGAGGAAAATCCCGAGTTGTCCCTCGCAACTAGGCAGGACTCCTGACGTCGCTGAACAAACAGGTGTGTGGAAGGGCCATCCCCGTCGTAACTCGAGAATATACTCCAGGTTCCCGCCGCAACTCGAGAAAAACCATGAGACTTCCCCCTCGCCGCGAGATGAGGCCCGATTCCCCTGCACTGCGTGCAGAGCAATGCCGTGTTGCACATCACACAGGAAAAGAGCCTTGATTTCCTTGATGGCACTCCAGAGAAAGCCCAAGAACACTGTTTCAAGGCTAGAGGGATCCTGAGGTCACTGCAGCAACACAAAAGAGCTCCGTGGACCACAAATCAACTCGAGATGAGAGGTTAGTCCCTGGCTTCGACTCCAGAGGAATACTACCTTACCACAAGCACCTCAAGAGGAGGCTTCTCTCAGCTCTAGTTATGTTAGAGGGACCCTGAGTTTGCGGCCTCAAGTGAAATGGACACCGCGATGCCCTGGCTCGAAATAAGGCCGGATATGCCTGCAGTGACTTGAATGCAGGCTTGTCTTGCATCTCCCAAGACGAAAGGATGTCTGAATCCCCTGTGGAGACCACAGAGAAAGACCTAGTTCCCCACCTCATCGCGACCGGAGGCCTCACATCCTTTGAAAACTCCAGAGGGATGCGGAGATCAGTGCCTCCAAAGGAGAAGATGCGTGACTCCTCGTGAAACTTGATAGGAGTCCCAGGATTCCTGTGGCACGTGGAAAGGGACCCTAGGTCTCCCGCCTCAGCTGGAGAGGCGTCCCAATTGCCCTGCCAAGCCTCAAGGAGAATTTCGAGTTGTCCCTCTCAACTAGGCAGGAGTCCTGCCGGCGCTGAACAAACACGTGTGTGGAAGGGCCATCCCCGTCGTAACTCGAGAATATACCCCAGGTTCCCGCCGCAACTCGAGAAAAACCATGAGACTTCCCCCTCGCCGCGAGATGAGGCACGATTCCCCTGCACTGCGTGCAGAGCAATTCCGTGTTGCACATCACACAGGAAAGGAGCCTTGATTTCCTTGATGGCACTCCAGAGAAAGCCCAAGAACACTGTTTCAAGGCCAGAGGGATCCTGAGGTCACTGTAGCAACACGAACGAGCTCCGTGGACCACAAATCAACTCGAGATGAGAGGTTAGTCCCTGGCTTCGACTCCAGAGGAATACCACCTTACCACAAGCACCTCAAGAGGAGGCTTCTCTCAGCTCTAGGTATGTGAGAGGGAACCTGAGTTTGCGGCCTCAAGTGAAATGGACACCGCGATGCCCTGGCTCGAAATAAGGCCGGATATGCCTGCAGTGACTTGAATGCAGGCTCGTCTTGCATCTCCCAAGACGAAAGGATGACTGAATCCCGTGTGGAGACCACAGAGAAAGACCTAGTTCCCCACCTCATCGCGACCGGAGGCCTCACATCCTTTGAAAACTCCAGAGGGACGCGGAGACCAGTGCCTCCAAAGGAGACGATGCAAGACTCCTCGTGAAACTTGATAGGAGTCCCAGGATTCCTGTGGCACGTGGAAAGGGACCCTTGGTCTACCGCCTCAGCTGGAGAGGCGTCCCAATTGCCCTGCCAAGCCTCGAGGAGAATCCCGAGTTGTCCCTCTCAACTAGGCAGCAGTCCTGACGTCGCTGAACAAACACGTGTGTGGAAGGGCCATCCCCGTCGTAACTCGAGAATATACCCCAGGTTCCCGCCGCAACTCGTGAAAAACCATGAGACTTCCCCCTCTCCACCAGATGAGGCCCGATTCCCATGCACTGCGTGCAGAGCAATGCCGTGTTGCACATCACACAGGAAAGGAGTCTTGATTTCCTTGATGGCACTCCACAGAAAGCCCAAGAACACTGTTTCAAGGCTAGAGGGATCCTGAGGCCACTGTAGCAACACGAAACAACTCTGTGGACCAAAAATAAACTCGAGATGAGAGGTTAGTCCCTGGCTTCGACTCCAGAGGAATACCACCTTACCACAAGCACCTCAAGAGGAGGCTTCTCTCAGCTCTAGGTATGTGAGAGGGACCCTGAGTTTGCGGCCTCAAGTGGAATGGACACCGCGATGCCTTGACTCAAAATAAGGCCGGATATGCCTGCAGTGACTTGAATGCAGGCTCATCTTGCATCTCCCAAGACGAAAGGATGTCTGAATCCCCTGTGGAGACCACAGAGAAAGACCTAGTTCCCCACCTCATCGCGACCGGAGGCCTCACATCCTTTGAAAACTCCAGAGGGATGCGGAGATCAGTGCCTCCAAAGGAGAGGATGCCTGACTCCTCGTGAAACCTGATAGGAGTCCCAGGATTCCTGTGGCACGTGGAAAGGGACCCTTGGTCTCCCGCCTCAGCTGGAGAGGCGTCCCAATTACCCTGCCAAGCCTCGAGGAGAATCCCGAGTTGTCCCTCGCAACTAGGCAGGAGTTCTGACGTAGCTGAACAAACACGTGTTTGGAAGGGCCATCCTCGTTGTAACTCGAGAATATACCCCAGGTTCCCGCCGCAACTCGATAAAAACCATGAGACTTCCCCCTCGCCGCGAGATGAGGCCCGATTCCCCTGCACTGCGTGCAGAGCAATGCCGTGTTGCACATCACACAGGAAAGGAGCCTTGATTTCCTTGATGGCACTCCAGAGAAAGCCCAAGAACACTGTTTCAAGGCTAGAGGGATCCTGAGGTCACTGTAGCAACACGAAAGAACTCTGTGGACCAAAAATAAACTCAAGATGAGAGGTTAGTCCCTGGCTTCGACTCCAGAGGAATACCACCTTACCACAAGCACCTCAAGAGGAGGCTTCTCTCAGCTCTAGGTATGTGAGAGGGACCCTGAGTTTGCGGCCTCAAGTGGAATGGACACCGCGATGCCCTGGCTCGAAATAAGGCCGGATATGCCTGCAGTGACTTGAATGCAGGCTCGTCTTGCATCTCCCAAGACGAAAGGATGACTGAATCCCCTGTGGAGACCACAGAGAAAGACCTAGTTCCCCACCTCATCGCGACCGGAGGCCTCACATCCTTTGAAAACTCCAGAGGGATGCGGAGATCATTGCCTCCAAAGGAGACGATGCCTGACTCCTCGTGAAACTTGATAGGAGTCCCAGGATTCCTGTGGCACGTGGAAAGGGACACTTGGTCTCCCGCCTCAGCTGGAGAGTCGTCCCAATTGCCCTGCCAAGCCTCGAGGAGAATCCCGAATTGTCCCTCGCAACTAGGCAGGAGTTCTGACGTCGCTGAACAATCACGTGTGTGGAAGGGCCATCCCCGTCGTAACTGGAGAATATACCCCAAATTTCCGCCGCAACTCGAGAAAAACCATGAGACTTCCCCCTCGCCGCGAGATGAGCCCCGATTCCCCTGCACTGCGTGCAGAGCAATGCCGTGTTGCACATCACACAGGAAAGGAGCCTTGATTTCCTTGATGGCACTCCAGAGAAAGCCCAAGAACACTGTTTCAAGGCTAGAGGGATCCTGAGGTTACTGTAGCAACACGAAAGAGCTCCGTGGACCAAAAGTCAACACGAGATGAGACGTTAGTCCCTGGCTTCAACTCCAGAGTAATACCACCTTACCACAAGCACCTCAAGAGGAGGCTTCTCTCAGCTCTAGGTATGTGAGAGGGACCCTGAGTTTGCGGCCTCAAGTGGAATGGACACCGCGATGCCCTGACTCGAAATAAGGCCAGATATCCCTGCAGTGACTTGAATGCAGGCTCGTCTTGCATCTCACAAGATGAAAGGATGTCTGAATCCCGTGTGGAGACCACAGAGAAAGACCTAGTTCCCCACCTCATCCCGACCGGAGGCCTCACATCCTTTGAAAACTCCAGAGGGACGCGGAGATCAGTGCCTCCAAAGGAGACGATGCCTGACTCCTCGTGAAACTTGATAGGAGTCCCAGGATTCCTGTGGCAGGTGGAAAGGGACACTTGGTCTCCCGCCTCAGCTTGAGAGGCGTCCCAATTGCATTGCCAAGCCTCGAGGAGAATCCCGAGTTGTCCCTCGCAACTAGGCAGGAGTCCTGATGGCGCTGAAAAACACGTGTGTGGAAGGGCCATCCCCGTCGTAACTCGAGAATATACCCCAGGTTCCCGCCGCAACTCGAGAAAAACCATGAGACTTCCCCCTCGCCGCGAGATGAGGCCCGATTCCCCTGCACTGCGTGCAGAGCAATGCCGTGTTGCACATCACACAGGAAAGGAGCCTTGATTTCCTTGATGGCACTCCAGAGAAAGCCCAAGAACACTGTTTCAAGGCCAGAGGGATCCTAAGGTCACTGTAGCAACACGAAAGAGCTCCGTGGACCACAAATCAACTCGAGATGAGAGGTTAGTCCCTGGCTTCGACTCCAGAAGAATACCACCTTACCACAAGCACCTCAAGAGGAGGCTTCTCTCAGCTCTAGGTATGTGAGAGGGACCCTGAGTTTGCGGCCTCAAGTGGAATGGACACCGCGATGCCCTGACTCGAAATAAGGCCAGATATCCCTGCAGTGACTTGAATGCAGGCTCGTCTTGCATCTCCCAAGACGAAAGGATGTCTGAATCCCCTGTGGAGACCACAGAGAAAGACCTAGTTCCCCACCTCATCGCGACCCCAGGCCTCACATACTTTGAAAACTCCAGAGGGACGCGGAGATCAGTGCCTTCAAAGTAGACGATGCCTGACTCCTCGTGAAACTTGATAGGAGTCCCAGGATTCCTGTGGCACGTGGAAAGGGACAGTTGGTCTCCCTCCTCAGCTGAAGAGGTGTCCCAATTGCCCTGCCAAGCCTTGAGGAGAATCCCGAATTGTCCCTCGCAACTAGGCAGGAATCCTGACGTCGCTGAAAACACACGTGTGTGGAAGGGACATCCCCGTCGTAACTCGAGAATATACCCCAGGTTCCCGACGCAACTGGAGAAAAACCATGAGACTTCCCCCTCGCTGCGAGATGAGGCCCGATTCCCCTGCACTGCGTGCAGAGCAATGACGTGCTGTACATCACACAGGAAAGGAGCCTTGATTTCCTTGATGGCACTCCAGAGAAAGCCCAAGAAGACTGTTTCAAGGCTAGAGGGATCCTGAGGTCACTGTAGCAACAAGAAAGAGCTCCATGGACCAAAAATCAACTCGAGATGAGAGGTTAGTCCCTGGCTTCGACTCCAGAGGAATACTACCTTACCACAAGCACCTCAAGAGGAGGCTTCTCTCAGCTCTAGTTATGTTAGAGGGACCCTGAGTTTGCGGCCTCAAGTGAAATGGACACCGCGATGCCCTGGCTCGAAATAAGGCCGGATATGCCTGCAGTGACTTGAATGCAGGCTTGTCTTGCATCTCCCAAGACGAAAGGAGGTCTGAATCCCCTGTGGAGCCCACAGAGAAAGACCTAGTTCCCCACCTCATCGCGACCGGAGGCCTCACATCCTTTGAAAACTCCAGAGGGAAGCGGAGATCAGTGCCTCCAAAGGAGACGATGCCTGACTCCTCGTGAAACTTGATAGGAGTCCCAGGATTCCTGTGGCACGTGGAAAGGGACAGTTGGTCTCCCGCCTCAGCTGGAGAGTCGTCCCAATTGCCCTGCCAAGCCTCGAGGAGAATCCCGAGTTGTCCCTCGCAACTAGGCAGGAGTTCTGACGTCGCTGAACAATCACGTGTGTGGAAGGGCCATCCCCGTCGTAACTCGAGAATATACCCCAGGTTCCCGCCGCCACTCGAGAAAAACCATGAGACTTCCCCCTCGCCGCGAGATGAGGCCCGATTCCCCTGCACTGCGTGCAGAGCAATGCCGTGTTGCACATCACACAGGAAAGGAGCCTTGATTTCCTTGATGGAACTCCAGAGAAAGCCCAAGAACACTGTTTCAAGGCTAGAGGGATCCTGAGGTCACTGTAGCAACACGAAAGAGCTCCGTGGACCAAAAGTCAACACGAGATGAGAGGTTAGTCCCTGGCTTCGACTCCAGAGGAATACCACCTTACCACAAGCACCTCAAGAGGAGGCTTCTCTCAGCTCTAGGTATGTGAGAGGGACCCTGAGTTTGCGGCCTCAAGTGGAATGGACACCGCGATGCCCTGACTCGAAATAAGGCCAGATATCCCTGCAGTGACTTGAATGCAGGCTCGTCTTGCATCTCCCAAGACGAAAGGATGTCTGAATCCCCTGTGGAGACCACAGAGAAAGACCTAGTTCCCCACCTCATCGCGACCGGAGGCCTCACATCCTTTGAAAACTCCAGAGGGACGCGGAGATCAGTGCCTCCAAAGGAGACGATGCCTGACTCCTCGTGAAACTTGATAGGAGTCCCAGGATTCCTGTGGCATGTGGAAAGGGACACTTGGTCTCCCGCCTCAGGTGGAGAGGCGTCCCAATTGCATTGCCAAGCCTCGAGGAGAATCCCGAGTTGTCCCTCTCAACTAGGCAGGAGTCCTGATGGCGCTGAACAAACACGTGTGTGGAAGGGCCATACCCGTGGTAACTAGAGAATATACCCCAGGTTCCCGCCGCAACTCGAGAAAAACCATGAGACTTCCCCCTCGCCACGAGATGAGGCCCGATTCCCCTGCACTGCGTGCAGAGCAATGCCGTGTTGCACAT
Organism: Cervus elaphus; assembly: GCF_910594005.1. NCBI lineage: Eukaryota > Metazoa > Chordata > Mammalia > Artiodactyla > Cervidae > Cervus > Cervus elaphus. Next base: position 420,166 of record NW_025316705.1, on the reverse strand, counting down.
CACACAGGAAAGGAGCCTTTATTCCTTGATGGCACTCCAGAGAAAGCCCAAGAACACTGTTTCAAGGCTAGAGGGATCCTGAGGTCACTGTAGCAACACGAAAGAGCTCCGTGGATCACAAATCAACTCGAGATGAGAGGTTAGTCCCTGGCTTCTACTCCAGAGGAATACCACCACCACAAGTACCTCAAGAGGCGGCTTCTCTCAGCTCAAGGTATGTGAGAGGGAACCTGAGTTTTCGGCCTCAAGTGGAATGGACACCACGATGCCCTGACTCGAAATAAGGCCGGATATCCCTGCAGTGACTTGAATGCAGGCTCCTCTTGCATCTCCCAAGACGAAAGGATGTCTGAATCCCCTGTGGAGACCACAGAGAAAGACCTAGTTCCCCACCTCATCGCGACCGGAGGCCTCACATCCTTTGAAAACTCCAGAGGGATGCGGAGATCAGTGCCTCCAAAGGAGACGATTCCTGACTCCTCGTGAAACTTGATAGGAGTCCCAGGATTCCTGTGGCACGTGGAAAAGGACACTTGGTCTCCCGCCTCAGCTGAAGAGGCGTCCCAATTGCCCTGCCAAGCCTCGAGGAGAATTCCGAGTTGTCCCTCGCAACTAGGCAGGAGTCCTGACGGCGCTGAACAAACACGTGTGTGGAAGGGCCATCCCCGTCGTAACTCGAGAATATACCCCAGGTTCCCGCCGCAACTCGAGAAAAACCATGAGACTTCCCCCTCGCCGCGAAATGAGGCACGATTCCCCTGCACTGCGTGCAGAGCAATTCCGTGTTGCACATCACACAGAAAAGGAGCCTTGATTTCCTTGATGGCACTCCAGAGAAAGCCCAAGAACACTGTTTCAAGGACAGAGGGATCCTGAGGTCACTGTAGCAACACGAAAGAGCTCCGTGGACCACAAATCAACTCGAGATGAGAGGTTAGTCCCTGGCTTCGACTCCAGAGGAATACCACCTTACCACAAGCACCTCAAGAGGAGGCTTCTCTCAGCTCTAGGTATGTGAGAGGGACCCTGAGTTTGTGGCCTCGAGTGAAATGGACACCGCGATGCCCTGGCTCGAAAGAAGGCCGGATATGCCTGCAGTAACTTGAATGCAGGCTCGTCTTGCATCTCCCAAGACGAAAGGATGTCTGAATCCCCTGTGGAGACCACAGAGAAAGACCTAGTTCCCCACCTCATCGCGACCGGAGGCCTCACATCCTTTGAAAACTCCAGAGGGATGCGGAGATCAGTGCCTCCAAAGGAGAGGATGCCTGACTCCTCGTGAAACTTGATAGGAGTCCCATGATTCCTGTGGAACGTGGAAAGGGACAGTTGGTCTCCCGCCTCAGCTGGAGAGTCGTCCCAATTGCCCTGCCAAGCCTCGAGGAGAATCCCGAGTTGTCCCTCGCAACTAGGCAGGAGTTCTGACGTCGCTGAACAATCACGTGTGTGGAAGGGCCATCCCCGTCGTAACTCGAGAATATACCCCAGGTTCCCGCCGCAACTCGAGAAAAACCATGAGACTTCCCCCTCGCCGCGAGATGAGGCCCGATTCCCCTGCACTGCGTGCAGAGCAATGCCGTGTTGCACATCACACATGAAAGGAGCCTTGATTTCCTTGATGGCACTCCAGAGAAAGCCCAAGAACACTGTTTCAAGGCTAGAGGGATCCTGAGGTCACTGTAGCAACACGAAAGAGCTCCGTGGACCAAAAGTCAACACGAGATGAGAGGTTAGTCCCTGGCTTCGACTCCAGAGGAATACCACCTTACCACAAGCACCTCAAGAGGAGGCTTCTCTCAGCTCTAGGTATGTGAGAGGGACCCTGAGTTTGCGGCCTCAAGTGGAATGAACACCGCGATGCCCTGACTCGAAATAAGGCCAGATATCCCTGCAGTGACTTGAATGCAGGCTCGTCTTGCATCTCCCAAGATGAAAGGATGTCTGAATCCCCTGTGGAGACCACAGAGAAAGACCTAGTTCCCCACCTCATCGCGACCGGGGGCCTCACATCCTTTGAAAACTCCAGAGGGACACGGAGATCAGTGCCTCCAAAGGAGACGATGCCTGACTCCTCGTGAAACTTGATAGGAGTCCCAGGATTCCTGTGGCATGTGGAAAGGGACACTTGGTCTCCCGCCTCAGCTTGAGAGGCGTCCCAATTGCCCTGCCAAGCCTCGAGGAGAATCCCGAGTTGTCCCTCTCAACTAGGCAGGAGTCCTGATGGCGCTGAACAAACACGTGTGTGGAAGGGCCATACCCGTGGTAACTAGAGAATATACCCCAGGTTCCCGCCGCAACTCGAGAAAAACCATGAGACTTCCCCCTCGCCACGAGATGAGGCCCGATTCCCCTGCACTGCCTGCAGAGCAATGCCGTGTTGCACATCACACAGGAAAGGAGCCTTTATTCCTTGATGGCACTCCAGAGAAAGCCCAAGAACACTGTTTCAAGGCCAGAGGGATCCTGAGGTCACTGTAGCAACACGAAAGAGCTCCGTGGATCACAAATCAACTCGAGATGAGAGGTTAGTCCCTGGCTTCTACTCCAGAGGAATACCACCACCACAAGTACCTCAAGAGGAGGCTTCTCTCAGCTCAAAGTATGTGAGAGGGAACCTGAGTTTTCGGCCTCAAGTGGAATGGACACCACGATGCCCTGACTCGAAATAAGGCCGGATATCCCTGCAGTGACTTGAATGCAGGCTCCTCTTGCATCTCCCAAGACGAAAGGATGTCTGAATCCCCTGTGGAGACCACAGAGAAAGACCTAGTTCCCCACTTCATCGCGACCGGAGGCCTCACATCCTTTGAAAACTCCAGAGGGATGCGGAGATCAGTGCCTCCAAAGGAGACGATGCCTGACTCCTCGTGAAACTTGATAGGAGTCCCAGGATTCCTGTGGCACGTGCAAAGGGACACTTGGTCTCCCCCCTCAGCTGGAGAGGCGTCCCAATTGCCCTGCCAAGCCTCAAGGAGAATCCCGAGTTGTGCCTCGCCACAAGGCAGGAGTCCTGACGTCGCTGAACAAACACGTGGGTGGAAGGGCCATCCCCGTCGTAACTCGAGAATATACCCCAGGATCCCGCCGCAACTCGAGAAAAACCATGAGACTTCCCCCTTGCCCCGAGATGAGGCCCGATTCCCCTGCACTGCATGCAGAGCAATGCCGTGTTGCACATCACACAGGAAAGGAGCCTTGATTTCCTTGATGGCACTCCAGAGAAAGCCCAAGAACACTGTTTCAAGGCCAGAGGGATCCTGAGGTCACTGTAGCAACACAAAAGAGCTCCGTGGACCAAAAATCAACTCGAGATGAGAGGTTAGTCCCTGGCTTCGACTCCAGAGGAATACCACCTTACCACAAGCACCTCAAGAGGAGGCTTCTCTCAGCTCTAGGTATGTGAGAGGGACCCTGAGTTTGCGGCCTCAAGTGGAATGGACACCGCGATGCCCTGACTCGAAATAAGGCCGTATATCCCTGCAGTGACTTGAATGCAGGCTCGTCTTGCATCTCCCAAGACGAAATGTTGTCTGAATCCCCTGTGGAGACCACAGAGAAAGACCTAGTTCCCCACCTCATCGCGACCGGAGGCCTCACATCCTTTGAAAACTCCAGAGGGATGCGGAGATCAGTGCCTCCAAAGGAGACGATTCCTGACTCCTCGTGAAACTTGATAGGAGTCCCAGGATTCCTGTGGCACGTGGAAAGGGACACTTGGTCTCCCGCCTCAGCTGAAGAGGCGTCCCAATTGCCCTGCCAAGCCTCGAGGAGAATTCCGAGTTGTCCCTCGCAACTAGGCAGGAGTCCTGACGGCGCTGAACAAACACGTGTGTGGAAGGGCCATCCCCGTCGTAACTCGAGAATATACCCCAGGTTCCCGCCGCAACTCGATAAAAACCATGAGACTTCCCCCTCGCCGCGAGATGAGGCACGATTCCCCTGCACTGCGTGCAGAGCAATTCCGTGTTGCACATCACACAGAAAAGGAGCCTTGATTTCCTTGATGGCACTCCAGAGAAAGCCCAAGAACACTGTTTCAAGGACAGAGGGATCCTGAGGTCACTGTAGCAACACGAACGAGGTCCGTGAACCACAAATCAACTCGAGATGAGAGGTTAGTCCCTGGCTTCGACTCCAGAGGAATACCACCTTGCCACAAGCACCTCAAGAGGAGGCTTCTCTCAGCTCTAGGTATGTGAGAGGGACCCTGAGTTTGCGGCCTCAAGTGAAATGGACACCGCGATGCCCTGGCTCGAAATAAGGCCGGATATGCCTGCAGTGACTTGAATGCAGGCTCGTCTTGCATCTCCCAAGACGAAAGGATGTCTGAATCCCCTGTGGAGACCACAGAGAAAGACCTAGTTCCCCACCTCATCGCGACCGGAGGCCTCACATGCTTTGAAAACTCCAGAGGGACGCGGAGATCAGTGCCTCCAAAGGAGACGATGCCTGACTCCTCGTGAAACTTGATAGGAGTCCCAGGATTCCTGTGGCACGTGGAAAGGGACCCTTGGCCTCCCGCCTCAGGTGGAGAGGCGTCCCAATTGCCCTGCCAAGCCTCGAGTAGAATCCCGAGTTGTCCCTCGCAACTAGGCAGGAGTCCTGACGTCGCTGAACAAACACGTGTGTGGAAGGGTCATCCCAGTCCTAACTCGAGAATATACCCCAGGTTCCCGCCGCAACTCGAGAAAAAACATGAGACTTCCCCCTCTCCGCGAGATGAGGCCCGATTCCCCTGCACTGCATGCAGAGCAATGCCGTGTTGCACATCACACAGGAAAGGAGCCTTTATTCCTTGATGGCACTCCAGAGAAAGCCCAAGAACACTGTTTCAAGGCTAGAGGGATCCTGAGGTCACTGTAGCAACATGAAAGAGCTCCTTGGACCAGAAATCACCTCGAGATGAGAGGGTAGTCCCTGGCTTCGACTCCAGAGGAATACCACCTTACCACAAGCACTTCAAGAGGAGGCTTCTCTCAGCTCTTGGTATGTGAAAGTGACCCTGAGTTTGCGGCCTCAAGTGGAATGGACACCACGATGCCCTGACTCGACATAAGGCCGAATATGCCTGCAGTGACTTGAATGCAGGCTCGTCTTGCATCTCCCAAAACGAAAGGATGTCTAAATCCCCTGTGGAGACTACAGAGAAAGACCTAGTTCCCCACCTCATCCCGACTGGACGCCTCACCTTCTTTGAAAACTCCAGAGGGACGCGGAGATGAGTGCCTCCAAAGGAGACAATGCCTGATTCCTCGTGAAACTTGATAGGAGTCCCAGGATTCCTGTGGCACGTGGAAAGGGACCCTTGGTCTCCCGCCTCAGCTGGAGAGGCGTCCCAATTGCCCTGCCAAGCCTCGAGGAGAATCCCGAGTTGTCCCTCGCAACTAGACAGGAGTCCTGACGTCGCTGAACAAACACGTGTGTGAAAGGGCCATCCCCGTCGAAACTCGAGAATATACCCCAGGTTCCCGCCGCAACTCGAGAAAAACCATGAGACTTCCCCCTCGCCGCGAGATGAGGCCCGATTCCCCTGCACTGCGTGCAGAGCAATGCCGTGTTGCACATCACACAGGAAAGGAGCCTTGATTTCCTTGATGGCACTCCAGAGAAACTCCAAGAACACTGATTCAAGGCTAGAGGGATCCTGGGGTCACTGTAGCAACACGAAAGAGCTCCGTGGACCAAAAGTCAACACGAGATGAGACGTTAGTCCCTGGCTTCAACTCCAGAGTAATACCACCTTACCACAAGCACCTCAAGAGGAGGCTTCTCTCAGCTCTAGGTATGTGAGAGGGACCCTGAGTTTGCGGCCTCAAGTGGAATGGACACCGCGATGCCCTGACTCGAAATAAGGCCAGATATCCCTGCAGTGACTTGAATGCAGGCTCGTCTTGCATCTCACAAGATGAAAGGATGTCTGAATCCCCTGTGGAGACCACAGAGAAAGACCTAGTTCCCCACCTCATCCCGACCGGAGGCCTCACATACTTTGAAAACTCCAGAGGGACGCGGAGATCAGTGTCTCCAAAGGAGACGATGCCTGACTCCTCGTGAAACTTGATAGGAGTCCCAGGATTCCTGTGGCACGTGGAAAGGGACACTTGGTCTCCCGCCTCAGCTTGAGAGGCGTCCCAATTGCATTGCCAAGCCTCGAGGAGAATCCTGAGTTGTCCCTCGCAACTAGGCAGGAGTCCTGATGGCGCTGAAAAACACGTGTGTGGAAGGGCCATCCCCGTCGTAACTCGAGAATATACCCCAGGTTCCCGCCGCAACTCGAGAAAAACCATGAGACTTCCCCCTCGCCGCGAGATGAGGCCCGATTCCCCTGCACTGCGTGCAGAGCAATGCCGTGTTGCACATCACACAGGAAAGGAGCCTTGATTTCCTTGATGGCACTCCAGAGAAACCCAAGAACACTGTTTCAAGGCCAGAGGGATCCTAAGGTCACTGTAGCAACACGAAAGAGCTCCGTGGATCACAAATCAACTCGAGATGAGAGGTTAGTCCCTGGCTTCGACTCCAGAAGAATACCACCTTACCACAAGCACCTCAAGAGGAGGCTTCTCTCAGCTCTAGGTATGTGAGAGGGACCCTGAGTTTGCGGCCTCAAGTGGAATGGACACCGCGATGCCCTGACTCGAAATAAGGCCAGATATCCCTGCAGTGACTTGAATGCAGGCTCGTCTTGCATCTCCCAAGACGAAAGGATGTCTGAATCCCCTGTGGAGACCACAGAGAAAGACCTAGTTCCCCACCTCATCGCGACCGGAGGCCTCACATCCTTTGAAAACTCCAGAGGGACGCAGAGATCAGGGCCTTCAAAGTAGACGATGCCTGACTCCTCGTGAAACTTGATAGGAGTCCCAGGATTCCTGTGGCACGTGGAAAGGGACACTTGGTCTCCCTCCTCAGCTGAAGAGGCGTCCCAATTGCCCTGCCAAGCCTTGAGGAGAATACCGAATTGTCCCTCGCAACTAGGCAGGAATCCTGACGTCGCTGAAAAAACACGTGTGTGGAAGGGACATCCCCGTCGTAACTCGAGAATATACCCCAGGTTCCCGACGCAACTCGAGAAAAACCATGAGACTTCCCCCTCGCCGCGAGATGAGGCCCGATTCCCCTGCACTGCCTGCAGAGCAATGACGTGCTGTACATCACACAGGAAAGGAGCCTTGATTTCCTTGATGGCACTCCAGAGAAAGCCCAAGAAGACTGTTTCAAGGCTAGAGGGATCCTGAGGTCACTGTAGCAACAAGAAAGAGCTCCGTGGACCAAAAATCTTCTCGAGATGAGAGGTTAGTCCCTGGCTTCGACTCCAGAGGAATACTACCTTTCCACAAGCACCTCAAGAGGAGGCTTCTCTCAGCTCTAGGTATGTGAGAGGGACCCTGAGTTTGCGGCCTCAAGTGAAATGGACACTGCGATGCCCTGGCTCGAAATAAGGCCGGATATCCCTGCAGTGACTTGAATGCCGGCTTGTCTTGCATCTCCCAAGACGAAAGGAGGTCTGAATCTCCTGTGGAGCCCACAGAGAAAGACCTAGTTCCCCACCTCATTGCGACCGGAGGCCTCACATCCTTTGAAAACTCCAGAGGGAAGCGGAGATCAGTGCCTCCAAAGGAGACGATGCCTGACTCCTCGTGAAACTTGATAGGAGTCCCAGGATTCCTGTGGCACGTGGAAAGGGACACTTGGTCTCCCGCCTCAGCTGGAGAGGCGTCCCAATTGCCCTGCCAAGCCTCAAGGAGAATCCCGAGTTGTGCCTCGCCACAAGGCAGGAGTCCTGACGTCGCTGAACAAACACGTGGGTGGAAGGGCCATCCCCGTCGTAACTCGAGAATATACCCCAGGATCCCGCCGCAACTCGAGAAAAACCATGAGACTTCCCCCTTGCCCCGAGATGAGGCCCGATTCCCCTGCACTGCATGCAGAGCAATGCCGTGTTGCACATCACACAGGAAAGGAGCCTTGATTTCCTTGATGGCACTGCAGAGAAAGCCCAAGAACACTGTTTCAAGGCCAGAGGGATCCTGAGGTCACTGTAGCAACACAAAAGAGCTCCGTGGACCAAAAATCAACTCGAGATGAGAGGTTAGTCCCTGGCTTCGACTCCAGAGGAATACCACCTTACCACAAGCACCTCAAGAGGAGGCTTCTCTCAGCTCTAGGTATGTGAGAGGGACCCTGAGTTTGCGGCCTCAAGTGGAATGGACACCGCGATGCCCTGACTCGAAATAAGGCCGTATATCCCTGCAGTGACTTGAATGCAGGCTCGTCTTGCATCTCCCAAGACGAAATGTTGTCTGAATCCCCTGTGGAGACCACAGAGAAAGACCTAGTTCCCCACCTCATCGCGACCGGAGGCCTCACATCCTTTGAAAACTCCAGAGGGATGCGGAGATCAGTGCCTCCAAAGGAGACGATTCCTGACTCCTCGTGAAACTTGATAGGAGTCCCAGGATTCCTGTGGCACGTGGAAAGGGACACTTGGTCTCCCGCCTCAGCTGAAGAGGCGTCCCAATTGCCCTGCCAAGCCTCGAGGAGAATTCCGAGTTGTCCCTCGCAACTAGGCAGGAGTCCTGACGGCGCTGAACAAACAGGTGTGTGGAAGGGCCATCCCCGTCGTAACTCGAGAATATACCCCAGGTTCCCGCCGCAACTCGATAAAAACCATGAGACTTCCCCCTCGCCGCGAGATGAGGCACGATTCCCCTGCACTGCGTGCAGAGCAATTCCGTGTTGCACATCACACAGAAAAGGAGCCTTGATTTCCTTGATGGCACTCCAGAGAAAGCCCAAGAACACTGTTTCAAGGACAGAGGGATCCTGAGGTCACTGTAGCAACACGAACGAGCTCCGTGGACCACAAATCAACTCGAGATGAGAGGTTAGTCCCTGGCTTCGACTCCAGAGGAATACCACCTTAACACAAGCACCTCAAGAAGAGGCTACTCTCAGCTCTAGGTATGTGAGAGGGACCCTGAGTTTGTGGCCTCGAGTGAAATGGACACCACGATGCCCTGGCTCGAAAGAAGGCCGGATATGCCTGCAGTAACTTGAATGCAGGCTCGTCTTGCATCTCCCAAGACGAAAGGATGTCTGAATCCCCTGTGGAGACCACAGAGAAAGACCTAGTTCCCCACCTCATCGCGACCGGAGGCCTCACATCCTTTGAAAACTCCAGAGGGATGCGGAGATCAGTGCCTCCAAAGGAGAGGATGCCTGACTCCTCGTGAAACTTGATAGGAGTCCCAGGATTCCTGTGGCACGTGGAAAGGGACCCTTGGTCTCCCGCCTCAGCTGGAGAGGCGTCCCAATTGCCCTGCCAAGCCTCGAGGAGAATCCCGAGTTGTCCCTCGCAACTAGGCAGGAGTTCTGACGTCGCTGAACAATCACGTGTGTGGAAGGGCCATCCCCGTCGTAACTCGAGAATATACCCCAGGTTCCCGCCGCCACTCGAGAAAAACCATGAGACTTCCCCCTCGCCGCGAGATGAGGCCCGATTCCCCTGCACTGCGTGCAGAGCAATGCCGTGTTGCACATCACACAGGAAAGGAGCCTTGATTTCCTTGATGGCACTCCAGAGAAAGCCCAAGAACACTGTTTCAAGGCTAGAGGGATCCTGAGGTCACTGTAGCAACACGAAAGAGCTCCGTGGACCAAAAGTCAACACGAGATGAGAGGTTAGTCCCTGGCTTCGACTCCAGAGGAATACCACCTTACCACAAGCACCTCAAGAGGAGGCTTCTCTCAGCTCTAGGTATGTGAGAGGGACCCTGAGTTTGCGGCCTCAAGTGGAATGGACACCGCGATGCCCTGACTCGAAATAAGGCCAGATATCCCTGCAGTGACTTGAATGCAGGCTCGTCTTGCATCTCCCAAGACGAAAGGATGTCTGAATCCCCTGTGGAGACCACAGAGAAAGACCTAGTTCCCCACCTCATCGCGACCGGAGGCCTCACATCCTTTGAAAACTCCAGAGGGACGCGGAGATCAGTGCCTCCAAAGGAGACGATGCCTGACTCCTCGTGAAACTTGATAGGAGTCCCAGGATTCCTGTGGCATGTGGAAAGGGACACTTGGTCTCCCGCCTCAGCTTGAGAGGCGTCCCAATTGCATTGCCAAGCCTCGAGGAGAATCCCGAGTTGTCCCTCTCAACTAGGCAGGAGTCCTGATGGCGCTGAACAAACACGTGTGTGGAAGGGCCATACCCGTGGTAACTAGAGAATATACCCCAGGTTCCCGCCGCAACTCGAGAAAAAACATGAGACTTCCCCCTCGCCGCGAGATGAGGCCCGATTCCCCTGCACTGCGTGCAGAGCAATGCCGTGTTGCACATCACACAGGAAAGGAGCCTTTATTCCTTGATGGCACTCCAGAGAAAGCCCAAGAACACTGTTTCAAGGCCAGAGGGATCCTGAGGTCACTGTAGCAACACGAAAGAGCTCCGTGGATCACAAATCAACTCGAGATGAGAGGTTAGTCCCTGGCTTCGACTCCAGAGGAATACCACCACCACAAGTACCTCAAGAGGAGGCTTCTCTCAGCTCTAGGTATGTGAGAGGGAACCTGAGTTTTCGGCCTCAAGTGGAATGGACACCACGATGCCCTGACTCGAAATAAGGCCGGATATCCCTGCAGTGACTTGAATGCAGGCTCCTCTTGCATCTCCCAAGACGAAAGGATGTCTGAATCCCCTGTGGAGACCACAGAGAAAGACCTAGTTCCCCACCTCATCGCGACCGGAGGCCTCACATCCTTTGAAAACTCCAGAGGGATGCGGAGATCAGTGCCTCCAAAGGAGACGATGCATGACTCCTCGTGAAACTTGATAGGAGTCCCAGGATTCCTGTGGCACGTGGAAAGGGACACTTGGTCTCCCGCCTCAGCTGGAGCGGCGTCCCAATTGCCCTGCCAAGCCTCGAAGAGAATCCCGAGTTGTCCCTCGCAACTAGGCAGGAGTCCTGACGGCGCTGAACAAACACGTGTGTGGAAGGGCCATCCCCGTCGTAACTCGAGAATATACCCCAGGTTCCCGCCGCAACTCGAGAAAAACCATGAGACTTCCCCCTCGCTGCGAGATGAGGCCCAATTCCCCTGCACTGCGTGCAGAGCAATGCCGTGTAGCACATCACACTGGAAAGGAGCCTTGATTTCCTTGATGGCACTCCACAGAAACCCCAAGAACACTGTTTCAAGGCCAGAGGGATCCTGAGGTCACTGTAGCAACACAAAAGAGCTCCGTGGACCAAAAATCAACTCGAGATGAGAGGTTAGTCCCTGGCTTCGACTCCAGAGGAATACCACCTTACCACAAGCACCTCAAGAGGAGGCTTCTCTCAGCTCTAGGTATGTGAGAGGGACCCTGAGTTTGCGGCCTCAAGTGAAATGGACACCGCGATGCCCTGGCTCGAAATAAGGCCGGATATGCCTGCAGTGACTTGAATGCAGGCTCGTCTTGCATCTCCCAAGACGAAAGGATGTCTGAATCCCCTGTGGAGACCACAGAGAAAGACCTAGTTCCCCACCTCATCGCGACCGGAGGCCTCACATGCTTTGAAAACTCCAGAGGGACGCGGAGATCAGTGCCTCCAAAGGAGACGATGCCTGACTCCTCGTGAAACTTGATAGGAGTCCCAGGATTCCTGTGGCACGTGGAAAGGGACACTTGGTCTCCCGCCTCAGCTGGAGAGGCGTCCCAATTGCCCTGCCAAGCCTCGAGTAGAATCCCGAGTTGTCCCTCGCAACTAGGCAGGAGTCCTGACGTCGCTGAACAAACACGTGTGTGGAAGGGTCATCCCAGTCCTAACTCGAGAATATACCCCAGGTTCCCGCCGCAACTCGAGAAAAAACATGAGACTTCCCCCTCGCCGCGAGATGAGGCCCGATTCCCCTGCACTGCGTGCAGAGCAATGCCGTGTTGCACATCACACAGGAAAGGAGCCTTTATTCCTTGATGGCACTCCAGAGAAAGCCCAAGAACACTGTTTGAAGGCTAGAGGGATCCTGAGGTCACTGTAGCAACATGAAAGAGCTCCTTGGACCAGAAATCACCTCGAGATGAGAGGGTAGTCCCTGGCTTCGACTCCAGAGGAATACCACCTTACCACAAGCACTTCAAGAGGAGGCTTCTCTCAGCTCTTGGTATGTGAAAGTGACCCTGAGTTTGCGGCCTCAAGTGGAATGGACACCACGATGCCCTGACTCGACATAAGGCCGAATATGCCTGCAGTGACTTGAATGCAGGCTCGTCTTGCATCTCCCAAAACGAAAGGATGTCTAAATCCCCTGTGGAGACTACAGAGAAAGACCTAGTTCCCCACCTCATCCCGACTGGACGCCTCACTTTCTTTGAAAACTCCAGAGGGACGCGGAGATGAGTGCCTCCAAAGGAGACAATGCCTGATTCCTCGTGAAACTTGATAGGAGTCCCAGGATTCCTGTGGCACGTGGAAAGGGACCCTTGGTCTCCCGCCTCAGCTGGAGAGGCGTCCCAATTGCCCTGCCAAGCCTCGAGGAGAATCCCGAGTTGTCCCTCGCAACTAGACAGGAGTCCTGACGTCGCTGAACAAACACGTGTGTGAAAGGGCCATCCCCGTCGAAACTCGAGAATATACCCCAGGTTCCCGCCGCAACTCGAGAAAAACCATGAGACTTCCCCCTCGCCGCGAGATGAGGCCCGATTCCCCTGCACTGCGTGCAGAGCAATGCCGTGTTGCACATCACACAGGAAAGGAGCCTAGATTTCCTTGATGGCACTCCAGAGAAACTCCAAGAACACTGATTCAAGGCTAGAGGGATCCTGGGGTCACTGTAGCAACACGAAAGAGCTCCGTGGACCAAAAATCAACTCGAGATGACAGGTTAGTCCCTGGCTTCGACTCCAGAGGAATACCACCTTACCACAAGCACCTCAAGAGGAGGCTTCTCTCAGCTCTAGGTATGTGAGAGGGACCCTGAGTTTGCGGCCTCAAGTGGAATGGACACCGCAATGCCCTGACTCGAAATAAGGCCAGATATCCCTGCAGTGACTTGAATGCAGGCTCGTCTTGCATCTCCCACGACGAAAGGATGTCTGAATCCCCTGTGGAGACCACAGAGAAAGACCTAGTTCCCCACCTCATCGCGACCGGAGGCCTCACATCCTTTGAAAACTCCAGAGGGACGCGGAGATCAGTGCCTCCAAAGGAGACGATGCCTGACTCCTCGTGAAACTTGATAGGAGTCCCAGGATTTCTGTGGCACGTGGAAAGGGACACTTGGTCTCCCGCCTCAGCTTGAGAGGCATCCCAATTGCTTTGCCAAGCCTCGAGGAGAATCCCAAGTTGTCCCTCTCAACTAGGCAGGAGTCCTGATGGCGCTGAACAAACACGTGTGTGGAAGGGCCATACCCGTGATAACTAGAGAATATACCCCAGGTTCCCGCCGCAACTCGAGAAAAACCATGAGACTTCCCCCTCGCCGCGAGATGAGGCCCGATTCCCCTGCACTGCGTGCAGAGCAATGCCGTGTTGCACATCACACAGGAAAGGAGCCTTGATTTCCTTGATGGCACTCCAGAGAAAGCCCAAGAACACTGTTTCAAGGCCAGAGGGATCCTGAGGTCACTGTAGCAACACGAAAGAGCTCCGTGGATCACAAATCAACTCGAGATGAGAGGTTAGTCCCTGGCTTCGACTCCAGAGGAATACCACCACCACAAGTACCTCAAGAGGAGGCTTCTCTCAGCTCTAGGTATGTGAGAGGGAACCTGAGTTTTCGGCCTCAAGTGGAATGGACATCACGATGCCCTGACTCGAAATAAGGCCGGATATCCCTGCAGTGACTTGAATGCAGGCTCCTCTTGCATCTCCCAAGACGAAAGGATGTCTGAATCCCCTGTGGAGACCACAGAGAAAGACCTAGTTCCCCACCTCATCGCGACCGGAGGCCTCACATCCTTTGAAAACTCCAGAGGGATGCGGAGATCAGTGCCTCCAAAGGAGACGATGCATGACTCCTCGTGAAACTTGACAGGAGTCCCAGGATTCCTGTGGCACGTGGAAAGGGACCCTTGGTCTCCCGCCTCAGCTGGAAAGGCGTCCCAATTGCCCTGCCAAGCCTCGAAGAGAATCCCGAGTTGTCACTCGCAACTAGGCAGGAGTCCTGTCGGCGCTGAACAAACACGTGTGTGGAAGGGCCATCCCCGTCTTAACTCGAGAATATACCCCAGGTTCCCGCCGCAACTCGAGAAAAACCATGAGACTTCCCCCTCGCTGCGAGATGAGGCCCAATTCCCTGCACTATGTGCAGAGCAATGCCGTGTAGCACATCACACTGGAAAGGAGCCTTGATTTCCTTGATGGCACTCCACAGAAACCCCAAGAACACTGTTTCAAGGCCAGAGGGATCCTGAGGTCACTGTAGCAACACAAAAGAGCTCCGTGGACCAAAAATCAACTCGAGATGAGAGGTTAGTCCCTGGCTTCGACTCCAGAGGAATACCACCTTACCACAAGGACCTCAAGAGGAGGCTTCTCTCAGCTCTAGGTATGTGAGAGGGACCCTGAGTTTGCGGCCTCAAGTGAAATGGACACCGCGATGCCCTGGCTCGAAATAAGGCCGGATATGCCTGCAGTGACTTGAATGCAGGCTCGTCTTGCATCTCCCAAGACGAAAGGATGTCTGAATCCCCTGTGGAGACCACAGAGAAAGACCTAGTTCCCCACCTCATCGCGACCGGAGGCCTCACATGCTTTGAAAACTCCAGAGGGACGCGGAGATCAGTGCCTCCAAAGGAAACGATGCCTGACTCCTCGTGAAACTTGATAGGAGTCCCAGGATTCCTGTGGCACGTGGAAAGGGACACTTGATCTCCCGCCTCAGCTGGAGAGGCGTCCCAATTGCCCTGCCAAGCCTCGAGTAGAATCCCGAGTTGTCCCTCGCAACTAGGCAGGAGTCCTGACGTCGCTGAACAAAAACGTGTGTGGAAGGGTCATCCCCGTCGTAACTCGAGAATATACCCCAGGTTCCCGCCGCAACTCGAGAAAAAACATGAGACTTCCCCCTCGCCGCGAGATGAGGCCCGATTCCCCTGCACTGCGTGCAGAGCAATGCCGTGTTGCACATCACACAGGAAAGGAGCCTTTATTCCTTGATGGCACTCCAGAGAAAGCCCAAGAACACTGTTTGAAGGCTAGAGGGATCCTGAGGTCACTGTAGCAACAGGAAAGAGCTCCTTGGACCAGAAATCACCTCGAGATGAGAGGTTAGTCCCTGGCTTCGAATCCAGAGGAATACCACCTTACCACAAGCACTTCAAGAGGAGGCTTCTCTCAGCTCTTGGTATGTGAAAGTGACCCTGAGTTTGCGGCCTCAAGTGGAATGGACACCGCAATGCCCTGACTCGAAATAAGGCCGGACATCCCTGCAGTGACTTGATGCAGGCTCGTCTTGCATCTCCGAAGACGAAAGGATGTCTGAATCCCCTGTGGAGACCACAGAGAAAGACCTAGTTCCACACCTCATCGCGACCGGAAGCCTCACATCCTTTGAAAATTACAGAGGGACGCAGAGATCAGTGCCTCCAAAGGCGACGATGCCTGACTCCTCGTGAAACTTGATAGGAGTCCCAGGATTCCTGTGGCACGTGGAAAGGGACCCTTGGTCTCCCGCCTCAGGTGGAGAGGCGTCCCAATTGCCCTGCCAAGCCTCGAGGAGAATCCCGAGTTGTCCCTCGCAACTAGGCCGGAGTCCTGACGTCGCTGAACAAACACGTGTGTGGAAGGGCCATCCCCGTCGTAACTCGAGAATATACCCCAGGTTCCCGTCGTAACTCGAGAAAAACCATGAGACTTCCCCCTCGCCGCGAGATGAGGCCCGATTCCCCTGCACTGCGTGCAGAGCAATGCCGTGTTGCACATCACACATGAAAGGAGCCTTGATTTCCTTGATGGCACTCCAGAGAAAGCCCAAGAACTCTGTTTCAAGGCCAGAGGGATCCTGAGGTCACTGTAGCAACACGAAAGAGCTCCGTGGACCAAAAATCAACTCGAGATGAGAGGTTAGTCCCTGGCTTCGACTCCAGAGGAATACCACCTTACCACAAGCACCTCAAGAGGAGGCTTCTCTCAGCTCTAGGTATGTGAGAGGGACCCTGAGTTTGCAGCCTCAAGTGGAATGGACGCCGCGATGCCCTGGCTCAAAATAAGGCCAGATATGCCTGCAGTGGCTTGAATGCACGCTCGTCTTGCATCTCCCAAGAGGAAAGGATGTCTGAATCCCCTGTGGAGACCACAGAGAAAGACCTAGTTCCCCACCTCATCGCACCCGGAGGCCTCACATCCTTTGAAAACTCCAGCGGGACGCGGAGATCAGTGCCTTCAAAGTAGACGATGCCTGACTCCTCGTGAAACTTGATAGGAGTCCCAGGATTCCTGTGGCACGTGGAAAGGGACCCTTGGTCTCCCGCCTCAGCTGGAGAGGCGTCCCAATTGCCCTGCCAAGCCTCGGGGAGAATCCCGAGTTGTCCCTCGCAACTATACAGGAGTCCTGATGTCGCTGAACAAACACGTGTGTGAAAGGGCCATCCCCGTCGTAACTCGAGAATATACCCCAGGTTCCCGCCGCAACTCGAGAAAAACCATGAGACTTCCCCCTCGCCGCGAGATGAGGCCCGATTCCCCTGCACTGCGTGCAGAGCAATGCCGTGTTGCACATCACACAGGAAAGGAGCCTTGATTTCCTTGATGGCACTCCACAGAAACTCCAAGAACACTGATTCAAGGCTAGAGGGATCCTGGGGTCACTGTAGCAACACGAAAGAGCTCCGTGGACCACAAATCAACTCGAGATGAGAGGTTAGTCCCTGGCTTCGACTCGAGAGGAATACCACCTTACCACAAGTACCTCAAGAGGAGGCTTCTCTCAGCTGTAGGTATGTGAGAGCTACCCTGAGTTTGCGGCCTCAAGTGGAATGGACACCGCTTTGCCCTGACTTGAAATACGGCCGGATATCCCTGCAGAGACTTGAATGCAGGCTCGTCTTACATTTCCCAAGGCGAAAGGATGTCTGAATCCCCTGTGGAGACAACAGAGAAAGACCTAGTTCCCCACCTCATCGAGACCGGAGGACTCACATCCTTTGAAAACTCCAGAGGGACGCGAAGATCAGTGCCTCCAAAGGAGACGATGCCTGACTCCTCGTGAAACTTGATAGGAGTCCCAGGATTCCTGTGGCACGTGGAAAGGGACCCTTGGTCTCCCGCCTCAGCTGGAGAGGCATCCCAATTGCCCTGCCAAGCCTCGAGGAGAATCCCGAGTTGTCCCTCGCAACTAAGCAGAAGTTCTGACGTCGCTGAACAAACACGTGTGTGGAAGGGCCATCCCCGTGGTAACTCGAGAATATACCCCAGGTTCCTGCCGCTACTCGAGAAAAACCATGAGACTTCCCCCTCGCCGCGAGATGAGGCCCGATTCCCCTGCACTGCGTGCAGAGCAATGCCGTGTTGCACATCACACAGGAAAGGAGCCTTGATTTCCTTGATGGCACTCCAGAGAAAGCCCAAAAACAATGTTTCAAGGCTAGAGGGATTCTGAGGTCACTGTAGCAACACGAAAGATCTCCGTGGACCACAAATCAACTCGAGATGAGAGGTTAGTCCCTGGCTTCGACTCCAGAGGAATACCACCTTACCACAAGCACCTCAAGAGGAGGCTTCTCTCAGCTCTAGGTATGTGAGAGGGACCCTGAGTTTGCGGCCTCAAGTGGAATGGACACCGCGATGCCCTGACTCGAAATAAGGCCGGACATCCCTGCAGTGACTTGATGCAGGCTAGTCTTGCATCTCCCAAGACGATAGGATGTCTGAATCCTCTGTGGAGACCACAGAGAAAGACCTAGTTCCCCACCTCATCGCGACCGGAAGCCTCACATCCTTTGAAAATTACAGAGGGATGCAGAAATCAGTGCCTCCAAAGGAGACGATGCCTGACTCCTCGTGAAAATTTATAGGAGTCTCAGAATTCCTGTGGCACGTGGAAAGGGACCCTTGGTCTCCCGCCTCAGCTGGACAGGCGTCCCAATTGCCCTGCCAAGCCTCGAGGAGAATCCCGAGTTGTCCCTCGCAACTAGGCCGGAGTCATGACGTTCCTGAACAAACAGGTGTGTGGAAGGGATATCCCCGTCGTAACTCGAGAATATACCCCAGGTTCCCGCCGCAACTCGAGAAAAACCATGAGACTTCCCCCTCGCCGCGAGATGAGGCCCGATTCCCCTGCCCTGAGTCCAGAGCAATGCCGTGTTGCACATCAGACAGGAAAGGAGCCTTGATTTCCTTGATGGCACTCCAGAGAAACCCCAAGAACACTGTTTCAAGTCTAGAGGGATCCTGAGGTCACTGTAGCAACACAAAAGAGCTCCGGGGACGAAAAGTCATCTCGAGATGAGAGGTTAGTCCCTGGCTTCGACTCGAGAGGAATACCACCATTCCACAAGCACCTCAAGAGGAGGCTTCTCTCAGCTCTAGGTATGTTAGAGGAACCCTGAGTTTGTGGCCTCAAGTGGAATGGACACCGCGAAGCCCTGACTCGAAATAAGGCCGGATATGCCTGCAGTGACTTGAATGCAGGCTCGTCTTGCATCTCCCAAGATGAAAGGATGTCTGAATCCCCTGTGGAGACCACAGAGAAAAACCTAGTTCCCCACCTCATCTCGACCGGAGGCCTCACATCCTTTGAAAATTCCAGAGGGACGCGGAGATCAGTGCCTCCAAAGGACACGATGCCTGACTTCTCGTGAAACTTGATAGGAGTCCCAGGATTCCTGTGGCACGTGGAAAGGGACCCTTGGTCTCCCGCCTCAGCTGGAGAGGCGTCCCAATTGCCCTGCCAAGCCTCGAGGAGAATCCCGAGTTGTCCCTCGCATCTAGGCCGGAGTCCTGAAGTCGCTGAACAAACAGGTGTGTGGAAGGGCCATCCCCAGCGTAACTCGACAATATACCCCAGGTTCCCGCCGCAACTCGAGAAAAACCATGAGACTTCCCCCTCGCCACGAGATGAGGCCCGATTCCCCTGCACTGCGTGCAGAGCAATACCGTGTTGCACATCACACAGGAAAGGAGCCTTGATTTCCTTGATGGCACTCCAGGGAAAGCCCAAGAACACTGTTTCAAGTCCAGAGGGATCCTGAGGTGACTGTAGCAACACGAAAGAGCTCCGTGGACCACAAATCAACTCGAGATGAGAGGTTAGTCCCTGACTTCGACTCCAGAGGAATACCACCTTACCACAAGCACCTCAAGAGGAGGCTTCTCTCAGCTCTAGGTATGTGAGAGGGACCCTGAGTTTGCGGCCTCAAGTGGAATGGACACCGCGATGCCCTGACTCGAAATAAGGCCGGATATCCCTGCAGTGACTTGAATGCAGGCTCGTCTTGCATCTCCCAAGACGAAAGGATGTCTGAATCCCCTGTGGAGACCACAGAGAAAGACCTAGTTCCCCACCTCATCGCGACCGGAGGCCTCACATGCTTTGAAAACTCCAGAGGGACGCGGAGATCAGTGCCTCCAAAGGAGAGGATGCCTGACTCCTCGTGAAACTTGATAGGATTTCCAGGATTCCAGTGGCACGTGGAAAGGGACCCTTGGTCTCCCGCCTCAGCTGGAGAGGCGTCCCAATTACCCTGCCAAGCCTCGAGGAGAATCCCGAGTTGTCCCTCGCAGCTAGGCAGGAGTCCTGACGTTGCTGAACAAACACGTGTGTGGAAGGGCCATCCCCATCGTAACTCGAGAATATACCCCAGGTTCCCGTCGCAACTCGAGAAAAACCATGAGACTTCCCCCTCGCCGCGAGAAGAGGCCCAATTCCCCTGCACTGCGTGCAGAGCAATTCCGTGTTGCACATCACACATGAAAGGAGCCTTGATTTCCTTGATGGCACTCCAGAGAAAGCCCAAGAACACTGTTTCAAGGCCAGAGGGATCCTGAGGTCACTGTAGCAACACGAAAGAGCTCCGTGGACCAAAAATCAACTCGAGATGAGAGGTTAGTCCCTGGCTTCGACTCCAGAGGAATACCACCTTACCACAAGCACCTCAAGAGGAGGCTTCTCTCAGCTCTAGGTATGTGAGAGGGACCCTGAGTTTGCGGCCTCAAGTGAAATGGACACCGCGATGCCCTGGCTCGAAATAAGGCCGGATATGCCTGCAGTGACTTGAATGCAGGCTCGTCTTGCATCTCCCAAGACGAAAGGATGTCTGAATCCCCTGTGGAGACCACAGAGAAAGACCTAGTTCCCCACCTCATCGCCCCCGGAGGCCTCACATGCTTTGAAAACTCCAGAGGGACGCGGAGATCAGTGCCTCCAAAGGAGACGATGCCTGACTCCTCGTGAAACTTGATAGGAGTCCCAGGATTCCTGTGGCACGTGGAAAGGGACACTTGGTCTCCCGCCTCAGCTGGAGAGGCGTCCCAATTGCCCTGCCAAGCCTCGAGTAGAATCCCGAGTTGTCCCTCGCAACTAGGCAGGAGTCCTGACGTCGCTGAACAAACACGTGTGTGGAAGGGTCATCCCAGTCCTAACTCGAGAATATACCCCAGGTTCCCGCCGCAACTCGAGAAAAAACATGAGACTTCCCCCTCGCCGCGAGATGAGGCCCGATTCCCCTGCACTGCGTGCAGAGCAATGCCGTGTTGCACATCACACAGGAAAGGAGCCTTTATTCCTTGATGGCACTCCAGAGAAAGCCCAAGAACACTGTTTGAAGGCTAGAGGGATCCTGAGGTCACTGTAGCAACATGAAAGAGCTCCTTGGACCAGAAATCACCTCGAGATGAGAGGGTAGTCCCTGGCTTCGACTCCAGAGGAATACCACCTTACCACAAGCACTTCAAGAGGAGGCTTCTCTCAGCTCTTGGTATGTGAAAGTGACCCTGAGTTTGCGGCCTCAAGTGGAATGGACACCACGATGCCCTGACTCGACATAAGGCCGAATATGCCTGCAGTGACTTGAATGCAGGCTCGTCTTGCATCTCCCAAAACGAAAGGATGTCTAAATCCCCTGTGGAGACTACAGAGAAAGACCTAGTTCCCCACCTCATCCCGACTGGACGCCTCACTTTCTTTGAAAACTCCAGAGGGACGCGGAGATGAGTGCCTCCAAAGGAGACAATGCCTGATTCCTCGTGAAACTTGATAGGAGTCCCAGGATTCCTGTGGCACGTGGAAAGGGACCCTTGGTCTCCCGCCTCAGCTGGAGAGGCGTCCCAATTGCCCTGCCAAGCCTCGAGGAGAATCCCGAGTTGTCCCTCGCAACTAGACAGGAGTCCTGACGTCGCTGAACAAACACGTGTGTGAAAGGGCCATCCCCGTCGAAACTCGAGAATATACCCCAGGTTCCCGCCGCAACTCGAGAAAAACCATGAGACTTCCCCCTCGCCGCGAGATGAGGCCCGATTCCCCTGCACTGCGTGCAGAGCAATGCCGTGTTGCACATCACACAGGAAAGGAGCCTAGATTTCCTTGATGGCACTCCAGAGAAACTCCAAGAACACTGATTCAAGGCTAGAGGGATCCTGGGGTCACTGTAGCAACACGAAAGAGCTCCGTGGACCAAAAATCAACTCGAGATGACAGGTTAGTCCCTGGCTTCGACTCCAGAGGAATACCACCTTACCACAAGCACCTCAAGAGGAGGCTTCTCTCAGCTCTAGGTATGTGAGAGGGACCCTGAGTTTGCGGCCTCAAGTGGAATGGACACCGCAATGCCCTGACTCGAAATAAGGCCAGATATCCCTGCAGTGACTTGAATGCAGGCTCGTCTTGCATCTCCCACGACGAAAGGATGTCTGAATCCCCTGTGGAGACCACAGAGAAAGACCTAGTTCCCCACCTCATCGCGACCGGAGGCCTCACATCCTTTGAAAACTCCAGAGGGACGCGGAGATCAGTGCCTCCAAAGGAGACGATGCCTGACTCCTCGTGAAACTTGATAGGAGTCCCAGGATTTCTGTGGCACGTGGAAAGGGACACTTGGTCTCCCGCCTCAGCTTGAGAGGCATCCCAATTGCTTTGCCAAGCCTCGAGGAGAATCCCAAGTTGTCCCTCTCAACTAGGCAGGAGTCCTGATGGCGCTGAACAAACACGTGTGTGGAAGGGCCATACCCGTGATAACTAGAGAATATACCCCAGGTTCCCGCCGCAACTCGAGAAAAACCATGAGACTTCCCCCTCGCCGCGAGATGAGGCCCGATTCCCCTGCACTGCGTGCAGAGCAATGCCGTGTTGCACATCACACAGGAAAGGAGCCTTGATTTCCTTGATGGCACTCCAGAGAAAGCCCAAGAACACTGTTTCAAGGCCAGAGGGATCCTGAGGTCACTGTAGCAACACGAAAGAGCTCCGTGGATCACAAATCAACTCGAGATGAGAGGTTAGTCCCTGGCTTCGACTCCAGAGGAATACCACCACCACAAGTACCTCAAGAGGAGGCTTCTCTCAGCTCTAGGTATGTGAGAGGGAACCTGAGTTTTCGGCCTCAAGTGGAATGGACATCACGATGCCCTGACTCGAAATAAGGCCGGATATCCCTGCAGTGACTTGAATGCAGGCTCCTCTTGCATCTCCCAAGACGAAAGGATGTCTGAATCCCCTGTGGAGACCACAGAGAAAGACCTAGTTCCCCACCTCATCGCGACCGGAGGCCTCACATCCTTTGAAAACTCCAGAGGGATGCGGAGATCAGTGCCTCCAAAGGAGACGATGCATGACTCCTCGTGAAACTTGACAGGAGTCCCAGGATTCCTGTGGCACGTGGAAAGGGACCCTTGGTCTCCCGCCTCAGCTGGAAAGGCGTCCCAATTGCCCTGCCAAGCCTCGAAGAGAATCCCGAGTTGTCACTCGCAACTAGGCAGGAGTCCTGTCGGCGCTGAACAAACACGTGTGTGGAAGGGCCATCCCCGTCTTAACTCGAGAATATACCCCAGGTTCCCGCCGCAACTCGAGAAAAACCATGAGACTTCCCCCTCGCTGCGAGATGAGGCCCAATTCCCCTGCACTATGTGCAGAGCAATGCCGTGTAGCACATCACACTGGAAAGGAGCCTTGATTTCCTTGATGGCACTCCACAGAAACCCCAAGAACACTGTTTCAAGGCCAGAGGGATCCTGAGGTCACTGTAGCAACACAAAAGAGCTCCGTGGACCAAAAATCAACTCGAGATGAGAGGTTAGTCCCTGGCTTCGACTCCAGAGGAATACCACCTTACCACAAGGACCTCAAGAGGAGGCTTCTCTCAGCTCTAGGTATGTGAGAGGGACCCTGAGTTTGCGGCCTCAAGTGAAATGGACACCGCGATGCCCTGGCTCGAAATAAGGCCGGATATGCCTGCAGTGACTTGAATGCAGGCTCGTCTTGCATCTCCCAAGACGAAAGGATGTCTGAATCCCCTGTGGAGACCACAGAGAAAGACCTAGTTCCCCACCTCATCGCGACCGGAGGCCTCACATGCTTTGAAAACTCCAGAGGGACGCGGAGATCAGTGCCTCCAAAGGAAACGATGCCTGACTCCTCGTGAAACTTGATAGGAGTCCCAGGATTCCTGTGGCACGTGGAAAGGGACACTTGATCTCCCGCCTCAGCTGGAGAGGCGTCCCAATTGCCCTGCCAAGCCTCGAGTAGAATCCCGAGTTGTCCCTCGCAACTAGGCAGGAGTCCTGACGTCGGTGAACAAAAACGTGTGTGGAAGGGTCATCCCCGTCGTAACTCGAGAATATACCCCAGGTTCCCGCCGCAACTCGAGAAAAAACATGAGACTTCCCCCTCGCCGCGAGATGAGGCCCGATTCCCCTGCACTGCGTGCAGAGCAATGCCGTGTTGCACATCACACAGGAAAGGAGCCTTTATTCCTTGATGGCACTCCAGAGAAAGCCCAAGAACACTGTTTGAAGGCTAGAGGGATCCTGAGGTCACTGTAGCAACAGGAAAGAGCTCCTTGGACCAGAAATCACCTCGAGATGAGAGGTTAGTCCCTGGCTTCGAATCCAGAGGAATACCACCTTACCACAAGCACTTCAAGAGGAGGCTTCTCTCAGCTCTTGGTATGTGAAAGTGACCCTGAGTTTGCGGCCTCAAGTGGAATGGACACCGCAATGCCCTGACTCGAAATAAGGCCGGACATCCCTGCAGTGACTTGATGCAGGCTCGTCTTGCATCTCCGAAGACGAAAGGATGTCTGAATCCCCTGTGGAGACCACAGAGAAAGACCTAGTTCCACACCTCATCGCGACCGGAAGCCTCACATCCTTTGAAAATTACAGAGGGACGCAGAGATCAGTGCCTCCAAAGGCGACGATGCCTGACTCCTCGTGAAACTTGATAGGAGTCCCAGGATTCCTGTGGCACGTGGAAAGGGACCCTTGGTCTCCCGCCTCAGGTGGAGAGGCGTCCCAATTGCCCTGCCAAGCCTCGAGGAGAATCCCGAGTTGTCCCTCGCAACTAGGCCGGAGTCCTGACGTCGCTGAACAAACACGTGTGTGGAAGGGCCATCCCCGTCGTAACTCGAGAATATACCCCAGGTTCCCGTCGTAACTCGAGAAAAACCATGAGACTTCCCCCTCGCCGCGAGATGAGGCCCGATTCCCCTGCACTGCGTGCAGAGCAATGCCGTGTTGCACATCACACATGAAAGGAGCCTTGATTTCCTTGATGGCACTCCAGAGAAAGCCCAAGAACTCTGTTTCAAGGCCAGAGGGATCCTGAGGTCACTGTAGCAACACGAAAGAGCTCCGTGGACCAAAAATCAACTCGAGATGAGAGGTTAGTCCCTGGCTTCGACTCCAGAGGAATACCACCTTACCACAAGCACCTCAAGAGGAGGCTTCTCTCAGCTCTAGGTATGTGAGAGGGACCCTGAGTTTGCAGCCTCAAGTGGAATGGACGCCGCGATGCCCTGGCTCAAAATAAGGCCAGATATGCCTGCAGTGGCTTGAATGCACGCTCGTCTTGCATCTCCCAAGAGGAAAGGATGTCTGAATCCCCTGTGGAGACCACAGAGAAAGACCTAGTTCCCCACCTCATCGCACCCGGAGGCCTCACATCCTTTGAAAACTCCAGCGGGACGCGGAGATCAGTGCCTTCAAAGTAGACGATGCCTGACTCCTCGTGAAACTTGATAGGAGTCCCAGGATTCCTGTGGCACGTGGAAAGGGACCCTTGGTCTCCCGCCTCAGCTGGAGAGGCGTCCCAATTGCCCTGCCAAGCCTCGGGGAGAATCCCGAGTTGTCCCTCGCAACTATACAGGAGTCCTGATGTCGCTGAACAAACACGTGTGTGAAAGGGCCATCCCCGTCGTAACTCGAGAATATACCCCAGGTTCCCGCCGCAACTCGAGAAAAACCATGAGACTTCCCCCTCGCCGCGAGATGAGGCCCGATTCCCCTGCACTGCGTGCAGAGCAATGCCGTGTTGCACATCACACAGGAAAGGAGCCTTGATTTCCTTGATGGCACTCCACAGAAACTCCAAGAACACTGATTCAAGGCTAGAGGGATCCTGGGGTCACTGTAGCAACACGAAAGAGCTCCGTGGACCACAAATCAACTCGAGATGAGAGGTTAGTCCCTGGCTTCGACTCGAGAGGAATACCACCTTACCACAAGTACCTCAAGAGGAGGCTTCTCTCAGCTGTAGGTATGTGAGAGCTACCCTGAGTTTGCGGCCTCAAGTGGAATGGACACCGCTTTGCCCTGACTTGAAATACGGCCGGATATCCCTGCAGAGACTTGAATGCAGGCTCGTCTTACATTTCCCAAGGCGAAAGGATGTCTGAATCCCCTGTGGAGACAACAGAGAAAGACCTAGTTCCCCACCTCATCGAGACCGGAGGACTCACATCCTTTGAAAACTCCAGAGGGACGCGAAGATCAGTGCCTCCAAAGGAGACGATGCCTGACTCCTCGTGAAACTTGATAGGAGTCCCAGGATTCCTGTGGCACGTGGAAAGGGACCCTTGGTCTCCCGCCTCAGCTGGAGAGGCATCCCAATTGCCCTGCCAAGCCTCGAGGAGAATCCCGAGTTGTCCCTCGCAACTAAGCAGAAGTTCTGACGTCGCTGAACAAACACGTGTGTGGAAGGGCCATCCCCGTGGTAACTCGAGAATATACCCCAGGTTCCTGCCGCTACTCGAGAAAAACCATGAGACTTCCCCCTCGCCGCGAGATGAGGCCCGATTCCCCTGCACTGCGTGCAGAGCAATGCCGTGTTGCACATCACACAGGAAAGGAGCCTTGATTTCCTTGATGGCACTCCAGAGAAAGCCCAAAAACAATGTTTCAAGGCTAGAGGGATTCTGAGGTCACTGTAGCAACACGAAAGATCTCCGTGGACCACAAATCAACTCGAGATGAGAGGTTAGTCCCTGGCTTCGACTCCAGAGGAATACCACCTTACCACAAGCACCTCAAGAGGAGGCTTCTCTCAGCTCTAGGTATGTGAGAGGGACCCTGAGTTTGCGGCCTCAAGTGGAATGGACACCGCGATGCCCTGACTCGAAATAAGGCCGGACATCCCTGCAGTGACTTGATGCAGGCTAGTCTTGCATCTCCCAAGACGATAGGATGTCTGAATCCTCTGTGGAGACCACAGAGAAAGACCTAGTTCCCCACCTCATCGCGACCGGAAGCCTCACATCCTTTGAAAATTACAGAGGGATGCAGAAATCAGTGCCTCCAAAGGAGACGATGCCTGACTCCTCGTGAAAATTTATAGGAGTCTCAGAATTCCTGTGGCACGTGGAAAGGGACCCTTGGTCTCCCGCCTCAGCTGGACAGGCGTCCCAATTGCCCTGCCAAGCCTCGAGGAGAATCCCGAGTTGTCCCTCGCAACTAGGCCGGAGTCATGACGTTCCTGAACAAACAGGTGTGTGGAAGGGATATCCCCGTCGTAACTCGAGAATATACCCCAGGTTCCCGCCGCAACTCGAGAAAAACCATGAGACTTCCCCCTCGCCGCGAGATGAGGCCCGATTCCCCTGCCCTGAGTCCAGAGCAATGCCGTGTTGCACATCAGACAGGAAAGGAGCCTTGATTTCCTTGATGGCACTCCAGAGAAACCCCAAGAACACTGTTTCAAGTCTAGAGGGATCCTGAGGTCACTGTAGCAACACAAAAGAGCTCCGGGGACGAAAAGTCATCTCGAGATGAGAGGTTAGTCCCTGGCTTCGACTCGAGAGGAATACCACCATTCCACAAGCACCTCAAGAGGAGGCTTCTCTCAGCTCTAGGTATGTTAGAGGAACCCTGAGTTTGTGGCCTCAAGTGGAATGGACACCGCGAAGCCCTGACTCGAAATAAGGCCGGATATGCCTGCAGTGACTTGAATGCAGGCTCGTCTTGCATCTCCCAAGATGAAAGGATGTCTGAATCCCCTGTGGAGACCACAGAGAAAAACCTAGTTCCCCACCTCATCTCGACCGGAGGCCTCACATCCTTTGAAAATTCCAGAGGGACGCGGAGATCAGTGCCTCCAAAGGACACGATGCCTGACTTCTCGTGAAACTTGATAGGAGTCCCAGGATTCCTGTGGCACGTGGAAAGGGACCCTTGGTCTCCCGCCTCAGCTGGAGAGGCGTCCCAATTGCCCTGCCAAGCCTCGAGGAGAATCCCGAGTTGTCCCTCGCATCTAGGCCGGAGTCCTGAAGTCGCTGAACAAACAGGTGTGTGGAAGGGCCATCCCCAGCGTAACTCGACAATATACCCCAGGTTCCCGCCGCAACTCGAGAAAAACCATGAGACTTCCCCCTCGCCACGAGATGAGGCCCGATTCCCCTGCACTGCGTGCAGAGCAATACCGTGTTGCACATCACACAGGAAAGGAGCCTTGATTTCCTTGATGGCACTCCAGGGAAAGCCCAAGAACACTGTTTCAAGTCCAGAGGGATCCTGAGGTGACTGTAGCAACACGAAAGAGCTCCGTGGACCACAAATCAACTCGAGATGAGAGGTTAGTCCCTGACTTCGACTCCAGAGGAATACCACCTTACCACAAGCACCTCAAGAGGAGGCTTCTCTCAGCTCTAGGTATGTGAGAGGGACCCTGAGTTTGCGGCCTCAAGTGGAATGGACACCGCGATGCCCTGACTCGAAATAAGGCCGGATATCCCTGCAGTGACTTGAATGCAGGCTCGTCTTGCATCTCCCAAGACGAAAGGATGTCTGAATCCCCTGTGGAGACCACAGAGAAAGACCTAGTTCCCCACCTCATCGCGACCGGAGGCCTCACATGCTTTGAAAACTCCAGAGGGACGCGGAGATCAGTGCCTCCAAAGGAGAGGATGCCTGACTCCTCGTGAAACTTGATAGGATTTCCAGGATTCCAGTGGCACGTGGAAAGGGACCCTTGGTCTCCCGCCTCAGCTGGAGAGGCGTCCCAATTACCCTGCCAAGCCTCGAGGAGAATCCCGAGTTGTCCCTCGCAGCTAGGCAGGAGTCCTGACGTTGCTGAACAAACACGTGTGTGGAAGGGCCATCCCCATCGTAACTCGAGAATATACCCCAGGTTCCCGTCGCAACTCGAGAAAAACCATGAGACTTCCCCCTCGCCGCGAGAAGAGGCCCAATTCCCCTGCACTGCGTGCAGAGCAATTCCGTGTTGCACATCACACATGAAAGGAGCCTTGATTTCCTTGATGGCACTCCAGAGAAAGCCCAAGAACACTGTTTCAAGGCCAGAGGGATCCTGAGGTCACTGTAGCAACACGAAAGAGCTCCGTGGACCAAAAATCAACTCGAGATGAGAGGTTAGTCCCTGGCTTCGACTCCAGAGGAATACCACCTTACCACAAGCACCTCAAGAGGAGGCTTCTCTCAGCTCTAGGTATGTGAGAGGGACCCTGAGTTTGCGGCCTCAAGTGAAATGGACACCGCGATGCCCTGGCTCGAAATAAGGCCGGATATGCCTGCAGTGACTTGAATGCAGGCTCGTCTTGCATCTCCCAAGACGAAAGGATGTCTGAATCCCCTGTGGAGACCACAGAGAAAGACCTAGTTCCCCACCTCATCGCCCCCGGAGGCCTCACATGCTTTGAAAACTCCAGAGGGACGCGGAGATCAGTGCCTCCAAAGGAGACGATGCCTGACTCCTCGTGAAACTTGATAGGAGTCCCAGGATTCCTGTGGCACGTGGAAAGGGACCCTTGGTCTCCCGCCTCAGCTGGAGAGGCGTCCCAATTGCCCTGCCAAGCCTCGAGGAGAATCCCGAGTTGTCCCTCGCAACTAGACAGGAGTCCTGACGTCGCTGAACAAACACGTGTGTGAAAGGGCCATCCCCGTCGAAACTCGAGAATATACCCCAGGTTCCCGCCGCAACTCGAGAAAAACCATGAGACTTCCCCCTCGCCGCGAGATGAGGCCCGATTCCCCTGCACTGCGTGCAGAGCAATGCCGTGTTGCACATCACACAGGAAAGGAGCCTAGATTTCCTTGATGGCACTCCAGAGAAACTCCAAGAACACTGATTCAAGGCTAGAGGGATCCTGGGGTCACTGTAGCAACACGAAAGAGCTCCGTGGACCAAAAATCAACTCGAGATGACAGGTTAGTCCCTGGCTTCGACTCCAGAGGAATACCACCTTACCACAAGCACCTCAAGAGGAGGCTTCTCTCAGCTCTAGGTATGTGAGAGGGACCCTGAGTTTGCGGCCTCAAGTGGAATGGACACCGCAATGCCCTGACTCGAAATAAGGCCAGATATCCCTGCAGTGACTTGAATGCAGGCTCGTCTTGCATCTCCCACGACGAAAGGATGTCTGAATCCCCTGTGGAGACCACAGAGAAAGACCTAGTTCCCCACCTCATCGCGACCGGAGGCCTCACATCCTTTGAAAACTCCAGAGGGACGCGGAGATCAGTGCCTCCAAAGGAGACGATGCCTGACTCCTCGTGAAACTTGATAGGAGTCCCAGGATTTCTGTGGCACGTGGAAAGGGACACTTGGTCTCCCGCCTCAGCTTGAGAGGCATCCCAATTGCTTTGCCAAGCCTCGAGGAGAATCCCAAGTTGTCCCTCTCAACTAGGCAGGAGTCCTGATGGCGCTGAACAAACACGTGTGTGGAAGGGCCATACCCGTGATAACTAGAGAATATACCCCAGGTTCCCGCCGCAACTCGAGAAAAACCATGAGACTTCCCCCTCGCCGCGAGATGAGGCCCGATTCCCCTGCACTGCGTGCAGAGCAATGCCGTGTTGCACATCACACAGGAAAGGAGCCTTGATTTCCTTGATGGCACTCCAGAGAAAGCCCAAGAACACTGTTTCAAGGCCAGAGGGATCCTGAGGTCACTGTAGCAACACGAAAGAGCTCCGTGGATCACAAATCAACTCGAGATGAGAGGTTAGTCCCTGGCTTCGACTCCAGAGGAATACCACCACCACAAGTACCTCAAGAGGAGGCTTCTCTCAGCTCTAGGTATGTGAGAGGGAACCTGAGTTTTCGGCCTCAAGTGGAATGGACATCACGATGCCCTGACTCGAAATAAGGCCGGATATCCCTGCAGTGACTTGAATGCAGGCTCCTCTTGCATCTCCCAAGACGAAAGGATGTCTGAATCCCCTGTGGCGACCACAGAGAAAGACCTAGTTCCCCACCTCATCGCGACCGGAGGCCTCACATCCTTTGAAAACTCCAGAGGGATGCGGAGATCAGTGCCTCCAAAGGAGACGATGCATGACTCCTCGTGAAACTTGACAGGAGTCCCAGGATTCCTGTGGCACGTGGAAAGGGACCCTTGGTCTCCCGCCTCAGCTGGAAAGGCGTCCCAATTGCCCTGCCAAGCCTCGAAGAGAATCCCGAGTTGTCACTCGCAACTAGGCAGGAGTCCTGTCGGCGCTGAACAAACACGTGTGTGGAAGGGCCATCCCCGTCTTAACTCGAGAATATACCCCAGGTTCCCGCCGCAACTCGAGAAAAACCATGAGACTTCCCCCTCGCTGCGAGATGAGGCCCAATTCCCCTGCACTATGTGCAGAGCAATGCCGTGTAGCACATCACACTGGAAAGGAGCCTTGATTTCCTTGATGGCACTCCACAGAAACCCCAAGAACACTGTTTCAAGGCCAGAGGGATCCTGAGGTCACTGTAGCAACACAAAAGAGCTCCGTGGACCAAAAATCAACTCGAGATGAGAGGTTAGTCCCTGGCTTCGACTCCAGAGGAATACCACCTTACCACAAGGACCTCAAGAGGAGGCTTCTCTCAGCTCTAGGTATGTGAGAGGGACCCTGAGTTTGCGGCCTCAAGTGAAATGGACACCGCGATGCCCTGGCTCGAAATAAGGCCGGATATGCCTGCAGTGACTTGAATGCAGGCTCGTCTTGCATCTCCCAAGACGAAAGGATGTCTGAATCCCCTGTGGAGACCACAGAGAAAGACCTAGTTCCCCACCTCATCGCGACCGGAGGCCTCACATGCTTTGAAAACTCCAGAGGGACGCGGAGATCAGTGCCTCCAAAGGAAACGATGCCTGACTCCTCGTGAAACTTGATAGGAGTCCCAGGATTCCTGTGGCACGTGGAAAGGGACACTTGATCTCCCGCCTCAGCTGGAGAGGCGTCCCAATTGCCCTGCCAAGCCTCGAGTAGAATCCCGAGTTGTCCCTCGCAACTAGGCAGGAGTCCTGACGTCGCTGAACAAAAACGTGTGTGGAAGGGTCATCCCCGTCGTAACTCGAGAATATACCCCAGGTTCCCGCCGCAACTCGAGAAAAAACATGAGACTTCCCCCTCGCCGCGAGATGAGGCCCGATTCCCCTGCACAGAGTGCAGAGCAATGCCGTGTTGCACATCACACAGAAAAGGAGCCTTTATTCCTTGATGGCACTCCAGAGAAAGCCCAAGAACACTGTTTGAAGGCTAGAGGGATCCTGAGGTCACTGTAGCAACAGGAAAGAGCTCCTTGGACCAGAAATCACCTCGAGATGAGAGGTTAGTCCCTGGCTTCGAATCCAGAGGAATACCACCTTACCACAAGCACTTCAAGAGGAGGCTTCTCTCAGCTCTTGGTATGTGAAAGTGACCCTGAGTTTGCGGCCTCAAGTGGAATGGACACCGCAATGCCCTGACTCGAAATAAGGCCGGACATCCCTGCAGTGACTTGATGCAGGCTCGTCTTGCATCTCCGAAGACGAAAGGATGTCTGAATCCCCTGTGGAGACCACAGAGAAAGACCTAGTTCCACACCTCATCGCGACCGGAAGCCTCACATCCTTTGAAAATTACAGAGGGACGCAGAGATCAGTGCCTCCAAAGGCGACGATGCCTGACTCCTCGTGAAACTTGATAGGAGTCCCAGGATTCCTGTGGCACGTGGAAAGGGACCCTTGGTCTCCCGCCTCAGGTGGAGAGGCGTCCCAATTGCCCTGCCAAGCCTCGAGGAGAATCCCGAGTTGTCCCTCGCAACTAGGCAGGAGTCCTGACGTCGCTGAACAAACACGTGTGTGGAAGGGCCATCCCCGTCGTAACTCGAGAATATACCCCAGGTTCCCGTCGTAACTCGAGAAAAACCATGAGACTTCCCCCTCGCCGCGAGAAGAGGCCCGATTCCCCTGCACTGCGTGCAGAGCAATGCCGTGTTGCACATCACACATGAAAGGAGCCTTGATTTCCTTGATGGCACTCCAGAGAAAGCCCAAGAACTCTGTTTCAAGGCCAGAGGGATCCTGAGGTCACTGTAGCAACACGAAAGAGCTCCGTGGACCAAAAATCAACTCGAGATGAGAGGTTAGTCCCTGGCTTCGACTCCAGAGGAATACCACCTTACCACAAGCACCTCAAGAGGAGGCTTCTCTCAGCTCTAGGTATGTGAGAGGGACCCTGAGTTTGCAGCCTCAAGTGGAATGGACGCCGCGATGCCCTGGCTCAAAATAAGGCCAGATAGGCCTGCAGTGGCTTGAATGCACGCTCGTCTTGCATCTCCCAAGAGGAAAGGATGTCTGAATCCCCTGTGGAGACCACAGAGAAAGACCTAGTTCCCCACCTCATCGCACCCGGAGGCCTCACATCCTTTGAAAACTCCAGCGGGACGCGGAGATCAGTGCCTTCAAAGTAGACGATGCCTGACTCCTCGTGAAACTTGATAGGAGTCCCAGGATTCCTGTGGCACGTGGAAAGGGACCCTTGGTCTCCCGCCTCAGCTGGAGAGGCGTCCCAATTGCCCTGCCAAGCCTCGGGGAGAATCCCGAGTTGTCCCTCGCAACTATACAGGAGTCCTGATGTCGCTGAACAAACACGTGTGTGAAAGGGCCATCCCCGTCGTAACTCGAGAATATACCCCAGGTTCCCGCCGCAACTCGAGAAAAACCATGAGACTTCCCCCTCGCCGCGAGATGAGGCCCGATTCCCCTGCACTGCGTGCAGAGCAATGCCGTGTTGCACATCACACAGGAAAGGAGCCTTGATTTCCTTGATGGCACTCCACAGAAACTCCAAGAACACTGATTCAAGGCTAGAGGGATCCTGGGGTCACTGTAGCAACACGAAAGAGCTCCGTGGACCACAAATCAACTCGAGATGAGAGGTTAGTCCCTGGCTTCGACTCGAGAGGAATACCACCTTACCACAAGTACCTCAAGAGGAGGCTTCTCTCAGCTGTAGGTATGTGAGAGCTACCCTGAGTTTGCGGCCTCAAGTGGAATGGACACCGCTTTGCCCTGACTTGAAATACGGCCGGATATCCCTGCAGAGACTTGAATGCAGGCTCGTCTTACATTTCCCAAGGCGAAAGGATGTCTGAATCCCCTGTGGAGACAACAGAGAAAGACCTAGTTCCCCACCTCATCGAGACCGGAGGACTCACATCCTTTGAAAACTCCAGAGGGACGCGAAGATCAGTGCCTCCAAAGGAGACGATGCCTGACTCCTCGTGAAACTTGATAGGAGTCCCAGGAGTCCTGTGGCACGTGGAAAGGGACCCTTGGTCTCCCGCCTCAGCTGGAGAGGCATCCCAATTGCCCTGCCAAGCCTCGAGGAGAATCCCGAGTTGTCCCTCGCAACTAAGCAGAAGTTCTGACGTCGCTGAACAAACACGTGTGTGGAAGGGCCATCCCCGTGGTAACTCGAGAATATACCCCAGGTTCCTGCCGCTACTCGAGAAAAACCATGAGACTTCCCCCTCGCCGCGAGATGAGGCCCGATTCCCCTGCACTGCGTGCAGAGCAATGCCGTGTTGCACATCACACAGGAAAGGAGCCTTGATTTCCTTGATGGCACTCCAGAGAAAGCCCAAAAACAATGTTTCAAGGCTAGAGGGATTCTGAGGTCACTGTAGCAACACGAAAGATCTCCGTGGACCACAAATCAACTCGAGATGAGAGGTTAGTCCCTGGCTTCGACTCCAGAGGAATACCACCTTACCACAAGCACCTCAAGAGGAGGCTTCTCTCAGCTCTAGGTATGTGAGAGGGACCCTGAGTTTGCGGCCTCAAGTGGAATGGACACCGCGATGCCCTGACTCGAAATAAGGCCGGACATCCCTGCAGTGACTTGATGCAGGCTAGTCTTGCATCTCCCAAGACGATAGGATGTCTGAATCCTCTGTGGAGACCACAGAGAAAGACCTAGTTCCCCACCTCATCGCGACCGGAAGCCTCACATCCTTTGAAAATTACAGAGGGATGCAGAAATCAGTGCCTCCAAAGGAGACGATGCCTGACTCCTCGTGAAAATTTATAGGAGTCTCAGAATTCCTGTGGCACGTGGAAAGGGACCCTTGGTCTCCCGCCTCAGCTGGACAGGCGTCCCAATTGCCCTGCCAAGCCTCGAGGAGAATCCCGAGTTGTCCCTCGCAACTAGGCCGGAGTCATGACGTTCCTGAACAAACAGGTGTGTGGAAGGGATATCCCCGTCGTAACTCGAGAATATACCCCAGGTTCCCGCCGCAACTCGAGAAAAACCATGAGACTTCCCCCTCGCCGCGAGATGAGGCCCGATTCCCCTGCCCTGAGTCCAGAGCAATGCCGTGTTGCACATCAGACAGGAAAGGAGCCTTGATTTCCTTGATGGCACTCCAGAGAAACCCCAAGAACACTGTTTCAAGTCTAGAGGGATCCTGAGGTCACTGTAGCAACACAAAAGAGCTCCGGGGACGAAAAGTCATCTCGAGATGAGAGGTTAGTCCCTGGCTTCGACTCGAGAGGAATACCACCATTCCACAAGCACCTCAAGAGGAGGCTTCTCTCAGCTCTAGGTATGTTAGAGGAACCCTGAGTTTGTGGCCTCAAGTGGAATGGACACCGCGAAGCCCTGACTCGAAATAAGGCCGGATATGCCTGCAGTGACTTGAATGCAGGCTCGTCTTGCATCTCCCAAGATGAAAGGATGTCTGAATCCCCTGTGGAGACCACAGAGAAAAACCTAGTTCCCCACCTCATCTCGACCGGAGGCCTCACATCCTTTGAAAATTCCAGAGGGACGCGGAGATCAGTGCCTCCAAAGGACACGATGCCTGACTTCTCGTGAAACTTGATAGGAGTCCCAGGATTCCTGTGGCACGTGGAAAGGGACCCTTGGTCTCCCGCCTCAGCTGGAGAGGCGTCCCAATTGCCCTGCCAAGCCTCGAGGAGAATCCCGAGTTGTCCCTCGCATCTAGGCCGGAGTCCTGAAGTCGCTGAACAAACAGGTGTGTGGAAGGGCCATCCCCAGCGTAACTCGACAATATACCCCAGGTTCCCGCCGCAACTCGAGAAAAACCATGAGACTTCCCCCTCGCCACGAGATGAGGCCCGATTCCCCTGCACTGCGTGCAGAGCAATACCGTGTTGCACATCACACAGGAAAGGAGCCTTGATTTCCTTGATGGCACTCCAGAGAAAGCCCAAGAACACTGTTTCAAGTCCAGAGGGATCCTGAGGTGACTGTAGCAACACGAAAGAGCTCCGTGGACCACAAATCAACTCGAGATGAGAGGTTAGTCCCTGACTTCGACTCCAGAGGAATACCACCTTACCACAAGCACCTCAAGAGGAGGCTTCTCTCAGCTCTAGGTATGTGAGAGGGACCCTGAGTTTGCGGCCTCAAGTGGAATGGACACCGCGATGCCCTGACTCGAAATAAGGCCGGATATCCCTGCAGTGACTTGAATGCAGGCTCGTCTTGCATCTCCCAAGACGAAAGGATGTCTGAATCCCCTGTGGAGACCACAGAGAAAGACCTAGTTCCCCACCTCATCGCGACCGGAGGCCTCACATGCTTTGAAAACTCCAGAGGGACGCGGAGATCAGTGCCTCCAAAGGAGAGGATGCCTGACTCCTCGTGAAACTTGATAGGATTTCCAGGATTCCAGTGGCACGTGGAAAGGGACCCTTGGTCTCCCGCCTCAGCTGGAGAGGCGTCCCAATTACCCTGCCAAGCCTCGAGGAGAATCCCGAGTTGTCCCTCGCAGCTAGGCAGGAGTCCTGACGTTGCTGAACAAACACGTGTGTGGAAGGGCCATCCCCATCGTAACTCGAGAATATACCCCAGGTTCCCGTCGCAACTCGAGAAAAACCATGAGACTTCCCCCTCGCCGCGAGAAGAGGCCCAATTCCCCTGCACTGCGTGCAGAGCAATTCCGTGTTGCACATCACACATGAAAGGAGCCTTGATTTCCTTGATGGCACTCCAGAGAAAGCCCAAGAACACTGTTTCAAGGCCAGAGGGATCCTGAGGTCACTGTAGCAACACGAAAGAGCTCCGTGGACCAAAAATCAACTCGAGATGAGAGGTTAGTCCCTGGCTTCCACTCCAGAGGAATACCACCTTACCACAAGCACCTCAAGAGGAGGCTTCTCTCAGCTCTAGGTATGTGAGAGGGACCCTGAGTTTGCGGCCTCAAGTGGAATGGACACCGCGATGCCCTGACTCGAAATAAGGCCAGATATCCCTGCAGTGACTTGAATGCAGGCTCGTCTTACATCTCCCAAGACGAAAGGATGTCTGAATCCCCTGTGGAGACCACAGAGAAAGACCTAGTTCCCCACCTCATCGCGACCAGAGTCCTCACATCCTTTGAAAACTCCAGAGGGACGCGGAGATCAGTACCTCCAAAGGAGACGATGCCTGACTCCTCGTGAAACTTGACAGGAGTCCCAGGATTCCTGTGGCACGTGGAAAGGGAAACTTGGGCTCCCGCCTCAGCTGGAGAGGCGTCCCAATTGCATTGCCAAGCCTCGAGGAGAATCCCGAGTTGTCCCTCGCAACGAGGCAGGAGTCCTGACGTCGCTGAACAAACACGTGTGTGGAGGGGCCATCCCCGTAGTAACTCGAGAATATACCCCAGGTTCCCGCCGCAACTCGAGAAAGACCATGAGACTTCCCCGTCGCAGCGTGATGAGGCCCGATTCCCCTGCACTGCGTGCAGAGCAATGCCGTGTTGCACATCACACATGAAAGGAGCCTTGATTTCCTTGGTGGCCCTCCAGAGAAACCCCAAGAACACTGTTTCAAGGCTAGAGGGATCCTGAGGTCACTGTAGCAACCCGAAAGAGCTCCGTGGACCAAAAATCAACTCGAGATGAGAAGTTAGTCCCTGGCTTCAACTCCAGAGGAATACCACCTTACCACAAGCAACTCAAGAGGAGGCTTCTCTCAGCTCCAGGTATGTGAGAGGGACCCTGAGTTTGCGGCCTCAAGTGGAATGGACACCGCGATGCCCTGACTCGAAATAAGGCCGGATATGCCTAGAGTGACTTGAATGCAGGCTCGTCTTGTATCTCCCAAGATGAAAGGATGTCTGAATCCCGTGTGGAGACCACAGAGAAAGACCTAGTTCCCCACCTCATCGCGACCGGAGGCCTCACATCCTTGGAAAACTCCAGAGGGACGCGGAGATCAGTGCCTCCAAAGGAGACGATGCCTGACTCCTCGTGAAACTTGATAGGAGTCCCAGGATTACTGTGGCATGTGGAAAGGGACACTTGGTCTCCCGCCTCAGCTGGAGAGGCGTCCCAATTGCCCTGCCAAGCCTCAAGGAGAATCCCGAGTTGTCCCTCGCAACTAGGCAGGAGTCCTGACGTCGCTGAACAAACACGTGTGTGGAAGGGCCATCCCCGTCGTAACTCGAGAATATACCCCAGGTTCCCGCCGCAACTCGAGAAAAACCATGACACTTCCCCCTCGCCGCGAGATGAGGCCCGATTTCCCTGCACTGCGTGCAGAGCAATGCCGTGTTGCACATCACACAGGAAAGGAGCCTTGATTTCCTTGATGGCCCTCCAGAGAAAGCCCAAGAACACTGTTTCAAGGCTAGAGGGATCCTGAGGTCACTGTAGCAACACGAAAGAGCTCCGTGGACCACAAATCAACTCGAGATGAGAGGTTAGTCCCTGGCTTCGACTCCAGAGGAATACCACCTTACCACAAGCACCTCAAGAGGAGGCTTCTCTCAGCTCTAGGTATGTGAGAGGGACCCTGAGTTTGCGGCCTCAAGTGGAATGGACACCGCGATGCCCTGACTCGAAATAAGGCCGGACATCCCTGCAGTGACTTGATGCAGGCTCGTCTTGCATCTCCCAAGACGAAAGGATGTCTGAATCTCCTGTGGAGACCACAGAGAAAGACCTAGTTCCCCACCTCATCGCGACCGGAAGCCTCACATCCTTTGAAAATTACAGAGGGACGCAGAGATCAGTGCCTCCAAAGGAGACGATGCCTGACTCCTCGTGAAAATTTATAGGAGTCTCAGAATTCCTGTGGCACGTGGAAAGGGACCCTTGGTCTCCCGCCTCAGCTGGACAGGCGTCCCAATTGCCCTGCCAAGCCTCGAGGAGAATCCCGAGTTGTCCCTCGCAACTAGGCCGGAGTCATGACGTGCCTGAACAAACAGGTGTGTGGAAGGGATATCCCCGTCGTAACTCGAGAATATACCCCAGGTTCCCGCCGCAACTCGAGAAAAACCATGAGACTTCCCCCTCGCCGCGAGATGAGGCCCGATTCCCCTGCCCTGCGTCCAGAGCAATGCCGTGTTGCACATCAGACAGGAAAGGAGCCTTGATTTCCTTGATGGCACTCCAGAGAAACCCCAAGAACACTGTTTCAAGGCTAGAGGGATCCTGAGGTCACTGTAGCAACACAAAAGAGCTCCGTGGACGAAAAGTCATCTCGAGATGAGAGGTTAGTCCCTGGATTCGACTCCAGAGGAATACCACCTTACCACAAGCACCTCAAGAGGAGGCTTCTCTCAGCTCTAGGTATGTTAGAGGGATCCTGAGTTTGTGGCCTCAAGTGGAATGGACACCGCGAAGCCCTGACTCGAAATAAGGCCGGATATGCCTGCAGTGACTTGAATGCAGGCTCGTCTTGCATCTCCCAAGACGAAAGGATGTCTGAATCCCCTGTGGAGACCACAGAGAAAAACCTAGTTCCCCACCTCATCGCGACCGGAGGCCTCACATCCTTTGAAAATTCCAGAGGGACGCGGAGATCAGTGTCTCCAAAGGACACGATGCCTGACTCCTCGTGAAACTTGATAGGAGTCCCAGGATTCCTGTGGCACGTGGAAAGGGACCCTTGGTCTCCCGCCTCAGCTGGACAGGCGTCCCAATTGCCCTGCCAAGCCTCGAGGAGAATCCCGAGTTGTCCCTCGCATCTAGGCCGGAGTCCTAAAGTCGCTGAACAAACAGGTGTGTGGAAGGGCCATCCCCGGCGTAACTCGACAATATACCCCAGGTTCCCGCCGCAACTCGAGAAAAACCATGAGACTTCCCCCTCGCCGTGAGATGAGGCCCGATTCCCCTGCACTGCGTGCAGAGCAATGCCGTGTTGCACATCACACAGGAAAGGAGCCGTGATTTCCTTGATGGCACTCCAGAGAAAGCCCAAGAACACAGTTTCAAGGCTAGAGGGATCCTGAGGTCACTGTAGCAACTTGAAAGAGATCCATGGACCAAAAATCAACTCGAGATGAGAGTTAAGTCCCTGGCTTCGACTCCAGAGGAATACCACCTTACCACAAGCACCTCAAGAGCAGGCTTCTCTCAGCTCTAGGTATGTGAGCGGGACCCTGAGTTTGTGGCCTCAAGTGGAATGGACACCGCGATGCCCTGACTCGAAATAAGGCCGGATATGCCTGCAGTGACTTGAATGCAGGCTCGTCTTGCATCTCCCAAGACGAAAGGATGTCTGAAGCCCCTGTGGAGACCACAGAGAAAGACCTAGTTCCCCACCTCATCGCGACCGGAGGCCTCACATCCTTTGAAAACTCCAGAGGGACGCGGAGATCAGTGCCTCCAAAGGAGACGATGCCTGATTCCTCGTGAAACTTGATAGGCGTCCCAGGCTTCCTGTGGCACGTGGAAAGGGACCCGGGGTCTCCCACCTCACCTGGAGAGGCGTCCCAATTTCCCTGCCAAGCCTCGAGGAGAATCCCGAGTTGTCCCTCGAAACTAGACAGGAGTCCTGACGTCGCTGAACAAACACGTGTGTGGAAGGGCCATCCCCGTCGTAACTCGAGAATATACCCCAGGTTCCCGCCGCAACTCGAGAAAAACCATGAGACTTCCCCCTCGCCGCGAGATGAGGCCCGATTCCCCTGCACTGCGTGCAGAGCAATGCCGTGTTGCACATCACACAGGAAAGGAGCCTTGATATCCTTGATGGCACTCCAGAGAAACTCCAAGAACACTGATTCAAGGCTAGAGGGATCCTGGGGTCACTGTAGCAACACGAAAGAGCTCCGTGGACCAAAAATCAACTCGAGATGAGAGGTTAGTCCCTGGCTTCGACTCGAGAGGAATACCACCTTACCACAAGTACCTCAAGAGGAGGCCTCTCTCAGCTCTAGGTATGTGAGAGGGACCCTGAGTTTGCGGCCTCAATTGGAAAGGACACCGCGATGCCCTGACTTGAAATACGGCCGGATATCCCTGCAGTGACTTGAATGCAGGCTCGTCTTACATCT
Organism: Cervus elaphus; assembly: GCF_910594005.1. Taxonomy (NCBI): domain Eukaryota; kingdom Metazoa; phylum Chordata; class Mammalia; order Artiodactyla; family Cervidae; genus Cervus; species Cervus elaphus. The sequence goes on along the minus strand of NW_025316705.1, from coordinate 379,267 downwards.
CCCAAGGCGAAAGGATGTCTGAATCCCCTGTGGAGACCACAGAGAAAGACCTAGTTCCCCACCTCATCGCGACCGGAAGCCTCACATCCTTTGAAAATTACAGAGGGACGCAGAGATCAGTGCCTCCAAAGGAGACGATGCCTGACTCCTCGTGAAAATTTATAGGAGTCTCAGAATTCCTGTGGCACGTGGAAAGGGACCCTTGGTCTCCCGCCTCAGCTGGACAGGCGTCCCAATTGCCCTGCCAAGCCTCGAGGAGAATCCCGAGTTGTCCCTCGCAACTAGGCCGGAGTCATGACGTGCCTGAACAAACAGGTGTGTGGAAGGGATATCCCCGTCGTAACTCGAGAATATACCCCAGGTTCCCGCCGCAACTCGAGAAAAACCATGAGACTTCCCCCTCGCCGCGAGATGAGGCCCGATTCCCCTGCCCTGCGTCCAGAGCAATGCCGTGTTGCACATCAGACAGGAAAGGAGCCTTGATTTCCTTGATGGCACTCCAGAGAAACCCCTAGAACACTGTTTCAAGGCTAGAGGGATCCTGAGGTCACTGTAGCAACACAAAAGAGCTCCGTGGACGAAAAGTCATCTCGAGATGAGAGGTTAGTCCCTGGCTTCGACTCCAGAGGAATACCACCTTACCACAAGCACCTCAAGAGGAGGCTTCTCTCAGCTCTAGGTATGTTAGAGGGACCCTGAGTTTGTGGCCTCAAGTGGAATGGGCACCGCGAAGCCCTGACTTGAAATAAGGCCGGATATGCCTGCAGTGACTTGAATGCAGGCTCGTCTTGCATCTCCCAAGACGAAAGGATGTCTGAATCCCCTGTGGAGACCACAGAGAAAAACCTAGTTCCCCACCTCATCGCGACCGGAGGCCTCACATCCTTTGAAAATTCCAGAGGGACGCGGAGATCAGTGTCTCCAAAGGACACGATGCCTGACTCCTCGTGAAACTTGATAGGAGTCCCAGGATTCCTGTGGCACGTGGAAAGGGACCCTTGGTCTCCCGCCTCAGCTGGAGAGGCGTCCCAATTGCCCTGCCAAGCCTCGAGGAGAATCCCGAGTTGTCCCTCGCATCTAGGACGGAGTCCTAAAGTCGCTGAACAAACAGGTGTGTGGAAGGGCCATCCCCGGCGTAACTCGACAATATACCCCAGGTTCCCGCCCTACTCGAGAAAAACCATGAGACTTCCCCCTCGCCGCGAGATGAGGCCCGATTCCCCTGCACTGCGTGCAGAGCAATGCCGTGTTGCACATCACACAGGAAAGGAGCCGTGATTTCCTTGATGGCACTCCAGAGAAAGCCCAAGAACACTGTTTCAAGGCTAGAGGGATCCTGAGGTCACTGTAGCAACTTGAAAGAGATCCGTGGACCAAAAATCAACTCGAGATGAGAGGTTAGTCCCTGGCTTCGACTCCAGAGGAATACCACCTTACCACAAGCACCTCAAGAGCAGGCTTCTCTCAGCTCTAGGTTTGTGAGCGGGACCCTGAGTTTGTGGCCTCAAGTGGAATGGACACCGCGATGGCCTGACTCGAAATAAGGCCGGATATGCCTTCAGTGACTTGAATGCAGGCTCGTCTTGCATCTCCCAAGACGAAAGGATGTCTGAATCCCCTGTGGAGACCACAGAGAAAGACCTAGTTCCCCACCTCATCGCGACCGGAGGCCTCACATCCTTTGAAAACTCCAGAGGGACGCGGAGATCAGTGCCTCCAAAGGAGACGATGCCTGATTCCTCGTGAAACTTGATAGGAGTCCCAGGATTCCTGTGGCACGTGGAAAGGGACCCGGGGTCTCCCACCTCACCTGGAGAGGCGTCCCAATTTCCCTGCCAAGCCTCGAGGAGAATCCCGAGTTGTCCCTCGCAACTAGGCAGGAGTCCTGACGTCGCTGAACAAACACGTGTGTGGAAGGGCCATCCCCGTCGTAACTCGAGAATATACCCCAGGTTCCTGCCGCAACTCGAGAAAAACCATGAGACTTCCCCCTCGCCGCGAGATGAGGCCCGATTCCCCTGCACTGCGTGCAGAGCAATGCCGTGTTGCACATCACACAGGAAAGGAGCCTTGATTTCCTTGATGGCACTCCAGAGAAACTCCAAGAACACTGATTCAAGGCTAGAGGGATCCTGGGGTCACTGTAGCAACACGAAAGAGCTCCGTGGACCACAAATCAACTCGAGATGAGAGGTTAGTCCCTGGCTTCGACTCGAGAGGAATACCACCTTACCACAAGTACCTCAAGAGGAGGCCTCTCTCAGCTCTAGGTATGTGAAAGGGACCCTGAGTTTGCGGCCTCAATTGGAATGGACACCGCGATGCCCTGACTTGAAATACGGCAGGATATACCTGCAGTGACTTGAATGCAGGCTCGTCTTACATCTCCCAAGGCGAAAGGATGTCTGAATCCCCTGTGGAGACCACAGAGAAAGACCTAGTTTCCCACCTCATCGCGACCGGAGGACTCACGTCCTTTGAAAACTCCAGAGGGACGCGAAGATCAGTGCCTCCAAAGGAGACGATGCCTGACTCCTCGTGAAACTTGATAGGAGTCCCAGGATTCCTGTGGCACGTGGAAAGGGACACTTGGTCTCCCGCCTCAGCTGGAGAGGCATCCCAATTGCCCTGCCAAGCCTCGAGGAGAATCCCAAGTTGTCCCTCGCAACTAGGCAGGAGTCCCGACGTCCCTGAACAAACACTTGTCTGGAAGGGCCATCCCCGTGGTAACTCGAGAATATACCCCAGGTTCCTGCCGCTACTCGAGAAAAACCATGAGACTTCCCCCTCACCGCGAGATGAGGCCCGATTCCCCTGCACTGCGTGCAGAGCAATGCCGTGTTGCACATCACACAGGAAAGGAGCCTTGATTTCCTTGATGGCACTCCAGAGAAAGCCCAAGAACACTGTTTCAAGGCTAGAGGGATCCTGAGGTCACTGTAGCAACACGAAAGAGCTCCGTGGACCAAAAATCAACTCGAGATGAGAGGTTAGTCCCTGGCTTCTACTGCAGAGGAATACCACCTTACCACAAGCAACTCAAGAGGAGGCTTCTCTCAGCTCTAGGTAGGTGAGAGGGACCCTGAGTTTGCGGCCTCAAGTGGAATGGACACCTCCATGCCCTGACTCAAAGTAAGGGGGGATATCCCTGCAGTGACTTGAATGCAGGCTCGTCTTGCATCTCCCAAGATGAAAAGTTGTCTGAATCCCCTGTGGAGACCACAGAGAAAGACCTAATTCCCCACCTCATCCCGACCGGAGGGCTCACATCCTTTGAAAACTCCAGAGGGACGCGGAGGTCAGTGCCTCCAAAGCAGACGATGCCTGACTCCTCGTGAAGCTTGATAGGAGTCCCAGGATTCCTGTGGCACGTATAAAGGGACCCTTGGTCTCCCGCCTCAGCTGGAGAGGCGTCCCAATTGCCCTGCCAAGCCTCGAGGAGAATCCCGAGTTGTCCCTCGCATCTAGGCGGGAATCCTAAAGTCGCTGAACAAACAGGTGTGTGGAAGGGCCATCCCCGGCGTAACTCGACAATATACCCCAGGTTCCCGCCGCAACTCGAGAAAAACCATGAGACTTCCCCCTCGCCGCGAGATGAGGCCCGATTCCCCTGCACTGCGTGCAGAGCAATGCCGTGTTGCACATCACACAGGAAAGAAGCCGTGATTTCCTTGATGGCACTCCGGAGAAAGCCCAAGAACACTGTTTCAAGGCTAGAGGGATCCTGAGGTCACTGTAGCAACTTGAAAGAGATCCGTGGACCAAAAATCAACTCGAGATGAGAGTTTAGTCCCTGGTTTCGACTCCAGAGGAATACCACCTTACCACAAGCACCTCAAGAGCAGGCTTCTCTCAGCTCTAGGTATGTGAGCGGGACCCTGAGTTTGTGGCCTCAAGTGGAATAGACACCGCGATGGCCTGACTCGAAATAAGGCCGGATATGCCTGCAGTGACTTGAATGCAGGCTCGTCTTGCATCTCCCAAGACGAAAGGATGTCTGAATCCCCTGTGGAGACCACAGAGAAAGACCTAGTTCCCCACCTCATCGCGACCGGAGGCCTCACATCCTTTGAAAACTCCAGAGGGACGCGGAGATCAGTGCCTCCAAAGGAAAAGATGCCTGACTCCTCGTGACACTTCATAGGAGTCCCAGGATTCCTGTGGCACGTGGAAAGGGACCCGGGGTCTCCCGCCTCACCTGGAGAGGCGTCCCAATTTCCCTGCCAAGCCTCGAGGAGAATCCCGAGTTGTCCCTCGCAACTAGGCAGGAGTCCTGACGTCGCTGAACAAACACGTGTGTGGAAGGGCCATCCCCGTGGTAACTCAAGAATATACCCCAGGTTCCCGCCACTACTCGAGAAAAACCATGAGACTTCCCCCTCGCCGCGAGATGAGGCCCGATTCCCCTGCACTGCGTGCAGAGCAATGCCGTGTTGCACATCACACAGGAAAGGAGCCTTGATTTCCTTGATGGCACTCCAGAGAAACTCCAAGAACACTGATTCAAGGCTAGAGGGATCCTGGGGTCACTGTAGCAACACGAAAGAGCTCCGTGGACCACAATTCAACTCGAGATGAGAGGTTAGTCCCTGGCTTCGACTCGAGAGGAATACCACCTTACCACAAGTACCTCAAGAGGAGGCCTCTCTCAGCTCTAGGTATGTGAAAGGGACCCTGAGTTTGCGGCCTCAATTGGAATGGACACCGCGATGCCCTGACTTGAAATACGGCCGGATATCCCTGCAGTGACTTGAATGCAGGCTCGTCTTACATCTCCCAAGGCGAAAGGATGTCTGAATCCCCTGTGGAGACCACAGAGAAAGACCTAGTTCCCCACCTCATCGCGACCGGAGGACTCACGTCCTTTGAAAACTCCAGAGGGACGCGAAGATCAGTGCCTCCAAAGGAGACGATGCCTGACTCCTCGTGAAACTTGATAGGAGTCCCAGGATTCCTGTGGCACGTGGAAAGGGACACTTGGTCTCCCGCCTCAGCTGGAGAGGCATCCCAATTGCCCGGCCAAGCCTCGAGGAGAATCCCAAGTTGTCCCTCGCAACTAGGCAGGAGTCCCGACGTCCCTGAACAAACACTTGTGTGGAAGGGCCATCCCCGTGGTAACTCGAGAATATACCCCAGGTTCCTGCCGCTACTCGAGAAAAACCATGAGACTTCCCCCTCACCGCGAGATGAGGCCCGATTCCCCTGCACTGCGTGCAGAGCAATGCCGTGTTGCACATCACACAGGAAAGGAGCCTTGATTTCCTTGATGGCACTACAGAGAAAGCCCAAGAACACTGTTTCAAGGCTACAGGGATCCTGAGGTCACTGTAGCAACACGAAAGAGCTCCGTGGACCAAAAATCAACTCGAGATGAGAGGTTAGTCCCTGGCTTCGAATCCAGAGGAATACCACCTTACCACAAGCAACTCAAGAGGAGGCTTCTCTCAGCTCTAGGTATGTGAGAGGGACCCTGAGTTTGCGGCCTCAAGTGGAATGGACACCGCGATGCCCTGACTCGAAATAAGGCCGGATATGCCTGCAGTGACTTGAATGCAGGCTCGTCTTGCATCTCCCAAGATGAAAGGATGTCTGAATCCCGTGTGGAGACCACAGAGAAAGACCTAGTTCCCCACCTCATCGAGACCGGAGGCATCACATCCTTTGAAAACTCCAGAGGGACGCGGAGATCAGTGCCTCCAAAGGAGACGATGCCTGACTCCTCGTGAAACTTGATAGGAGTCCCAGGAATACTGTGGCACGTGGAAAGGGACCCTTGGTCTCCCGCCTCAGCTGGAGAGGCGTCCCAATTGCCCTGCCAAGCCTCGAGGAGAATCCCGAGTAGTCCCTCGCAACTAGGCAGGAGTCCTGACGTCGCTGAACAAACACGGGTGTGGAAGGGCCATCCCCGTCGTAACTCGAGAATATACCCCAGGTTCCCGCCGCAACTCGAGAAAAACCATGAGACTTCCCCCTCGCCGCGAGATGAGGCCCGATTCCCCAGCACTGCGTGCAGAGTAATTCTGTGTTGCACATCACACAGGAAAGGAGCCTTGATTTCCTTGATGGCACTCCAGAGAAAGCCCACGAACACTGTTTCAAGGCTAGAGGGATGCTGAGGTCCCTGTAGCAACACGAAAGAGCTCCGTGGACCAAAAATCAACTCGAGATGAGAGGTTAGTCCCTGGCTTCCACTCCAGAGGAATACCACCTTACCACAAGCACCTCAAGAGGAGGCTTCTCTCAGCTCTAGGTATGTGAGAGGGACCCTGAGTTTGCGGCCTCAGGTGGAATGAACATCGCGTTGCCCTGACTCGAAATAAGGCCGGATATGCCTGCAGTGACTTGAATGCAGGCTCGTCTTGCATCTCCCAAGACGAAAGGTTGACTGAAGCCCCTGTGGAGACCACAGAGAAAGACCTAGTTCCCCACCTCATCGCGACCGGAGGCCTCACATCCTTTGAAAACTCCAGAGGGATGCGGAGATCAGTGCCTCCAAAGGAGACGATGCCTGACTCCTCGTGAAACTTGATAGGAGTCCCAGGATTCCTGTGGCACGTGGAAAGGGACCCTTGGTCTCCCGCCTCAGCTGGAGAGGCGTCCCAATTGCCCTGCCAAGCCTCGAGGAGAATCCCGAGTTGTCCCTCGCAACTAGGCAGGAGTCCTGACGTCGCTGAACAAACACGTGTGTGGAAGGGCCATCCCCGTCGTAACTCGAGAATATACCCCAGGTTCCCGCCGCAACTCGAGAAAAACCATGACACTTCCCCCTCGCCGCGAGATGAGGCCCGATTCCCCTGCACTGCGTGTAGAGCAATGCCGTGTTGCACATCACACAGGAAAAGAGCCTTGATTTCCTTGATGGCACTCCAGAGAAACCCCAAGAACACTGTTTCAAAGCTAGAGGGATCCTGAGGTCACTGTAGCAACATGAAAGAGCTCCGTGGACCAAAAATCAACTCGAGATGAGAGGTTAGTCCCTGGCTTCCACTCCAGAGGAGTACCACCTTACCACAAGCACCTCAAGAGGAGGCTTCTCTCAGCTCTAGGTATGTGAGAGGGACCCTGAGTTTGCAGCCTCAAGTGGAATGGACACCGCGATGCCCTGACTCGAAATAAGGCCGATATCCCTGCAGTGACTTGAATGCAGGCGCGTCTTGCATCTGCCAAGACGAAAGGATGTCTGAAGCCCCTGTGGAGACCACAGAGAAAGACCTAGTTCCCCACCTCATCGAGACCGGAGGCATCACATCCTTTGAAAACTCCAGAGGGACGCGGAGATCAGTGCCTCCAAAGGAGACGATGCCTGACTCCTCGTGAAACTTGATAGGAGTCCCAGGATTCCTGTGGCACGTGGAAAGGGACCCTTGGTCTCGCGCCTCAGCTGGAGAGGCGTCCCAATTGCCCTGCCAAGCCTCGAGGAGAATCCCGAGTTGTCCCTCGCAACTAGGCAGGAGTCCTGACGTCGCTGAACAAACACGTGTGTATAAGGGCCATCCCCGTCGTAACTCGAGAATATACCCCAGGTTCCCGCCGCAACTCGAGAAAAACCATGAGACATCCCCCTCGCCATGAGATGAGGCCCGATTCACCTGCACTGCGTGCAGAGCAATGCCGTGTTGCACATCACACAGGAAAGGATCCTTGATTTCCGTGATGGCACTCCAGAGAAACCCCAAGAACACTGTTTCAAGGCTAGAGGGATCCTGAGGTCACTGTAGCAACACGAAAGAGCTCCGTGGACCAAAAATCAACTCGAGATGAGAGGTTAGTCCCTGGCTTCGACTCCAGAGGAATACCACCTTACCACAAGCACCTCAAGAGGAGGCTTCTCAAAGCTCTAGGTATGTGAGAGGGACCCTGAGTTTGCGGCCTCAAGTGGAATGGACATTGCGATGCCCTGACTCGAAATAAGGCCGGATATCCCTGCAGTGACTTGAATGCAGGCTCGTCTTGCATCTCCCAAGACGAAAGGATGACTGAAGCCCCTGTGGAGACCACAGAGAAAGACCTAGTTCCCCACCTCATCGCGACCGGAGGCCTCACATCCTTTGAAAACTCCAGAGGGATGCGGAGATCAGTGCCTCCAAAGGAGACGATGCCTGACTCCTCGTGAAACTTGATAGGAGTCCCAGGATTCCTGTGGCACGTGGAAAGGGACCCTTGGTCTCACGCCTCAGCTGGAGAGGCGTCCCAATTGCCCTGCCAAGCCTCGAGGAGAATCCCGAGTTGTCCCTCGCAACTAGGCAGGAGTCCTGACGTCGCTGAACAAACACGTGTGTGGAAGGGCCATCCCCGTCGTAACTCGAGAATATACCCCAGGTTCCCGCCGCAACTCGAGAAAAACCATGACACTTCCCCCTCGCCGCGAGATGAGGCCCGATTCCCCTGCACTGCGTGCAGAGCAATGCCGTGTTGCACATCACACAGGAAAGGAGCCTTGATTTCCTTGATGGCACTCCAGAGAAACCCCAAGAACACTGTTTCAAGGCTAGAGGGATCCTGAGGTCACTGTAGCAACATGAAAGAGCTCCGTGGACCACAAATCAACTCGAGATGAGAGGTTAGTCCCTGGCTTCCACTCCAGAGGAGTACCACCTTACCACAAGCACCTTAAGAGGAGGCTTCTCTCAGCTCTAGGTATGTGAGAGGGACCCTGAGTTTGCAGCCTCAAGTGGAATGGACACCGCGATGCCCTGACTCGAAATAAGGCCGATATCCCTGCAGTGACTTGAATGCAGGCGCGTCTTGCATCTGCCAAGACGAAAGGATGTCTGAAGCCCCTGTGGAGACCACAGAGAAAGACCTAGTTCCCCACCTCATCGAGACCGGAGGCATCACATCCTTTGAAAACTCCAGAGGGACGCGGAGATCAGTGCCTCCAAAGGAGACGATGCCTAACTCCTCGTGAAACTTGATAGGAGTCCCAGGATTCCTGTGGCACGCGGAAAGGGACCCTTGGTCTCTTGCCTCAGCTGGAGAGGCGTCCCAATTGCCCTGCCAAGCCTCGAGGAGAATCCCGAGTGTTCCTCGCAACTAGGCAGGAGTCCTGACGTCGCTGAACAAACACGTGTGTGGAAGGGCCATCCCCGTCGTAACTCGAGAATATACCCCAGGTTCCCGCCGCAACTCGAGAAAAACCATGAGACTTCCCCCTCGCCGTGAGATGAGGCCCGATTCCCCTGCACTGCGTGCAGAGCAATGCCGTGTTGCATATCACACAGGAAAGGACCCTTGATTTCCTTGATGGCACTCCAGAGAAAGCCCAAGAGCACTGTTTCAAAGCTAGAGGGATCCTGAGGTCACTGTAGCAACACGAAAGAGCTCCGTGGACCAAAAATCAACTCGAGATGAGAGGTTAGTCCCTGGCTTCGACTCCAGAGGAATACCACCTTACCACAAGCACCTCAAGAGGAGGCTTCTCAAAGCTCTAGGTATGTGAGAGGGACCCTGAGTTTGCGGCCTCACGTGGAATGGACATTGCGATGCCCTGACTCGAAATAAGGCCGGATATCCCTGCAGTGACTTGAATGCAGGCTCGTCTTGCATCTCCCAAGACGAAAGGATGTCTGAATTCCCTGTGGAGACCACAGAGAAAGACCTAGTTCCCCACCTCATCGCGACCGGAGGCCTCACATCCTTTGAAAACTCCAGAGGGACGCGGAGATCAGTGCCTCCAAAGGAGACGATGCCTGACTCCTCGTGAAACTTGATAGGAGTCCCAGGATTCCTGTGGAACGTGGAAAGGGAACCTTGGTCTCCCGCCTCAGCTGGAGAGGCGTCCCAATTGCCCTGCCAAGCCTCGAGGAGAATCCCGAGTTGTCCCTCGCAACTAGGCAGGAGTCCTGACGTCGCTGAACAAACACGTGGGTGGAAGGGCCATCCCCGTTGTAACTCGAGAATATACCCCAGGTTCCCGCAGCAACTCGAGAAAAACCATGAGAATTCCCCCTCGCCGCGAGATGAGGACGAATTCCCATGCACTGCGTGCAGAGCAATGCCGTGTTGCACATCACACAGGAAAGGAGCCTTGATTTCCTTGATGGCACTCCAGAGAAAGCCGACGAACACTGTTTCAAGGCTAGAGGGATCCTGAGGTCACTGTAGCAACACGAAAGAGCTCCGTGGACCAAAAATCAACTCGAGATGAGAGGTTAGTCCCTGGCTTCGACTTCAGAGGAATACCACCTTACCACAAGCACCTCAAGAGGAGGCTTCTCTCAGCTCTAGCTATGTGAGAGGGACCCTGAGTTTGCGGCCTCAAGTGGAATGGACATTGCGATGCCCTGACTCGAAATAAGTCCTGATATCCCTGCAGTGACTTGAATGCATGCTCGTCTTGCATCTCCCAAGACGAAAGGATGTCTGAATTCCCTGTGGAGACCACAGAGAAAGACCTAGTTCCCCACCTCATCGCGACCGGAGGCCTCACATCCTTTGAAAACTCCAGAAGGACGCGGAGATCAGTGCCTCCAAAGGAGACGATGCCTGACTCCTCGTGAAACTTGATAGGAGTCCCAGGATTCCTGTGGCACATGGAAAGGGAAACTTGGTCACTCGCCTCAGCTGGAGCGGCGTCCCAATTGCCCTGCCAAGCCTCGAGGAGAATCCCGAGTTGTCCCTCGCAACTAGACAGGAGTCCTGACGTCGCTGAACAAACACGTGTGTGGAAGGGCCATCCCCGTCGTAACTCGAGAATATTCCCCACGTTCCCGCTGCAACTCGAGAAAAACCATCAGACTTCCCCCTCGCCGCGAGATGAAGCCCGATTCCCCTGCACTGCATGCAGAGCAATGCCGTGTTGTACATCACACAGGAAAGGAGCCTTGATTTCCTTGATGGCACTCCAGAGAAACCCCAAGAACACTGTTTCAAGGCTAGAGGGATCCGGAGGTCACTGTAGCAACAGAAAAGAGCTCTATGGAACAAATATCAACTCGAGATGAGAGAATAGTCCCTGGCTTCGATTCCAGAGGAATACCACCTTAGCACAAGCACCTCAAGAGGAGGCTTCTCTCAGCTCTAGATATGTGAGAGGGACCCTGAGTTTGCAGCCTCAAGTGGAATGGACACCGCGATGCCCTGACTCGAAATAAGGCCGGATATCCCTACAGTGACTTGAATGCAGGCGCGTCTTGCATCTCCCAAGACGAAAGGATGTCTGAATCCCCTGTGGAGACCACAGAGAAAGACCTAGTTCCCCACCTCATCGAGACCGGAGGCCTCACATCCTTTGAAAACTCCAGAGGGACGCGGAGATCAGTGCCTCCAAAGGAGACGATGCCTGACTCCTCGTGAAATTTGATAGGAGTCCCAGGATTCCTGTGGCACGTGGAAAGGGACCCTTGGTCTCCCGCCTCAGCTGGAGAGGCGTCCCAATTGCCCTGCCAAGCCTCGAGGAGAATCCCGAGTTGTCCCTCGCAACTAGGCAGGAGTCCTGACGTCGCTGAACAAACACGTGCGTGGAAGGGCCATCCCCGTCGTAACTCGAGAATATACCCCAGGTTCCCGCCGCAACTCGAGAAAAACCATGAGACTTCCCCCTCGCCATGAGATGAGGCCTGATTCCCCTGCACTGCGTGCAGAGCAATGCCGTGTTGCACATCACACAGGAAAGGAGCCTTGATTTCCTTGATGGCACTCCAGAGAATGCCCAAGAACACTGTTTCAAGGCTAGAGGGATCCTGAGGTCACTGTAGCAACACGAAAGAGCTCCGTGGACCAAAAGTCAACTCGAGATGAGAGGTTAGTCCCTGGCTTCGACTCCAGAGGAATACCACCTTACCACAAGCACCTCAAGAGGAGGCTTCTCAAAGCTCTAGGAATGTGAGAGGGACCCTGAGTTTGCGGCCTCAAGTGGAATGGACATTGCGATGCCCTGACTCGAAATGAGGCCGGATATCCCTGCAGTGACTTGAATGCAGGCTCGTCTTGCATCTCCCAAGACGAAAGGATGTCTGAATTCCCTGTGGAGACCACAGAGAAAGACCTAGTTCCCCACCTTATCGCGACCGGAGGCCTCACATCCTTTGAAAACTCCAGAAGGACACGGAGATCAGTGTCTCCAAAGGAGACGATGCCTGAATCCTCGTGAAACTTGATAGGAGTCCCAGGATTCCTGTGGCACGTGGAAAGGGAACCTTGGTCTCCCGCCTCAGCTGGAGAGGCCTCCCAATTGCCCTGCCAAGCCTCGAGGAGAATCCCGAGTTGTCCCTCGCAACTAGGCAGGAGTCCTGACGTAGCTGAACAAACACATGTGTGGAAGAGCCATCCAAGTTGTAACTAGAGAATATACCCCAGGTTCCCGCCGCAACTCGAGAAAAACCATCAGACTTCCCCCTCGCCGCGAGATGAAGCCCGATTCCCCTGCACTGCATGCAGAGCAATGCCGTGTTGCACATCACACAGGAAAGGAGCCTTGATTTCCTTGATGGCACTCCAGAGAAACCCCAAGAACACTGTTTCAAGGCTAGAGGGATCCTGAGGTCACTGTAGCAACAGAAAAGAGCTCCATGGAACAAATATCAACTCGAGATGAGAGGTTAATCCCTGGCTTCGATTCCAGAGGAATACCACCCTAGCACAAGCACCTCAAGAGGAGGCTTCTCTCAGCTCTAGGTATGTGAGAGGGACCCTGAGTTTGCAGCCTCAAGTGGAATGGACACCGCGATGCCCTGACTCGAAATAAGGCCGGATATCCCTGCAGTGACTTGAATGCAGGCGCGTCTTGCATCTGCCAAGACGAAAGGATGTCTGAAGCCCCTGTGGAGACCACAGAGAAAGACCTAGTTCCCCACCTCATCAAGACCGGAGGCCTCACATCCTTTGAAAACTCCAGAGGGACGCGGAGATCAGTGCCTCCAAAGGAGACGATGCCTGACTCCTCGTGAAACTTGATAGGAGTCCCAGGATTCCTGTGGCACGTGGAAAGGGACCCTTGGTCTCCCGCCTCAGCTGGAGAGTTGTCCCAATTGCCCTGCCAAGCCTCGAGGAGAATCCCGAGTTGTCCCTCGCAACTAGGCAGGAGTCCTGACGTCGCTGAACAAACACGTGTGTGGAAGGGCCATCCCCGTCGTAACTCGAGAATATACCCCAGGTTCCCGCCGCAACTCGAGAAAAACAATGAGACCTCCCCCTCGCCGCGAGATGAAGCCCGATTCCCCTGCACTGCATGCAGAGCAATGCCGTGTTGCACATCACACAGGAAAGGAGCCTTGATTTCCTTGATGGCACTCCACAGAAACCCCAAGAACACTGTTTCAAGGCTAGAGAGATCCTGAAGTCCCTGTAGCAACAAGAAAGAGTTCCATGGACCACAAATCAACTCGAGATGCGAGAATAGTCCCTGGCTTCGACTCCAGAGGAATACCACCTTACCAGAAACACCTCAAGAGGAGGCTTCTCTCAGTTCTAGGTATGTGAGAGGGACCCTGAGTTTGCGGCCTCAAGTGGAATGGACACCGCGATGCCCTGACTCGAAATAAGGCCGGATATCCCTGCAGTGACTTGAATGCAGGCTCGTCTTGCATCTCCCAAGACGAAAGGATGTCTGAATCCCCTGTGGAGACCACAGAGAAAAACCTAGTTCCCCACCTCATCGCGACCGGAGGCCTCACATCCTTTGAAAACTCCAGAGGGACGCGGAGATCAGTGCCTCCAAAGGAGACGATGTCTGACTCCTCGTGAAACTTGATAGGAGTCCCAGGATTCCTGTGGCACGTGGAAAGGGACCCTTGGTCTCCCGCCTTAGCTGGAGAGGCGTCCCAATTGCCCTGCCAAGCCTCGAGGAGAATCCCGAGATGTCCCTCGCAACTAGGCAGGAGTCCTGACGTCGCTGAACAAACACGTGTGTGGAAGGGGCATCCCTGTTGTAACTCGAGAATACACCCCAGATTCCTGCCGCAACTCGAGAAAAACCATGAGACTTCCCCCTCGCCGCGAGATGAGGCCCGATTCCCCTGGACTGCGTGTAGAGCAATGCCGTGTTGCACATCACACAGGAAAGGAGCCTTGATTTCTTTGATGGCACTCGAGAGAAAGCCATAGAACACTGTTTCAAGGCTAGAGGGATCCTGAGGTCACTGTAGCAACAGAAAAGAGCTCCATGGAACAAAAATCAACTCGGGATGAGAGGTTAGTCCCTGGCTTCGATTCCAGAGGAATACCACCTTACCACAAGCACCTCAAGAGGAGGCTTCTCTCAGCTCTAGATATGTGAGAGGGACCCTGAGTTTGCGGCCTCAAGTGGAATGGTCACCACGATGCCCTGACTGGAAATAAGGCCAGATATCCCTGCAGTGACTTGAATGCAGGCTCGTCTTGCATCTCCCAAGACGAAAGGATGTCTGAATCCCCTGTGGAGACCACAGAGAAAGACCTAGTTCCCCACCTCATCGAGATCGGAGGCCTCACATCCTTTGAAAACTCCAGAGGGACGCGGAGATCAGTGCCTCCAAAGGAGACGATGCCTGACTCCTCGTGAAATTTGATAGGAGTCCCAGGATTCCTGTGGCACGCGGAAAGGGACCCTTGGTCTCCCGCCTCAGCTGGAGAGGCGTCCCAATTGCCCTGCCAAGCCTCGAGGAGAATCCCGAGTTGTCCCTCGCAACTAGGCAGGAGTCCTGACGTCGCTGAACAAACACGTGCGTGGAAGGGCCATCCCCGTCGTAACTCGAGAATATACCCCAGGTTCCCGCCGCAACTCGAGAAAAACCATGAGACTTCCCCCTCGCCATGAGATGAGGCCTGATTCCCCTGCACTGCGTGCAGAGCAATGCCGTGTTGCACATCACACAGGAAAGGAGCCTTGATTTCCTTGATGGCACTCCAGAGAATGCCCAAGAACACTGTTTCAAGGCTAGAGGGATCCTGAGGTCACTGTAGCAACACGAAAGAGCTCCGTGGACCAAAAGTCAACTCGAGATGAGAGGTTAGTCCCTGGCTTCGACTCCAGAGGAATACCACCTTACCACAAGCACCTCAAGAGGAGGCTTCTCAAAGCTCTAGGAATGTGAGAGGGACCCTGAGTTTGCGGCCTCAAGTGGAATGGACATTGCGATGCCCTGACTCGAAATGAGGCCGGATATCCCTGCAGTGACTTGAATGCAGGCTCGTCTTGCATCTCCCAAGACGAAAGGATGTCTGAATTCCCTGTGGAGACCACAGAGAAAGACCTAGTTCCCCACCTCATCGCGACCGGAGGCCTCACATCCTTTGAAAACTCCAGAAGGACACGGAGATCAGTGTCTCCAAAGGAGACGATGCCTGAATCCTCGTGAAACTTGATAGGAGTCCCAGGATTCCTGTGGCACGTGGAAAGGGAACCTTGGTCTCCCGCCTCAGCTGGAGAGGCCTCCCAATTGCCCTGCCAAGCCTCGAGGAGAATCGCGAGTTGTCCCTCGCAACTAGGCAGGAGTCCTGACGTAGCTGAACAAACACATGTGTGGAAGAGCCATCCAAGTTGTAACTAGAGAATATACCCCAGGTTCCCGCCGCAACTCGAGAAAAACCATCAGACTTCCCCCTCGCCGCGAGATGAAGCCCGATTCCCCTGCACTGCATGCAGAGCAATGCCGTGTTGCACATCACACAGGAAAGGAGCCTTGATTTCCTTGATGGCACTCCAGAGAAACCCCAAGAACACTGTTTCAAGGCTAGAGGGATCCTGAGGTCACTGTAGCAACAGAAAAGAGCTCCATGGAACAAATATCAACTCGAGATGAGAGGTTAATCCCTGGCTTCGATTCCAGAGGAATACCACCCTAGCACAAGCACCTCAAGAGGAGGCTTCTCTCAGCTCTAGGTATGTGAGAGGGACCCAGAGTTTGCGGCCTCAAGTGGAATGGACACCGCGATGCCCTGACTCGAAATAAGGCTGGATATGCCTGCAGTAATTGAATGCAGGCTCGTCTTTCATCTCCCAAGACGAAAGGATGTCTGAATCCCGTGTAGAGACCACAGAGAAAGACCTAGTTCCCCACCTCATCGCGACCGGAGGCCTCACATCCTTGGAAAACTGCAGAGGGACGCGGAGATCAGTGCCTATAAAGGAGACGATGCCTGACTCCTCGTGAAACTTGATAGGAGTCCCAGGATTCCTCTGACTCGTGGAACGGAACACTTGGTCTCCCGCCTCAGCTGGAGAGGCGTCCCAATTGCCCTGCCAAGCCTCGAGGAGAATCCCGAGTTGTCCCTCGCAACTAGGCAGGAGTCCTGACGTCGCTGAACAAACACGTGTGTGGAAGGGCCATCCCCGTCGTAACTCGAGAATATACCCCAGGTTCCCGCCGCAACTCGAGAAAAACCATGAGACTTCCCCCTCGCCGCGAGATGAGGCCCGACTCCCCTGCACTGCGTGCAGAGCAATGCCGTGTTGCACATCACACAGGAAAGGAGCCTTGATTTCCTTGATGGCACTCCAGAGAAACCCCAAGAACACTGTTTCAAGGCTAGAGGGATCCTGAGGTAACTGTAGCAACACGAAAGAGCTCCGTGGACCAAAAATCAACTCGAGATGAGAGGTTAGTCCCTGGCTTCGACTCCAGAGGAATACCACCTTACCACAAGCACCTCAAGAGGAGGCTTCTCTCAGCTCTAGGTATGTGAGAGGGACCCTGAGTTTGCGGCCTCAAGTGGAATGGACACCGCGATGCCCTGACTCGAAATAAGGCCGGATTTCCCTGCAGTGACTTGAATGCAGGCTCGTCTTGCATCTCCCAAGACGAAAGGATGTCTGAATCCCCTGTGGAGACCACAGAGAAAGACCTAGTTCCCCACCTCATCGCGACCGGAGGCCTCACATCCTTTGAAAACTCCAGAGGGATGCGGAGATCAGTGCCTCCAAAGGAGACGATGCCTGACTCCTCGTGAAACTTGATAGGAGACCCAGGATTCCTGCGGTACGTGAAAAGGGACCCTTGGTCTCCCGCCTCAGCTGGAGAGGCGTCCCAATTGCCCTGCCAAGCCTCGAGGAGAATCCCGAGTTGTCCCTCGCAACTAGGCAGGAGTCCTGACGTCGCTGAACAAACACGTGTGTGGAAGGGCCATCCCCGTCGTAACTCGAGAATATACCCCAGGTTCCCGCTGCAACTCGAGAAAAACCATGACACTTCCCCCTCGCAGCGAGATGAGGCCCGATTCCCCTGCACTGCATGCAGAGCAATGCCGTGTTGCACATCACACAGGAAAGGAGCCTTGATTTCCTTGATGGCACTCCAGAGAAACACCAAGAACACTGTTTCAAGGCTAGAGGGATCCTGAGGTCACTGTAGCAAGACGAAAAAGCTCCGTGGACCAAAAATCAACTGGAGATGAGAGGTTAGTCCCTGGCTTCGACTCCAGAGGAATACCACCTTACCACAAGCACCTCAAGAGGAGGCTTCTCAAAGCTCTAGGAATGTGAGAGGGACCCTGAGTTTGCGGCCTCAAGTGGAATGGACATTGCGATGCCCTGACTCGAAATGAGGCCGGATATCCCTGCAGTGACTTGAATGCAGGCTCGTCTTGCATCTCCCAAGACGAAAGGATGTCTGAATTCCCTGTGGAGACCACAGAGAAAGACCTAGTTCCCCACCTCATCGCGACCGGAGGCCTCACATCCTTTGAAAACTCCAGAAGGACACGGAGATCAGTGTCTCCAAAGGAGACGATGCCTGAATCCTCGTGAAACTTGATAGGAGTCCCAGGATTCCTGTGGCACGTGGAAAGGGAACCTTGGTCTCCCGCCTCAGCTGGAGAGGCCTCCCAATTGCCCTGCCAAGCCTCGAGGAGAATCGCGAGTTGTCCCTCGCAACTAGGCAGGAGTCCTGACGTAGCTGAACAAACACATGTGTGGAAGAGCCATCCAAGTTGTAACTAGAGAATATACCCCAGGTTCCCGCCGCAACTCGAGAAAAACCATCAGACTTCCCCCTCGCCGCGAGATGAAGCCCGATTCCCCTGCACTGCATGCAGAGCAATGCCGTGTTGCACATCACACAGGAAAGGAGCCTTGATTTCCTTGATGGCACTCCAGAGAAACCCCAAGAACACTGTTTCAAGGCTAGAGGGATCCTGAGGTCACTGTAGCAACAGAAAAGAGCTCCATGGAACAAATATCAACTCGAGATGAGAGGTTAATCCCTGGCTTCGATTCCAGAGGAATACCACCCTAGCACAAGCACCTCAAGAGGAGGCTTCTCTCAGCTCTAGGTATGTGAGAGGGACCCTGAGTTTGCAGCCTCAAGTGGAATGGACACCGCGATGCCCTGACTCGAAATAAGGCCGGATATCCCTGCAGTGACTTGAATGCAGGCGCGTCTTGCATCTGCCAAGACGAAAGGATGTCTGAAGCCCCTGTGGAGACCACAGAGAAAGACCTAGTTCCCCACCTCATCAAGACCGGAGGCCTCACATCCTTTGAAAACTCCAGAGGGACGCGGAGATCAGTGCCTCCAAAGGAGACGATGCCTGACTCCTCGTGAAACTTGATAGGAGTCCCAGGATTCCTGTGGCACGTGGAAAGGGACCCTTGGTCTCCCGCCTCAGCTGGAGAGTTGTCCCAATTGCCCTGCCAAGCCTCGAGGAGAATCCCGAGTTGTCCCTCGCAACTAGGCAGGAGTCCTGACGTCGCTGAACAAACACGTGTGTGGAAGGGCCATCCCCGTCGTAACTCGAGAATATACCCCAGGTTCCCGCCGCAACTCGAGAAAAACAATGAGACCTCCCCCTCGCCGCGAGATGAAGCCCGATTCCCCTGCACTGCATGCAGAGCAATGCCGTGTTGCACATCACACAGGAAAGGAGCCTTGATTTCCTTGATGGCACTCCACAGAAACCCCAAGAACACTGTTTCAAGGCTAGAGAGATCCTGAAGTCCCTGTAGCAACAAGAAAGAGTTCCATGGACCACAAATCAACTCGAGATGCGAGAATAGTCCCTGGCTTCGACTCCAGAGGAATACCACCTTACCAGAAACACCTCAAGAGGAGGCTTCTCTCAGTTCTAGGTATGTGAGAGGGACCCTGAGTTTGCGGCCTCAAGTGGAATGGACACCGCGATGCCCTGACTCGAAATAAGGCCGGATATCCCTGCAGTGACTTGAATGCAGGCTCGTCTTGCATCTCCCAAGACGAAAGGATGTCTGAATCCCCTGTGGAGACCACAGAGAAAAACCTAGTTCCCCACCTCATCGCGACCGGAGGCCTCACATCCTTTGAAAACTCCAGAGGGACGCGGAGATCAGTGCCTCCAAAGGAGACGATGTCTGACTCCTCGTGAAACTTGATAGGAGTCCCAGGATTCCTGTGGCACGTGGAAAGGGACCCTTGGTCTCCCGCCTTAGCTGGAGAGGCGTCCCAATTGCCCTGCCAAGCCTCGAGGAGAATCCCGAGATGTCCCTCGCAACTAGGCAGGAGTCCTGACGTCGCTGAACAAACACGTGTGTGGAAGGGGCATCCCTGTTGTAACTCGAGAATACACCCCAGATTCCTGCCGCAACTCGAGAAAAACCATGAGACTTCCCCCTCGCCGCGAGATGAGGCCCGATTCCCCTGGACTGCGTGTAGAGCAATGCCGTGTTGCACATCACACAGGAAAGGAGCCTTGATTTCTTTGATAGCACTCGAGAGAAAGCCATAGAACACTGTTTCAAGGCTAGAGGGATCCTGAGGTCACTGTAGCAACAGAAAAGAGCTCCATGGAACAAAAATCAACTCGGGATGAGAGGTTAGTCCCTGGCTTCGATTCCAGAGGAATACCACCTTACCACAAGCACCTCAAGAGGAGGCTTCTCTCAGCTCTAGATATGTGAGAGGGACCCTGAGTTTGCGGCCTCAAGTGGAATGGTCACCACGATGCCCTGACTGGAAATAAGGCCAGATATCCCTGCAGTGACTTGAATGCAGGCTCGTCTTGCATCTCCCAAGACGAAAGGATGTCTGAATCCCCTGTGGAGACCACAGAGAAAGACCTAGTTCCCCACCTCATCGAGATCGGAGGCCTCACATCCTTTGAAAACTCCAGAGGGACGCGGAGATCAGTGCCTCCAAAGGAGACGATGCCTGACTCCTCGTGAAATTTGATAGGAGTCCCAGGATTCCTGTGGCACGCGGAAAGGGACCCTTGGTCTCCCGCCTCAGCTGGAGAGGCGTCCCAATTGCCCTGCCAAGCCTCGAGGAGAATCCCGAGTTGTCCCTCGCAACTAGGCAGGAGTCCTGACGTCGCTGAACAAACACGTGCGTGGAAGGGCCATCCCCGTCGTAACTCGAGAATATACCCCAGGTTCCCGCCGCAACTCGAGAAAAACCATGAGACTTCCCCCTCGCCATGAGATGAGGCCTGATTCCCCTGCACTGCGTGCAGAGCAATGCCGTGTTGCACATCACACAGGAAAGGAGCCTTGATTTCCTTGATGGCACTCCAGAGAATGCCCAAGAACACTGTTTCAAGGCTAGAGGGATCCTGAGGTCACTGTAGCAACACGAAAGAGCTCCGTGGACCAAAAGTCAACTCGAGATGAGAGGTTAGTCCCTGGCTTCGACTCCAGAGGAATACCACCTTACCACAAGCACCTCAAGAGGAGGCTTCTCAAAGCTCTAGGAATGTGAGAGGGACCCTGAGTTTGCGGCCTCAAGTGGAATGGACATTGCGATGCCCTGACTCGAAATGAGGCCGGATATCCCTGCAGTGACTTGAATGCAGGCTCGTCTTGCATCTCCCAAGACGAAAGGATGTCTGAATTCCCTGTGGAGACCACAGAGAAAGACCTAGTTCCCCACCTCATCGCGACCGGAGGCCTCACATCCTTTGAAAACTCCAGAAGGACACGGAGATCAGTGTCTCCAAAGGAGACGATGCCTGAATCCTCGTGAAACTTGATAGGAGTCCCAGGATTCCTGTGGCACGTGGAAAGGGAACCTTGGTCTCCCGCCTCAGCTGGAGAGGCCTCCCAATTGCCCTGCCAAGCCTCGAGGAGAATCGCGAGTTGTCCCTCGCAACTAGGCAGGAGTCCTGACGTAGCTGAACAAACACATGTGTGGAAGAGCCATCCAAGTTGTAACTAGAGAATATACCCCAGGTTCCCGCCGCAACTCGAGAAAAACCATCAGACTTCCCCCTCGCCGCGAGATGAAGCCCGATTCCCCTGCACTGCATGCAGAGCAATGCCGTGTTGCACATCACACAGGAAAGGAGCCTTGATTTCCTTGATGGCACTCCAGAGAAACCCCAAGAACACTGTTTCAAGGCTAGAGGGATCCTGAGGTCACTGTAGCAACAGAAAAGAGCTCCATGGAACAAATATCAACTCGAGATGAGAGGTTAATCCCTGGCTTCGATTCCAGAGGAATACCACCCTAGCACAAGCACCTCAAGAGGAGGCTTCTCTCAGCTCTAGGTATGTGAGAGGGACCCAGAGTTTGCGGCCTCAAGTGGAATGGACACCGCGATGCCCTGACTCGAAATAAGGCTGGATATGCCTGCAGTAATTGAATGCAGGCTCGTCTTTCATCTCCCAAGACGAAAGGATGTCTGAATCCCGTGTAGAGACCACAGAGAAAGACCTAGTTCCCCACCTCATCGCGACCGGAGGCCTCACATCCTTGGAAAACTGCAGAAGGACGCGGAGATCAGTGCCTATAAAGGAGACGATGCCTGACTCCTCGTGAAACTTGATAGGAGTCCCAGGATTCCTGTGACTCGTGGAACGGGACCCTTGGTCTCCCGCCTCAGTTGGAGAGTCGTCCCAATTGCCCTGCCAAGCCTCGAGGAGAATCCCGAGTTGTCCCTCGCAACTAGGCAGGAGTCCTGACGTCGCTGAACAAACACGTGTGTGGAAGGGCCATCCCCGTCGTAACTCGAGAATATACCCCAGGTTCCCGCCGCAACTCGAGAAAAACCATGAGACTTCCCCCTCGCCGCGAGATGAGGCCCGACTCCCCTGCACTGCGTGCAGAGCAATGCCGTGTTGCACATCACACAGGAAAGGAGCCTTGATTTCCTTGATGGCACTCCAGAGAAACCCCAAGAACACTGTTTCAAGGCTAGAGGGATCCTGAGGTAACTGTAGCAACACGAAAGAGCTCCGTGGACCAAAAATCAACTCGAGATGAGAGGTTAGTCCCTGGCTTCGACTCCAGAGGAATACCACCTTACCACAAGCACCTCAAGAGGAGGCTTCTCTCAGCTCTAGGTATGTGAGAGGGACCCTGAGTTTGCGGCCTCAAGTGGAATGGACACCGCGATGCCCTGACTCGAAATAAGGCCGGATTTCCCTGCAGTGACTTGAATGCAGGCTCGTCTTGCATCTCCCAAGACGAAAGGATGTCTGAATCCCCTGTGGAGACCACAGAGAAAGACCTAGTTCCCCACCTCATCGCGACCGGAGGCCTCACATCCTTTGAAAACTCCAGAGGGATGCGGAGATCAGTGCCTCCAAAGGAGACGATGCCTGACTCCTCGTGAAACTTGATAGGAGACCCAGGATTCCTGCGGTACGTGAAAAGGGACCCTTGGTCTCCCGCCTCAGCTGGAGAGGCGTCCCAATTGCCCTGCCAAGCCTCGAGGAGAATCCCGAGTTGTCCCTCGCAACTAGGCAGGAGTCCTGACGTCGCTGAACAAACACGTGTGTGGAAGGGCCATCCCCGTCGTAACTCGAGAATATACCCCAGGTTCCCGCTGCAACTCGAGAAAAACCATGACACTTCCCCCTCGCAGCGAGATGAGGCCCGATTCCCCTGCACTGCATGCAGAGCAATGCCGTGTTGCACATCACACAGGAAAGGAGCCTTGATTTCCTTGATGGCACTCCAGAGAAACACCAAGAACACTGTTTCAAGGCTAGAGGGATCCTGAGGTCACTGTAGCAAGACGAAAAAGCTCCGTGGACCAAAAATCAACTGGAGATGAGAGGTTAGTCCCTGGCTTCGACTCCAGAGGAATACCACCTTACCACAAGTACCTCAAGAGGAGGCTTCTCTCAGCTCAAGGTATGTGAGAGGGACCCTGAGTTTGCGGCCTCAAGTGGAATGGACACCGCGATGCCCTGACTCGAAATACGGCCGGATATCCCTGCAGTGACTTGAATGCAGGCTCGTCTTGCATCTCCCAAGACGAAAGGATGTCTGAATCCTCTGTGGAGACCACAGAGAAAGACATAGTTCCCCACCTCATCGCGACCGGAGGCCTCACATCCTTTGAAAACTCCAGAGGGATGCGGAGATCAGTGCCTCCAAAGGAGACGATGCCTGACTCCTCGTGAAACTTGATAGGAGACCCAGGATTCCTGCGGTACGTGAAAAGGGACCCTTGGTCTCCCGCCTCAGCTGGAGAGGCGTCCCAATTGCCCTGCCAAGCCTCGAGGAGAATCCCGAGTTGTCCCTCGCAACTAGGCAGGAGTCTTTACGTCGCTGAAAAAACACCTGTGTCGAAGGGCCATCCCCGTCGTAACTCGAGAATATACCCCAGGTTCACGCCGCAACTCGAGAAAAACCATGAGACTTCCCCCTCGCCGCGAGATGAGGCCCAATTCTCCTGCACTGCGTGCAGAGCAATGCCGTGTTGCACATCACACAGGAAAGGAGCCTTGATTTCCTTGATGTCACTCCAGAAAAACCCCAAGAACACTGTTTCAAGGCTAGAGGGATCCTGAGGTCACTGTAGCAAGACGAAAAAGCTCCGTGGACCAAAAATAAACTCGAGATGAGAGGTTAGTCCCTGGCTTCGACTCCAGAGGAATACCACCTTACCACAAGCACCTCAAGAGGAGGCTTCTCTCAGCTCTAGGTATGTGAGAGGGACCCTGAGTTTGCGGCCTCAAGTGGAATGGACGCCGCGATGCCCTGACTCGAAATAAGGCCGGATATCCCTGCAGTGACTTGAATGCATGCTCGTCTTGCATCTCCCAAGACGAAAGGTTGTCTGAATTCCCTGTGGAGACCACAGAGAAAGACCTAGTTCCCTACCTCATCGCGACCGGAGGCCTCACATCCTTTGAAAACTCCAGAGGGACACGGAGATCAGTGTCTCCAAAGGAGACGATGCCTGACTCCTCGTGAAACTTGATAGTAGTTCCAGGAGTCCTGTGGCACGTGGAAAGGGACACTTGGTCTCCCGCCTCAGCTGGAGAGGCGTCCCAATTGCCCTGCCAAGCCTCGAGGAGAATCCCGAGTTGTCCCCCGCAACTAGGCAGGAGTCCTGACTTCGCTGAACAAACACGTGTGTGGAAGGGCCATCCCCGTCGTAACTCGAGAATATACCCCAGGTTCCCGCCGCAACTCGAGAAAAACCATGAGACTACCCCCTCGCCGCGAGATGAGGCCCGATTCCCAGCACTTCGTGCAGAGCAATGCCGTGTTGCACATCACACAGGAAAGGAGCCTTGATTTCCTTGATGGCACTCCAGAGAAACCCCAAGAACACTGTTTCAAGGCTAGAGGGATCCTGAGGTCACTGTAGCAACACGAAAGAGCTCCGTGGACCACAAATCAACTCGACATGAGAGGTTAGTGCCTGGCTTCGACTCCAGAGGAATACCACCTTACCCCAAGGACCGCAAGAGGAGGCTTCTGTCACCTCTAGGTATGTTAGAGGGACCCTGAGTTTGCCGCCTCAAGTGGAATGGACACCGTGATGCCCTGACTCGAAATAAGGCTGGATATGCCTGCAGTAACTTGAATGCAGGCTCGTTTTGCATCTCCCAAGACGAAAGGGTGTCTGAATCCCCTGTAGAGACAACAGAGAAAGACCGAGTTCCCCACCTCATCGCGACCGGAGGCCTCACGTCCTTGAAAAACTGCAGAGGGACGCGAGATCAGTGCCTATAAAGAAGACGATGCCTGACTCCTCGTGAAACTTGATAGGAGTCCCAGAATTCCTGCGGCACGTGGAAAGGGACACATGGTCTCCCGCCTCAGCTGGAGAGGCGTCCCAATTGCCCTGCCAAGCCTCGAGGAGAATCCCGAGTTGTCCCTCGCAACTAGGCAGGAGTCCTGACATCGCTGAACAAACACGTGTGGAAGGGACATCCCCGTCGTAACTCGAGAATATACCCCAGGTTCCCGCCGCAACTCGAGAAAAACCATGAGACTTCCCCCTCACCGCGAGATGAGGCCCGATTCCCCTGCACTGCGTGCAGTGCAGAGCAATGCCGTGTTGCACATCACACAGGAAAGGAGCCTTGATTTCCTTGATGGCACTCCAGAGAATGCCCAAGAACACTGTTTCAAGGCTAGAGGGATCCTGAGGTCACTGTAGCAACACGAAAGAGCTCCGTGGACCAAAAATCAACTCGAGATGAGAAGTTAGTCCCTGGCTTCGACTCCAGAGGAATACCACCTTACCACAAGCACCTCAAGAGGAGGCTTCTGTCAGCTCTAGGTATGTGAGAGGGACCCTGAGTTTGCGGCCTCAAGTGGAATGGACACCGTGATGCCCTGACTCGAAATAAGGCCGGATTTCCCTGCAGTGACTTGAATGCAGGCTCGTCTTGCATCTCCCAAGACGAAGGGATGTCTGAATCCCCTGTGGAGACCACAGAGAAAGACCTAGTTCCCCACCTCATCGCGACCGGAGGCCTCACATCCTTTGAAAACTCCAGAGGGACGCGGAGATCAGTGCCTCCAAAGGAGACGATGCCTGACGCCTCGTGAAACTTGATAGGAGTCCCAGGATTCCTGTGGCACGTGGAAAGGGACACTTGGTCTCCCGCCTCAGCTGGACAGGCGTCCCAATTGCCCTGCCAAGCCTCGAGGAGAATCCCGAATTGTCCCTCGCAACTAGGCAGGAGTCCTGACGTCGCTGAACAAACACGTGTGTGGAAGGGCCATCCCCGTCGTAACTCGGGAATATACCCCAGGTTCCTGCCGCAACTCGAGAAAAACCATGAGACTTCCCCTTCGCCGCGTGATGAGGCCCGATTCCCCTGCACTGCATGCAGAGCAATGCCGTGTTGCACATCACGCTGGAAAGGAGCCTTGATTTCCTTGATGGCACTCCAGAGAACCCCCAAGAACACTGTTTCAAGGCTAGAGGGATCCTGAGGTCACTGTAGCAAGACAAAAAACCTCCGTGGACCAAAAATCAACTCGAGATGAGAGGTTAGTCCCTGGCTTCGACTCCAGAGGAATACCACCTTACCAGAAGCACCTCAAGAGGAGGCTTCTCTCAGCTCTAGGTATGTGAGAGGGACCCTGAGTTTGCGGCCTCAAGTGGAATGGACACCGCGATGCCCTGACTCGAAATAAGGCTGGATATGCCTGCAGTGACTTGAATGCTGGCTCGTCTTGCATTTCCCAAAACGAAAGGATGTCTGAATCCCCTGTGGAGACCACAGAGAAAGACCTAGTTCCCCACCTCATCGCGACCGGAGGCCTCACATCCCTTGAAAACTCCAGAGGGACGCGGAGATCAGTGCCTCCAAAGGAGACGATGCCTGACTCCTCGTGAAACTTGATAGGAGTCCCAGGATTCCTGTGGCACGTGGAAAGGGACCCTTGGTCTCCCGCCTCAGCTGGAGAGGCATCCCAATTGCCCTGCCAAGCCTCGAGGAGAATCCCGAGTTGTCCCTCGCAACTAGGCAGGAGTCCTGACGTCGCTGAACAAACACGTGTGTGGAAGGGCCATCCCCGTCGTAACTCGAGAATATACCCCAGGTTCCCGCCGCAACTCGAGAAAAACCATGACACTTCCCCCTCGCCGCGAGATGAGGCCCGATTCCCCTGCACTGCATGCAGAGCAATGCCGTGTTGCACATCACACAGGAAAGGAGCCTTGATTTCCTTGATGGCACTCCAGAGAAACACCAAGAACAGTGTTTCAAGGCTAGAGGGATCCTGAGGTCACTGTAGCAAGACGAAAAAGCTGCGTGGACCAAAAATCAACTGGAGATGAGAGGTTAGTCCCTGGCTTCGACTCCAGAGGAATACCACCT
The DNA here is from genome assembly GCF_910594005.1 of Cervus elaphus. Taxonomy (NCBI): domain Eukaryota; kingdom Metazoa; phylum Chordata; class Mammalia; order Artiodactyla; family Cervidae; genus Cervus; species Cervus elaphus. The sequence continues at coordinate 352,365 of NW_025316705.1, read as the reverse complement.
TACCACAAGCACCTCAAGAGGAGGCTTCTCTCAGCTCTAGGTATGTGAGAGGGACCCTGAGTTTGCGGCCTCAAGTGGAATGGACACCACGATGCCCTGACTCGAAATAAGGCCGGATATCCCTGCAGTGAATTGAATGCAGGCTCGTCTTGCATCTCCCAAGACGAAAGGATGTCTGAATCCCCTGTGGAGACCACAGAGAAAGACATAGTTCCCCACCTCATCGCGACCGGAGGCCTCACATCCTTTGAAAAGTCCAGAGGGACGCGGTGATTACTGCCTCCAAAGGAGACGATGCCTGACTCCTCATGAAACTTGATAGGAGTCCCAGGATTCCTGTGGCACGTGGAAAGGGACCCTTGGTCTCCCGCCTCAGTTGGAGAGGCGTCCCAATTGCCCTGCCAAGCCTCGAGGAGAATCCCGAGTTGTCCCTCGCAACTAGGCAGGAGTCCTGATGTCGCTGAACAAACACGTGTGTGGAAGGGCCATCCCCGTCGTAACTCGAGAATATACCCCAGGTTCCCGCCGCAACTGGAGAAAAACCATGAGATCTCCGCCTCTCCGCGAGATGAGGCCCGATTCCCCTGCACTGTGTGTAGAGCAATGCCGTGTTGCACATCACACAGGAAGGGAGCCTTTATTTCCTTGATGGCACTCCAGAAAAACCCCAAGAACACTGTTTCAAGGCTAGAGGGATCCTGAGGTCACTGTAGCAAGACGAAAAACCTCCGTGGACCAAAAATCAACTCGAGATGAGAGGTTAGTCCCTGGCTTCAACTCCAGAGGAATACCACCTTACCACAAGCACCTCAAGAGGAGGCTTCTCTCAGCTCTAGGTATGTGAGAGGGACCCTGAGTTTGCGCCCTCAAGTGGAATGGACACGGCGATGCCCTGACTCGAAATAAGGCCGGATATCCCTGCAGTGACTTGAATGCAGGCTCGTCTTGCATCTCCCAAAACGAAAGGATGTCTGAATCCCCTGTGGAGACCACAGAGAAACACCTAGTTCCCCACCTCATCGCGACCGGAGGCCTCACATCCTTTGAAAACCTCAGAAGGACGCGGAGATCAGTGCCTCCAAAGGAGACGACGCCTGACGCCTCGTGAAACTTGATAAGAGTCCCAGGATTCCTGTGGCACATGGAAAGGGACCCTTGGTCTCCCGCCTCAGCTGGAGAGGCGTCCCAATTGCCCTGCCAAGCCTCGAGGAGAATCCCGAGTTGTCCCTCGCAACTAGGCAGGAGTCCTGACGTCGCTGAACAAACACGTGTGTGGAAGGGCCATCCCCGTCGTAACTCGAGAATATACCCCAGGTTCCCGCCGCAACTCGAGAAAAACCATGAGACTTCCCCCTCGCCGCGAGATGAGGCCCGATTTCAATGCACTGCATGCAGAGCAATGCCGTGTTGCACATCACACAGGAAAGGAGCCTTGATTTCCTTGATGGCACTCCAGAGAAACCCAAGAACACTGTTTCAAGGCTAGAGGGATCCTGAGGTCACTGTAGCAACACGAAAGAGCTCCGTGGACCAAAAATCAGCTGGAGATGAGATGTTAGTCTCTGGCTTCGACTCCAGAGGAATACCACCTTACCACAAGCACCTCAAGAGGAGGCTTCTCTCAGCTCTATGTATGTGAGAGGGACCCTGAGTTTGCGGCCTCAAGTGGAATGGACACCGCGATGCCCTGACTCGAAATAAGGCCGGATATGCCTGCAGTCACTTGAATGCATGCTCGTCTTGCATCTCCCAAGGCGAAAGGTTGTCTGAATCCCCTGTGGAGACCACAGAGAAAGACCTAGTTCCCTACCTCATCGCGACCGGAGGCCTCACATTCTTTGAAAACTCCAGAGGGACACGGAGATCAGTGCCTCCAAAGGAGACGATGCCTGACTCCTCGTGAAACTTGATAGGAGACCCAGGATTCCTGCGGTACGTGAAAAGGGACCCTTGGTCTCCCGCCTCAGCTGGAGAGGCGTCCCAATTGCCCTGCCAAGCCTCGAGGAGAATCCCGAGTTGTCCCTCGCAACTAGGCAGGAGTCTTTACGTCGCTGAAAAAACACCTGTGTCGAAGGGCCATCCCCGTCGTAACTCGAGAATATACACCAGGTTCACGCCGCAACTCGAGAAAAACCATGAGACTTCCCCCTCGCCGCGAGATGAGGCCCAATTCTCCTGCACTGCGTGCAGAGCAATGCCGTGTTGCACATCACACAGGAAAGGAGCCTTGATTTCCTTGATGTCACTCCAGAAAAACCCCAAGAACACTGTTTCAAGGCTAGAGGGATCCTGAGGTCACTGTAGCAAGACGAAAAAGCTCCGTGGACCAAAAATAAACTCGAGATGAGAGGTTAGTCCCTGGCTTCGACTCCAGAGGAATACCACCTTACCACAAGCACCTCAAGAGGAGGCTTCTCTCAGCTCTAGGTATGTGAGAGGGACCCTGAGTTTGCGGCCTCAAGTGGAATGGACGCCGCGATGCCGTGACTCGAAATGAGGCCGGATATCCCTGCAGTGACTTGAATGCATGCTCGTCTTGCATCTCCCAAGACGAAAGGTTGTCTGAATTCCCTGTGGAGACCACAGAGAAAGACCTAGTTCCCTACCTCATCGCGACCGGAGGCCTCACATCCTTTGAAAACTCCAGAGGGACACGGAGATCAGTGTCTCCAAAGGAGACGATGCCTGACTCCTCGTGAAACTTGATAGTAGTTCCAGGAGTCCTGTGGCACGTGGAAAGGGACACTTGGTCTCCCGCCTCAGCTGGAGAGGCGTCCCAATTGCCCTGCCAAGCCTCGAGGAGAATCCCGAGTTGTCCCCCGCAACTAGGCAGGAGTCCTGACTTCGCTGAACAAACACGTGTGTGGAAGGGCCATCCCCGTCGTAACTCGAGAATATACCCCAGGTTCCCGCCGCAACTCGAGAAAAACCATGAGACTACCCCCTCGCCGCGAGATGAGGCCCGATTCCCAGCACTTCGTGCAGAGCAATGCCGTGTTGCACATCACACAGGAAAGGAGCCTTGATTTCCTTGATGGCACTCCAGAGAAACCCCAAGAACACTGTTTCAAGGCTAGAGGGATCCTGAGGTCACTGTAGCAACACGAAAGAGCTCCGTGGACCACAAATCAACTCGAGATGAGAGGTTAGTGCCTGGCTTCGACTCCAGAGGAATACCACCTTACCCCAAGGACCGCAAGAGGAGGCTTCTGTCACCTCTAGGTATGTTAGAGGTACCCTGAGTTTGCCGCCTCAAGTGGAATGGACACCGTGATGCCCTGACTCGAAATAAGGCTGGATATGCCTGCAGTAACTTGAATGCAGGCTCGTTTTGCATCTCCCAAGACGAAAGGGTGTCTGAATCCCCTGTAGAGACAACAGAGAAAGACCGAGTTCCCCACCTCATCGCGACCGGAGGCCTCACGTCCTTGAAAAACTGCAGAGGGACGCGAGATCAGTGCCTATAAAGAAGACAATGCCTGACTCCTCGTGAAACTTGATAGGAGTCCCAGAATTCCTGCGGCACGTGGAAAGGGACACATGGTCTCCCGCCTCAGCTGGAGAGGCGTCCCAATTGCCCTGCCAAGCCTCGAGGAGAATCCCGAGTTGTCCCTCGCAACTAGGCAGGAGTCCTGACATCGCTGAACAAACACGTGTGGAAGGGACATCCCCGTCGTAACTCGAGAATATACCCCAGGTTCCCGCCGCAACTCGAGAAAAACCATGAGACTTCCCCCTCACCGCGAGATGAGGCCCGATTCCCCTGCACTGCGTGCAGTGCAGAGCAATGCCGTGTTGCACATCACACAGCAAATTGGCCTTGTTTTCCTTGATGGCACTCCAGAGAAACCCCAAGAACACTGTTTCAAGGCTAGAGGGATCCTGAGGTCACTGTAGCAACACGAAAGAGCTCCGTGGACCAAAAATCAACTCGAGATGAGAGGTTAGTCCCTGGCTTCGACTCCAGAGGTATACCACCTTACCACAAGCACCTCAAGAGGAGGCTTCTGTCAGCTCTAGGTATGTGAGAGGGACCCTGAGTTTGCGGCCTCAAGTGGAATGGACACCGTGATGCCCTGACTCGAAATAAGGCCGGATTTCCCTGCAGTGACTTGAATGCAGGCTCGTCTTGCATCTCCCAAGACGAAAGGATGTCTGAATCCCCTGTGCAGACCACAGAGAAAGACCTAGTTCCCCACCTCATCGCGACCGGAGGCCTCACATCCTTTGAAAACTCCAGAGGGACGCGGAGATCAGTGCCTCCAAAGGAGACGATGCCTGACGCCTCGTGAAACTTGATAGGAGTCCCAGGATTCCTGTGGCACGTGGAAAGGGACACTTGGTCTCCCGCCTCAGCTGGACAGGCGTCCCAATTGCCCTGCCAAGCCTCGAGGAGAATCCCGAATTGTCCCTCGCAACTAGGCAGGAGTCCTGACGTCGCTGAACAAACACGTGTGTGGAAGGGCCATCCCCGTCGTAACTCGGGAATATACCCCAGGTTCCTGCCGCAACTCGAGAAAAACCATGAGACTTCCCCCTCGCCGCGAGATGAGGCCCGATTCCCCTGCACTGCATGCAGAGCAATGCCGTGTTGCACATCACGCTGGAAAGGAGCCTTGATTTCCTTGATGGCACTCCAGAGAACCCCCAAGAACACTGTTTCAAGGCTAGAGGGATCCTGAGGTCACTGTAGCAAGACAAAAAACCTCCGTGGACCAAAAATCAACTCGAGATGAGAGGTTAGTCCCTGGCTTCGACTCCAGAGGAATACCACCTTACCAGAAGCACCTCAAGAGGAGGCTTCTCTCAGCTCTAGGTATGTGAGAGGGACCCTGAGTTTGCGGCCTCAAGTGTAATGGACACCGCGATGCCCTGACTCGAAATAAGGCTGGATATGCCTGCAGTGACTTGAATGCTGGCTCGTCTTGCATCTCCCAAAACGAAAGGATGTCTGAATCCCCTGTGGAGACCACAGAGAAAGACCTAGTTCCCCACCTCATCGCGACCGGAGGCCTCACATCCCTTGAAAACTCCAGAGGGACGCGGAGATCAGTGCCTCCAAAGGAGACGATGCCTGACTCCTCGTGAAACTTGATAGTAGTTCCAGGAGTCCTGTGGCACGTGGAAAGGGACCCTTGGTCTCCCGCCTCAGCTGGAGAGGCATCCCAATTGCCCTGCCAAGCCTCGAGGAGAATCCCGAGTTGTCCCTCGCAACTAGGCAGGAGTCCTGACGTCGCTGAACAAACACGTGTGTGGAAGGGCCATCCCCGTCGTAACTCGAGAATATACCCCAGGTTCCCGCCGCAACTCGAGAAAAACCATGACACTTCCCCCTCGCCGCGAGATGAGGCCCGATTCCCCTGCACTGCATGCAGAGCAATGCCGTGTTGCACATCACACAGGAAAGGAGCCTTGATTTCCTTGATGGCACTCCAGAGAAACACCAAGAACAGTGTTTCAAGGCTAGAGGGATCCTGAGGTCACTGTAGCAAGACGAAAAAGCTGCGTGGACCAAAAATCAACTGGAGATGAGAGGTTAGTCCCTGGCTTCGACTCCAGAGGAATACCACCTTACCACAAGCACCTCAAGAGGAGGCTTCTCTCAGCTCTAGGTATGTGAGAGGGACCCTGAGTTTGCGGCCTCAAGTGGAATGGACACCACGATGCCCTGACTCGAAATAAGGCCGGATATCCCTGCAGTGAATTGAATGCAGGCTCGTCTTGCATCTCCCAAGACGAAAGGATGTCTGAATCCCCTGTGGAGACCACAGAGAAAGACATAGTTCCCCACCTCATCGCGACCGGAGGCCTCACATCCTTTGAAAAGTCCAGAGGGACGCGGTGATTACTGCCTCCAAAGGAGACGATGCCTGACTCCTCATGAAACTTGATAGGAGTCCCAGGATTCCTGTGGCACGTGGAAAGGGACCCTTGGTCTCCCGCCTCAGTTGGAGAGGCGTCCCAATTGCCCTGCCAAGCCTCGAGGAGAATCCCGAGTTGTCCCTCGCAACTAGGCAGGAGTCCTGATGTCGCTGAACAAACACGTGTGTGGAAGGGCCATCCCCGTCGTAACTCGAGAATATACCCCAGGTTCCCGCCGCAACTGGAGAAAAACCATGAGAACTCCGCCTCTCCGCGAGATGAGGCCCGATTCCCCTGCACTGTGTGTAGAGCAATGCCGTGTTGCACATCACACAGGAAGGGAGCCTTTATTTCCTTGATGGCACTCCAGAAAAACCCCAAGAATACTGTTTCAAGGCTAGAGGGATCCTGAGGTCACTGTAGCAAGACGAAAAACCTCCGTGGACCAAAAATCAACTCGAGATGAGAGGTTAGTCCCTGGCTTCGACTCCAGAGGAATACCACCTTACCACAAGCACCTCAAGAGGAGGCTTCTCTCAGCTCTAGGTATGTGAGAGGGACCCTGAGTTTGCGCCCTCAAGTGGAATGGACACGGCGATGCCCTGACTCGAAATAAGGCCGGATATCCCTGCAGTGACTTGAATGCAGGCTCGTCTTGCATCTCCCAAAACGAAAGGATGTCTGAATCCCCTGTGGAGACCACAGAGAAACACCTAGTTCCCCACCTCATCGCGACCGGAGGCCTCACATCCTTTGAAAACCTCAGAAGGACGCGGAGATCAGTGCCTCCAAAGGAGACGACGCCTGACGCCTCGTGAAACTTGATAAGAGTCCCAGGATTCCTGTGGCACATGGAAAGGGACCCTTGGTCTCCCGCCTCAGCTGGAGAGGCGTCCCAATTGCCCTGCCAAGCCTCGAGGAGAATCCCGAGTTGTCCCTCGCAACTAGGCAGGAGTCCTGACGTCGCTGAACAAACACGTGTGTGGAAGGGCCATCCCCGTCTTAACTCGAGAATATACCCCAGGTTCCCGCCGCAACTCGAGAAAAACCATGAGACTTCCCCCTCGCCGCGAGATGAGGCCCGATTCCCCTGCACTGCGTGCAGAGCAATGCCGTGTTGCACATCACACAGGAAAGGAGCCTTGATTTCCTTGATGGCACTCCAGAGAAACCCAAGAACACTGTTTCAAGGCTAGAGGGATCCTGAGGTCACTGTAGCAACACGAAAGAGCTCCGTGGACCAAAAATCAGCTGGAGATGAGATGTTAGTCTCTGGCTTCGACTCCAGAGGAATACCACCTTACCACAAGCACCTCAAGAGGAGGCTTCTCTCAGCTCTATGTATGTGAGAGGGACCCTGAGTTTGCGGCCTCAAGTGGAATGGACACCGCGATGCCCTGACTCGAAATAAGGCCGGATATGCCTGCAGTCACTTGAATGCATGCTCGTCTTGCATCTCCCAAGGCGAAAGGTTGTCTGAATCCCCTGTGGAGACCACAGAGAAAGACCTAGTTCCCTACCTCATCGCGACCGGAGGCCTCACATTCTTTGAAAACTCCAGAGGGACACGGAGATCAGTGCCTCCAAAGGAGACGATGCCTGACTCCTCGTGAAACTTGATAGGAGTTCCAGAAGTCCTGTGGCACGTGGAAAGGGACACTTGGTCTCCCGCCTCAGCTGGAGAGGCGTCCCAATTGCCCTGCCAAGCCTCGAGGAGAATCCCGAGTTGTCCCCCGCAACTAGGCAGGAGTCTTGACTTCGCTGAACAAACACGTGTGTGGAAGGGCCATCCCCGTCGTAACTCGAGAATATACCCCAGGTTCCCGCCGCAACTCGAGAAAAACCATGAGACTTCCCCCTCGCCGCGAGATGAGGCCCGATTCCAATGCACTGCATGCAGAGCAATGCCGTGTTGCACATCACACAGGAAAGGAGCCTTGATTTCCTTGATGGCACTCCAGAGAAACCCAAGAACACTGTTTCAAGGCTAGAGGGATCCTGAGGTCACTGTAGCAACACGAAAGAGCTCCGTGGACCAAAAATCAGCTGGAGATGAGAGGTTAGACTCTGGCTTCGACTCCAGAGGAATACCACCTTACCACAAGCACCTCAAGAGGAGGCTTCTCTCAGCTCTATGTATGTGAGAGGGACCCTGAGTTTGCGGCCTCAAGTGGAATGGACACCGCGATGCCCTGACTCGAAATAAGGCCGGATATGCCTGCAGTCACTTGAATGCATGCTCGTCTTGCATCTCCCAAGACGAAAGGTTGTCTGAATCCCCTGAGGAGACCACAGAGAAAGACCTAGTTCCCTACCTCATCGCGACCGGAGGCCTCACATTCTTTGAAAACTCCAGAGGGACACGGAGATCAGTGCCTCCAAAGGAGACGATGCCTGACTCCTCGTGAAACTTGATAGGAGTTCCAGAAGTCCTGTGGCACGTGGAAAGGGACACTTGGTCTCCCGCCTCAGCTGGAGAGGCGTCCCAATTGCCCTGCCAAGCCTCGAGGAGAATCCCGAGCTGTCCCCCGCAACTAGGCAGGAGTCCTGACTTCGCTGAACAAACACGTGTGTGGAAGGGCCATCCCCGTCGTAACTCGAGAATATACCCCAGGTTCCCGCCGCAACTCGAGAAAAACCATGAGACTTCCCCCTCGCCGCGAGATGGGGCCCGAATCCCAGCACTTCGTGCAGAGCAATGCCGTGTTGCACATCACACAGGAAGGGAGCCTTGATTTCCTTGATGGCACTCCAGAGAAACCCCAAGAACACTGTTTCAAGGCTAGAGGGATCCTGAGGTCACTGTAGCAACACAAAAGAGCTCCGTGGACCACAAATCAACTCGACATGAGAGGTTAGTGCCTGGCTTCGACTCCAGAGGAATACCACCTTACCCCAAGGACCGCAAGAGGAGGCTTCTGTCACCTCTAGGTATGTTAGAGGGACCCTGAGTTTGCCGCCTCAAGTGGAATGGACACCGTGATGCCCTGACTCGAAATAAGGCCGGATATGCCTGCAGTAACTTGAATGCAGGCTCGTCTTGCATCTCCCAAGTCGAAAGGGTGTCTGAATCCCCTGTAGAGACCACAGAGAAAGACCTAGTTCCCCACCTCATCGCGACCGGAGGCCTCACGTCCTTGAAAAACTGCAGAGGGATGCGAGATCAGTGCCTATAAAGGAGACGATGCCTGACTCCTCGTGAAACTTGATAGGAGTCCCAGAATTCCTGCGGCACGTGGAAAGGGACACATGGTCTCCCGCCTCAGCTGGACAGGCGTCCCAATTGCCCTGCCAAGCCTCGAGGAGAATCCCGAGTTGTCCCTCGCAACTAGGCAGGAGTCCTGACATCGCTGAACAAACACGTGTGGAAGGGACATCCCCGTCGTAACTCGAGAATATACCCAAGGTTCCCGCCGCAACTCGAGAAAAACCATGAGACTTCCCCCTTACCACGAGATGAGGCCCGATTCCCCTGAACTGCGTGCAGTGCAGAGCAATGCCGTGTTGCACATCACACAGGAAAGGAGCCTTGATTTCCTTGATGGCACTCCAGAGAAACCCCAAGAACACTGTTTCAAGGCTAGAGGGATCCTGAGGTCACTGTAGCAAGACGAAAACCCTCCGTGGACCACAAATCAACTCGAGATGAGAGGTTAGTCCCTGGCTTCGACTCCAGAGGAATACCACCTTACCACAAGCACCTCAAGAGGAGGCTTCTGTCAGCTCTAGGTATGTGAGAGGGACCCTGAGTTTGCGGCCTCAAGTGGAATGGACACTGTGATGCCCTGACTCGAAATAAGGCCGGATATGACTGCACTGACTTGAATGCATGCTTTTCCTGCATCTTCCAAGAGGAAAGGTCGTCTGAATCCCCTGTGGAGACCACAGAGAAAGACCTAGTTCCCCACCTCATCGCGACCGGAGGCCTCACATCCTTTGAAAACTCCAGAGGGACGCGGAGATCAGTGCCTCCAAAGGAGACGATGCCTGAATCCTCGTGAAAATTGATAGGAGTCCCAGGATTTCTGTGGCACGTGGAAAGGGACCCTTGGTCTCCCGCCTCAGCTGGAGAGGCGGCCCAATTGCATTGCCAAGCATCGAGGAGAATCCCGAGTTGTCCCTCGCAACTAGGCAGAAGTCCTGACGTCGCTGAACAAACACATGTGTGGAAGGGCCATCCCCGTCGTAACTCGAGAATATACCCCAGGTTCCCGCCACAACTCGAGAAAAACCATGAGACTTCCCCCGCGCCGCGAGATGAGGCCCGATTCCCCTGCACTGCGTGCAGAGCAATGCCGTGTTGCACATCACACAGGAAAGGAGCCTTGATTTCCTTGATGGCACTCCAGAGAAACCCCAAGAACACTGTTTCAAGGCTACAGGGATCCTAATGTCACTGTAGCAAGACCAAAAAGCTCTGTGGACCACAAATCAACTCGAGATGAGAGGTTAGTCCCTGGCTTCGACTCCAGAGGAATACCACCTTACCACAAGCACATTAAGAGGAGGCTTCTCTCAGCTCTAGGTATGTGAGAGGGACCCTGAGTTTGCGGCCTCAAGTCGAATGGACACCGCGATGCTCTGACTCGAAATAAGGCCGGATATGCCTGCAGTGACTTGAATGCAGGCTCGTCTTACATCTCGCAAGACGAAAGGATGTCTGAATCCCCTGTGGAGACCACAGAGAAAGACCTAGTTCCCCACTTCATCGCGACCGGAGGCCTCACATCCTTTGAAAACTCCAGAGGTACGCGGAGATCAGTGCCTCCAAACGAGACGATGCCTGACTCCTCGTGAAACTTTATAGGAGTCCCAGGATTCCTGTGGCACGTGGAATGGGACCCTTGGTCTCCCGCCTCAGATGGAGAGGCGTCCCAATTGCCCTGCCAAGCCGCGAGGAGAATCCCGAGTTGTCCCTCGCAACTAGGCAGGAGTCCTGACGTCGCTGAACAAACACGTGTGTGGAAGGGCCATCCCCGTCGTAACTCGAGAATATACCCCAGGTTCCGGCCGCAACTCGTGAAAAACCATGAGACTTGCCCCGCGCCCCGAGATGAGGCCCGATTCCCCTGCACTGCATGCAGAGCAATGCCATGTTGCACATCACACAGGAAAGGAGCCTTGATTTCCTTGATGGCACTCCAGAGAAAGCCCAAGAACACTGTTTCAAGGCTAGAGGGATCCTATGGTCACTGTAGCAACATGAAAGAGCTCCGTGGACCACAAATCAACTAGAGATGAGAGGTTAGTCCCTCTTTTCGACTCCAGAGGAATACCACCTTACCAGCAGCACCTCAAGAGGAGGCTTCTCTCAACTCTATGTATGTGAAAGGGACCCTGAGTTTGCGGCCTCAAGTGGAATGGACACCGCGATTCCCTGACTCGAAATAAGGCCGGATATCCCTGCAGTGAATTGAATGCAGGCTCGTCTTGCATCTCCCAAGACGAAAGGATGTCTGAATCCCCTGTGGAGACCACAGAGAAAGACCTAGTTCCCCACCTCATCGCGACCGGAGGCCTCACATCCTTTGAAAACTCCAGAGGGACGCGGAGATCAGTGCCTCCAAAGGAGACGATGCCTGACGCCTCGTGAAACTTGATAGGAGTCGCAGGATTCCTGTGGCACTTGGAAAGGGACACTTGGTCTCCCGCCTCAGCTGGAGAGGCGTCCCAATTGCCCTGCCAAGCCTCGAGGAGAATCCCGAGTTGACCCTCGCAACTAGGCAAGAGTTCTGACGTCGCTGAACAAACACGTGTGTGGAAGGGCCATCCCCGTCGTAACTCGGGAATATACCCCAGGTTCCTGCCACAACTCGAGAAAAACCATGAGACTTCCCCCTCGCCGTGAGATGAGGCCCGATTCCCCTGCACTGCATGCAGAGCAATGCCGTGTTGCACATCACACAGGAAAGGAGCCTTGATTTCCTTGATGGCACTCCAGAGAAACCCCAAGAACACTGTTTCAAGGCTAGAGGGATCCTTAGGTCACTGTAGCAGCACGAAACAGCTCCGTGGACCCCAAATCAACTCGAGATGAGAGGTTAGTCCCTGGCTTCGACTCCAGAGGAATACCACCTTACCACAAGCACCTCAAGAAGAGGCTTCTCTCAGCTCTAGGTATGTGAGAGGGACCCTGAGTTTGCGGCCTCAAGTGGAATGGACACCGCGATGCTCTGACTCGAAATAAGGCCGGATATGCCTGCAGTGATTTGAATGCATGATCGTCTTGCATCTCCTAAGACGAAAGGTTGTCTGAATCCCCTGTGGAGACCACAGAGAAAGACCTAGTTCCCTACCTCATCGCGACCGGAGGCCTCACATCCTTTGAAAACTCCAGAGGGACGCGGAGATCAGTGCCTCCAAAGGAGACGATGCCTGACTCCTCGTGAAATTGATAGGAGTCCCAGGATTCCTGTGGCACGTGGCAAGGGACCCTTGGTCTCCCACCTCAGCTGGAGAGGCATCCCAATTGCCCTGCCAAGCCTCGAGGAGAATCCCTAGTTGTCCCTCGCAACTAGGAAGGAGTCCTGACGTCGCTGAATAAACACGTGTGTGGAAGGGCCATCACCGTCGTAACTCGAGAATATACCCCAGGTTCCCGCCGCAACTCGAGAAAAACCATGAGAATTCTGCCTCTCCGCGAGATGAGGTCCGATTCCCCTGCACTGCGTGCAGAGCAATGCCGTGTTGCACATCACACAGGAAAGGAGCCTTGATTTCCTTGATGGCACTCCAGAGAAACCCCAAGAACACTGTTTCAAGGCTAGAGGGATCCTGAGGTCACTGTAGCAACATGAAAGTGCTCCGTGGACCACAAGTCAACTAGAGATGAGAGGTTAGTCCCTCTCTTCGACTCCAGAGGAATACCACCTTACCACAAGCACCTCAAGAGGAGGCTTCTCTCAGCTCAAGGTATGTGAGAGGGACCCTGAGTTTGCAGCCTCAGGTGGAATGGACGTCGCGATGCCCTGACTCTAAATAAGGCCGGATATGCCTGCAGTGACTTGAATGCAGGCTCGTCTTGCATTTCCCAAGATGAAAGGATGTCTGAATCCCCTGTGGAGACCACAGAGAAAGACCTAGTTCCCCACCTCATCGCGACCGGAGGCCTCACATCCTTTGAAAATTCCAGAGGGACGGGGGGATCAGTGCCTCCAAAGGAGAAGATGCCTGACTCCTCGTGAAACTTGATAGGAGTCATATGATTCCTTTGGCACGTAGAGAGGGACCCTTGGTCTCCCGCCTCAGCTGGAGAGGCGTCCCAATTGCCCTGCCAAGCCTCGAGGAGAATCCCGAGTTGTCCCTCGTAACTAGGCAGGAGCCCTGACGTCGCTGAACAAACACGTGTGTGGAAGGGCCATCCCCGGCGTAACTCGAGAATATACCCCAGGTTCCCGCCGCAACTCGAGAAAAACCATGAGACTTCCCCCTCGCCGCGAGATGAGGCCCGATTCCCCTGCACTGCGTGCAGAGCAATGCGGTGTTGCACATCACACTGGATAGGAGCCTTGATTTCCTTCATGGCACTCCAGAGAAAGCCCAAGAACACTGTTTCAAGGCTACAGGGATCCTGAGGTCACTGCAGCAACACGAAAGAGCTCCGTGGACCAAAAATCAACTCGAGATGAGAGGTTAGTCCCTGGCTACGACTCCAGAGGAATACCACCTTACCACAAGCACCTCAAGAGGAGGCTTCTCTCAGCTCTAGGTATGTGAGAGGGACCCTGAGTTTGCGGCCTCAAGTGGAATGGACACCGCGATTCCCTGACTCGAAATAAGGCCGGATATCCCTGCAGTGAATTGAATGCAGGCTCGTCTTGCATCTCCCAAGAGGAAAGGATGTCTGAATCCCCTGTGGAGACCACAGAGAAAGACCTAGTTCCCCACCTCATCGCGACCGGAGGCCTCACATCCTTTGAAAACTCCAGAGGGACGCGGAGATCAGTGCCTCCAAAGGAGACGATGCCTGACGCCTCGTGAAACTTGATAGGAGTCGCAGGATTCCTGTGGCACTTGGAAAGGGACACTTGGTCTCCCGCCTCAGCTGGAGAGGCGTCCCAATTGCCCTGCCAAGCCTCGAGGAGAATCCCGAGTTGACCCTCGCAACTAGGCAGGAGTTCTGACGTCGCTGAACAAACACGTGTGTGGAAGGGCCATCCCCGTCGTAACTCGGGAATATACCCCAGGTTCCTGCCACAACTCGAGAAAAACCATGAGACTTCCCCCTCGCCGCGAGATGAGGCCCGATTCCCCTGCACTGCATGCAGAGCAATGCCGTGTTGCACATCACACAGGAAAGGAGCCTTGATTTCCTTGATGGCACTCCAGAGAAACCCCAAGAACACTGTTTCAAGGCTAGAGGGATCCTTAGGTCACTGTAGCAACACGAAACACCTCCGTGGACCCCAAATCAACTCGAGATGAGAGGTTAGTCCCTGGCTTCGACTCCAGAGGAATACCACCTTACCACAAGACCTCAAGAGGAGGCTTCTCTGAGCTCTAGGTATGTGAGAGGGACCCTGAGTTTGCGGCCTCAAGTGGAATGGACACCGCGATGCCCTGACTCGAAATAAGGCCGGATATGCCTGCAGTGACTTGAATGCAGGCTCGTCTTGCATCTCCCAAGACGAAAGGATGTCTGAATCCCCTGTGGAGACCACAGAGAAAGACCTAGTTCCCCACCTCATCGCGACTGGAGGCCTCACATCCTTTGAAAACTCCAGAGGGACGCGGAGATCAGTGCCTCCAAAGGAGACGATGCCTGACTCCTCGTGAAACTTGATAGGAGTCCCAGGATTCCTGTGGCACGTGGAAAGGGACCCTTGGTCTCCCGCCTCAGCTGGAGAGGCGTCCCAATTGCCCTGCCAAGCCTCGAGGAGAATCCCGAGTTGTCCCTCGCAACTAGGCAGGAGTCCTGACGTCGCTGAACAAACACGTGTGTGGAAGGGTCTTCGCCTTCGTAACTCGAGAATATACCCCAGGTTCCCGCCGCAACTCGAGAAAAACCATGAGACTTCCCCCTCGCCGCGAGATGAGGCCCGATTCCAATGCACTGCATGCAGAGCAATGCCGTGTTGCACATCACACAGGAAAGGAGCCTTGATTTCCTTGATGGTACTCCAGAGAAACCCAAGAACACTGTTTCAAGGCTAGAGGGATCCTGAGGTCACTGTAGCAAAACGAAAGAGCTCCGTGGACAAAAATCAACTCGAGATGAGAGGTTAGTCCCTGGCTTCGACTCCAGAGGAATACCACCTTACCACAAGCACCTCAAGAAGAGGCTTCTCTCAGCTCTAGGTATGTGAGAGGGACCCTGAGTTTGCGGCCTCAAGTGGAATGGACACCGCGATGCCCTGACTCGAAATAAGGCCGGATATGCCTGCAGTGATTTGAATGCATGATCGTCTTGCATCTCCTAAGACGAAAGGTTGTCTGAATCCCCTGTGGAGACCACAGAGAAAGACCTAGTTCCCTACCTCATCGCGACCGGAGGCCTCACATCCTTTGAAAACTCCAGAGGGACGCGGAGATCAGTGCCTCCAAAGGAGACGATGCCTGACTCCTCGTGAAATTGATAGGAGTCCCAGGATTCCTGTGGCACGTGGAAAGGGACCCTTGGTCTCCCATCTCAGCTGGAGAGGCATCCCAATTGCCCTGCCAAGCCTCGAGGCGAATCCCTAGTTGTCCCTCGCAACTAGGAAGGAGTCCTGACATCGCTGAATAAACACGTGTGTGGAAGGGCCATCACCGTCGTAACTCGAGAATATACCCCAGGTTCCCGCCGCAACTCGAGAAAAACCATGAGAATTCTGCCTCTCCGCGAGATGAGGTCCGATTCCCCTGCACTGCGTGCAGAGCAATGCCGTGTTGCACATCACACAGGAAAGGAGCCTTGATTTCCTTGATGGCACTCCAGAGAAACCCCAAGAACACTGTTTCAAGGCTAGAGGGATCCTGAGGTCACTGTAGCAACATGAAAGTGCTCCGTGGACCACAAGTCAACTAGAGATGAGAGGTTAGTCCCTCTCTTCGACTCCAGAGGAATACCACCTTACCACAAGCACCTCAAGAGGAGGCTTCTCTCAGCTCAAGGTATGTGAGAGGGACCCTGAGTTTGCAGCCTCAGGTGGAATGGACGTCGCGATGCCCTGACTCGAAATAAGGCCGGATATGCCTGCAGTGACTTGAATGCAGGCTCGTCTTGCATTTCCCAAGATGAAAGGATGTCTGAATCCCCTGTGGAGACCACAGAGAAAGACCTAGTTCCCCACCTCATCGCGACCGGAGGCCTCACATCCTTTGAAAATTCCAGAGGGACGCGGGGATCAGTGCCTCCAAAGGAGACGATGCCTGACTCCTCGTGAAACTTGATAGAATTCATATGATTCCTTTGGCACGTGGAGAGGGACCCTTGGTCTCCCGCCTCAGCTGGAGAGGCGTCCCAATTGCCCTGCCAAGCCTCGAGGAGAATCCCGAGTTGTCCCTCGTAACTAGGCAGGAGCCCTGACGTCGCTGAACAAACACGTGTGTGGAAGGGCCATCCCCGGCGTAACTCGAGAATATACCCCAGGTTCCCGCCGCAACTCGAGAAAAACCATGAGACTTCCCCCTCGCCGCGAGATGAGGCCCGATTCCCCTGCACTGCGTGCAGAGCAATGCGGTGTTGCACATCACACTGGAAAGGAGCCTTGATTTCCTTCATGGCACTCCAGAGAATACCCAAGAACACTGTTTCAAGGCTACAGGGATCCTGAGGTCACTGTAGCAACACGAAAGAGCTCCGTGGACGAAAAATCAACTCGAGATGAGAGGTTAGTCCCTGGCTTCGACTCCAGAGGAATACCACCTTACCACAAGCACCTCAAGAGGAGGCTTCTCTCAGCTCTAGGTATGTGAGAGGGACCCTGAGTTTGCAGCCTCAAGTGGAATGGACATCGCGATGCCCTGACTCGAAATAAGGCCGGATATGACTGCAGTGACTTGAATGCATGCTTGTCTTGCATCTCCCAAGACGAAAGGTCGTCTGAATCCCCTGTGGAGACCACAGAGAAAGACCTAGTTCCCCACCTCATCGCGACCGGAGGCCTCACATCCTTTGAAAACTCCAGAGGGACGCGGAGATCAGTGCCTCCAAAGGAGACGATGCCTGACTCCTCGTGAAACTTGATAGGAGTCCCAGGATTCCTGTGGCACGTGGAAAGGGACCCTTGGTCTCCCGCCTCTGCTGCAGAGGCGTCCCAATTGCCCTGCCAAGCATCGAGGAGAATCCCGAGTTGTCCCTCGCAACTAGGCAGAAGTCCTGACGTCGCTGAACAAACACGTGTGTGGAAGGGCCATCCCCGTCGTAACTCGAGAATATACCCCAGGTTCCCGCCGCAACTCGAGAAAAACCATGAGACTTCCCCCTCGCCGCGAGATGAGGCCCGATTCCCCAGCACTGCGTGCAGAGCAATGCCGTGTTGCACATCACACAGGAAAGGAGCCTTGATTTCCTTGGTGGCACTCCAGAAAAACCCCAAGAACACTGTTTCAAGGCTAGAGGGATCCTGAGGTCACTGTAGCAAGACGAAAAACCTCCGTGGACCGAAAATCAACTCGAGATGAGAGGTTAGTCCGTGGCTTCGACTCCAGAGGAATACCACATTACCACAAGCACCTCAAGAGGAGGCTTCTCTCAGCTCTAGGTATGTGAGAGGGACCCTGAGTTTGCGGCCTCAAGTGGAATGGACACCGCGATGCCCTGACTCGAAATCAGGCCGGATATGCCTGCAGTGACTTGAATGCAGGCTCGTCTTGCATCTCCCAAGACGAAAGGATGTCTGAATCCCCTGTGGAGACCACAGAGAAAGACCTAGTTCCCCACCTCATCGTGACCGGAGGCCTCACATCCTTTGAAAACTCCAGAGGGACGCGGAGATCAGTGCCTCCAAAGGAGACGATGCCTGACGCCTCGTGAAACTTCATAGGAGTCCCAGGATTCCTGTGGCACTTGGAAAGGGACCCTTGGTCTCCCGCCTCAGCTGGAGGGGCGTCCCAATTGCCCTGCCAAGCCTCGAGGAGAATCCCGAGTTGTACCTCGCAACTAGGCAGGAGTCCTGACGTCGCTGAACAAACACGTGTGTGGAAGGGCCATCCCCGTCGTAACTCGGGAATATACCCCAGGTTCCTGCCGCAACTCGAGAAAAACCGTGAGACTTCCCCCTCGCAGCGAGATGAGGCCCGATTCCCCTGCACTGCATGCAGAGCAATGCCGTGTTGCACATCACACAGGAAAGGAGCCTTGATTTCCTTGATGGCACTCTAGAGAAAGCCCAAGAACACTGTTTCAAGGCTACAGGGATCCTGAGGTCACTGTAGCAACACGAAAGAGCTCCGTGGACCACAAATCAACTCGAGATGAGAGGTTAGTCCCTGGGTTCGACTCCAGAGGAATACCACCTTACCAGAAGCACCTCAAGAGAAGGCTTCTCTCAGCTCTAGGTATGTGAGAGGGACCCTGAGTTTGCAGCCTCAAGTGGAATGGACATCGCGATGCCCTAACTCGAAATAAGGCCGGATATGACTGCAGTGACTTGAATGCATGCTTGTCTTGCATCTCCCAAGACGAAAGGTCGTCTGAGTCCCCTGTGGAGACCACAGAGAAAGTCCTAGTTCCCCACCTCATCGCGACCGGAGGCCTCACATCCTTTGAAAACTCCAGAGGGACGCGGAGATCAGTGCCTCCAAAGGAGACGATGCCTGACTCCTCGTGAAACTTGATAGGAGTCCCAGGATTCCTGTGGCACGTGGAAAGGGACCCTTGGTCTCCCGCCTCAGCTGTAGAAGCGTCCCAATTGCCCTGCCAAGCCTCGAGGAGAATCCCGAGTTGTCCCTCGCAACTAGGCAGGAGTCCTGACGTCGCTGAACAAACACGTGTGTGGAAGGGTGATCCCCATCGTAACTCGAGAATATACCCCAGGTTCCCGCCGCAACTCGAGAAAAACCATGAGACTTCCCCCTCGCCCCGAGATGAGGACCTATTCTCCTGCACTGCGTGCAGAGCAATGCCGTGTTGCACATCAGACAGGAAAGGAGCCTTGATTTCCTTGATGGCACTCCAGAGAAACCTCAAGAACACTGTTTCAAGGCTAGAGGGATCCTGAGGTCACTGTAGCCACACGAAAGAGCTCTGTGGACCAAAAATCAACTCGAGATGAGAGGTTAGTCCCTGGCTTCGACTCCAGAGGAATACCACCTTACCACAAGCACCTCAAGAGGAGGCTTCTCTCAGCTCTAGTTATGTGAGAGGGACCCTGAGTTTGCGGCCTCAAGTGGAATGGACACCGCGATGCCCTGACTCGAAATAAGGCCGGATATCCCTGCAGTGACTTGAATGCAGGCTCGTCTTGCATCTCCCAAGAAGAAAGGATGTCTGAATCCCCTGTGGAGACCACAGAGAAAGACTTAGTTCCCCACCTCATCGCGACCGGAGGCCTCACATCCTTTGAAAACTCCAGAGGGACGCGGAGATCAGTGCCTCCAACGGAGACGATGCCTGACTCCTCGTGAAACTTGATATGAGTCCCAGGATTCCTGTGGCACGTGGAAAGGGACCCTTGGTCTCCCACCTCAGCTGGAGAGGCGTCCCAATTGCCCTGCCAAGCCTCGAGGAGAATCCCGAGTTGTCCCTCGCAACTAGGCAGGAGTCCTGACGTCGCTGAACAAACACGTGTGTGGAAGGGCCATCCCCGTCGTAACTCGAGAATATACCCCAGGTTCCCGCCGCAACTCCAGAAAAACCATGAGACTTCCCCCTCGCCGCGAGATGTGGCCCGATTCCCCTGCACTGCGTGCAGAGCAATGCGGTGTTGCACATCACACTGGAAAGGAGCCTTGATTTCCTTGATGGCACTCCAGAGAAACCCCAAGAACACTGTTTCAAGGCTAGAGGGATCCTGACGTCAGTGTAGCAACACGAAAGATCTCCGTGGACCAAAAATAAACTCGAGATGAGAGGTTAGTCCCTGGCTTCGACTGCAGAGGAATACCACCTTACCACAAGCACCTCAAGAGGAGGCTTCTCTCAGCTCTAGGTATGTGAGAGGGACCCTGAGTTTGCGGCCTCAAGTGGAATGGACCCCGCGATGCCGTGACTCGAAATAAGGCCTGATATCCCTGCAGTGACTTGAATGCAGGCTCGTCTTGCATCTCCCAAGACGAAAGGATGTCTGAATACCACGGGGAGAGCACAGAGAAAGACCTATTCCCCACCTCATCGCGACCGGCGGCCTCACATCCTTTGAAAACTCCAGAGGGACGCGGAGATCAGTGCCTCCAAAGGAGACGATGCCTGACTCCTTGTGAAACTTGATAGGAGTCCCAGGATTCCTGTGGCACGTGGAAAGGGAACCTTGGTCTCCCGCCTCAGCTGGAGAGGCGTCCCAATTGCCCTGCCGAGCCTCGAGGAGAATCCCGAGTTGTCCCTCGCAACTAGGCAGGAGTCCTGACGTCGCTGAACAAACACGTGTGTGGAAGGGCCATCCCCATCGTAACTCGAGAATATACCCCAGGTTCCCGCCGCAACTCGAGAAAAACCATGAGACTTCCCCCTCGCCGCGAGAGGAGGCCCGATTATCCTGCACTGCGTACAGAGCAATGCCGTGTTGCACATCACACAGGAAAGGAGCCTTGATTTCCTTGATGGCACTCCAGAGAAACCCCAAGAACACTGTTTCAAGGCTAGAGGGATCCTGAGGTCACTGTAGCAACACGAAAGAGCTCCGTGGACCAAAAATCAACTCGAGATGAGAGGTTAGCCCCTGGCTTCGACTCCAGAGGAATACCACCTTACCACAAGCACCTCAAGAGGAGGCTTCCCTCAGCTATAGGTGTGTGAGGGGGACCCTGAGTTTGCGGCCTCAAGTGGAATGGACACCGCGATGCCCTGACTCGAAATAAGGCCGGATATCCCTGCAGTGACTTGAATGCAGGCTTGTCTTGCATCTCCCAAGACGAAAGGATGTCTGAATCCCCTGTGCAGACCACAGAGAAAGACCTAGTTCCCCACCTCATCGCGACCGGAGGCCTCACATCCTTGGAAAATTCCAGAGGGACGCGGAGATCAGTGCCTCCAACGGAGACGATGCCTGACTCCTCGTGAAACTTGATAGGAGTCCCAGGATTCCTGTGGCACGTGGAAAGGGACACTTGTTCTCCCGCCTCAGCTGGAGAGGCGTCCCAATTGCCCTGCCGAGCCTCGAGGAGAATCCCGAGTTGTCCCTCGCAACTAGGCAGGAGTCCGGACGTCGCTGAACAAACACGTGTGTGGAAGGGCCATCCCCGTCGTAACTCGAGAATATACCCCAGGTTCCCGCCGCAACTCGAGAAAAACCATGAGACTTCCCCCTCGCCGCGAGATGAGGCCCGATTCCCTTGCACTGCGTGCCGAGCAATGCCGTGTTGCCCATCACACAGGAAAGGAGCCTTGATTTCCTTGATGGCACTCCAGAGAAACCCCAAGAACACTGTTTCAAGGCTAGAGGGATCCTGAGGTCACTGTAGCAACACGAAAGAGCTCCGTGGACCAAAAATCAACTCGAGATGAGAGGTTTGTTCCTGGCTTCGACTCTAGAGGAGTACCACCTTACTACAAGCACCTCAAGAGGAGGCTTCTCTCAGCTCAAGGTATGTGAGAGGGACCCTGAGTTTGCGGCCTCAAGTGGAATGGACACGGCGATGCCCTGACTCGAAATAAGGCCGGATATGCCTGCAGTGACTTGAATACAGGCTCGTCTTGCATCTCCCAAGACGAAAGGATGTCTGAATCCCCTGTGGAGACCACAGAGAAAGATCTAGTTCCCCACCTCATCACGACCGGAGGCCTCACATCCTTTGAAAACTCCAGAGGGACGCGGAGATCAGTGCCTCCAAAGGAGACGATGCCTGACTCCTCGTTAAACTTGATAGGAGTTCCAGGATTCCTGTGGCACGTGGAAAGGGACACTTGGTCTCCCGCCTCAGCTGGAGAGGCGTCCCAATTGCCCTGCCAAGCCTCGAGGAGAATCCCGAGTTGTCCCTCGCAACTAGGCAGGAGTCCTGACGTCGCTTAACAAACACGTGTATGGAAGGGCCATCCCCGTCGTAACTCGAGAATATACCCCAGGTTCCCGCCGCAACTCGAGAAAAACCATGAGACTTCCCCCTCGCCGCGAGATGAGGCCCGATTCCCCTGCATATAGTGCAGAGCAATGCCGTGTTGCACATCACACAGGAAAGGATCCTTGATTTCCTTGATGGCACTCCAGAGAAACCCCAAGAACACTGTTTCAAGGCTAGAGGGATCCTGAGGTCACTGTAGCAACACGAAAGAGCTCCGTGGACCACAAATAAACTCGAGATGAGAGGTTAGTCCCTGGCTTCGATTCCAGAGGAATACCACCTTACCACAAGCAGCTCAAGAGGAGGCTTCTGTCAGCTCTAGGTATGTGAGAGGGACCCTTAGTTTGGGGCCTCAAGTGGAATGTTCACCGCGATGCCCTGACTCGAAATAAGGCCGGATATGCCTGCAGTGACTTGAATGCAGGCTCGTCTTGCATCTGCCAAGACGAAAGGATTTCTGAATCCCCTGTGGAGACCACAGAGAAAGACCTAGTTCCCCACCCCATCGCGACCGGAGGCCTCACATCCTTTGAAAACTGCAGAGGGACGCAGAGATCAGTGCCGATAAAGGAGACGATGCCTGACTCCTCGTGAAACTTGATAGGAGTCCCAGGATTCCTGTGGCACGTGGAAAGGGACACTTGGTCTCCCGCCTCAGCTGGAGAGGCGTCCCAATTTCCCTGCCAAGCCTCGAGGAGAATCCCGAGTTGTCCCTCGCAACTAGGCAGGAGTCCTGACGTCGCTGAACAAACACGTGTGTGGAAGGGCCATCCCCGTCGTAACTCGAGAATATACCCCAGGTTCCCGCCGCAACTCGAGAAAAACGATGAGACTTCCCCCTCACCGCGAGATGAGGCACGATTCCCCAGCACTGCATGCAGAGCAATGCCGTGTAGCACATCACACTGGAAAGGAGCCTTGATTTCCTGGATGACACTCCAGAGAAAACCCAAGAACACTGTTTCAAGGCTAGAGGAATCCTGAGGTCATTGTAGCAACTCGAAAGAGTTCCGTGGACCAAAAATCAACTCGAGATGAGAGGTTAGTCCCTGGCTTCGACTCCAGAGGAATACCACCTTACCACAAGGACCTCAAGAGGAGGATTCTCTCAGCTCTAGGTATGTGAGAGGGACCCTGAGTTTGCGGCCTCAAGTGGAAATTTCACCGTGATGCACTGACTCGAAATAAGGCCGGATATGCCTGCAGTGACTTGAATGCAGGCTCTTCTTGCATCTCCCAAGACGAAAGGATGTCTGAATCCCCTGTGGAGACCACAGGGAAAGACCAAGTTCCCCACCTCATCGCGACCGGAGGCCTCACATCCTTTGAAAACTCCAACTGTACGCGGAGATCAGTGCCTCCAAAGGAGACGATGCCTGACTCCTCGTGAAACTTGATAGGATTTCCAGGATTCCTGTGGCACGTGGAAAGGGACCCTTGGTCTCCCGCCTCAGCTGGAGAGGCGTCCCAATTGCCCTGCCAAGCCTCGAGGAGAATCCCGAGTTGTCCCTCGCAACTAGGCAGGAGTCCTGACGTCGCAGAACAAACACGTGTGTGGAAGGACCATCCCCGTCGTAACTCGAGTATATACCCCAGGTTCCCGCCGCAACTCGAGAAAAACCATGAGACTTCCCCCTCGCCGCAGGATGAGGCCCGATTCCCCTGCTCTGCGTGCAGAGCAATTCCGTGTTGCACATCACACATGAAAAGAGCCTTGATTTCCTTGATGGCACTCCAGAGAAACCCCAAGAACACTGTTTCAAGGCTAGAGGGATCCTGAGGTCACTGTAACAACACGAAAGAGCTCCGTGGACTAAAAATCAACTCGAGATGAGAGGTTAGTCCCTGGCTTCGACTCCAGAGGAATACCACCTTACCACAAGCACCTCAAGAGGAGGCTTCTCTCAGCTCTATCTATGTGAGAGGGACCCTGAGTTTGCGGCCTCAAGTGGAATTGACACTGCGATGCCCTGACTCGAAATAAGGCCGGATGTCCCTGCAGTGACTTGAATGCTGGCTCGTCTTCCATCTCCCAAGACGAAAGGATGTCTGAATCCCCTGTGGAGACCACAGAGAAAGACCTAGTTCCCCACTTCATGGCGACCAGAGGCCTCACATCCTTTGAAAACTCCAGAGGTACGCGGAGATCAGTGCCTCCAAAGGAGACGATGCCTGACTCCTCGTGAAAATTGATAGGAGTCCCAGGATTCCTGTGGCACGTGGAAAGGGACCCTTGGTCTCCCGCCTCAACTGGAGAGGCGTCCCAATTGCCCTGCCAAGCCTCAAGGAAAATCCCGAGTTCTCCCTCGCAACTAGGCAGGAGTCCTGACGTCGCTGAATAAACGAGTGGGTGGAAGGGCCATTCCCGTCGTAACTCGAGAATATACCCCAGGTTCCCGCCGCAACTCGAGAAAAACCATGAGACTTCCCCCTCGCCGTCAGATGAGGCCCGATTCCCCTGCACTGCATGCAGAGCAATTCCGTGTTGCACATCACACATGAAAGGAGCCTTGATTTCCTTGATGGCACTCCAGAGAAACCCCAAGAACACTGTTTCAAGTCTAGAGGCATCCTGAGGTCACTATAGCAACACGAAAGGGCTCTGTGGGCCAAAAATCAACTCGAGATGAGAGGTTTGTCCCTGGCTTCGACTCCAGAGGAATACCACCTTACCACAAGCACATCAAGAGGAGACTTCTCTCAGCTCTAGGTATGTGAGAGGGACCCTGAGTTTGTGGCCTTAAGTGGAATGGACACCGCGACGCCCTGACTCGAAATCAGGCCCGATATCCCTGCAGTGACTTGAATGCAGGCTCGTCTTGGATCTCCCAAGACGAAAGGATGTCTGAATCCCCTGTGGAGACCACAGAGAAAAACCTAGTTCCCCACCTCATCGCGACCGGAGGCCTCACATCCTTTGAAAACTCCAGAGGTACGCGGAGATCAGTGCCTCCAAAGGAGACGATGCCTGACTCCTCGTGAAACTTGATAGGAGTCCCGGGATTCCTGTGGCACGTGGAAAGGGACACTTGGTCTCCCGCCTCAGCTGGAAATGAGTCCCAATTGCCCTGCCACGCCTCGAGGACAATCCCAAGTTTTGCCTCGCAACTAGGCAGGAGTCCTGACGTCGCTGAACAAACACTTGTGTGGAAGGGCCATCCCCGTCGTAACTCGAGAATATACCCCAGGTTCCCACCGCAACTCGAGAAAAACCATGAGACTTCCCGCTCGCCGCGAGATGAGGCCCGATTCCCCTGCACTGCGTGCAGAGCAATTCCTTCTTGCACATCACACATGAAAGGAGCCTTGATTTCCTTGATGGCACTCCAGAGAAACCCCAAGAACACTGTTTCAAGGCTAGAGGCATCCTGAGGTCACTGTAGCAACACGAAAGAGCTCCGTGGACCAAAAATCAACTCGAGATGAGAGGTTATTCCCTGGCTTCGAATCCAGAGGAATACCATCTTACCACAAGCACCTCAAGAGGAGGCTTCTCTCAGCTCTAGGTATGTGAGAGGGACCCTGAGTTTGTGGCCTCAAGTGGAATGGAAACAGCGATGCCCTGACTCGAAATAAGGCCGGATATCCATGCAGTGACTTGAATGCAGGCTCGTCTTGCATCTCCCAAGACGAAAGGATGTCTGAGTCCCCGGTGGAGACCACAGAGAAAGACCTAGTTCCCCACCTCATCGCGACCGGAGGCCTCACATCCTTTGAAAACTCCAGAGGTACGCGGAGATCAGTGCCTCCAAAGGAGACGATGCCTGACTCCTCGTGAAACTTGATAGGAGTCCCAGGATTCCTGTGGCACGTGGAAAGCGACCCTTGGTCTCCTGCCTGAGCTGGAGAGGCGTCCCAATTGCCCTGCCAAGCCTCGAGGAGAATCCCGAGTTGTCCCTCGCAACTAGGCAGGAGTCCTGACGTCGCTGAAGAAACACTTGGTGGAAGGGCCATCCACGTCGTAACTCGAGAATATACCCCAGGTTCCCGCCGCAACTCGAGAAAAACCATGAGAGTTCCCCCTCGCCGCGAGATGAGGCCCGATTCCCCTGCACTGCATGCAGAGCAATTCCGTGTTGCCCATCACACATGAAAGGAGCCTTGATTTCCTTGATGGCACTCCAGAGAAACCCCAAGAACACTGTTTCAAGGCTAGAGGCATCCTGAGGTCACTGTAGCAACACGAAAGAGCTCCGTGGACCAAAAATCAACTCGAGATGAGAGGTTATTCCCTGGCTTCGAATCCAGAGGAATACCATCTTACCACAAGCACCTCAAGAGGAGGCTTCTCTCAGCTCTAGGTATGTGAGAGGGACCCTGAGTTTGTGGCCTCAAGTGGAATGGAAACAGCGATGCCCTGACTCGAAATAAGGCCGGATATCCATGCAGTGACTTGAATGCAGGCTCGTCTTGCATCTCCCAAGACGAAAGGATGTCTGAGTCCCCGGTGGAGACCACAGAGAAAGACCTAGTTCCCCACCTCATCGCGACCGGAAGCCTCACATCCTTTGAAAACTCCAGAGGTACGCGGAGATCAGTGCCTCCAAAGGAGACAATGCCTGACTCCTCGTGAAACTTGATAGGAGTCCCAGGATTCCTGTGGCACGTGGAAAGGGACCCTTGGTCTCCCGCCTCAGCTGGAGAGTCGTTCCAATTTCCCTGTCAAGCCTCGAGGAGAATCCCGAGTTGTCCCTCGCAACTCGGCAGGAGTCCTGACGTCGCTGAATAAACACGTGGATGGAAGGGCCATCCCCGTCGTAACTCGTGAACATACCCCAGGTTCTCGCCCCAACTCGAAAAAAAACATGAGTCTTCCCCCTCGCCGTGACATGAGGCCCGATTCCCCGGCACTGCATGCAGAGCAATTCCGTGTTGCCCATCACACATGAAAGGAGTCTTGATTTCCTTGATGGCACTCCAGAGAAACCCCAAGAACACTGTTTCAAGGCTAGAGGCATCCTGAGGTCACTGTAGCAACACGAAAGAGCTCCGTGGACCAAAAATCAACTCGAGATGAGAGGTTAGTCCCTGGCTTCGAATCCAGAGGAATACCACCTTACCACAAGCACCTCAAGAGGAGGCTTCTCTCAGCTCTAGGTATGTGAGAGGGACCCTGATTTTGCGGCCTCAAGTGGAATGGACACTGCGATGCCCTGATGCGAAATAAGGCCGGATATCCCCGCAGTGACTTGAATGCAGGCTCCTCTTGCATCTCCCAAGATGAAAGGATGTCTGAATCCCCTGTGGAGACCACAGAGAAAGACCTAGTTTCCCACCTCATCGCGACCGGAGGCCTCACATCCTTTGAAAACTCCAGAGGTACGCGGAGATCAGTGCCTCCAAAGGAGACGATGCCTGACTCCTCGTGAAACTTGATAGGAGTCCCAGGATTCCTGTGGCACGTGGAAAGGGACCCTTGGTCTCCCGCCTCAGCTGGAGAGGCGTCCCAATTGCCCTGCCAAGCCTCGACGAGAATCCCGAGTTGTCCCTCGCAACTAGGCAGAAGTCCTGACGTCGCTGAAGAAACACGTGGGTGGAAGGGCCATCCCCGTCGTAACTCGAGAATATACCCCAGGTTCCCGCCGCAACTCGAGAAAAGCCATGAGACTTCCCCCGCGCCGCGAGATGAGGCCCGATTCCCCAGCACTGCGTGCAGAGCAATTCCTGTTGCACATCACACATGAAAGGAGCCTTGATTTCCTTGATGGCACTACAGAGAAACACCAAGAACACTGTTTCAAGGCTAGAGGGATCCTGAGGTCATTGTAGCAACACGAAAGAGCTCCGTGGACCAAAAATCAACACGAGATGAGAGGTTAGTCCCTGGCTTCGACTCCAGAGGAATACCACTTTACCACAAGCACCTCAAGAGGAGGCTTCTCTCAGCTCTAGGTATGTGAGAGGGACCCTGAGTTTGCGGCCTCAAGTGGAATTGACACTTCGATGCCCTGAAGGGAAATAAGGCCAGATATCCCTGCAGTGACTTGTATGCAGGCTCGTCTTGCATCTCCCAAGACGAGAGGATGTCTGAATCCCCTGTGGAGACCACAGAGAAAGACCTAGTTCCCCACTTCATGGCGACCGGAGGCCTCACATCCTTTGAAAACTCCAGCTGTACGCGGAGATCAGTGCCTCCAAAGGAGACGATGCCTGACTCCTCGTGAAACTTGATAGGAGTCCCAGGATTCCTGTGGCACGTGTAAAGGGACCCTTGGTCTCCCGCCTCAGCTGGAGAGGCGTCCCAATTGCCCTGCCAAGCCTCGAGGAGAATCCCGGGTTTCGCTCGCAACTAAATAGGAGTCCTGACGTCGCTGAAGAAACACGTGTGTGGAAGGGCCATCCCTGTCGTAACTCGAGAATATACCCCAGGTTCCCGCCGCAACTCGAGAAAAACCATGAGACTTCCCACTCGCCCCGAGATGAGGCCCGATTCCCCTGCACTGCGTGCAGAGCAATGCCGTGTTGCACATCACACATGAAAGGAGCCTTGATTTCCTTGATGGCACTCCAGAGAAACCCCAAGAACACTGTTTCAAGGCTAGAGGGATGCTGAGGTCAGTGTAGCAACACGAAAGAGCTCCGTGGACCAAAAATCAACTCGAGATGAGAGGTTAGTCCCTGGCTTCGACTCCAGAGGAATACCAGCTTACCACAAGCAACTCAAGAGGAGGCTTCTCTCAGCTCTAGGTATTTGAGAGGGACCCTGAGTTTGCGGCCTCAAGTGGAATGGACACCGCGATGCCCTGACGCGAAATAAGGCCGGATATCCCGGCAGTGACTTGAAGGCAGGCTCGTCTTGCATCTCCCAAGATGAAAGAATGTCTGAATCCCCTGTGGAGACCACAGAAAAAGACCTAGTTCCCCACCTCATCGCGACCGGAGGCCTCACATCCTTTGAAAACTCCAGAGGTACGCGGAGATCAGTGCCTCCAAAGGAGACGAGGCCTGACTCCTCGTGAAACTTGATAGAAGTTCCAGGATTCCTGTGGCACGTGTAAAGGGACACTTGGTCTCCCGCCTCAGCTGGAGAGGCGTCCCAATTGCCCTGCCAAGCCTCGAGGAGAATCCCGGGTTTTCGCTCGCAACAAAACAGGAGTCCTGACGTCGCTGAACAAACACGTGGGTGGAAGGGCCATCCCCGTCGTAACTCGAGAATATACCCCAGGTTCCCACCGCAACTCGAGAAAAACCATGAGACTTCCCTCTCGCCGCGAGATGAAGCCCGATTCCCCTGCACTGCATGCAGAGCAATTCCGTCTTGCACATCAAACATGGAAGGAGCCTTGATTTCCCTGATGGCACTCCAGAGAAACCCCAAGAACACTGTTTCAAGGCTAGAGGGATCCTGTGGTCACTGTAGCAACACGAAAGGGCTCCGTGGACGAAAAATCAACTCGAGATGAGTGGTTAGTCCCTGGCTTCGACTCCAGAGGAATACCACCTTACCACAAGCACCTCAAGAGGAGGCTTCTCTCAGCTCTAGGTGTGTGAGAGGGACACTGAGTTTTCGGCCTCAAGTGGAATGGACACCGCAATGCCCTGGCTCGAAATAAGGCCGGATATCCCTGCAGTGACTTGAATGCAGGCTCGTCTTGCATCTCCCAAGATGAAAGGATGTTTGAATCCCCTGTGCAGACCACAGAGAAAGACCTAGTTCCCCACCTCATCACGACCGGAGGCCTCACATCCTTTGAAAACTCCAGCTGTACGCGGAGATCAGTGCCTCCAAAGGGGACGATGCCTGACTCCTCGTGAAACTTGATAGGAGTTCCAGGATTCTAGTCGCACGTGGAAAGGGACCCTTGGTCTCCTGCCTCAGCTGGAGAGGCATCCCAATTGCCCTGCCAATCTTCGAGGAGAATTCCGAGTTGTCCCTCGTAACTAGGCAGGAGTCCTGACGTCACTGAACAAACACGTGGGTGGAAGGGCTATCCCCGTCATAACTCGAGAATATACCCCAGGTTCCCGCCGCAACTCCAGAAAACCATGAGACTTCCACCTCGCCGCAAAATGAGGCCCGATACCCTTCACTGCGTGCAGAGCAATTCCGTATTGCACATCACACATGAAAGGAGCCTTGATTTCCTTGATGGCACTCCAGAGAAACCCCAAGAACTCTGTTTCAAGGCTAGAGGGATCCTGAGGTCACTGTAGCAACACGAAAGAGCTCCGTGGACCAAAAATCAACTCGAGATGAGAGGTTAGTCCCTGGCTTCGCCTCCAGAGGAATACCACGTTACCACAAGCACCTCAAGAGGAGGCTTCTCTCAGCTCTAGGTATGTGAGAGGGACCCTGAGTTTGCAGCCTCAAGTGGAATGGAGACCGCGATGCCCTGACTCGAAATAAGGCCGGATATCCCTGCAGTGACTTGAATGCAGACTCGTCTTGCATATCCCAAGACGAAAGGATGTCTGAATCCCCTGTGGAGACCACAGAGAAAGACCTAGTTCCCCACCTCATTGCGACCGGAGGCCTCACATCCTTTGAAAACTCCAGAGGGACGCGGAGATCAGTGCCTCCAAAGGAGACGATGCCTGACTTTTCGTGAAACTGGATAGGAGTCCCAGGATTCCTGTGGAACGTGGAAAGGGACCCTTGGTCTCACGCCTCAGCTGGAGAGGCGTCCCAATTGCCCTGCCAAGCCTCGAGGAGAATCCCGAGTTGTCCCTCGCAACTATGCAGGAGTCCTGACATCGCTGAAGAAACACGTGGGTGGAAGGGCCATCCGCGTCGTAACTCGAGAATATACACCAGGTTCCCGCCGCAACACGAGAAAATCCATGAGAATTCCCCCTCGCCGCGAGATGAGGCCCGATTCCCCTGCACTGCATGCAGAGTAATTCCGTGCTGCACATCACACATGAAAGGAGACTTGATTTCCTTGATGGCACTCCAGAGAAACCCCAAGAACACTGTTTCAAGGCTAGAGGGATCCTGAGGTCACTGTAGCAACACGAAAAAGCTCCGTGGACCAAAAATCAAATCGAGATGAGAGGTTAGTCCCTGGCTTCGACTCCAGAGGAATACCACCTTACCACAAGCACCTCAAGAGGAGGCTTCTCTCAGCTCTAGGTATGTGAGAGGGACCCTGAGTTTGCGGCCTCAAGTGGAATGGACACCGCGATGCCCTAACTCGATATAAGGCCAGATATCCCTGCAGTGACTTGAATGCAGGCTCGTCTTGCATCTCCCAAGATGAAAGGATGTCTGAATTCCCTGTGGAGACCACAGAGAAAGAGCTAGTTCCGCACCTCATGGCCACCGGAGGCCTCACATCCTTTGAAAACTCCAGAGTTACGCGGAGATCAGTGCCTCCAAAGGAGACGATGCCTGACTCGTCGTGAAACTTGATAGGAGTCGCAGGATTCCTGTGGCACGTGGAAAGAGACACTTGGTCTCCCGCCTCAGCTGGAGAGGCGTCCCAATTGCCCTGCCAAGCCTCGAGGACAATCCCGAGTTGTCCCTCGCAACTAGGCAGGAGTCCTGCTGTCGCTGAACAAACACGTGGGTGGAAGGGCCATCCCCATCGTAACTCGAGAATATACCCCAGGTTCCCGCCGCAACTCGAGAAAAACCATGAGACTTCCCCCTCGCCGCGAGATGAGGCCCGATTCCCCTGCACTGCGTGCAGAGCAATTCCGTGTTGCACATCACACATGAAAGGAGCCTTGATTTCCTTGATGGCACTCCAGAGAAACCCCAAGAACACTGTTTCAAGGCTAGAGGGATCCTGAGGTCACTGTAGCCACACGAAAGAGGTCTGTGGACCAAAAATCAACTTGAGATGAGAGGTTAGTCCCTGGCTTCGACTCTAGAGGAATACAACCTTACCACAAGCACCTCAAGAGGAGGCTTCTCTCAGCTCTAGGTATATGAGAGGGACCCTGAGTTTGCGGCCTCAAGTGGAATGGACACCGTGATGCCCTGACTCGAAATAATGCCGAATATCCCTGCTGTGACTTGAATGCAGGCTCGTCTTGCATCTCCCAAGACGAAAGGATGTCTGAATCCCCTGTGGAGACCACAGAGAAAGACCTAGTTCCCCATCTCATCGCGACCGGAGGCCTCATATCCTTTGAAAACTCCAGAGGTACACGGAGATCAGTGCCTCCAAAGGAGACGATGCCTGACTTGACGTGAAACTTGATAGGAGTTCCAGGAATACTGTGGCACGTGGAAAGGGACACTTGGTCTCCCGCCTCAGCTGGAGAGTCGTCCCAATTGCCCTGCCAAGCCTCGAGGAGAATCCCGAGTTGTCCCTCGCAACTCGGCAGGAGTCCTGACGTCGCTGAACAAACACGTGGGTGGAAGGGCCATCCCCGTCGTAACTCGATAATATACCCCAGCTTCCCATCGTAACTCGAGAAAAACCATGAGACTTCCCCCTCGCCGCGAGATGAGGCCCGATTCCCCTGCACTACATGCAGAGCAATTCTGTGTTGCACGTCAAACTTGAAAGGAGCCTTGATTTCCTTGATGGCACTCCAGAGAAACCCCAAGAACACTGTTTCAAGGCTAGAGGGATCCTGAGGTGACTGTAGCAACACGAAAGAGCTCCGTGGACCAAAAATCAACTCGAGATGAGAGGTTAGTCCCTGGCTTCGCCTCCAGAGGAATACCACGTTACCACAAGCACCTCAAGAGGAGGCTTCTCTCAGCTCTAGGTATGTGAGAGGGACCCTGAGTTTGCAGCCTCAAGTGGAATGGAGACCGCGATGCCCTGACTCGAAATAAGGCCGGATATCCCTGCAGTGACTTGAATGCAGGCTCGTCTTGCATATCCCAAGACGAAAGGATGTCTGAATCCCCTGTGGAGACCACAGAGAAAGAGCTAGTTCCGCACCTCATGGCGACCGGAGGCCTCACATCCTTTGAAAACTCCAGAGTTAAGCGGAGATCAGTGCCTCCAAAGGAGACGATGCCTGACTCCTCGTGAAACTTGATAGGAGTCGCAGGATTCCTGTGGCACATGGAAAGGGACCCTTGGTCTCCCGCCTCAGCTGGACAGGCGTCCCAATTGCCCTGCCAAGCCTCGAGGACAATCCCGAGTTGTCCCTCGCAGCTAGGCAGAAGTCCTGACATCGCTGAAGAAACACGTGGGTGGAAGGGCCATCCGCGTCGTAACTCGAGAATATACCCCAGGTTCCCGCCGCAACACGAGAAAATTCATGAGAATTCCCCCTCGCCGCGAGATGAGGCCCGATTCCCCTGCACTGCGTGTAGAGTAATTCCGTGCTGCACATCACACATGAAAGGAGCCTTGATTTCCTTGATGGCACTCCAGAGAAACCCCAAGAACACTGTTTCAAGGCTAGAGGGATCCTGAGGTCACTGTAGCCACACGAAAGAGCTCCGTGGACCAAAAATCAACTCGAGATGAGAGGTTAGTCCCTGGCTTCGACTCCAGAGGAATACGACCTTACTGCAAGCACCTCAAGAGGAGGCTTCTCTCAGCTCTAGGTATGTGTGAGGGACCCTGAGTTTGCGGCCTCAAGTGGAATGGACACCGCGATGCCCTGACTCGAAATAAGGCCGTATATCCCTGCAGTGACTTGAATGCAGGCACGTCTTGCATCTCTCAAGACGAAAGGATGTCTGAATCCCCTGTGGAGACCAAAGAGAAAGACCTAGTTCCCCACCTCATCATGACCGGAGGCCTCACATCCTTTGAAAACTCCACAGGTACGCGGAGATCAGTGCCTCCAAAGGAGACGATGCCTGACTCCTCATGAAACTTGATACGAGTCCCAGGATTCCTGTGGCACGTGGAAAGGGACCCTTGGTCTCCCGCCTCAGCTGGAGAGGCGTCCCAATTGCCCTGCCAAGCCTAGAGGATAATCCCGATTTGTCCCTCGCAACTAGGCAGGAGCCCTGACGTCGCTGAACAAACACGTGTGTGGAAGGGCCATCCCCGTCGAAACTCGAGAATATACCCCAGGTTCCCGCCAATACTCTAGAAAAACCATGAGACTTCCGCCTCGCCGCGAGATGAGGCCCGATTCCCCTGCACTGCGTGCAGAGCAATTCCGTGTTGCACATCACACATGAAAGGAGCCTTGATTTCCTTGATGGCACTCCAGAGAAAGCCCAAGAACACTGTTTCAAGGCTAGAGGGATCCTGAGGTCACAGTACCAACACGAAAGAGCTCCGTGGACCAAAAATCAACTCGAGATGAGAGGTTAGTCCCTGGCTTCGACTCCAGAGAAATACCACCTTACCACAAGCACCTCAAGAGGAGGCTTCTCTCAGCTCTAGGTGTGTGAGAGGGACACTGAGTTTGCGGCCTCAAGTGGAATGGACACCGCAATGCCCTGGCTCGAAATAAGGCCGGATATCCCTGCAGTGACTTGAATGCAGGCTCGTCTTGCATCTCCCAAGATGAAAGGATGTTTGAATCCCCTGTGCAGACCACAGAGAAAGACCTAGTTCCCCACCTCATGACGACCGGAGGCCTCACATCCTTTGAAAACTCCAGCTGTACACGGAGATCAGTGCCTCCAAAGGGGACGATGCCTGACTCCTCGTGAAACTTGATAGGAGTTCCAGGATTCCTGTCGCACGTGGAAAGGGACCCTTGGTCTCCTGCCTCAGCTGGAGAGGCATCCCAATTGCCCTGCCAATCTTCGAGGAGAATCCCGAGTTGTCCCTCGTAACTAGGCAGGAGTCCTGACGTCACTGAACAAACACGTGGGTGGAAGGGCTATCCCCGTCATAACTCGAGAATATACCCCAGGTTCCCGCCGCAACTCCAGAAAACCATGAGACTTCCCCCTCGCCGCAAAATGAGGCCCGATACCCTTCACTGCGTGCAGAGCAATTCCGTGTTGCACATCACACATGAAAGGAGCCTTGATTTCCTTGATGGCACTCCAGAGAAACCCCAAGAACTCTGTTTCAAGGCTAGAGGGATCCTGAGGTCACTGTAGCAACACGAAAGAGCTCCGTGGACCAAAAATCAACTCGAGATGAGAGGTTAGTCCCTGGCTTCGCCTCCAGAGGAATACCACGTTACCACAAGCACCTCAAGAGGAGGCTTCTCTCAGCTCTAGGTATGTGAGAGGGACCCTGAGTTTGCAGCCTCAAGTGGAATGGAGACCGCGATGCCCTGACTCGAA
Organism: Cervus elaphus; assembly: GCF_910594005.1. NCBI lineage: Eukaryota > Metazoa > Chordata > Mammalia > Artiodactyla > Cervidae > Cervus > Cervus elaphus. The sequence continues at coordinate 317,249 of NW_025316705.1, read as the reverse complement.
ATAAGGCCGGATATCCCTGCAGTGACTTGAATGTAGGCTCGTCTTGCATATCCCTAGACGAAAGGATGTCTGAATCCCCTGTGGAGACCACAGAGAAAGACCTAGTTCCCCACCTCATTGCGACCGGAGGCCTCACATCCTTTGAAAACTCCAGAGGGACGCGGAGATCAGTGCCTCCAAAGGAGACGATGCCTGACTTTTCGTGAAACTGGATAGGAGTCCCAGGATTCCTGTGGAACGAGGAAAGGGACCCTTGGTCTCACGCCTCAGCTGGAGAGGCGTCCCAATTGCCCTGCCAAGCCTCGAGGAGAATCCCGAGTTGTCCCTCGCAACTAGGCAGGAGTCCTGACATCGCTGAAGAAACACGTGGGTGGAAGGGCCATCCGCGGCGTAACTCGAGAATATACACCAGGTTCCCGCCGCAACACGAGAAAATCCATGAGAATTCCCCCTCGCCGCGAGATGAGGCCCGATTCCCCTGCACTGCATGCAGAGTAATTCCGTGCTGCACATCACACATGAAAGGAGACTTGATTTCCTTCATGGCACTCCAGAGAAACCCCAAGAACACTGTTTCAAGGCTAGAGGGATCCTGAGGTCACTGTAGCAACACGGAAAAGCTCCGTGGACCAAAAATCAAATCGAGATGAGAGGTTAGTCCCTGGCTTCGACTCCAGAGGAATACCACCTTACCACAAGCACCTCAAGAGGAGGCTTCTCTCAGCTCTAGGTATGTGAGAGGGACCCTGAGTTTGCGGCCTCAAGTGGAATGGACACCGCGATGCCCTAACTCGATATAAGGCGAGATATCCCTGCAGTGACTTGAATGCAGGCTCGTCTTGCATCTCCCAAGATGAAAGGATGTCTGAATTCCCTGTGGAGACCACAGAGAAAGAGCTAGTTCCGCACCTCATGGCCACCGGAGGCCTCACATCCTTTGAAAACTCCAGAGTTACGCGGAGATCAGTGCCTCCAAAGGAGACGATGCCTGACTCCTCGTGAAACTTGATAGGAGTCGCAGGATTCCTGTGGCACGTGGAAAGAGACACTTGGTCTCCCGCCTCAGCTGGAGAGGCGTCCCAATTGCCCTGCCAAGCCTCGAGGACAATCCCGAGTTGTCCCTCGCAACTAGGCAGAAGTCCTGCCGTCGCTGAACAAACACGTGGGTGGAAGGGCCATCCCCATCGTAACTCGAGAATATACCCCAGGTTCCCGCCGCAACTCGAGAAAAACCATGAGACTTCCCCCTCGCCGCGAGATGAGGCCCGATTCCCCTGCACTGCGTGCAGAGCAATTCCGTGTTGCACATCACACATGAAAGGAGCCTTGATTTCCTTGATGGCACTCCAGAGAAACCCCAAGAACACTGTTTCAAGGCTAGAGGGATCCTGAGGTCACTGTAGCCACACGAAAGAGGTCTGTGGACCAAAAATCAACTTGAGATGAGAGGTTAGTCCCTGGCTTCGACTCCAGAGGAATACAACCTTACCACAAGCACCTCAAGAGGCGCTTCTCTCAGCTCTAGGTATATGAGAGGGACCCTGAGTTTGCGGCCTCAAGTGGAATGGACACCGTGATGCCCTGACTCGAAATAATGCCGAATATCCCTGCTGTGACTTGAATGCAGGCTCGTCTTGCATCTCCCAAGACGAAAGGATGTCTGAATCCCCTGTGGAGACCACAGAGAAAGACCTAGTTCCCCATCTCATCGCGACCGGAGGCCTCATATCCTTTGAAAACTCCAGAGGTACACGGAGATCAGTGCCTCCAAAGGAGACGATGCCTGACTTCACGTGAAACTTGATAGGAGTTCCAGGAATACTGTGGCACGTGGAAAGGGACACTTGGTCTCCCGCCTCAGCTGGAGAGTCGTCCCAATTGCCCTGCCAAGCCTCGAGGAGAATCCCGAGTTGTCCCTCGCAACTCGGCAGGAGTCCTGACGTCGCTGAACAAACACGTGGGTGGAAGGGCCATCCCCGTCGTAACTCGAGAATATACCCCAGCTTCCCGCCGCAACTCGAGAAAAGCCATGAGACTTCCCCCTCGCCGCGAGATGAGGCCCGATTCCGCTGCACTACATGCAGAGCAATTCTGTGTTGCACGTCAAACTTGAAAGGAGCCTAAATTTCCTTGATGGCACTCCAGAGAAACCCCAAGAACACTGTTTCAAGGCTAGAGGGATCCTGAGATCACTGTAGAAACACGAAAGAGCTCCGTGGACCAAAAATCAACTCGAGATGAGAGGTTAGTCCCTGGCTTCGACTCCAGAGGAATACCACCTTACCACAAGCACCTCAAGAGGAGGCTTCTCTCAGCTCTAGGTATGTGAGAGGGACCCTGAATTTGCGGCCTCATGTGGAATGGACACTGCGAAGCCCTGACGCGAAATAATGCCGGATATCCCTGCAGTGACTTGAATGCAGGCTCGTCTTGCATCTATCAAGATGAAAGGATGTCTGAATCCCCTGTGGAGACCACAGAGAAAGACCTAGTTCTCCACCTCATCGCGACCGGAGTCCTCACATCCTTTGAAAACTCCAGAGGTACGCGGAGATCAGTAACTCCAAAGGAGACATTGCCTGACTCCTCGTGAAACTTGATAGGAGTCCCAGGATTCCTGTGGCACGTGGAAAGGGACCCTTGGTCTCCCGCCTCAGCTGGACAGGCGTCCCAATTGCCCTGCCAAGCCTCGAGGACAATCCCGAGTGGTCCCTCGCAGCTAGGCAGGAGTCCTGACGTCGCTGAACAAACACGTGGGTGGAAGGGCCATCCCCGTCATAACTCGAGAATATACCCCAGGTTCCCACCTCAACTCGAGAAAAACCATGAGACTTCCCCCTCGCCGCGAGATGAGGCCCGATTCCCCTGCACTGCGTGCAGAGCAATTTCGTGTTGCACATCACACATGAAAGGAGCCTTGATTTCCTTGATGGCACTCCAGAGAAACCCCAAGAACACTGTTTCAAGGCAAGAGGGATCCTGAGGTCACTGAAGCAACATGAAAGAGCTCCGTGGACCAAGAATCAACTCGAGAAGAGAGGTTAGTCCCTGGCTTCGACTCCAGAGGAACACCACCTTACCACAAGCATCTCAAGAGGAGGCTTCTCTCAGCTCTAGGTATGTGAGAGGGACCCTGAGTTTGGGGCCTCAAGTGGAATGGACACCGCGATGCCCTGACTCGAAATAAGGCCGGATATCCCTGCAGTGACTTGAATGCAGGCTCGTTTTGCATCTCCCAAGAGGAAAGGATGTCTGAATCCCCTGTGGAGACCACAGAGAAAGACCTAGTTCCCCACCTCATCGTGACCGGAGGCCTCACATATTTTGAAAACTCCAGAGGTACGCGAAAATCAGTGCCTCCAAAGGAGACGATGCCTGACTCTTCGTCAAACTTGATAGGAGTCCCAGGATTCCTGTGGCACGTGGAAAGGGACCCTTGGTCTCCGCCTCAGCTGGAGAGGCGTCCCAATTGCCCTGCCAAGCCTCGAGGAGAATCCCGAGTTGTCCCTCGCAACTAGGCAGGAGTCCTAACGTCGCTGAACAAAGACGTGTGTTCGAAGAGCCAGTCCCATCGTAACTCGAGAATATACCCCAGGTTCCCGCCGCAACTCGAGAAAAACCATGAGACTTCCCCCTCGCCGCGAGATGAGGCCCGATTCCCATGCACTGCGTGCAGAGCAATTTCGTGTTGCACATCACACATGAAAGGAGCCTTGATTTCCTTGATGGCACTCCAGAGAAACCCCAAGAACACTGTTTCAAGGCTAGAGGGATCCTGAGGTCACTGAAGCAACAAGAAAGACCTCCGTGGACCAAGAATCAACTCGAGATGAGAGGTTAGTCCCTGGCTTCGACTCCAGAGTAATACCACCTTACCACAAGCACCTCAAGAGGAGGCTTCTCTCAGCTCTAGGTATGTGAGAGGGACCCTGAGTTTGCGGCCTCAAGTGGAATGGACACCGCGATGCCCTGACTCGAAATAAGGCCGGATATCCCTGCAGTGACTTGAATGCAGGCTCGTTTTGCATCTCCCAAGATGAAAGGATGTCTGAATCCCCTGTGGAGACCACAGAGAAAGACCTAGTTCCCCACCTCATTGCGACCGGAGGCCTCACATATTTTGAAAACTCCAGAGGTACGCGGAAATCAGTGCCTCCTAAGGAGACGATGCCTGACTCCTCGTCAAACTTGATAGGAGTCCCAGGATTCCTGTGGCACGTGGAAAGGGACCCTTGGTCTCCGCCTCAGCTGGAGAGGCCTCCAAATTGCCCTGCCAAGCCTCGAGGAGAATCTCGAGTGGTCCCTCGCAGCTAGGCAGGAGTGCTGACGTCGCTGAACAAACACGTGTGTGGAAGGACCATCCCCGTCGTAACTCGAGAATATACTCCAGATTCCCGCCGCAACTCGAGAAAAACCATGAGACTTCCCCCTCGCCGTGAGATGAGGCACGATTCCCCTGCACTGCGTGCAGAGCAATTCCGTGTTGCACATCACACATGAAAGGAGCCTTGATTTCCTTGATGGCACTCCAGAGAAAACCCAAGAACACTGTTTCAAGGCTAGAGGGATCCTGAGGTTACTGTAGCCACACGAAAGAGCTCCGTGGACCAAAAATCAACTCGAGATGACAGGTTAGTCGCTGGCTTCGACTCCAGAGGAATACCACCTTACCACAAGCACCTCAAGAGGAGGCTTCTCTCAGCTCTAGGTATGTGAGAGGGACCCTGAGTTTGCGGCCTCAAGTGGAATGGACACCGCGATGCCCTGACTCGAAATAAGGCCGGTTATCCCTGCAGTGACTTGAATGCAGGCTCGTCTTGCATCTCCCAAGATGAAAGGATGTCTGAATCCCCTGTGGAGACCACAGAGAAAGACCTAGGTCCCCACATCACCGTGACCGGAGGCCTCACATCCTTTGAAAATTCCAGAGGGACGCGGAGATCAGTGCCTTCAAAGGAGACGATGCCTGACTCCTCGTGAATCTTGATAGGAGTCCCATGATTCCTGTGACACGTGGAAAGGGACACTTGGTCTCCCACGTCAGCTGGAGAGGCGTTCCAATTGCCCTGCCAAGCCTCGAGGAGAATCCCGAGTTGTCCCTCGCAACTAGGAAGGAGTCCTGACGTCGCTGAATAAACACGTGGGATGAGGGGCCATCCCCGTCGTAACTCGAGAATATACCTCAGGTTCTCGCCGCAACTCGAGAAAAACCATGAGACTTCCCCCTCGCCGCAAGATGAGGCCCGATTCCCATGCACTGCGTGCAGAGCAATTTCGTGTTGCACATCACACATGAAAGGAGCCTTGATTTCCTTGATGGCACTCCAGAGAAACCCCAAGAACACTGTTTCAAGGCTAGAGGGATCCTGAGGTCACTGTAGCTACACGAAAGACCTCCGTGGACCAAAAATCAACTCGAGATGAGAGGTTAGTCCCTGGCTTCGACTCCAGAGGAAACCACCTTACCACAAGCACCTCAAGAGGAGGCTTCTCTCAGCTCTAGGTATGTGAGAGGGAGCCTGAGATTGCGGCTTCAAGTGGAATGGACACCGCGATGCCCTGACTCGAAATAAGGCCGGATATCCCTGCAGTGACTTGAATGCAGGCTCGTCTTGCATCTCCCAAGACGAAAGGATGGCTGAATCCCCTGTGGAGACCACAGAGAAAGACCTAGTTCCCCACCTCATCGCGACCGGAGGCCTCACAACTTTTGAAAACTCCAGGGGTATGCGGAGATCACTGCCTCCAAAGGAGACGATGCCTGACTCCTCGTGAAACTTGATAGGAGTCCCAGGATTCCTGTGGCACGTGGAAAGGGACCTTTGGTCTCCCGCCTCAGCTGGAGAGGCGTCCCAATTGCCCTGCCAAGCCTCGAGAAGAATCCCGAGTTGTCCCTCGCAACTAGGCAGGAGTCCTGACGTCGCTGAAGAAACACGTGGGTGGAAGGGCCATCCCCGTCGTAACTCGAGAATGTACCCCAGGTTCCCGCCGCAACTCGAGAAAAACCATGAGACTTCCCCCTCGCCGCGAGATGAGGCCCGATTCCCCTGCACTGCGTGCAGAGCAATTCCGTGTTGCACATCACACATGAAAGGAGCCTTGATTTCCTTGATGGTTCTCCAGAGAAACCCCAAGAACACTGTTTCAAGGCTAGAGGGATCCTGAGGTCACTGTAGCAACACGAAAGAGCTCTGTGGACCAAGAATCAACTCGAGATGAGAGGTTAGTCCCTGGCTTCGACTCCAGAGGAATACCACCTTACCACAAGCACCTCAAGAGGAGGCTTCTCTCAGCTCTAGGTATGTGTGAGGGACCCTGAGTTTGCGGCCTCAAGTGGAATGGACACTGCGATGCCCTGACTCAAAATAAGGCCGGATATCCCTGCAGTGACTTGAATGCAGGCTCGTCTTGCATCTCCCAAGATGAAAGGATGTCTGAATCCCCTGTGGAGACCACAGAGAAAGACCTAGTTCCCCACTTCATGGCGACCAGAGGCCTCACATCCTTTGAAAACTCCAGAGGTACACGGAGATCAGTGCCTCCAAAGGAGACGATGCCTGACTCCTCGTGAAACTTGATAGGAGTCCCAGGATTCCTGTGGCACGTGGAAAGGGACTCTTGGTCTCCCGCCTCAGCTGGAGAGGCGCCCCAATTGCCCTGCCAAGCCTCGAGGAGAATCCCGAGTTGTCCCTCGCAACTAGGCAGGAGTCCTAACGTCGCTGAACAAAGACGTGTGTGGAAGAGCCAGCCCCGTCGTAACTCGAGAATATACCCCACGTTCCCGCCGCAACTCGAGAAAAACCATGAGACTTCCCCCTCGCCGCGAGATGAGGCCCGATTCCCATGCACTGCGTGCAGAGCAATTTCGTGTTGCACATCACACATGAAAGGAGCCTTGATTTCCTTGATGGCACTCCAGAGAAACCCCAAGAACACTGTTTCAAGGCTAGAGGGATCCTGAGGTCACTGAAGCAACACGAAAGAGCTCCGTGGACTAAGAATCAACTCGCGATGAGAGGTTAGTCCCTGGCTTTGACTCCAGAGGAATACCACCTTACCACAAGCACCTCAAGAGGAGGATTCTCTCAGCTCTAGGTATGTGAGAGGGACCCTGAGTTTGCGGCCTCAAGTGGAATGGACACCGCGATGCCCTGACTCGAAATAAGGCTGGATATACCTACAGTGACTTGAATGCAGGTTCGTCTTGCATCTCCCAAGACGAAAGGATGTCTGAATAACCTGTGGAGACCACAGAGAAAGACCTAGTTCCCCACTTCATGGCGACCAGAGGCCTCACATCCTTTGAAAACTCCAGAGGTACACGGAGGTCAGTGCCTCCAAAGGAGACGATGCCTGACTCCTCGTGAAACTTGATAGGAGTCCCAGGATTCCTGTGACACGTGGAAAGGGACCCTTGGTCTCCCGCCTCAGCTGGAGAGGCGTCCCAATTGCCCTGCCAAGCCTCGAGGAGAATCCCGAGTTGTCCCTCGCAACTAGGCAGGAGTCCAAACGTCGCTGAACAAAGACGTGTGTGGAAGAGCCAGCCCCATCGTAACTCGAGAATATACCCCAGGTTCCCGCCGCAACTCGAGAAAAACCATGAGACTTCCCCCTCGCCGCGAGATGAGGCCCGATTCCCATGCACTGCGTGCAGAGCAATTCCGTGTTGCACATCACACATGAAAGGAGCCTTGATTCCCTTGATGGCACTCCAGAGAAACCCCAAGAACACTGTTTCAAGGCTAGAGGGATCCTGAGGTCACTGAAGCAACACGAAAGAGCTCCGTGGACCAAGAATCAACTCGAGATGAGAGGTTAGTCCCTGGCTTCGACTCCAGAGGAATACCACCTTACCACAAGCACCTCAAGAGGAGGCTTCTCTCAGCTCTAGGTATGTGAGAGGGACCCTGAGTTTGCGGCCTCAAGTGGAATGGACACTGCAATGCCCTGACTCGAAATAAGGCCGGATATCCCTGCAGTGACTTGAATGCAGGCTCATTTTGCATCTCCCAAGACGAAAGGATGTCTGAATCCCCTGTGGAGACCACAGAGAAAGACCTAGTTCCCCACCTCATTGCGACCGGAGACCTCACATATTTTGAAAACTCCAGAGGTACGCGGAAATCAGTGCCTCCAAAGGAGACGATGCCTGACTCCTCGTCAAACTTGATAGGAGTCCCAGGATTCCTGTGGCACGTGGAAAGGGACCCTTGGTCTCCGCCTCAGCTGGAGAGGCCTCCAAATTGCAATGCCAAGCCTCGAGGAGAATCCCGAGTGGTCCATCGCAGCTAGGCAGGAGTGCTGACGTCGCTGAACAAGCACGTGTGTGGAAGGGCCATCCCCGTCGTAACTCGAGAATAAACCCCAGGTTCCCAACGCAACTAGAGAAAAACCATGAGACTTGCCCCTCGCCGCAAAATGAGGCCCGATACCGTGCACTGTGTGTAGAGCAATACCGTGTTGCACATCACACATGAAAGGAGCCTTGATTTCCTTGATGGCACTCCAGAGAAACCCCAAGAACACTGTTTCAAGGCTAGAGGGTTCCTGAGGTCACTGTAGCAACACGAAAGAGGTCCGTGGACCACAAATCAACTGGAGATGAGAGGTTAGTCCATGACTTCGACTCCAGAGGAATACCACCTTACCACAAGCACCTCAAGAGGAGGCTTCTCTCAGCTCTAGGTATGTGAGAGGGACCCTGAGTTTGCGGCCACAAGTGGAATGAACACCGTGATGCCCTGACTCGAAATAAGGCCGGATATCCCTGCAGTGATTTGATTGCAGGCTCGTCTTGCATCTCCGAAGACGAAAGTATGTCTGAATCCCCTTTGGAGACCACAGAGAAAGACCTAGTTCCCCATCTCATCGTGACCGGAGGCCTCACATCCTTTGAAAACTCCAGAGTTACGCGGAGATCAGTGCCTCCAAAGGAGACGATGCCTGACTCCTCGTGAAACTTGATAGGAGTCCCAGAATTCCTGTGGCACATGGAAAGGGACCCTTGGTCTACCGCCTCAGCTGGAGAGGCGTCCCCATTGCCCTGCCAAGCCTCGAGGAGAATCCCGAGTTGTCCCTCGCAACTAGGCAGGAGTCCTGACTTCGCTGAACAAACACGTGTGTGAAAGGGCCATCCCCGTCGTAACTCGAGAATATGCCCCAGGTTCCCGCCGCAACTCGAGAAAAACCATGAGACTTCCCCCTCGCTGCGAGATGAGGCCCGATTACCCTGCACTGCGTGGAGAGCAATTCCGTCTTGCACATCACACATGAAAGGAGCCTTGATTTCCTTGATGGCACTCCAGAGAAACCCCAAGAACACTGTTTCAAGGCTAGAGGGATCCTGAGGTCACTGTAGCAACACGAAAGAGCTCCGTGGACCAAAAATCAACTCGAGATGAGAGGTTAGTCCCTGGCTTCGACTCCAGAGGAATACCACCTTACCACAAACACCTCAAGAGGAGGCTTCTCTCAGCTCTAGGTATGTGAGAGGGACCCTGAGTTTGTGGCCTCAAGTGGAATGGACACTGCAACGCCCTGACTCGAAATAAGGCCGGATATCCCTGCAGTGACTTGAATGCAGGCTCGTCTTGCATCTCCCAAGACGAAAGGATGTCTGAATCCCCTGTGGAGACCACGGAGAAAAACCTAGTTCCCCACCTCATCGCGACCGGAGGCCTCACATCCTTTGAAAACTACAGAGGTACGCGGAGATCAGTGCCTCCAAAGGAGACGATGCCTGACTCCTCGTGAAACTTGATAGGAGTCCCAGGATTACTGTGGCACGTGGAAAGGGACCCTTGGTCTCCCGTCTCAGCTGGAGAGGCGTCCCAATTGCCCTGCCAAGCCTCAAGGAGAATCCCGAGCTGTCCCTCGCAACTAGGCAGGAGTCCTGCCGTCGCTGAACAAACACTTGTGTGAAAGGGCCATCCCCATCGTAACTCGAGAATATACCCCAGGTTCCCGCCGCAACTCGAGAAAAACCATGAGACTTCCCCCTCGCCGCGAGATGAGGCCCGATTCCCATGCACTGCGTGCAGAGCAATTTCGTGTTGCACATCACACATGAAAGGAGCCTTGATTTCCTTGATGGCACTCCACAGAAACCCCAAGAACACTGTTTCAAGGCTAGAGGGATCCTGAGGTCACTGAAGCAACACGAAAGAGCTCCGTGGACCAAGAATCAACTCGAGATGAGAGGTTAGTCCCTGGCTTCGACTCCAGAGGAATACCACCTTACCACAAGCACCTCAAGAGGAGGCTTCTCTCAGCTCTAGGTATGTGAGAGGGACCCTGAGTTTACGGCCTCAAGTGGAATGGAGACCGCGATGCCCTGACTCGAAATAAGGCCGGATATCCCTGCAGTGACTTGAATGCAGGCTCGTTTTGCATCTCCCAAGACGAAAGGATGTCTGAATCCCCTGTGGAGACCACAGAGAAAGACCAAGTTCCCCACCTCATTGCGACCGGAGGCCTCACATATTTTGAAAACTCCAGAGGTACGCGGAAATCAGTGCCTCCTAAGGAGACGATGCCTGACTCCTCGTCAAACTTGATAGGAGTCCCAGGATTCCTGTGGCACGTGGAAAGGGACCCTTGGTCTCCGCCTCAGCTGGAGAGGCCTCCAAATTGCCCTGCCAAGCCTCGAGGAGAATCTCGAGTGGTCCCTCGCAGCTAGGCAGGAGTGCTGAAGTCGCTGAACAAGCACGTGTGTGGAAGGGCCATGCCCGTCGTAACTCGAGAATAAACCCCAGGTTCCCAACGCAACTAGAGAAAAACCATGAGACTTGCCCCTCGCCGCAAAATGAGGCCCGATACCCTGCACTGCGTATAGAGCAATTCCGTGTTGCACATCACACATGAAAGGAGCCTTGATTTCCTTGATGGCACTCCAGAGAAACCCCAAGAACACTGTTACAAGGCTAGAGGGATCCTGAGGTCACTGTAGCAACAAGAAAGAGCTCCGTGGACCAAAAATCAACTCGAGATGAGAGGTTAGTCCCTGGCTTCGACTCCAGAGGAATACCACCTTACCACAAGCACCTCAAGAGGAGGCTTCTCTCAGCTCTAGGTATGTGAGAGGGACCCTGAGTTTGCGGCCTCATGTGGAATGGACACCGCGATGCCCTGACTCGAAATAAGGCCGGATATCCCTGCAGTGACTTGAATGCAGGCTCGTCTTGCATCTATCAAGATGAAAGGATGTTTGAATCCCCTGTGGAGACCACAGAGAAAGGCCTAGTTCCCCACCTCATCGCGACCTGAGGCCTCAAATCCTTTGAAAACTCCAGAGGTACGCGGAGATCAGTGCCTCCAAAAGGGACGATGCCTGACTCCTCATGAAACTTGATAGGAGTCCCAGGATTCCTGCGGCACGTGGAAAGGGACCCTTGGTCTCCCGCCTCAGCTGGAGAGGCGTCCCAATTGCCCTGCCAAGCCTCAAGGAGAATCCCGAGTTGTCCCTCGCAACTAGGCAGGAGTCCTGCCGTCGCTGAACAAACACGTGTGTGAAAGGGCCATCCCCATCGTAACTCGAGAATATACCCCAGGTTCCCGCCGCAACTTGAGAAAAACCATGAGACTTCCCCCTCGCCGCGAGATGAGGCCCGATTCCCCTGCACTGCATGCAGAGCAATTCCGTGTTGCACATCACACATGAAAGGAGCCTTGATTTCCTTGATGGCACTCCAGAGAAACCCCAAGAACACTGTTTCAAGGCTAGAGGGATTCTGAGGTCACTGTAGCAACACGAAAGTGCTCCGTGGACCAAAAATCAAATCGAGATGAGAGGTTAGTCCCTGGATTCCACTCCAGAGGAATACCACCTTACCCCAAGCACCTCAAGAGGAGGCTTCTCTCAGCTCTTGGTATGTGAGAGGGACCCTGATTTTGCGGCCTCAAGTGGAATGGACACTGCGATGCCCTAACGCGAAATAAGGCCGGATATCCCTGCAGTGACTTGAATGCAGGCTCGTCTTGCATCTCCCAAGACGAAAGGATGTCTGAATCCCCTGTGGAGACCACAGAGAAAGACCTAGTTCCCCACCTCATCGCGACCGGAGACCTCACATCCTTTGAAAACTCCAGACGTACGCGGAGATCAGTGCCTCCAAGGGAAACGATGCCTGACTCCTCGTGAAACTTGATAGGAGTCCCAGGATTCCTGTGGCACGTGGAAAGGGACCCTTGGTCTTCCGCCTCAGCTGGAGAGGCGTCCCAATTGCCCTGCCAAGCCTTGAGGAGAATCCCGAGTTGTCCCTCGCAACTAGGCAAGAGTCCTGCCGCCGCTGAACAAACACGTGTGTGGAAGGGCCATCCCCGTCGTAACTCGAGAATATACCCCAGGTTCCCGCCGCAACTCGAGAAAAACCATGAGACTTCCGACTCGCCCCGAGATGAGGTCCGATTCCCCTGCACTGTGTGCAGAGCAATGCCGTGCTGCACATCACACATGAAAGGAGCCTTGATTTCCTTGATGGCACTCCAGAGAAATCCCAAGAACACTGTTTCAAGGCTAGAGAGATTTTGAGGTCACTGCAGCTACACGAAAGAACTCCGTGGACCAAAAATCAACTCGAGATGAGAGGTTAGTCCCTGGCTTCGGCTCCGGAGGAAACCACCTTACCACAAGCACCTCAAGAGGAGGCTTCTCTCAGCTCTAGGTATGTGAGAGGGACCCTGAGTTTGCGGCCTCAAGTGGAATGGACACCGCGATGCCCTGACTCGAAAAAAGGCCGGATATCCCTGCAGTGACTTGAATGCAGGCTCGTCTTGCATCTCCCAAGACAAAAGAATGTTTGAATCCCCTGTGGAGACCACAGAGAAAGACCTAGTTCCCCACTTCATGGCGACCGGAGGCCTCACATCCTTTGAAAACTCCAGAGGTACGGGGAGATCAGTGCCTCCAAAGGAGACGATGCCTGACTCCTCGTGAAACTTGATAGGAGTCCCAGGATTCCTGTGGCACGTGGAAAGGGACCCTTGGTCTCCCGCCTCAGCTGGAGAGGCGTCCCAATTGCCCTGCCAAGCCTCGAGGAGAATCCCGAGTTGTCCCTCGCAACTAGGCAGGAGTCCTGACATCGCTGAAGAAACACGTGGGTGGAAGGGCCATCCGCGTCGTAACTCGAGAATATACACCAGGTTCCCGCCGCAACACGAGAAAATCCATGAGAATTCCCCCTCGCCGCGAGATGAGGCCCGATTCCCCTGCACTGCATGCAGAGTAATTCCGTGCTGCACATCACACATGAAAGGAGACTTGATTTCCTTGATGGCACTCCAGAGAAACCCCAAGAACACTGTTTCAAGGCTAGAGGGATCCTGAGGTCACTGTAGCAACACGAAAAAGCTCCGTGGACCAAAAATCAAATCGAGATGAGAGGTTAGTCCCTGGCTTCGACTCCAGAGGAATACCACCTTACCACAAGCACCTCAAGAGGAGGCTTCTCTCAGCTCTAGGTATGTGAGAGGGACCCTGAGTTTGCGGCCTCAAGTGGAATGGACACCGCGATGCCCTAACTCGATATAAGGCCAGATATCCCTGCAGTGACTTGAATGCAGGCTCGTCTTGCATCTCCCAAGATGAAAGGATGTCTGAATTCCCTGTGGAGACCACAGAGAAAGAGCTAGTTCCGCACCTCATGGCCACCGGAGGCCTCACATCCTTTGAAAACTCCAGAGTTACGCGGAGATCCGTGCCTCCAAAGGAGACGATGCCTGACTCCTCGTGAAACTTGATAGGAGTCGCAGGATTCCTGTGGCACGTGGAAAGAGACACTTGGTCTCCCTCCTCAGCTGGAGAGGCGTCCCAATTGCCCTGCCAAGCCTCGAGGAGAATCCCGAGTTGTCCCTCGCAACTCGGCAGGAGTCCTGACGTCGCTGAACAAACACGTGGGTGGAAGGGCCATCCCCGTCGTAACTCGATAATATACCCCAGCTTCCCATCGTAACTCGAGAAAAACCATGAGACTTCCCCCTCGCCGCGAGATGAGGCCCGATTCCCCTGCACTGCGTGCAGAGCAATTCTGTGTTGCACGTCAAACTTGAAAGGAGCCTTGATTTCCTTGATGGCACTCCAGAGAAACCCCAAGAACACTGTTTCAAGGCTAGAGGGATCCTGAGGTCACTGTAGCAACACGAAAGAGCTCCGTGGACCAAAAATCAACTCGAGATGAGAGGTTAGTCCCTGGCTTCGCCTCCAGAGGAATACCACGTTACCACAAGCACCTCAAGAGGAGGCTTCTCTCAGCTCTAGGTATGTGAGAGGGACCCTGAGTTTGCAGCCTCAAGTGGAATGGAGACCGCGATGCCCTGACTCGAAATAAGGCCGGATATCCCTGCAGTGACTTGAATGCAGGCTCGTCTTGCATATCCCAAGACGAAAGGATGTCTGAATCCCCTGTGGAGACCACAGAGAAAGAGCTAGTTCCGCACCTCATGGCGACCGGAGGCCTCACATCCTTTGAAAACTCCAGAGTTACGCGGAGATCAGTGCCTCCAAAGGAGACGATGCCTGACTCCTCGTGAAACTTGATAGGAGTCGCAGGATTCCTGTGGCACGTGGAAAGGGACCCTTGGTCTCCCGCCTCAGCTGGACAGGCGTCCCAATTGCCCTGCCAAGCCTCGAGGACAATCCCGAGTTGTCCCTCGCAGCTAGGCAGAAGTCCTGACATCGCTGAAGAAACACGTGGGTGGAAGGGCCATCCGCGTCGTAACTCGAGAATATACCCCAGGTTCCCGCCGCAACACGAGAAAATTCATGAGAATTCCCCCTCGCCGCGAGATGAGGCCCGATTCCCCTGCACTGCGTGTAGAGTAATTCCGTGCTGCACATCACACATGAAAGGAGCCTTGATTTCCTTGATGGCACTCCAGAGAAACCCCAAGAACACTGTTTCAAGGCTAGAGGGATCCTGAGGTCACTGTAGCAACACGAAAGAGCTCCGTGGATCAAAAATCAACTCGAGATGAGAGGTTAGTCCCTGGCTTCGACTCCAGAGGAATACGACCTTACTGCAAGCACCTCAAGAGGAGGCTTCTCTCAGCTCTAGGTATGTGTGAGGGACCCTGAGTTTGCGGCCTCAAGTGGAATGGACACCGCGATGCCCTGACTCGAAATAAGGCCGTATATCCCTGCAGTGACTTGAATGCAGGAACGTCTTGCATCTCCCAAGACGAAAGGATGTCTGAATCCCCTGTGGAGACCAAAGAGAAAGACCTAGTTCCCCACCTCATCATGACCGGAGGCCTCACATCCTTTGAAAACTCCACAGGTACGCGGAGATCAGTGCCTCCAAAGGAGACGATGCCTGACTCCTCATGAAACTTGATACGAGTCCCAGGATTACTGTGGCACGTGATAAGGGACCCTTGGTCTCCCGCCTCAGCTGGAGAGGCGTCCCAATTGCCCTGCCAAGCCTCGAGGAGAATCCCGAGTTGTCCCTCGCAACTAGGCAGGAGTCCTGACGTCGCTGAAGAAACACGTGGGTGGAAGGGCCATCCCCGTCGTAACTCGAGAATATACCCCAGGTTCCCGCCGCAACTCGAGAAAAACCATGAGACTTCCCCCTCGCCGCGAGATGAGGCCCGATTCCCCTGCACTGCGTGCAGAGCAATTCCGTGTTGCACATCACACATGAAAGGAGCCTTGATTTCCTTGATGGCACTCCAGAGAAACCCCAAGAACACTGTTTCAAGGCTAGAGGGATCCTGAGGTCACTGTAGCAACACGAAAGAGCTCTGTGGACCAAGAATCAACTCGAGATGAGAGGTTAGTCCCTGGCTTCGACTCCAGAGGAATACCACCTTACCACAAGCACCTCAAGAGGAGGCTTCTCTCAGCTCTAGGTATGTGTGAGGGACCCTGAGTTTGCGGCCTCAAGTGGAATGGACACTGCGATGCCCTGACTCAAAATAAGGCCGGATATCCCTGCAGTGACTTGAATGCAGGCTCGTCTTGCATCTCCCAAGATGAAAGGATGTCTGAATCCCCTGTGGAGACCACAGAGAAAGACCTAGTTCCCCACTTCATGGCGACCAGAGGCCTCACATCCTTTGAAAACTCCAGAGGTACACGGAGATCAGTGCCTCCAAAGGAGACGATGCCTGACTCCTCGTGAAACTTGATAGGACTCCCAGGATTCCTGTGGCACGTGGAAAGGGACCCTTGGTCTCCCGCCTCAGCTGGAGAGGCGTCCCAATTGCCCTGCCAAGCCTCGAGGAGAATCCCGAGTTGTTCCTCGCAACTAGGCAGGAGTCCTAACGTCGCTGAACAAAGACGTGTGTGGAAGAGCCAGCCCCGTCTTAACTCGAGAATATACCCCAGGTTCCCGCCGCAACTCGAGAAAAACCATGAGACTTCCCCCTCGCCGCGAGATGAGGCCCGATTCCCATGCACTGCGTGCAGAGCAATTTCGTGTTGCACATCACACATGAAAGGAGCCTTGATTTCCTTGATGGCACTCCAGAGAAACCCCAAGAACACTGTTTCAAGGCTAGAGGGATCCTGAGGTCACTGTAGCAACACGAAAGAGCTCCGTGGACCAAGAATCAACTCGCGATGAGAGGTTAGTCCCTGGCTTTGACTCCAGAGGAATACCACCTTACCACAAGCACCTCAAGAGGAGGATTCTCTCAGCTCTAGGTATGTGAGAGGGACCCTGAGTTTGCGGCCTCAAGTGGAATGGACACCGCGATGCCCTGACGCGAAATAAGGCCGGATATCCCTGCAGTGACTTGAATGCAGGTTCGTGTTGCATCTCCCAAGACGAAAGGATGGCTGAATCCCCTGTGGAGACCACAGAGAAAGACCTAGTTCCCCACCTCATCGCGACCGGAGGCCTCACATCTTTTGAAAACTCCAGGGGTATGCGGAGATCACTGCCTCCAAAGGAGACGATGCCTGACTCCTCGTGAAACTTGATAGGAGTCCCAGGATTCCTGTGGCACGTGGAAAGGGACCCTTGGTCTCCCGCCTCAGCTGGAGAGGCGTCCCAATTGCCCTGCCAAGCCTCGAGGAGAATCCCGAGTTGTCCCTCGCAACTAGGCAGGGGTCCTGACGTCGCTGAAGAAACACGTGGGTGGAAGGGCCATCCCCGTCCTAACTCGAGAATATACCCCAGGTTCCCGCCGCAACTCGAGAAAAACCATGAGACTTCCCCCTCGCCGCGAGATGAGGCCCGATTCCCCTGCACTGCGTGCAGAGCAATTCCGTGTTGCACATCACACATGAAAGGAGCCTTGATTTCCTTGATGGCACTCCAGAGAAACACCAAGAACACTGTTTCAAGGCTAGAGGGATCCTGAGGTCACTGTAGCAACACGAAAGAGCTCTGTGGACCAAGAATCAACTCGAGATGAGAGGTTAGTCCCTGGCTTCGACTCCAGAGGAATACCACCTTACCACAAGCACCTCAAGAGGAGGCTTCTCTCAGCTCTAGGTATGTGTGAGGGACCCTGAGTTAGCGGCCTCAAGTGGAATGGACACTGCGATGCCCTGACTCGAAATAAGGCCGGATATCCCTGCAGTGACTTGAATGCAGGCTCGTCTTGCATCTCCCAAGATGAAAGGATGTCTGAATCCCCTGTGGAGACCACAGAGAAAGACCTAGTTCCCCACTTCATGGCGACCAGAGGCCTCACATCCTTGGAAAACTCCAGAGGTACACGGAGGTCAGTGCCTCCAAAGGAGACGATGCCTGACTCCTCGTGAAACTTGATAGGAGTCCCAGGATTCCTGTGGCACGTGGAAAGGGACCCTTGGTCTCCCGCCTCAGCTGGAGAGGCGTCCCAATTGCCCTGCCAAGCCTCGAGGAGAATCCCGAGTTGTCCCTCGCAACTAGGCAGGAGTCCTAACGTCGCTGAACAAAGACGTGTGTGGAAGAGCCAGCCCCATCGTAAATCGAGAATATACCCCAGGTTCCCGCCGCAACTCGAGAAAAACCATGAGACTTCCCCCTCGCCGCGAGATGAGGCCCGATTCCCATGCACTGCGTGCAGAGCAATTTCGTGTTGCACATCACACATGAAAGGAGCCTTGATTTCCTTGATGGCACTCCAGAGAAACCCCAAGAACACTGTTTCAAGGCTAGAGGGATCCTGAGGTCACTGAAGCAACACGAAAGAGCTCCGTGGACCAAGAATCAACTCGAGATGAGAGGTTAGTCCCTGGCTTCGACTCCAGAGGAATACCACCTTACCACAAGCACCTCAAGAGGAGGCTTCTCTCAGCTCTAGGTATGTGAGAGGGACCCTGAGTTTGCGGCCTCAAGTGGAATGGACACTGCAATGCCCTGACTCGAAATAAGGCCGGATATCCCTGCAGTGACTTGAATGCAGGCTCGTTTTGCATCTCCCAAGACTAAAGGATGTCTGAATCCCCTGTGGAGACCACAGAGAAAGACCTAGTTCCCCACCTCATTGCGACCGGAGGCCTCACATATTTTGAAAACTCCAGAGGTACGCGGAAATCAGTGCCTCCAAAGGAGACGATGCCTGACTCCTCGTCAAACTTGATAGGAGTCCCAGGATTCCTGTGGCACGTGGAAAGGGACCCTTGGTCTCCGCCTCAGCTGGAGAGGCCTCCAAATTGCAATGCCAAGCCTCGAGGAGAATCCCGAGTGGTCCCTCGCAGCTAGGCAGGAGTGCTGACGTCGCTGAACAAGCACGTGTGTGGAAGGGCCATCCCCGTCGTAACTCGAGAATAAACCCCAGGTTCCCAACGCAACTAGAGAAAAACCATGAGACTTGCCCCTCGCCGCAAAATGAGGCCCGATACCGTGCACTGTGTGTAGAGCAATACCGTGTTGCACATCACACATGAAAGGAGCCTTGATTTCCTTGATGGCACTCCAGAGAAACCCCAAGAACACTGTTTCAAGGCTAGAGGGTTCCTGAGGTCACTGTAGCAACACGAAAGAGGTCCGTGGACCACAAATCAACTTGAGATGAGAGGTTAGTCCATGACTTCGACTCCAGAGGAATACCACCTTACCACAAGCACCTCAAGAGGAGGCTTCTCTCAGCTCTAGGTATGTGAGAGGGACCCTGAGTTTGCGGCCACAAGTGGAATGAACACCGTGATGCCCTGACTCGAAATAAGGCCGGATATCCCTGCAGTGACTTGATTGCAGGCTCGTCTTGCATCTCCGAAGACGAAAGTATGTCTGAATCCCCTTTGGAGACCACAGAGAAAGACCTAGGTCCCCACCTCACCGTGACCGGAGGCCTCACATCCTTTGAAAATTCCAGAGGCACGCGGATATCAGTGCCTTCAAAGGAGACGATGCCTGACTCCTCGTGAATCTTGATAGGAGTCCCATGATTCCTGTGACACGTGGAAAGGGACACTTGGTCTCCCACGTCAGCTGGAGAGGCGTTCCAATTGCCCTGCCAAGCCTCGAGGAGAATCCCGAGTTGTCCCTCGCAACTAGGAAGGAGTCCTGACGTCGCTGAATAAACACGTGGGATGAGGGGCCATCCCCGTCGTAACTCGAGAATATACCCCAGGTTCTCGCCGCAACTCGAGAAAAACCATGAGACTTCCCCCTCGCCGCAAGATGAGGCCCGATTCCCATGCACTTCGTGTAGAGCAATTCCGTGTTGCACATCACACATGAAAGGAGCCTTGATTTCCTTGATGGCACTCCAGAGAAACCCCAGGAACACTGTTTCAAGGCTAGAGGGATCCTGAGGTCACTGTAGCTACACGAAAGACCTCCGTGGACCAAAAATCAACTCGAGATGAGAGGTTAGTCCCTGGCTTCGACTCCAGAGGAAACCACCTTACCACAAGCACCTCAAGAGGAGGCTTCTCTCAGCTCTAGGTATGTGAGAGGAAGCCTGAGATTGCGGCCTCAAGTGGAATGGACACCGCGATGCCATGACTCGAAATAAGGCCGGATATCCCTGCAGTGGCTTGAATGCAGGCTCGTCTTGCATCTCCCAAGACAAAAGGATGTCTGAATCCCCTGTGGAGACCACAGAGAAAGACCTAGTTCCCCACCTCATCGCGACCGGAGGCCTCACAACTTTTGAAAACTCCAGGGGTATGCGGAAATCACTGTCTCCAAAGGAGACGATGCCTGACTCCTCGTGAAACTTGATAGGAGTCCCAGGATTCCTGTGGCACGTGGAAAGGGACCCTTGGTCTCCCGCCTCAGCTGGAGAGGCGTCCCAATTGCCCTGCCAAGCCTCGAGGAGAATCCCGAGTTGTCCCTCGCAACTAGGCAGGAGTCCTGACGTCGCTGAAGAAACACGTGGGTGGAAGGGCCATCCCCGTCGTAACTCGAGAATATACCCCAGGTTCCCGCCGCAACTCGAGAAAAACCATGAGACTTCCCCCTCGCCGCGAGATGAGGCCCGATTCCCCTGCACTGCGTGCAGAGCAATTCCGTGTTGCACATCACACATGAAAGGAGCCTTGATTTCCTTGATGGCACTCCAGAGAAACCCCAAGAACACTGTTTCAAGGCTAGAGGGATCCTGAGGTCACTGTAGCAACACGAAAGAGCTCTGTGGACCAAGAATCAACTCGAGATGAGAGGTTAGTCCCTGGCTTTGACTCCAGAGGAATACCACCTTACCACAAGCACCTCAAGAGGAGGCTTCTCTCAGCTCTAGGTATGTGTGAGGGACCCTGAGTTTACGGCCTCAAGTGGAATGGACACTGTGATGCCCTGACTCGAAATAAGGCCGGATATCCCTGCAGTGACTTGAATGCAGGCTCGTCTTGCATCTCCCAAGATGAAAGGATATCTGAATCCCCTGTGGAGACCACAGAGAAAGACCTAGTTCCCCACTTCATGGCGACCAGAGGCCTCACATCCTTTGAAAACTCCAGAGGTACACGGAGATCAGTGCCTCCAAAGGAGACGATGCCTGACTCCTCGTGAAACTTGATAGGAGTCCCAGGATTCCTGTGGCACGTGGAAAGGGACCCTTGGTCTCCCGCCTCAGCTGGAGAGGCGTCCCAATTGCCCTGCCAAGCCTCGAGGAGAATCCCGAGTTGTCCCTCGCAACTAGGCAGGAGTCCTAACGTCGCTGAACAAAGACGTGTGTGGCAGAGCCAGCCCCATCGTAACTCGAGAATATACCCCAGGTTCCCGCCGCAACTCGAGAAAAACCATGAGACTTCCCACTCGCCGCGAGATGAGGCCCGATTCCCATGCACTGCGTGCAGAGCAATTTCGTGTTGCACATCACACATGAAAGGAGCCTTGATTTCCTTGATGGCACTCCAGAGAAACCCCAAGAACACTGTTTCAAGGCTAGAGGGATCCTGAGGTCACTGAAGCAACACGAAAGAGCTCCGTGGACCAAGAATCAACTCGAGATGAGAGGTTAGTCCCTGGCTTCGACTCCAGAAGAATACCACCTTACCACAAGCACCTCAAGAGGAGGCTTCTCTCAGCTCTAGGTATGTGAGAGGGACCCTGAGTTTACGGCCTCAAGTGGAATGGACACTGCGATGCCCTGACTCGAAATAAGGCCGGATATCCCTGCAGTGACTTGAATGCAGGCTCGTTTTGCATCTCCCAAGACGAAAGGATGTCTGAATCCCCTGTGGAGACCACAGAGAAAGACCTAGTTCCCCACCTCATTGCGACCGGAGGCCTCACATATTTTGAAAACTCCAGAGGTACGCGGAAATCAGTGCCTCCAAAGGAGACGATGCCTGACTCCTCGTCAAACTTGATAGGAGTCCCAGGATTCCTGTGGCACATGGAAAGGGACCCTTGGTCTCCCGCCTCAGCTGGAGAGGCGTCCCCATTGCCCTGCCAAGCCTCGAGGAGAATCCCGAGTTGTCCCTCGCAACTAGGCAGGAGTCCTGCCGTCGCTGAACAAACACGTGTGTGAAAGGGCCATCCCCGTCGTAACTCGAGAATATGCCCCAGGTTCCCGCCGCAACTCGAGAAAAACCATGAGACTTCCCCCTCGCTGCGAGATGAGGCCCGATTACCCTGCACTGCGTGGAGAGCAATTCCGTCTTGCACATCACACATGAAAGGAGCCTTGATTTCCTTGATGGCACTCCAGAGAAACCCCAAGAACACTGTTTCAAGGCTAGAGGGATCCTGAGGTCACTGTAGCAACACGAAAGAGCTCCGTGGACCAAAAATCAACTCGAGATGAGAGGTTAGTCCCTGGCTTCGACTCCAGAGGAATACCACCTTCCCACAAGCACCTCAAGAGGAGGCTTCTCTCAGCTCTAGGTATGTGAGAGGGACCCTGAGTTTGTGGCCTCAAGTGGAATGGACACTGCGACGCCCTGACTCGAAATAAGGCCGGATATCCCTGCAGTGACTTGAATGCAGGCTCGTCTTGCATCTCCCAAGACGAAAGGATGTCTGAATCCCCTGTGGAGACCACGGAGAAGAACCTAGTTCCCCACCTCATCGCGACCGGAGGCCTCACATCCTTTGAAAACTACAGAGGTACGCGGAGATCAGTGCCTCCAAAGGAGACGATGCCTGACTCCTCGTGAAACTTGATAGGAGTCCCAGGATTACTGTGGCACGTGGAAAGGGACCCTTGGTCTTCTGCCTCAGCTGGAGAGGCGTCCCAATTGCCCTGCCAAGCCTTGAGGAGAATCCCGAGTTGTCCCTCGCAACTAGGCAAGAGTCCTGCTGCCGCTGAACAAACACGTGTGTGGAAGGGCCATCCCCGTCGTAACTCGAGAATATACCCCAGGTTCCCGCCGCAACTCGAGAAAAACCATGAGACTTCCGACTCGCCCCGAGATGAGGTCCGATTCCCCTGCACTGCGTGCAGAGCAATGCCGTGCTGCATATCACACATGAAAGGAGCCTTGATTTCCTTGATGGCACTCCAGAGAAATCCCAAGAACACTGTTTCAAGGCTAGAGGGATTTTGAGGTCACTGCACCTACACGAAAGAACTCCGTGGTCCAAAAATCAACTCGAGATGAGAGGTTAGTCCCTGGCTTCGGCTCCGGAGGAAACCACCTTACCACAAGCACCTCAAGAGGAGGCTTCTCTCAGCTCTAGGTATGTGAGAGGGACCCTGAGTTTGCGGCCTCAAGTGGAATGGACACCGCGATGCCCTGACTCGAAAAAAGGCCGGATATCCCTGCAGTGACTTGAATGCAGGCTCGTCTTGCATCTCCCAAGATGAAAGGATGTCTGAATCCCCTGTGGAGACCACAGAGAAAGACCTAGTTCCCCACTTCATGGCGACCAGAGGCCTCACATCCTTTGAAAACTCCAGAGGTACACGGAGATCAGTGCCTCCAAAGGAGACGATGCCTGACTCCTCGTGAAACTTGATAGGAGTCCCAGGATTCCTGTGGCACGTGGAAAGGGACCCTTGGTCTCCCGCCTCAGCTGGAGAGGCGTCCCAATTGCCCTGCCAAGCCTCGAGGAGAATCCCGAGTTGTCCCTCGCAACTAGGCAGGAGTCCTAACGTCGCTGAACAAAGACGTGTGTGGAAGAGCCAGCCCCGTCGTAACTCGAGAATATACCCCAGGTTCCCGCCGCAACTCGAGAAAAACCATGAGACTTCCCCCTCGCCGCGAGATGAGGCCCGATTCCCATGCACTGCGTGCAGAGCAATTTCGTGTTGCACATCACACATGAAAGGAGCCTTGATTTCCTTGATGGCACTCCAGAGAAACCCCAAGAACACTGTTTCAAGGCTAGAGGGATCCTGAGGTCACTGAAGCAACACGAAAGAGCTCCGTGGACCAAGAATCAACTCGAGATGAGAGGTTAGTTCCTGGCTTCGACTCCAGAGGAATACCACCTTACCACAAGCACCTCAAGAGGAGGCTTCTCTCAGCTCTAGGTATGTGAGAGAGACCCTGAGTTTGCGGCCTCAAGTGGAATGGACACCGCGATGCCCTGACTCGAAATAAGGCTGGATATACCTACAGTGACTTGAATGCAGGTTCGTCTTGCATCTCCCAAGACGAAAGGATGTCTGAATCCCCTGTGGAGACCACAGAGAAAGACCTAGTTCCCCACCTCATCGCGACCGGAGGCCTCACATCTTTTGAAAATTCCAGGGGTATGCGGAGATCACTGCCTCCAAAGGAGGCGATGCCTGACTCCTCGTGAAACTTGATAGGAGTCCCAGGATTCCTGTGGCACGTGGAAAGGGACCCTTGGTCTACCGCCTCAGCTGGAGAGGCGTCCCAATTGCCCTGCCAAGCCTCGAGGAGAATCCCGAGTTGTCCCTCGCAACTAGGCAGGAGTACTGACGTCGCTGAACAAACACGTGTGTGAAAGGGCCATCCCCGTCGTAACTCGAGAATATGCCCCAGGTTCCCGCCGCAACTCGAGAAAAACCATGAGACTTCCCCCTCGCTGCGAGATGAGGCCCGATTACCCTGCACTGCGTGGAGAGCAATTCCGTCTTGCACATCACACATGAAAGGAGCCTTGATTTCCTTGATGGCACTCCAGAGAAAC
The DNA here is from genome assembly GCF_910594005.1 of Cervus elaphus. NCBI lineage: Eukaryota > Metazoa > Chordata > Mammalia > Artiodactyla > Cervidae > Cervus > Cervus elaphus. The sequence continues at coordinate 292,821 of NW_025316705.1, read as the reverse complement.
CCCAAGAACACTGTTTCAAGGCTAGAGGGATCCTGAGGTCACTGTAGCAACACGAAAGAGCTCCGTGGACCAAAAATCAACTCGAGATGAGAGGTTAGTCCCTGGCTTCGACTCCAGAGGAATACCACCTTCCCACAAGCACCTCAAGAGGAGGCTTCTCTCAGCTCTAGGTATGTGAGAGGGACCCTGAGTTTGTGGCCTCAAGTGGAATGGACACTGCGACGCCCTGACTCGAAATAAGGCCGAATATCCCTGCAGTGACTTGAATGCAGGCTCGTCTTGCATCTCCCAAGACGAAAGGATGTCTGAATCCCCTGTGGAGACCACGGAGAAGAACCTAGTTCCCCACCTCATCGCGACCGGAGGCCTCACATCCTTTGAAAACTACAGAGGTACGCGGAGATCAGTGCCTCCAAAGGAGACGATGCCTGACTCCTCGTGAAACTTGATAGGAGTCCCAGGATTACTGTGGCACGTGGAAAGGGACCCTTGGTCTCCCGCCTCAGCTGGAGAGGCGTCCCAATTGCCCTGCCAAGCCTCAAGGAGAATCCCGAGTTGTCCCTCGCAACTAGGCTGGAGTCCTGCAGTCGCTGAACAAACACTTGTGTGAAAGGGCCATCCCCATCGTAACTCGAGAATATACCCCAGGTTCCCGCCGCAACTCGAGAAAAACCATGAGACTTCCCCCTCGCCGCGAGATGAGGCCCGATTCCCATGCACTGCGTGCAGAGCAATTTCGTGTTGCACATCACACATGAAAGGAGCCTTGATTTCCTTGATGGCACTCCACAGAAACCCCAAGAACACTGTTTCAAGGCTAGAGGGATCCTGAGGTCACTGAAGCAACACGAAAGAGCTCCGTGGACCAAGAATCAACTCGAGATGAGAGGTTAGTCCCTGGCTTCGACTCCAGAGGAATACCACCTTACCACAAGCACCTCAAGAGGAGGCTTCTCTCAGCTCTAGGTATGTGAGAGGGACCCTGAGTTTGCGGCCTCAAGTGGAATGGACACCGCAATGCCCTGACTCGAAATAAGGCCGGATATCCCTGCAGTGACTTGAATGCAGGCTCGTTTTGCATCTCCCAAGACTAAAGGATGTCTGAATCCCCTGTGGAGACCACAGAGAAAGACCTAGTTCCCCACCTCATTGCGACCGGAGGCCTCACATATTTTGAAAACTCCAGAGGTACGCGGAAATCAGTGCCTCCAAAGGAGACGATGCCTGACTCCTCGTCAAACTTGATAGGAGTCCCAGGATTCCTGTGGCACGTGGAAAGGGACCCTTGGTCTCCGCCTCAGCTGGAGAGGCCTCCAAATTGCAATGCCAAGCCTCGAGGAGAATCTCGAGTGGTCCCTCGCAGCTAGGCAGGAGTGCTGACGTCGCTGAACAAGCACGTGTGTGGAAGGGCCATCCCCGTCGTAACTCGAGAATAAACCCCAGGTTCCCAACGCAACTAGAGGAAAACCATGAGACTTGCCCCTCGCCGCATAATGAGGCCCGATACCGTGCACTGCGTGTAGACCAATTCCGTGTTGCACATCACACATGAAAGGAGCCTTGATTTCCTTGATGGCACTCCAGAGAAACCCCAAGAACACTGTTTCAAGGCTAGAGGGATCCTGAGGTCACTGTAGCAACACGAAAGAGGTCCGTGGACCACAAATCAACTGGAGATGAGAGGTTAGTCCATGACTTCGACTCCAGAGGAATACCACCTTACCACAAGCACCTCAAGAGGAGGCTTCTCTCAGCTCTAGGTATGTGAGAGGGACCCTGAGTTTGTGGCCTCAAGTGGAATTGACACTGCGACGCCCTGACTCGAAATAAGGCCGGATATCCCTGCAGTGACTTGAATGCAGGCTCGTCTTGCATCTCCCAAGACGAAAGGATGTCTGAATCCCCTGTGGAGACCACGGAGAAAAACCTAGTTCCCCACCTCATCACGACCGGTAGCCTCACATCCTTTGAAAACTACAGAGGTACGCGGAGATCAGTGCCTCCAAAGGAGACGATGCCTGACTCCTCGTGAAACTTGATAGGAGTCCAAGGATTACTGTGGCACGTGGAAAGGGACCCTTGGTCTCCCGCCTCAGCTGGAGAGGCGTCCCAATTGCCCTGCCAAGCCTCAAGGAGAATTCCGAGCTGTCCCTCGCAACTAGGCAGGAGTCCTGACGTCGCTGAACAAAAACGGCTGTGGAAGGGCCATCCCCGTCGTAACTCGAGAATATACCCCAGGTTCCCGCCGCAACTCGAGAAAAACCATGAGACTTCCCACTCGCCGCGAGATGAGGCCTGATTCCCCTGCTCTGCATGCAGAGCAATTCCGTGTTGCACATCACACATGAAAGGAGCCTTGATTTCCTTGATGGCACTCCAGAGAAACCCCAAGAACACTGTTTCAAGGCTAGAGGGATCCTGAGGTCACTGTAGCAACACGAAAGAGCTCCGTGGACCAAAAATCAACTGGAGATGAGAGGTTAGTCCCTGGCTTCGACTCCAGAGGAATACCACCTTACCACAAGCACTTCAAGTAGAGGCTTCTCTCAGCTCTAGGTATGTGAGAGGGACCCTGAGTTTGCAGCTTCAAGTGGAATGGACACCGCGATGCCCTGACACAAAATAAGGCCGGATATCCCTGCAGTGACTTGAATGCAGGCTCGTCTTGCATCTCCCAAGACGAAAGGATGTCTGAATCCCCTCTGGAGACCACAGAGAAAGACCTAGTTCCCCACCTTATCGCGACCGGAGGCCTCACATCCTTTGAAAACTCCAGAGGTACGGGGAGATCAGTGCCTCCAAAGGAGACGATGCCTGACTCCTCGTGAAACTTGATAGGAGTCCCAGGATTCCTGTGGCACGTGGAAAGGGACCCTTGGTCTCCCGCCTCAGCTGGAGAGGCGTTCCAATTGCCCTGCCAAGCCTCGAGGAGAATCCCGAGTTGTTCCTCGCAACTAGGCAGGAGTCCTGACGTCGCTGAATAAACACGTGGGTGGAAGGGCCATCCCCGTCGTAACTCCAGAATATACCCCAGGTGCTCGCCGCAACTCGAGAAAAACCATGAGTCTTCCCCCTCGCCGTGAGATGAGGCCCGATTCCCCTGCACTGCATGCAGAGTAATTCCGTGTTGCAAATCAAACATGAAAGGAGCCTTGATTTCCTTGATGGCACTCCAGAGAAATCCCAAGAACACTGTTTCAAGGCTAGAGGGATCCTGAGGTCACTGTAGCAGCACGAAAGAGCTCCGTGGACCAAAAATCAACTCGAGATGAGAGGTTAGTCCCTGGCTTCGATTCCAGAGGAATACCACCTTACCACAAGCACCTCAAGAGGAGGATTCTCTCAGCTCTAGTTATGTGAGAGGGACCCTGAGTTTGCGGCCTCAAGTGGAATGGACACCGCGATGCCCTGACACAAAATAAGGCCGGATATCCCTGCAGTGACTTGAATGCAGGCTCGTCTTGCATCTCCCAAGACGAAAGGATGTCTGAATCCCCTGTGGAGACCACAGAGAAAGACCTAGTTCCCCACCTCATCGCGACCGGAGGCCTCACATCCTTTGAAAACTCCAGAGGTACGCGGAGATCAGTGCCTCCAAAGGAGACGATGCCTGACTCCTCGTGAAACTTGATAGGAGTCCCAGGATTCCTGTGGCACGTGGAAAGGGACACTTGTTCTCCCGCCTCAGCTGGAGAGGCGTCCCAATTGCCCTGCCAAGCCTCGAGGAGAATCCCGAGTTGTCCCTCGCAACAAGGCAGTAGTCCTGACGTCACTGAACAAACACGTGGGTGGAAGGGCCATCCCCGTCATAACTCGAGAATATACCCCAGGTTCCCGCCGCAACTCGAGAAAAACCATGAGACATCCCCCTCGCCACGAGATGAGGCCCGATTCCCCTGCACTGCATGCAGAGCAATTCCGTGTTGCACATCACACATGAAAGGAGCCTTGATTTCCTTGATGGCACTCCAGAGAAACCCCAAGAACACTGTTTCAAGGCTAGAGGGATCGTGAGGTCACTGTAGCAACACGAAAGAGCTCCGTGGACCAAAAATCAACTCGAGATGAGAGGTTAGTCCCTGGCTTCGACTCCAGAGGAATACCACCTTACCACAAGCACCTCAAGAGGAGGCTTCTCTCAGCTCTAGGTATGTGAGAGGGACCCTGAGTTTGTGGCCTCAAGTGGAATTGACACTGCGACGCCCTGACTCGAAATAAGGCCGGATATCCCTGCAGTGACTTGAATGCAGGCTCGTCTTGCATCTCCCAAGATGAAAGGATGTCTGAATCCCCTGTGGAGACCACGGAGAAAAACCTAGTTCCCCACCTCATCGCGACCGGAGGCCTCACATCCTTTGAAAACTACAGAGGTACGCGGAGATCAGTGCCTCCAAAGGAGACGATGCCTGACTCCTCGTGAAACTTGATAGGAGTCCCAGGATTACTGTGGCACGTGGAAAGGGACCCTTGGTCTCCCGCCTCAGCTGGAGAGGCGTCCCAATTGCCCTGCCAAGCCTCAAGGAGAATCCCGAGCTGTCCCTCGCAACTAGGCAGGAGTCCTGACGTCGCTGAAGAAACACGTGGGTGGAAGGGCCATCCCCGTCGTAACTCGAGAATATACCCCAGGTTCCCGCCGCAACTCGAGAAAAACCATGAGACTTCCCACTCGCCGCGAGATGAGGCCCGATTCCCCTGCTCTGCATGCAGAGCAATTCCGTGTTGCACATCACACATGAAAGGAGCCTTGATTTCCTTGATGGCACTCCAGAGAAACCCCAAGAACACTGTTTCAAGGCTAGAGGGATCCTGAGGTCACTGTAGCAGCACGAAAGAGCTCCGTGGACCACAAATCAACTCAAGATGAGAGGTTAGTCCCTGGCTTCGACTCCAGAGGAATACCACCTTACCACAAGCACTTCAAGAAGAGGCTTCTCTCAGCTCTAGGTATGTGAGAGGGACCCTGAGTTTGCAGCTTCAAGTGGAATGGACACCGCGATGCCCTGACTCGAAATAAGGCCGGATATCCCTGCAGTGACTTGAATGCAGGCTCGTCTTGCATCTCCCAAGACGAAAGGATGTCTGAATCCCCTGTGGAGACCACAGAGAAAGACCTAGTTCCCCACCTTATCGCGACCGGAGGCCTCACATCCTTTGAAACTCCAGAGGTACGGGGAGATCAGTGCCTCCAAAGGAGACGATGCCTGACTCCTCGTGAAACTTGATAGGAGTCCCAGGGTTCCTGTGGCACGTGGAAAGGGACCCTTGGTCTCCCGCCTCAGCTGGAGAGGCGTTCCAATTGCCCTGCCAAGCCTCGAGGAGAATCCCGAGTTGTTCCTCGCAACTAGGCAGGAGTCCTGACGTCGCTGAATAAACACGTGGGTGGAAGGGCCATCCCCGTCGTAACTCCAGAATATACCCCAGGTGCTCGCCGCAACTCGAGAAAAACCATGAGTCTTCCCCCTCGTCGTGAGATGAGGCCGGATTCCCCTGCACTGCATGCAGAGCAATTCCGTGTTGCAAATCAAACATGAAAGGAGCCTTGATTTCCTTGATGGCACTCCAGAGAAACCCCAAAAACACTGTTTCAAGGCTAGAGGAATCCTGAGGTCACTGTAGCAACACGAAAGAGCTCCGTGGACCACAAATCAACTGGAGATTAGAGGTTAGTCCCTGGCTTCGACTCCAGAGGAATACCACCTTACCACAAGCACCTCAAGAGGAGGCTTCTCTCAGCTCTAGGTATGTGAGAGGGACCCTGAGTTTGCGGCCTCAAGTGGAATGGACACCGCGATGCCCTGACTCGAAATAAGGCCGGATATCCCTGCAGTGACTTGAATGCAGGTTCGTCTTGCATCTCCCAAGACGAAAGGATGTCTGAATCCCCTTTGGAGACCAGAGAGAAAGACCTTGTTCCCCACCTCATCACGACCGGAGGCCTCACATCCTTTGAAAACTTCAGAGGTACACTGAGATCAGTGCCTCCAAAGAAGACGATGCCTGACTCCTAGTGAAACTTGATAGGAGTCCCAGGATTCCTGTGGCACGTGGAAAGGGACACTTGGTCTCCCGCCTCAGCTGAAGAGGCGTCCCAATTGCCCTGCCAAGCCTCGAGGAGAATCCCGAGTTGTCCCTCGCAAGTAGGCAGGAGTCCTGCCGTCGCTGAAGAAACACGTGTGTGGAAGGGCCATCCCCGTCGTAACTCGAGAATATACCCCAGGTTCCCGCCGCAACTCGAGAAAAACCATGAGACTTCCCCCTCGCCGCGAGATGAGGCCCGATTTCCCTGCACTGCGAGCAGAGCAATTCCGTGTTGCACATCACACATGAAAGGAGCCTTGATTTCCTTGATGGCACTCCAGAGAAACCCCAAGAACACTGTTTCAAGGCTAGAGGGATCCTGAGGTCACTGTAGCAACACGAAAGAGCTCCGTGGACCAAAAATCAACTCGAGATGAGAGGTTAGTCCCTGGCTTCGACTCCAGAGGAATACCACCTTCCCACAAGCACCTCAAGAGGAGGCTTCTCTCAGCTCTAGGTATGTGAGAGGGACCCTGAGTTTGTGGCCTCAAGTGGAATGGACACTGCGACGCCCTGACTCGAAATAAGGCCGGATATCCCTGCAGTGACTTGAATGCAGGCTCGTCTTGCATCTCCCAAGACGAAAGGATGTCTGAATCCCCTGTGGAGACCACGGAGAAGAACCTAGTTCCCCACCTCATCGCGACCGGAGGCCTCACATCCTTTGAAAACTACAGAGGTACGCGGAGATCAGTGCCTCCAAAGGAGACGATGCCTGACTCCTCGTGAAACTTGATAGGAGTCCCAGGATTACTGTGGCACGTGGAAAGGGACCCTTGGTCTTCCGCCTCAGCTGGAGAGGCGTCCCAATTGCCCTGCCAAGCCTTGAGGAGAATCCCGAGTTGTCCCTCGCAACTAGGCAAGAGTCCTGCCGCCGCTGAACAAACACGTGTGTGGAAGGGCCATCCCCGTCGTAACTCGAGAATATACCCCAGGTTCCCGCCGCAACTCGAGAAAAACCATGAGACTTCCGACTCGCCCCGAGATGAGGTCCGATTCCCCTGCACTGCGTGCAGAGCAATGCCGTGCTGCATATCACACATGAAAGGAGCCTTGATTTCCTTGATGGCACTCCAGAGAAATCCCAAGAACACTGTTTCAAGGCTAGAGGGATTTTGAGGTCACTGCACCTACACGAAAGAACTCCGTGGTCCAAAAATCAACTCGAGATGAGAGGTTAGTCCCTGTCTTCGGCTCCGGAGGAAACCACCTTACCACAAGCACCTCAAGAGGAGGCTTCTCTCAGCTCTAGGTATGTGAGAGGGACCCTGAGTTTGCGGCCTCAAGTGGAATGGACACCGCGATGCCCTGACTCGAAAAAAGGCCGGATATCCCTGCAGTGACTTGAATGCAGGCTCGTCTTGCATCTCCCAAGATGAAAGGATGTCTGAATCCCCTGTGGAGACCACAGAGAAAGACCTAGTTCCCCACTTCATGGCGACCAGAGGCCTCACATCCTTTGAAAACTCCAGAGGTACACGGAGATCAGTGCCTCCAAAGGAGACGATGCCTGACTCCTCGTGAAACTTGATAGGAGTCCCAGGATTCCTGTGGCACGTGGAAAGGGACCCTTGGTCTCCCGCCTCAGCTGGAGAGGCGTCCCAATTGCCCTGCCAAGCCTCGAGGAGAATCCCGAGTTGTCCCTCGCAACTAGGCAGGAGTCCTAACGTCGCTGAACAAAGACGTGTGTGGAAGAGCCAGCCCCGTCGTAACTCGAGAATATACCCCAGGTTCCCGCCGCAACTCGAGAAAAACCATGAGACTTCCCCCTCGCCGCGAGATGAGGCCCGATTCCCATGCACTGCGTGCAGAGCAATTTCGTGTTGCACATCACACATGAAAGGAGCCTTGATTTCCTTGATGGCACTCCAGAGAAACCCCAAGAACACTGTTTCAAGGCTAGAGGGATCCTGAGGTCACTGAAGCAACACGAAAGAGCTCCGTGGACCAAGAATCAACTCGAGATGAGAGGTTAGTTCCTGGCTTCGACTCCAGAGGAATACCACCTTACCACAAGCACCTCAAGAGGAGGCTTCTCTCAGCTCTAGGTATGTGAGAGAGACCCTGAGTTTGCGGCCTCAAGTGGAATGGACACCGCGATGCCCTGACTCGAAATAAGGCTGGATATACCTACAGTGACTTGAATGCAGGTTCGTCTTGCATCTCCCAAGACGAAAGGATGTCTGAATCCCCTGTGGAGACCACAGAGAAAGACCTAGTTCCCCACCTCATCGCGACCGGAGGCCTCACATCTTTTGAAAATTCCAGGGGTATGCGGAGATCACTGCCTCCAAAGGAGGCGATGCCTGACTCCTCGTGAAACTTGATAGGAGTCCCAGGATTCCTGTGGCACGTGGAAAGGGACCCTTGGTCTACCGCCTCAGCTGGAGAGGCGTCCCAATTGCCCTGCCATGCCTCGAGGAGAATCCCGAGTTGTCCCTCGCAACTAGGCAGGAGTACTGACGTCGCTGAACAAACACGTGTGTGAAAGGGCCATCCCCGTCGTAACTCGAGAATATGCCCCAGGTTCCCGCCGCAACTCGAGAAAAACCATGAGACTTCCCCCTCGCTGCGAGATGAGGCCCGATTACCCTGCACTGCGTGGAGAGCAATTCCGTCTTGCACATCACACATGAAAGGAGCCTTGATTTCCTTGATGGTACTCCAGAGAAACCCCAAGAACACTGTTTCAAGGCTAGAGGGATCCTGAGGTCACTGTAGCAACACGAAAGAGCTCCGTGGACCAAAAATCAACTCGAGATGAGAGGTTAGTCCCTGGCTTCGACTCCAGAGGAATACCACCCTACCACAAGCACCTCAAGAGGAGGCTTCTCTCAGCTCTAGGTATGTGAGAGGGACCCTGAGTTTGTGGCCTCAAGTGGAATGGACACTGCGACGCCCTGACTCGAAATAAGGCCGAATATCCCTGCAGTGACTTGAATGCAGGCTCGTCTTGCATCTCCCAAGACGAAAGGATGTCTGAATCCCCTGTGGAGACCACGGAGAAGAACCTAGTTCCCCACCTCATCGCGACCGGAGGCCTCACATCCTTTGAAAACTACAGAGGTACGCGGAGATCAGTGCCTCCAAAGGAGACGATGCCTGACTCCTCGTGAAACTTGATAGGAGTCCCAGGATTACTGTGGCACGTGGAAAGGGACCCTTGGTCTCCCGCCTCAGCTGGAGAGGCGTCCCAATTGCCCTGCCAAGCCTCAAGGAGAATCCCGAGCTGTCCCTCGCAACTAGGCTGGAGTCCTGCAGTCGCTGAACAAACACTTGTGTGAAAGGGCCATCCCCATCGTAACTCGAGAATATACCCCAGGTTCCCGCCGCAACTCGAGAAAAACCATGAGACTTCCCCCTCGCCGCGAGATGAGGCCCGATTCCCATGCACTGCGTGCAGAGCAATTTCGTGTTGCACATCACACATGAAAGGAGCCTTGATTTCCTTGATGGCACTCCACAGAAACCCCAAGAACACTGTTTCAAGGCTAGAGGGATCCTGAGGTCACTGAAGCAACACGAAAGAGCTCCGTGGACCAAAAATCAACTCGAGATGAGAGGTTAGTCCCTGGCTTCGACTCCAGAGGAATACCACCTTACCACAAGCACCTCAAGAGGAGGCTTCTCTCAGCTCTAGGTATGTGAGAGGGACCCTGAGTTTGCGGCCTCAAGTGGAATGGACACCGCGATGCCCTGACTCGAAATAAGGCCGGATATCCCTGCAGTGACTTGAATGCAGGCTCGTTTTGCATCTCCCAAGACTAAAGGATGTCTGAATCCCCTGTGGAGACCACAGAGAAAGACCTAGTTCCCCACCTCATTGCGACCGGAGGCCTCACATATTTTGAAAACTCCAGAGGTACGCGGAAATCAGTGCCTCCAAAGGAGACGATGCCTGACTCCTCGTCAAACTTGATAGGAGTCCCAGGATTCCTGTGGCACGTGGAAAGGGACCCTTGGTCTCCGCCTCAGCTGGAGAGGCCTCCAAATTGCAATGCCAAGCCTCGAGGAGAATCCCGAGTTGTTCCTCGCAGCTAGGCAGGAGTGCTGACGTCGCTGAACAAGCACGTGTGTGGAAGGGCCATCCCCGTCGTAACTCGAGAATAAACCCCAGGTTCCCAACGCAACTAGAGGAAAACCATGAGACTTGCCCCTCGCCGCATAATGAGGCCCGATACCGTGCACTGCGTGTAGACCAATTCCGTGTTGCACATCACACATGAAAGGAGCCTTGATTTCCTTGATGGCACTCCAGAGAAACCCCAAGAACACTGTTTCAAGGCTAGAGGGATCCTGAGGTCACTGTAGCAACACGAAAGAGCTCCGTGGACCACAAATCAACTGGAGATGAGAGGTTAGTCCATGACTTCGACTCCAGAGGAATACCACCTTACCACAAGCACCTCAAGAGGAGGCTTCTCTCAGCTCTAGGTATGTGAGAGGGACCCTGAGTTTGTGGCCTCAAGTGGAATTGACACTGCGACGCCCTGACTCGAAATAAGGCCGGATATCCCTGCAGTGACTTGAATGCAGGCTCGTCTTGCATCTCCCAAGACGAAAGGATGTCTGAATCCCCTGTGGAGACCACGGAGAAAAACCTAGTTCCCCACCTCATCACGACCGGAGGCCTCACATCCTTTGAAAACTACAGAGGTACGCGGAGATCAGTGCCTCCAAAGGAGACGATGCCTGACTCCTCGTCAAACTTGATAGGAGTCCCAGGATTCCTGTGGCACGTGGAAAGGGACCCTTGGTCTCCGCCTCAGCTGGAGAGGCCTCCAAATTGCAATGCCAAGCCTCGAGGAGAATCTCGAGTAGTCCCTCGCAGCTAGGCAGGAGTGCTGACGTCGCTGAACAAACACATGTGTGGAAGGGCCATCCCCGTCGTAACTCGAGAATAAACCCCAGGTTCCCAACGCAACTAGAGGAAAACCATGAGACTTGCCCCTCGCCGCATAATGAGGCCCGATACCGTGCACTGCGTGTAGACCAATTCCGTGTTGCACATCACACATGAAAGGAGCCTTGATTTCCTTGATGGCACTCCAGAGAAACCCCAAGAACACTGTTTCAAGGCTAGAGGGATCCTGAGGTCACTGTAGCAACACGAAAGAGCTCCGTGGACCACAAATCAACTGGAGATGAGAGGTTAGTCCATGACTTCGACTCCAGAGGAATACCACCTTACCACAAGCACCTCAAGAGGAGGCTTCTCTCAGCTCTAGGTATGTGAGAGGGACCCTGAGTTTGTGGCCTCAAGTGGAATTGACACTGCGACGCCCTGACTCGAAATAAGGCCGGATATCCCTGCAGTGACTTGAATGCAGGCTCGTCTTGCATCTCCCAAGACGAAAGGATGTCTGAATCCCCTGTGGAGACCACGGAGAAAAACCTAGTTCCCCACCTCATCACGACCGGAGGCCTCACATCCTTTGAAAACTACAGAGGTACGCGGAGATCAGTGCCTCCAAAGGAGACGATGCCTGACTCCTCGTGAAACTTGATAGGAGTCCCAGGATTCCTGTGGCACGTGGAAAGGGACCCTTGGTCTCCCGCCTCAGCTGGAGAGGCGTCCCAATTGCCCTGCCAAGCCTCGAGGAGAATCCCGAGTTGTCCCTCGCAACTAGGCAGGAGTCCTAACGTCGCTGAACAAAGACGTGTGTGGAAGAGCCAGCCCCGTCGTAACTCGAGAATATACCCCAGGTTCCCGCCGCAACTCGAGAAAAACCATGAGACTTCCCCCTCGCCGCGAGATGAGGCCCGATTCCCATGCACTGCGTGCAGAGCAATTTCGTGTTGCACATCACACATGAAAGGAGCCTTGATTTCCTTGATGGCACTCCAGAGAAACCCCAAGAACACTGTTTCAAGGCTAGAGGGATCCTGAGGTCACTGAAGCAACACGAAAGAGCTCCGTGGACCAAGAATCAACTCGAGATGAGAGGTTAGTTCCTGGCTTCGACTCCAGAGGAATACCACCTTACCACAAGCACCTCAAGAGGAGGCTTCTCTCAGCTCTAGGTATGTGAGAGAGACCCTGAGTTTGCGGCCTCAAGTGGAATGGACACCGCGATGCCCTGACTCGAAATAAGGCTGGATATACCTACAGTGACTTGAATGCAGGTTCGTCTTGCATCTCCCAAGACGAAAGGATGTCTGAATCCCCTGTGGAGACCACAGAGAAAGACCTAGTTCCCCACCTCATCGCGACCGGAGGCCTCACATCTTTTGAAAATTCCAGGGGTATGCGGAGATCACTGCCTCCAAAGGAGGCGATGCCTGACTCCTCGTGAAACTTGATAGGAGTCCCAGGATTCCTGTGGCACGTGGAAAGGGACCCTTGGTCTACCGCCTCAGCTGGAGAGGCGTCCCAATTGCCCTGCCATGCCTCGAGGAGAATCCCGAGTTGTCCCTCGCAACTAGGCAGGAGTACTGACGTCGCTGAACAAACACGTGTGTGAAAGGGCCATCCCCGTCGTAACTCGAGAATATGCCCCAGGTTCCCGCCGCAACTCGAGAAAAACCATGAGACTTCCCCCTCGCTGCGAGATGAGGCCCGATTACCCTGCACTGCGTGGAGAGCAATTCCGTCTTGCACATCACACATGAAAGGAGCCTTGATTTCCTTGATGGTACTCCAGAGAAACCCCAAGAACACTGTTTCAAGGCTAGAGGGATCCTGAGGTCACTGTAGCAACACGAAAGAGCTCCGTGGACCAAAAATCAACTCGAGATGAGAGGTTAGTCCCTGGCTTCGACTCCAGAGGAATACCACCCTACCACAAGCACCTCAAGAGGAGGCTTCTCTCAGCTCTAGGTATGTGAGAGGGACCCTGAGTTTGTGGCCTCAAGTGGAATGGACACTGCGACGCCCTGACTCGAAATAAGGCCGAATATCCCTGCAGTGACTTGAATGCAGGCTCGTCTTGCATCTCCCAAGACGAAAGGATGTCTGAATCCCCTGTGGAGACCACGGAGAAGAACCTAGTTCCCCACCTCATCGCGACCGGAGGCCTCACATCCTTTGAAAACTACAGAGGTACGCGGAGATCAGTGCCTCCAAAGGAGACGATGCCTGACTCCTCGTGAAACTTGATAGGAGTCCCAGGATTACTGTGGCACGTGGAAAGGGACCCTTGGTCTCCCGCCTCAGCTGGAGAGGCGTCCCAATTGCCCTGCCAAGCCTCAAGGAGAATCCCGAGCTGTCCCTCGCAACTAGGCTGGAGTCCTGCAGTCGCTGAACAAACACTTGTGTGAAAGGGCCATCCCCATCGTAACTCGAGAATATACCCCAGGTTCCCGCCGCAACTCGAGAAAAACCATGAGACTTCCCCCTCGCCGCGAGATGAGGCCCGATTCCCATGCACTGCGTGCAGAGCAATTTCGTGTTGCACATCACACATGAAAGGAGCCTTGATTTCCTTGATGGCACTCCACAGAAACCCCAAGAACACTGTTTCAAGGCTAGAGGGATCCTGAGGTCACTGAAGCAACACGAAAGAGCTCCGTGGACCAAGAATCAACTCGAGATGAGAGGTTAGTCCCTGGCTTCGACTCCAGAGGAATACCACCTTACCACAAGCACCTCAAGAGGAGGCTTCTCTCAGCTCTAGGTATGTGAGAGGGACCCTGAGTTTGCGGCCTCAAGTGGAATGGACACCGCGATGCCCTGACTCGAAATAAGGCCGGATATCCCTGCAGTGACTTGAATGCAGGCTCGTTTTGCATCTCCCAAGACTAAAGGATGTCTGAATCCCCTGTGGAGACCACAGAGAAAGACCTAGTTCCCCACCTCATTGCGACCGGAGGCCTCACATATTTTGAAAACTCCAGAGGTACGCGGAAATCAGTGCCTCCAAAGGAGACGATGCCTGACTCCTCGTCAAACTTGATAGGAGTCCCAGGATTCCTGTGGCACGTGGAAAGGGACCCTTGGTCTCCGCCTCAGCTGGAGAGGCCTCCAAATTGCAATGCCAAGCCTCGAGGAGAATCCCGAGTTGTTCCTCGCAGCTAGGCAGGAGTGCTGACGTCGCTGAACAAGCACGTGTGTGGAAGGGCCATCCCCGTCGTAACTCGAGAATAAACCCCAGGTTCCCAACGCAACTAGAGGAAAACCATGAGACTTGCCCCTCGCCGCATAATGAGGCCCGATACCGTGCACTGCGTGTAGACCAATTCCGTGTTGCACATCACACATGAAAGGAGCCTTGATTTCCTTGATGGCACTCCAGAGAAACCCCAAGAACACTGTTTCAAGGCTAGAGGGATCCTGAGGTCACTGTAGCAACACGAAAGAGCTCCGTGGACCACAAATCAACTGGAGATGAGAGGTTAGTCCATGACTTCGACTCCAGAGGAATACCACCTTACCACAAGCACCTCAAGAGGAGGCTTCTCTCAGCTCTAGGTATGTGAGAGGGACCCTGAGTTTGTGGCCTCAAGTGGAATTGACACTGCGACGCCCTGACTCGAAATAAGGCCGGATATCCCTGCAGTGACTTGAATGCAGGCTCGTCTTGCATCTCCCAAGACGAAAGGATGTCTGAATCCCCTGTGGAGACCACGGAGAAAAACCTAGTTCCCCACCTCATCACGACCGGAGGCCTCACATCCTTTGAAAACTACAGAGGTACGCGGAGATCAGTGCCTCCAAAGGAGACGATGCCTGACTCCTCGTCAAACTTGATAGGAGTCCCAGGATTCCTGTGGCACGTGGAAAGGGACCCTTGGTCTCCGCCTCAGCTGGAGAGGCCTCCAAATTGCAATGCCAAGCCTCGAGGAGAATCTCGAGTAGTCCCTCGCAGCTAGGCAGGAGTGCTGACGTCGCTGAACAAACACATGTGTGGAAGGGCCATCCCCGTCGTAACTCGAGAATAAACCCCAGGTTCCCAACGCAACTAGAGGAAAACCATGAGACTTGCCCCTCGCCGCATAATGAGGCCCGATACCGTGCACTGCGTGTAGACCAATTCCGTGTTGCACATCACACATGAAAGGAGCCTTGATTTCCTTGATGGCACTCCAGAGAAACCCGAAGAACACTGTTTCAAGGCTAGAGGGATCCTGAGGTCACTGTAGCAACACGAAAGAGCTCCGTGGACCACAAATCAACTGGAGATGAGAGGTTAGTCCATGACTTCGACTCCAGAGGAATACCACCTTACCACAAGCACCTCAAGAGGAGGCTTCTCTCAGCTCTAGGTATGTGAGAGGGACCCTGAGTTTGTGGCCTCAAGTGGAATTGACACTGCGACGCCCTGACTCGAAATAAGGCCGGATATCCCTGCAGTGACTTGAATGCAGGCTCGTCTTGCATCTCCCAAGACGAAAGGATGTCTGAATCCCCTGTGGAGACCACGGAGAAAAACCTAGTTCCCCACCTCATCACGACCGGAGGCCTCACATCCTTTGAAAACTACAGAGGTACGCGGAGATCAGTGCCTCCAAAGGAGACGATGCCTGACTCCTCGTGAAACTTGATAGGAGTCCCAGGATTACTGTGGCACGTGGAAAGGGACCCTTGGTCTCCCGCCTCAGCTGGAGAGGCGTCCCAATTGCCCTGCCAAGCCTCAAGGAGAATTCCGAGCTGTCCCTCGCAACTAGGCAGGAGTCCTGACGTCGCTGAACAAAAACGGCTGTGGAAGGGCCATCCCCGTCGTAACTCGAGAATATACCCCAGGTTCCTGCCGCAACTCGAGAAAAACCATGAGACTTCCCACTCGCCGCGAGATGAGGCCTGATTCCCCTGCTCTGCATGCAGAGCAATTCCGTGTTGCACATCACACATGAAAGGAGCCTTGATTTCCTTGATGGCACTCCAGAGAAACCCCAAGAACACTGTTTCAAGGCTAGAGGGATCCTGAGGTCACTGTAGCAACACGAAAGAGCTCCGTGGACCAAAAATCAACTCGAGATGAGAGGTTAGTCCCTGGCTTCGACTCCAGAGGAATACCACCTTACCACAAGCACTTCAAGTAGAGGCTTCTCTCAGCTCTAGGTATGTGAGAGGGACCCTGAGTTTGCAGCTTCAAGTGGAATGGACACCGCGATGCCCTGACACAAAATAAGGCCGGATATCCCTGCAGTGACTTGAATGCAGGCTCGTCTTGCATCTCCCAAGACGAAAGGATGTCTGAATCCCCTCTGGAGACCACAGAGAAAGACCTAGTTCCCCACCTTATCGCGACCGGAGGCCTCACATCCTTTGAAAACTCCAGAGGTACGGGGAGATCAGTGCCTCCAAAGGAGACGATGCCTGACTCCTCGTGAAACTTGATAGGAGTCCCAGGATTCCTGTGGCACGTGGAAAGGGACCCTTGGTCTCCCGCCTCAGCTGGAGAGGCGTTCCAATTGCTCTGCCAAGCCTCGAGGAGAATCCCGAGTTGTTCCTCGCAACTAGGCAGGAGTCCTGACGTCGCTGAATAAACACGTGGGTGGAAGGGCCATCCCCGTCGTAACTCCAGAATATACCCCAGGTGCTCGCCGCAACTCGAGAAAAACCATGAGTCTTCCCCCTCGCCGTGAGATGAGGCCCGATTCCCCTGCACTGCATGCAGAGTAATTCCGTGTTGCAAATCAAACATGAAAGGAGCCTTGATTTCCTTGATGGCACTCCAGAGAAATCCCAAGAACACTGTTTCAAGGCTAGAGGGATCCTGAGGTCACTGTAGCAGCACGAAAGAGCTCCGTGGACCAAAAATCAACTCGAGATGAGAGGTTAGTCCCTGGCTTCGATTCCAGAGGAATACCACCTTACCACAAGCACCTCAAGAGGAGGCTTCTCTCAGCTCTAGTTATGTGAGAGGGACCCTGAGTTTGCGGCCTCAAGTGGAATGGACACCGCGATGCCCTGACACAAAATAAGGCCGGATATCCCTGCAGTGACTTGAATGCAGGCTCGTCTTGCATCTCCCAAGACGAAAGGATGTCTGAATCCCCTGTGGAGACCACAGAGAAAGACCTAGTTCCCCACCTCATCGCGACCGGAGGCCTCACATCCTTTGAAAACTCCAGAGGTACGCGGAGATCAGTGCCTCCAAAGGAGACGATGCCTGACTCCTCGTGAAACTTGATAGGAGTCCCAGGATTCCTGTGGCACGTGGAAAGGGACACTTGTTCTCCCGCCTCAGCTGGAGAGGCGTCCCAATTGCCCTGCCAAGCCTCGAGGAGAATCCCGAGTTGTCCCTCGCAACAAGGCAGGAGTCCTGACGTCACTGAATAAACACGTGGGTGGAAGGGCCATCCCCGTCATAACTCGAGAATATACCCCAGGTTCCCGCCGCAACTCGAGAAAAACCATGAGACATCCCCCTCGCCACGAGATGAGGCCCGATTCCCCTGCACTGCATGCAGAGCAATTCCGTGTTGCACATCACACATGAAAGGAGCCTTGATTTCCTTGATGGCACTCCAGAGAAACCCCAAGAACACTGTTTCAAGGCTAGAGGGATCCTGAGGTCACTGTAGCAACACGAAAGAGCTCCGTGGACCAAAAATCAACTCGAGATGAGAGGTTAGTCCCTGGCTTCGACTCCAGAGGAATACCACCTTACCACAAGCACCTCAAGAGGAGGCTTCTCTCAGCTCTAGGTATGTGAGAGGGACCCTGAGTTTGTGGCCTCAAGTGGAATTGACACTGCGACGCCCTGACTCGAAATAAGGCCGGATATCCCTGCAGTGACTTGAATGCAGGCTCGTCTTGCATCTCCCAAGACGAAAGGATGTCTGAATCCCCTGTGGAGACCACGGAGAAAAACCTAGTTCCCCACCTCATCGCGACCGGAGGCCTCACATCCTTTGAAAACTACAGAGGTACGCGGAGATCAGTGCCTCCAAAGGAGACGATGCCTGACTCCTCGTGAAACTTGATAGGAGTCCCAGGATTCCTGTGGCACGTGGAAAGGGACCCTTGGTCTCCCGCCTCAGCTGGAGAGGCGTCCCAATTGCCCTGCCAAGCCTCTAGGAGAATCCCGGGCTGTCCCTCGCAACTAGGCAGGAGTCCTGACGTCGCTGAAGAAACACGTGGGTGGAAGGGCCATCCCCGTCGTAACTCGAGAATATACCCCAGGTTCCCGCCGCAACTCGAGAAAAACCATGAGACTTCCCACTCGCCGCGAGATGAGGCCCGATTCCCCTGCTCTGCATGCAGAGCAATTCCGTGTTGCACATCACACATGAAAGGAGCCTTGATTTCCTTGATGGCACTCCAGAGAAACCCCAAGAACACTGTTTCAAGGCTAGAGGGATCCTGAGGTCACTGTAGCAGCACGAAAGAGCTCCGTGGACCACAAATCAACTCAAGATGAGAGGTTAGTCCCTGGCTTCGACTCCAGAGGAATACCACCTTACCACAAGCACTTCAAGAGGAGGCTTCTCTCAGCTCTAGGTATGTGAGAGGGACCCTGAGTTTGCAGCTTCAAGTGGAATGGACACCGCGATGCCCTGACTCGAAATAAGGCCGGATATCCCTGCAGTGACTTGAATGCAGGCTCGTCTTGCATCTCCCAAGACGAAAGGATGTCTGAATCCCCTGTGGAGACCACAGAGAAAGACCTAGTTCCCCACCTTATCGCGACCGGAGGCCTCACATCCTTTGAAAACTCCAGAGGTACGGGGAGATCAGTGCCTCCAAAGGAGACGATGCCTGACTCCTCGTGAAACTTGATAGGAGTCCCAGGGTTCCTGTGGCACGTGGAAAGGGACCCTTGGTCTCCCGCCTCAGCTGGAGAGGCGTTCCAATTGCCCTGCCAAGCCTCGAGGAGAATCCCGAGTTGTTCCTCGCAACTAGGCAGGAGTCCTGACGTCGCTGAATAAACACGTGGGTGGAAGGGCCATCCCCGTCGTAACTCCAGAATATACCCCAGGTGCTCGCCGCAACTCGAGAAAAACCATGAGTCTTCCCCCTCGTCGTGAGATGAGGCCGGATTCCCCTGCACTGCATGCAGAGCAATTCCGTGTTGCAAATCAAACATGAAAGGACCCTTGATTTCCTTGATGGCACTCCAGAGAAACCCCAAAAACACTGTTTCAAGGCTAGAGGAATCCTGAGGTCACTGTAGCAACACGAAAGAGCTCCGTGGACCACAAATCAACTGGAGATTAGAGGTTAGTCCCTGGCTTCGACTCCAGAGGAATACCACCTTACCACAAGCACCTCAAGAGGAGGCTTCTCTCAGCTCTAGGTATGTGAGAGGGACCCTGAGTTTGCGGCCTCAAGTGGAATGGACACCGCGATGCCCTGACTCGAAATAAGGCCGGATATCCCTGCAGTGACTTGAATGCAGGCTCGTCTTGCATCTCCCAAGACGAAAGGATGTCTGAATCCCCTGTGGAGACAGCAGAGAAAGACCTAGTTCCCCACTTCATCGTGACCGGAGGCCTCACATCCTTTCAAAACTCCAGAGGTACGCGGAGATCAGTGCCTCCAAAGGAGACGATGCCTGACTCCTCGTGAAACTTGATAGGAGTCCCAGGATTCCTGTGGCACGTGGAAAGGGACACTTGGTCTCCCGCCTGAGCTGGAGAGGCGTCCCAATTGCCCTGCCAAGCCTCGAGGAATATCCCGAGTTGTCTCTCGCAACTAGGCAGGAGTCCTGACGTCGCTGAACAAACACGTGGGTGGAAGAGCCATCCCCGTCGTAACTCGAGAATATACCCCAGGTTCCCGCCGCAACTCGAGAAAAACCATGAGACTTCCCCCTCGCCGCGAGATGAGGCCCGATTCCCCTGCACTGCGTGCAGAGCAATTCCGTGTTGCACATCACACATGAAAGGAGCCTTGATTTCCTTGATGGCACTCCAGAGAAACCCCAAGAACACTGTTTCAAGGCTAGAGGGATCCTGAGGTCACTGTAGCAACACGAAAGAGCTCCGTGGACCACAAATCAACTGGAGATGAGAGGTTAGTCCCTGGCTTCGACTCCAGAGGAATACCACCTTACCACAAGCACGTCAAGAGGAGGCTTCTCTCAGTTCTAGGTATGTGAGAGAGACCCTGAGTTTGCGGCCTCAAGTGGAATGGACACTGCGATGCCCTGACTCGAAATAAGGCTGGATATCCCTGCAGTGACTTGAATGCAGGCTCGTCTTGCATCTCCCAAGACGAAAGGATGTCTGAATCCCCTGTGGAGACCACAGAGAAAGACCTAGTTCCCCAGCTCATCGCGACCGGAGGCCTCACATCTTTTGAAAACTCCAGGGGTATGCGGAGATCACTGCCTCCAAAGGAGACGATGCCTGACTCCTCTGAAACTTGATAGGAGTCCCAGGATTCCTGTGGCACGTGGAAAGGGACCCTTGGTCTCCCGCCTCAGCTGGAGAGGCGTCCCAATTGCCCTGCCAAGCCTCGAGGAGAATCCCGAGTTGTCCCTCGCAACTAGGCAGGAGTCCTGACGTCGCTGAACAAACACGTGGGTGGAAGGGCCATCCCCGTCGTAACTCGAGAATATACCCCAGGTTCCCGCCGCAACTCGAAAAAAACCATGAGACTTCCCCCTCGCCGCGAGATGAGGCCCGATTCCCCTGCACTGCGTGCAGAGCAATTCCGTGTTGCACATCACACATGAAAAGAGCCTTGATTTCCTTGATGGCACTCCAGAGAAACCCCAAGAACACTGTTTCAAGGCTAGAGGGATCCTGAGGTCACTGTAGCAACACGAAAGAGCTCTGTGGACCAAGAATCAACTCGAGATGAGAGGTTAGTCCCTGGCTTCGACTCCAGAGGAATACCACCTTACCACAAGCACCTCAAGAGGAGGCTTCTCTCAGCTCTAGGTATGTGTGAGGGACCCTGAGTTTGCGGCCTCAAGTGGAATGGACACTGCGATGCCCTGACTCGAAATAAGGCCGGATATCCCTGCAGTGACTTGAATGCAGGCTCGTCTTGCATCTCCCAAGATGAAAGGATGTCTGAATCCCCTGTGGAGACCACAGAGAAAGACCTAGTTCCCCACTTCATGGCGACCAGAGGCCTCACATCCTTTGAAAACTCCAGAGGTACACGGAGGTCAGTGCCTCCAAAGGAGACGATGCCTGACTCCTCGTGAAACTTCATAGGAGTCCCAGGATTCCTGTGGCACGTGGAAAGGGACCCTTGGTCTCCCGCCTCAGCTGGAGAGACGTCCCAATTGCCCTACCAAGCCTCGAGGAGAATCCCGAGATGTCCCTCGCAACTAGGCAGGAGTCCTAACGTCGCTGAACAAAGACGTGTGTGGAAGAGCATGCCCCATCGTAACTCGAGAATATACCCCAGGTTCCCGCCGCAACTCGAAAAAAACCATGAGACTTCCCCCTCGCCGCGAGATGAGGCCCGATTCCCATGCACTGCGTGCAGAGCAATTTCGTGTTGCACATCACACATGAAAGGAGCCTTGATTTCCTTGATGGCACTCCAGAGAAACCCCAAGAACACTGTTTCAAGGCTAGAGGGATCCTGAGGTCACTGAAGCAACACGAAAGAGCTCCGTGGACCAAGAATCAACTCGAGATGAGAGGTTAGTCCCTGGCTTCGACTCCAGAGGAATACCACCTTACCACAAGCACCTCAAGAGGAGGCTTCAGTCAGCTCTAGGTATGTGAGAGGGACCCTGAGTTTGCGGCCTCAAGTGGAATGGACACCACGATGCCCTAACTCGAAATAAGACCGGATATCCCTGCAGTGACTTGAATGCAGGCTCGTCTTGCCTCTCTAAATACGAAAGGATGTCTGAATCCCCTGTGGAGACCACAGAGAAAGACCTAGTTCCCCACCTCATTGCGACCGGAGGACTCACATATTTTGAAAACTCCAGAGGTACGCGGAAATCAGTGCCTCCAAAGGAGACGGTTCCTGACTCCTCGTCAAACTTGATAGGAGTCCCAGGATTCCTGTGGCACGTGGAAAGGGACCCTTGGTCTCCGCCTCAGCTGGAGAGGCCTCCAAATTGCAATGCCAAGCCTCGAGGAGAATCTCGAGTGGTCCCTCGCAGCTAGGCAGGAGTCCTGACGTCGCTGAACAAGCACGTGTGTGGAAGGGCCATCCCTGTCGTAACTCGAGAATAAACCCCAGGTTCCCAACGCAACTAGAGAAAAACCATGAGACTTGCCCCTCGCCGCAAAATGAGGCCCGATACCGTGCACTGCGTGTAGAGCAATTCCGTGTTGCACATCACACATGAAAGGAGCCTTGATTTCCTTGATGGCACTCCAGAGAAACCCCAAGAACACTGTTTCAAGGCTAGAGGGTTCCTGAGGTCACTGTAGCAACACGAAAGAGGTTCGTGGACCACAAATCAACTGGAGATGAGAGGTTAGTCCATGACTTCGACTCCAGAGGAATACCACCTTACCACAAGGACCTCAAGAGGAGGCTTCTCTCAGCTCTAGGTATGTGAGAGGGACCCTGAGTTTGCGGCCTCAAGTGGAATGGACACCACGATGCCCTGACTCGAAATAAGACCGGATATCCCTGCAGTGACTTGAATGCAGGCTCGTTTTGCATCTCCCAAGACGAAAGGATGTCTGAATCCCCTGTGGAGACCACAGAGAAAGACCTAGTTCCCCACCTCATTGCGACCGGAGGCCTCACATATTTTGAAAACTCCAGAGGTACGCGGAAATCAGTGCCTCCAAAGGAGACGGTTCCTGACTCCTCGTCAAACTTGATAGGAGTCCCAGGATTCCTGTGGCACGTGGAAAGGGACACTTGGTCTCCCGCCTGAGCTGGAGAGGCGTCCCAATTGCAATGCCAAGCCTCGAGGAGAATCTCGAGTGGTCCCTCGCAGCTAGGCAGGAGTCCTGACGTCGCTGAACAAGCACGTGTGTGGAAGGGCCATCCCCGTCGTAACTCGAGAATAAACCCCAGGTTCCCAACGCAACTAGAGAAAAACCATGAGACTTGCCCCTCGCCGCAAAATGAGGCCCGAAACCGTGCACTGCGTGTAGAGCAATTCCGTGTTGCACATCACACATGAAAGGAGCCTTGATTTCCTTGATGGCACTCCAGAGAAACCCCATGAACACTGTTTCAAGGCTAGAGGGATCCTGAGGTCACTGTAGCAACACGAAAGAGCTCCGTGGACCAAAAATCAACTGGAGATGAGAGGTTAGTCCCTGGCTTCGACTACAGAGGAATACCACCTTACCACAAGCACTTCAAGAAGAGGCTTCTCTCAGCTCTAGGTATGTGACAGGGACCCTGAGTTTGCAGCTTCAAGTGGAATGGACACCGCGATGCCCTGACTCGAAATAAGGCCGGATATCCCTGCAGTGACTTGAATGCAGGCTCGTCTTGCATCTCCCAAGACGAAAGGATGTCTGAATCCCCTGTGGAGACCACAGAGAAAGACCTAGTTCCCCACCTTATCGCGACCGGAGGCCTCACATCCTTTGAAAACTCCAGAGGTACGGGGAGATCAGTGCCTCCAAAGGAGACGATGCCTGACTCCTCGTGAAACTTGATAGGAGTCACAGGATTCCTGTGGCACGTGGAAAGGGACCCTTGGTCTCCCGCCTCAGCTGGAGAGGCGTTCCAATTGCCCTGCCAAGCCTCGAGGAGAATCCCGAGTTGTTCCTCGCAACTAGGCATGAGTCCTGACGTCGCTCAATAAACACGTGGGTGGAAGGGCCATCCCCGTCGTAACTCGAGAATATACCCCAGGTTCCCGCCGCAACTCGAGAAAAATCATGAGTCTTCCCCCTCGCCGTGAGATGAGGCCCGATTCCCCTGCACAGCATGCAGAGCAATTCCGTGTTGCAAATCAAACATGAAAGGAGCCTTGATTTCCTTGATGGCACTCCAGAGAAACCCCAAGAACACTGTTTCAAGGCTAGAGGGATCCTGAGGTCACTGTAGCAACACGAAAGAGCTCCGTGGACCAAAAATCAACTCGAGATGAGAGGTTAGTCCCTGGCTTCGACTCCAGAGGAATACCTCCTTACCACAAGCACCTCAAGAGGAGGCTTCTCTCAGCTCTAGGTATGTGAGAGGGACCCTGAGTTTGCGGCCTCAAGTGGAATGGACACCGCGATGCCCTGACTCGAAATAAGGCCGGATATCCCTGCACTGACTTGAATGCAGGCTCGTCTTGCATCTCCCAAGACGAAAGGATGTCTGAATCCCCTGTGGAGACCACAGAGAAAGACCTAGTTCCCCACCTCATCACGACCGGAGGCCTCACATCCTTTCAAAATTCCAGAGGTACGCAGAGATCAGTGCCTCCAAAGGAGACGATGCCTGACTCCTCGTGAAACTTGATAGGAGTCCCAGAATTCCTGTGGCACGTGGAAAGGGACCCTTGGTCTCCCGCCTCAGCTGTAGAGGCGTCCCAATTGCCCTGCCAAGCCTCGAGGAGAATCCCGAGTTGTCCCTCGCAACTAAGCAGGAGTCCTGCCGTCGCTGAACAAACACTTGTGTGAAAGGGCCATCCCCATCGTAACTCGAGAATATACCCCAGGTTCCCACCGCAACTCGAGAAAAACCATGAGACTTCCCCCGCGCCGCGAGATGAGGCCCGATTCTCCTGCACTGCGAGCAGAGCAATTCCGTGTTGCACATCACACATGAAAGGAGCCTTGATTTCCTTGATGGCACTCCAGAGAAATCCCAAGAACACTGTTTCAAGGCTAGAGGCATCCTGAGGTCACTGTAGCAACACGAAAGAGCTCCGTGGACCAAAAATCAACTGGAGATGAGAGGTTATTCGATGGCTTCGACTCCAGAGGAATACCACCTTACCACAAGCACGTCAAGGGAGGCTTCTCTCAGCTCTAGGTATGTGAGAGAGACCCTGAGTTTGCGGCCTCAAGTGGAATGGACACTGCGATGCCCTGACTCAAAATAAGGCCGGATATCCCTGCAGTGACTTGAATGCAGGCTTGTCTTGCATCTCCCAAGACAAAAGGATGTCTGAATCCCTTGTGGAGACCACAGAGAAAGACCTAGTTCCCCACCTCATCGCGACCGGAGGCCTTACATCCTTTGAAAACTCCAGAGGTACGCGGAGATCAGTGCCTCCAAAGGAGACGATGCCTGACACCTCGTGAAACTTGATAGGAGTCCCAGGATTCCTGTGGCACGTGGAAAGGGACCCTTGGTCTCCCGCCTCAGCTGGAGAGGCGTCCCAATTGCCCTGCCAAGCCTCGAGGAGAATCCCGAGTTGTCCTTCGCAACTAGGCAGGAGTCCTGACGTCGCTGAAGAAACACGTGGGTGGAAGGGCCATCCCCGTCGTAACTCGAGAATATACCCCAGGTTCCCGCCGCAACTCGAGAAAAACCATGAGACTTCCCCCTCGCCGCGAGATGAGGCCCGATTCCCCTGCACTGCGTGCAGAGCAATTCCGTGTTGCACATCACACATGAAAGGAGCCTTGATTTCCTTGATGGCACTCCAGAGAAACCCCAAGAACACTGTTTCAAGGCTAGAGGCATCCTGAGGTCACTGTAGCAACACGAAAGAGGTCCGTGGACCACAAATCAACTGGAGATGAGAGGTTAGTCCATGGCTTCGACTCCAGAGGAATACCACCTTACCACAAGCACGTCAAGAGGAGGCTTCTCTGAGCTCTAGGTATGTGAGAGGGACCCTGAGTTTGCGACCTCAAGTGGAATGGGCACTGCAATGCCCTGACTCGAAATAAGGCCGGATATCACTGCAGTGACTTGAATGCAGGCTCGTCTTGCATCTCCCAAGACGAAAGGATGTCTGAATCCCCTGTGGAGACCACAGAGAAAGACCAAGTTCCCCACGTCATCGTGACCGGAGGACTCACATCCTTTGAAAACTCCAGAGGTACGCGGAGATCAGTGCCTCCAAAGGAGACGATGCCTGACTCCTCGTGAAACTTGATAGGAGTCCCAGGAATCCTGTGGCACGTGGAAAGGGACCCTTGGTCTCCCGCCTGAGCTGGAGAGGCGTCCCAATTGCCCTGCCAAGCCTCGAGGAGAATCCCGAGTTGTTCCTCGCAACTTGGCAGGAGTCTTGACGTCGCTGAACAAACACGTGTGTGGAAGGGCCATCCCCGTCGTAACTCGAGAATATGCCCCAGGTTCCCACCGCAACTCGAGAAAAACCATGAGACTTTCCCCTCGCTGCGAGATGAGGCCCGATTCCCCTGCACTGCATGCAGAGCAATTCCGTGTTGCACATCACACATGAAAGGAGCCTTGATTTCCTTGATGGCACTCCAGAGAAACCCCAAGAACACTGTTTCAAGGCTACAGGGATCCTGAGGTCACTGTAGCAACACGAAAGTGCTCCGTGGACCAAAAATCAACTCGAGATGAGAGGTTAGTCCCTGGCTTCCACTCCAGAGGGATACCACCTTACCACAAGCACCTCAAGAGGAGGCTTCTCTCAGCTCTAGGTATGTGAGAGGGACCCTGACTTTGCGGCCTCAAGTGGAATGGACACTGCGATGCCCTGACGCGAAATAAGGCCGGATATCCCTGCAGTGACTTGAATGCAGGCTCGTCTTGCATCTCCCAAGACGAAAGGATGTCTGAATCCCCTGTGGAGACCACAGAGAAAAACCTAGTTCCCCACTTCATGGCTACCAGAGGCCTCACATTCTTTGAAAACTCCAGAGGTGCTTGGACATCAGTGCCTCAAAAGGAGACGATGCCTGACTCCTCGTGAAACTTGATAGGAGTCCCAGAATTCCTGTGGCACGTGGAAAGGGACCCTTGTTCTCCCGCCTCAGCTGGAGAGGCGTCACAATTGCCCTGCCAAGCCTCAAGGAGAATCCCGAGTTGTCCCTCGCAACTAGGCAGGAGTCCTGACGTCGCTGAACAAACACGTGGGTGGAAGGGCCATCCCCGTCGTAACTCGAGAATATACCCCAGGTTCCCGCCGCAACTCGAGAAAAGCCATGAGACTTCCCCCTCGCCGCTAGATGAGGCCCGATTCCCCTGCACTGCGTGCAGAGCAATTCCGTGTTGCACATCACACATGAAAGGAGCCTTGATTTCCTTGATGGCACTCCAGAGAAACCCCAAGAACACTGTTTCAAGGCTAGAGGGATCCTGAGGTCACTGTAGCAACACGAAAGAGCTCCGTGGACCAAAAATCAACTCGAGATGAGAGGTTAGTCCCTGGCTTCGACTCCAGAGGAATACCACCTTACCACAAGCACCTCAAGAGGAGGCTTCTCTCAGCTCTAGGTATGTGAGAGGGACCCTGAGTTTGCGGCCTCAAGTGGAATGGACACCGTGATGCCCTGACTCGAAATAAGGCCGGATATCCCTGCAGTGACTTGAATGCAGGCTCGTCTTGCATCTCCCAAGACGAAAGGATGTCTGAATCCCCTGTGGAGACCACAGAGAAAGACCTAGTTCCCCACCTCATCGCGACCGGAGGCCTCACATACTTTGAAAACTACAGAGGTACACGGAGATCAGTGCCTCCAAAGGAAACGATGCCTGACTCCTCGTGAAACTTGATAGGAGTCCCAGGATTCCTGTGGCACGTGGAAAGGGACCCTTGGTCTCCCGCCTCAGCTGGAGAGGCGTCCCAATTGCCCTGCCAAGCCTCGAGGAGAATCCCGAGTTCTCCCTCTCAACTAGGCAGGAGTCCTGACGTCGCTGAACAAACACGTGGGTGGAAAGTCCATCCCCGTCGTAACTCGAGAATATACCCCAGGTTCCCGCCGCAACTCGAGAAAAATCATGAGACTTCCCCCTCGCCGCAAGATGAGGCCCGATTCCCCTGCACTGCATTCAAAGCAATTCCGTGTTGCACATCAAACATGAAAGGAGCCTTGATTTCCTTGTTGGCACTCCAGAGAAACCCCAAGAACACTGTTTCAAGGCTAGAGGGATCCTGAGGTCACTGTAGCAACAGGAAAGAGCTCCGTGGACCAAAAATCAACTCGAGATGAGAGGTTAGTCCCTGGCTTCGACTCCAGAGGAATACCACCTTACCACAAGCACCTCAAGAGGAGGCTTCTCTCAGCTCTAGGTATGTGAGAGGGACCCTGATTTTGCGGCCTCAAGTGGAATGGTCACTGCGATGCCCTGACGCGAAATAAGGCCGGATATCCCTGCACTGACTTGAATGCAGGCTCGTCTTGCATCTCCCAAGATGAAAGTATGTCTGAATCCCCTGTGGAGACCACAGAGAAAGACCTAGTTCCCCACCTCATCGCGACCGGAGGCCTCACATCCTTTGAAAACTCCAGAGGTACGCTGAGATCAGTGCCTCCAAAGGAGACGATGCCTGACTCCTAGTGAAACTTCTTAGGAGTCCCAGGATTCCTGTGGCACGTGGAAAGGGACCCTTGGTCTCCCGCCTCAGCTGGAGAGGCGTCCCAATTGCCCTGCCAAGCCTCAAGGAGAATCCCGAGCTGTCCCTCGCAACTAGGCAGGAGTCCTGACGTCGCTGAACAAACACGTGTGTGGAAGGGCCATCCCCGTCGTAACTCGAGAATATACCCCAGGTTCCCGCCGCAACTCGAGAAAAACCATGAGACTTCCCACTCGCCGCGAGATGAGGCCCGATTCCCCTGCTTTGCGTGCAGAGCAATTCCGTGTTGCACATCACACATGAAAGGAGCCTTGATTTCCTTGATGGCACTCCAGAGAATCCCCAAGAACACTGTTTCAAGGCTAGAGGGATCCTGAGGTTACTGTAGCAACACGAAAGAGCTCCGTGGACCAAAAATCAACTCGAGATGAGAGGTTAGTCCCTGGCTTTGACTCCAGAGGAATACCACCTTACCACAAGCACCTCAAGAGGAGGCTTCTCTCAGCTCTAGGTATGTGAGAGGGACCCTGAGTTTGCGGCCTCAAGTTGAATGGACACTGCGATGCCCTGACTCGAAATAAGGCCGGATATCCCTGCAGTGACTTGAATGCAGGCGCGTCTTGCATCTCCCAAGATGAAAGGATGTCTGAATCCCCTGTGGAGACCACAGAGAAAGACCTAGTTCCCCACCTCATCGTGACCGGAGGCCTCACATCCTTTGAAAACTCCAGAGGTACGAGGAGATCAATGCCTCCAAAGGAGACGATGCCTGACTCCTAGTGAAATTTGATAGGAGTCCCAGGATTCCTGTGGCACGTGGAAAGGGACCCTTGGTCTCCCGCCTCAGCTGGAGAGGCGTCCCAATTGCCCTGCCAAGCCTCGAGGAGAATCCCGAGTTGTCCCTCGCAACTAGGCAGGAGTCCTGACGTCGCTGAACAAACACGTGTGTGGAAGGGCCATCCCCGTCGTAACTCGAGAATATACCCCAGGTTCCCGCCGCAACTCGAGAAAAACCATGAGACTTCCCCCTCGCCGCGAGATGAGGCCCGATTCCCCTGCACTGTGTGCAGAGCAATTCCGTGTTGCACATCACACATGAAAGGAGCCTTGATTTCCTTGATGGCACTCCAGAGAAAACCCAAGAACACTGTTTCAAGGCTAGAGGGATCCTGAGGTCACTGTAGCAACACGAAAGAGCTCTGTGGACCACAAATCAACTGGAGATTAGAGGTTAGTCCCTGGCTTCGACTCCAGAGGATTACCACCTTACCACAAGCACCTCAAGAGGAGGCTTCTCTCAGCTCTAGGTATGTGAGAGGGACCCTGAGTTTGCGGCCTCAAGT
Organism: Cervus elaphus; assembly: GCF_910594005.1. Taxonomy (NCBI): domain Eukaryota; kingdom Metazoa; phylum Chordata; class Mammalia; order Artiodactyla; family Cervidae; genus Cervus; species Cervus elaphus. The sequence goes on along the minus strand of NW_025316705.1, from coordinate 263,180 downwards.
GGAATGGACACCGCGATGCCCTGACTCGAAATAAGGCCGGATATCCCTGCAGTGACTTGAATGCAGGCTCGTCTTGCATCTCCCAAGACGAAAGGATGTCTGAATCCCCTGTGGAGACCACAGAGAAAGACCTAGTTCCCCACCTCATCGTGACCGGAGGCCTCACATCCTTTGAAAAATCCAGAGGTACGCGAAGATCAGTGCCTCCAAAGGAGACGGTGCCTGACTCCTCGTGAAACTTGATAGGTCCCAGGATTCCTGTGGCACGTGGAAAGGGACCCTTGGTCTCCCGCCTCAGCTGGAGAGGCGTCCCAATTGCCCTGCCAAGCCTCGAGGAGAATCCCGAGTTGTCCCTCGCAACTAGGTAGGAGTCCTGACGTCGCTGAAGAAACACGTGTGTGGAAGTGACATCCCCGTCGTAACTCGAGAATATACCCCAGGTTCCCGCCGCAACTCGAGAAAAACCATGAGACTTCCCCCTCGCCGCAAATTGAGGCCCGATTCCCCTGCTCTGCGTGCAGAGCAATTCCGTGTTGCACATCAGACATGGAAGGAGCCTTGATTTCCTTGATGGCACTCCAGAGAAACCCCAGGAACACTGTTTCAAGGCTAGAGGGATCCTGAGGTCACTGTAGCAACACGAAAGAGCTCCGTGGACCACAAATCAACTGGAGATGAGAGGTTAGTCCCTGGCTTCGACTCCAGAGGAATACCACCTTACCACAAGCACCTCAAGAGGAGGCTTCTCTCAGCTCTAGGTATGTGAGAGGGACCCTGAGTTTGCGGCCTCAAGTGGAATGGACACTGCGATGCCCTGACGCGAAATAAGGCCGGATATCCCTGCAGTGACTTGAATGCAGGCTCGTCTTGCATTTCCCAAGATGAAAGGGTGTCTGATTCGCCTGTGGAGACCACAGAGAAAGAGCTAGTTCCCCACTTCATGGCGACCAGAGGCCTCACATCCTTTGAAAACTCCAGAGGTACGCCGAAATCAGTGCCTTCAAAGGAGACGATGCCTGACTCCTCGTGAAACTTGATAGAAGTCCCAGGATTCCTGTGGCACGTGGAAAGGGATACTTGGTCTCCCACTCAGCTGGAGAGGCGTTCCAATTGCCCTGCCAATCCTCGAGGAAAATCCCTAGTTGTACCTAGCAACTAGGCATGAGTCCTGTCTTCGCTGAATAAACACGTGGGTGGAAGGGTCATCCCCGTCGTAACTCGAGAATATACCCCAGGTTCTCGCCGCAACTCGAGAAAAACCGATGAGTCTTCCCCCTCACCGCGAGATGAGGCCCGATTCCCCTGCACTGCGTGCAGAGCAATTCCGTGTTGCACATCACACATGAAAGGAGGCTTGATTTCCTTCATGGCACTCCAGAGAAACCCCAAGAACACTCTTTAAAGGCTAGAGGGATCCTGAGGTCACTGTAGCAATACGAAAGAGCTCCTTGGACCAAGAATCAACTCGAGATGAGAGGTTAGTCCCTGGTTTCGACTCCAGAGGAATACCACCTTACCACACGCACCTCAAGAGGAGGCTTCTCTCAGCTCTAGGTATGTGAGAGGGACCCTGAGTTTGCGGCCTCTAGTGGAATGGACACTGCGATGCCCTGACGCGAAATAAGGCCGGATATCCCTGCAGTGACTTGAATGCAGGCTCGTCTTGCATCTCCCAAGACGAAAGGATGTCTGAATCCCCTGTGGAGACCACAGAGAAAGACGTAGTTCCCCACCTCATCGTGACCGGAGGCCTCACATCCTTTGAAAACTACAGAGGGACGCGGAGATCAGTGCCTCCAAAGGAGACGATGCCTGACTCCTAGAGAAATTTGATAGGAGTCCCAGGATTCCTGTGGCACGTGGAAAGGGACCCTTGGTCTCCCGCCTCAGCTGGAGAGGCGTCCCAATTGCCCTGCCAAGCCTCGAGGAGAATCCCGAGTTGTCCCTCGCAACTAGGTAGGAGTCCTGACGTCGCTGAAGAAACACGTGTGTGGAAGTGACATCCCCGTCGTAACTCGAGAATATACCCCAGGTTCCCGCCGCAACTCGAGAAAAACCATGAGACTTCCCCCTCGCCGCAAATTGAGGCCCGATTCCCCTGCTCTGCGTGCAGAGCAATTCCGTGTTGCACATCAGACATGGAAGGAGCCTTGATTTCCTTGATGGCACTCCAGAGAAATCCCAGGAACACTGTTTCAAGGCTAGAGGGATCCTGAGGTCACTGTAGCAACACGAATGAGCTCCGTGGACCACAAATCAACTGGAGATGAGAGGTTAGTCCCTGGCTTCGACTCCAGAGGAATACCACCTTACCACAAGCACCTCAAGAGGAGGCTTCTCTCAGCTCTAGGTATGTGAGAGGGACCCTGAGTTTGCGGCCTCAAGTGGAATGGACACTGCGATGCCCTGACGCGAAATAAGGCCGGATATCCCTGCAGTGACTTGAATGCAGGCTCGTCTTGCATTTCCCAAGATGAAAGGGTGTCTGATTCGCCTGTGGAGACCACAGAGAAAAAGCTAGTTCCCCACTTCATGGCGACCAGAGGCCTCACATCCTTTGAAAACTCCAGAGGTACGCCGAAATCAGTGCCTCCAAAGGAGACGATGCCTGACTCCTCGTGAAACTTGATAGGAGTCCCAGGATTCCTGTGGCACGTGGAAAGGGATACTTGGTCTCCCACTCAGCTGGAGAGGCGTTCCAATTGCCCTGCCAATCCTCGAGGAAAATCCCTAGTTGTACCTAGCAACTAGGCATGAGTCCTGTCTTCGCTGAATAAACACGTGGGTGGAAGGGTCATCCCCGTCGTAACTCGAGAATATACCCCAGGTTCTCGCCGCAACTCGAGAAAAACCATGAGTCTTCCCCCTCACCGCAAGATGAGGCCCGATTCCCCTGCACTGCGTGCAGAGCAATTCCGTGTTGCACATCACACATGAAAGGAGGCTTGATTTCCTTCATGGCACTCCAGAGAAACCCCAAGAACACTCTTTAAAGGCTAGAGGGATCCTGAGGTCACTGTAGCAACACGAAAGAGCTCCTTGGACCAAGAATCAACACGAGATGAGAGGTTAGTCCCTGGTTTCGACTCCAGAGGAATACCACCTTACCACACGCACCTCAAGAGGAGGCTTCTCTCAGCTCTAGGTATGTGAGAGGGACCCTGAGTTTGCGGCCTCAAGTGGAATGGACACTGCGATGCCCTGACTGGAAATAAGGCCGGATATCCCTGCAGTGACTTGAATGCAGGCTCGTCTTGCATCTCCCAAGACGAAAGGATGTCTGAATCCCCTGTGGAGACCACAGAGAAAGATGTAGTTCCCCACCTCATCGTGACCGGAGGCCTCACATCCTTTGAAAACTCCAGAGGGACGCGGAGATCAGTGCCTCCAAAGGAGACGATGCCTGACTCCTAGAGAAATTTGATAGGAGTCCCAGGATTCCTGTGGCACGTGGAAAGGGACCCTTGGTCTCTCGCCTCAGCTGGAGAGGCGTCCCAATTGCCCTGCCAAGCCTCGAGGAGAATCCCGAGTTGTCCCTCGCAACTAGGCAGGAGTCCTGCCGTCGCTGAACAAACACGTGTGTGGAAGGGCCATCCCCGTCGTAACTCGAGAATATACCCCAGGTTCCCGCCGCAACTCGAGAAAAACCATGAGACTTCCCCCTCGCCGCGAGATGAGGCCCGATTCCCATGCACTGCGTGCAGAGCAATTCCGTGTTGCACATCACACATGAAAGGAGCCTTGATTTCCTTGATGGCACTCCAGAGAAACCCCAAGAACACTGTTTCAAGGCTAGAGGCATCCTGAGGTCACTGTAGCAACACGAAAGAGGTCCGTGGACCACAAATCAACTGGAGATGAGAGGTTAGTCCATGGCTTCGACTCCAGAGGAATACCACCTTACCACAAGCACGTCAAGAGGAGGCTTCTCTGAGATCTAGGTATGTGAGAGGGATCCTGAGTTTGCGGCCTCAAGTGGAATGGACACTGCGATGACCTGACTCGAAATAAGGCCGGATATCGCTGCAGTGACTTGAATGCAGGCTCGTCTTGCATCTCCCAAGACGAAAGGATGTCTGAATCCCCTGTGGAGACCACAGAGAAAGACCTAGTTCCCCACCTTATCGCGACCGGAGGCCTCACATGCTTTGAAAACTCCAGAGGGACGCGGAGATCAGTGCCTCCAAAGGAGACGATGCCTGACTCCTCGTGAAACTTGATAGGAGTCCCAGGAATCCTGTGGCACGTGGAAAGGGACCCTTGGTCTCCCGCCTCAGCTGGAGAGGCGTCCCAATTGCCCTGCCAAGCCTCGAGGAGAATCCCGAGTTGTTCCTTGCAACTTGGCAGGAGTCTTGACGTCGCTGAACAAACACGTGTGTCGAAGGGCCATCCCCGTCGTAACTCGAGAATATGCCCCAGGTTCCCACCGCAACTCGAGAAAAACCATGAGACTTTCCCCTCGCCGCGAGATGAGGCCCGATTCCCCTGCACTGCATTCAAAGCAATTCCGTGTTGCACATGAAACATGAAAGGAGCCTTGATTTCCTTGATGGCACTCCAGAGAAACCCCAAGAACACTGTTTCAAGGCTAGAGGGATCCTGAGGTCACTGTAGCAACACGAAAGAGCTCCGTGGACCAAAAATCAACTCGAGATGAGAGGTTAGTCCCTGGCTTCGACTCCAGAGGAATACCACCTTACCACAAGCACCTCAAGAGGAGGCTTCTCTCAGCTCTAGGTATGTGAGAGGGACCCTGAGTTTGCGGCCTCAAGTGGAATGGACACCGCGATGCCCTGACTCGAAATAAGGCCGGATATCCCTGCAGTGAGTTGAATGCAGGTTCGTCTTGCATCTCCCAAGACGAAAGGATGTCTGAATCCCCTGTGGAGACCACAGAGAAAGACCTAGTTCCCCACCTCATCGCCACCGGAGGCCTCACATACTTAGAAAACTCCAGAGGTACACGGAGATCAGTGCCTCCAAAGGAGACGATGCCTGACTCCTCGTGAAACTTGATAGGAGTCCCAGGATTCCTGTGGCACGTGGAAAGGGACCCTTGGTCTCCCGCCTCAGCTGGAGAGGCGTCCCAATTGCCCTGCCAAGCCTCGAGGAGAATCCCGAGTTCTCCCTCGCAACTAGGCAGGAGTCCTGACGTCGCTGAACAAACACGTGGGTGGAAAGTCCATCAACGTCGTAACTCGAGAATATACCCCAGGTTCCCGCCGCAACTCGAGAAAAACCATGAGACTTCCCCCTCGGCGCAAGATGAGGCCCGATTCCCCTGCACTGCATTCAAAGCAATTCCGTGTTGCACATGAAACATGAAAGGAGCCTTGATTTCCTTGATGGCACTCCAGAGAAACCCCAAGAACACTGTTTCAAGGCTAGAGGGATCCTGAGGTCACTGTAGCAACACGAAAGAGCTCCGTGGACCAAAAATCAACTCGAGATGAGAGGTTAGTCCCTGGCTTCGACTCCAGAGGAATACCACCTTACCACAAGCACCTCAAGAGGAGGCTTCTCTCAGCTCTAGGTATGTGAGAGGGACCCTGATTTTGCGGCCTCAAGTGGAATGGACACTGCGATGCCCTGACGCGAAATAACGCCGGATATCCCTGCACTGACTTGAATGCAGGCTCGTCTTGCATCTCCCAAGATGAAAGGATTTCTGAATCCCCTGTGGAGACCACAGAGAAAAACCTAGTTCCCCACCTCATGGCGACCGGAGGCCTCACATCCTTTGAAAACTCCAGAGGTACGCGGAGATCAGTGCCTCCAAAGGAGACGATGCCTGACTCCTAGTGAAACTTCATAGGAGTCCCAGGATTCCTGTGGCACGTGGAAAGGGACCCTTGGTCTCCCGCCTCAGCTGGAGAGGCATCCCAATTGCCCTGCCAAGCCTCGAGGAGAATCCCGGGTTGTCCCTCGCAACTAGGCAGGAGTCCTGAGGTCGCTGAACAAACACGTGTGTGGAAGGGCCATCCCCGTCGTAACTCGAGAATATACCCCAGGTTCCCGCCGCAACTCGAGAAAAACCATGAGACTTCCCCCTCGCCGCGAGATGAGGCCCGATTCCCCTGCACTACGTGCAGAGCAGTTCCGTGTTGCACATCACACATGAAAGGAGCCTTGATTTCCTTGATGGCACTCCAGAGAAACCCCAAGAACACTGTTTCAAGGCTAGAGGGATCCTGAGGACACTGTAGCAACACGAAAGTGCTCCGTGGACCAAAAATCAACTCGAGATGAGAGGTTAGTCCCTGGCTTCCACTCCAGAGGGATACCACCTTACCACAAGCACCTCAAGAGGAGGCTTCTCTCAGCTCTAGGTATGTGAGAGGGACCCTGACTTTGCGGCCTCAAGTGGAATGGACACTGTGATGCCCTGACGCGAAATAAGGCCGGATATCCCTGCAGTGACTTGAATGCAGGCTCGTCTTGCATCTCCCAAGACGAAAGGATGTCTGAATCCCCTGTGGAGATCACAGAGAAAGACCTAGTTCCCCACTTCATGGCTACCAGAGGCCTCACATTCTTTGAAAATTCCAGAGGTGCTTGGACATCAGTGCCTCCAAAGGAGACGATGCCTGACTCCTCGTGAAACTTGATAGGAGTCCCAGGATTCCTGTGGCACGTGGAAAGGGACCCTTGGTCTCCCGCCTCAGCTGGAGAGGCGTCCCAATTGCCCTGCCAAGCCTCGAGGAGAATCCCGAGTTCTCCCTCTCAACTAGGCAGGAGTCCTGACGTCGCTGAACAAACACGTGGGTGGAAAGTCCATCCCCGTCGTAACTCGAGAATATACCCCAGGTTCCCGCCGCAACTCGAGAAAAACCATGAGACTTCCCCCTCGACGCAAGATGAGGCCCGATTCCCCTGCACTGCATTCAAAGCAATTCCGTGCTGCACATCAAACATGAAAGGAGCCTTGATTTCCTTGTTGGCACTCCAGAGAAACCCCAAGAACACTGTTTCAAGGCTAGAGGGATCCGGAGGTCACTGTAGCAACACGAAAGAGCTCCGTGGACCAAAAATCAACTCGAGATGAGAGGTTAGTCCCTGGCTTCGACTCCAGAGGAATACCACCTTACCACAAGCACCTCAAGAGGAGGCTTCTCTCAGCTCTAGGTATGTGAGAGGGACCCTGATTTTGCGGCCTCAAGTGGAATGGACACTGCGATGACCTGACGCGAAATAACTCCGGATATCCCTGCACTGACTTGAATGCAGGCTCGTCTTGCATCTCCCAAGACGAAAGGATGTCTGAATCCCCTGTGGAGACCACAGAGAAAGACCTAGTTCCCCACCTCATCGCGACCGGAGGCCTCACATCCTTTGAAAACTCCAGAGGTACACGGAGATCAGTGCCTTCAAAGGAGACGATGCCTGACTCCTAGTGAAACTTCTTAGGAGTCCCAGGATTCCTGTGGCACGTGGAAAGGGACCCTTGGTCTCCCGCCTCAGCTGGAGAGGCGTCCCAATTGCCCTGCCAAGCCTCGAGGAGAATCCCGGGTTGTCCCTCGCAACTAGGCAGGAGTTCTGACGTCGCTGAACAAACACGTGTGTGGAAGGGCCATCCCCGTCGTAACTCGAGAATATACCCCAGGTTCCCGCCGCAACTCGAGAAAAACCATGAGACTTCCCCCTCGCTGCGAGATGAGGCCCGATTCCCCTGCACTGCGTGCAGAGCAGTTCCTTGTTGCACATCACACATGAAAGGAGCCTTGATTTCCTTGATGGCACTCCAGAGAAAGCCCAAGAACACTGTTTCAAGGCTAGAGGGATCCTGAGGACACTGTAGCAACACGAAAGTGCTCCGTGGACCAAAAATCAACTCGAGATGAGAGGTTAGTCCCTGGCTTCGACTCCAGAGGGATACCACCTTACCACAAGCACCTCAAGAGGAGGCTTCTCTCAGCTCTAGGTATGTGAGAGGGACCCTGACTTTGCGGCCTCAAGTGGAATGGACACTGCGATGCCCTGACGCGAAATAAGGCCGGATATCCCTGCAGTGACTTGAATGCAGGCTCGTCTTGCATCTCCCAAGACGAAAGGATGTGTGAATCCCCTGTGGAGACCACAGAGAAATACCTAGTTCCCCACTTCATGGCTACCAGAGGCCTCACATCCTTTGAAAACTCCAGAGGTGCGCGGACATCAGTGCCTCCAAAGGAGACGATGCCTGACTCCTCGTGAAACTTGATAGGAGTCCCAGGATTCCTGTGGCACGTGGAAAGGGACCCTTGGTCTCCCGCCTCAGCTGGAGAGGCGTCCCAATTGCCCTGCCAAGCCTCAAGGAGAATCCCGAGTTGTCCCTCACAACTAGGCAGGAGTCCTGACGTCGCTGAACAAACACGTGGGTGGAAGGGCCATCCCCGTCGTAACTCGAGAATATACCCCAGGTTCCCGCCGCAACTCGAGAAAAGCCATGAGACTTCCCCCTCGCCGCTAGATGAGGCCCGATTCCCCTGCACTGTGTGCAGAGCAATTCCGTGTTGCACATCACACATGAAAGGAGCCTTGATTTCCTTGATGGCACTCCAGAGAAACCCCAAGAACACTGTTTCAAGGCTAGAGGGATCCTGAGGTCACTGTAGCAACACGAAAGAGCTCCGTGGACCAAAAATCAACTCGAGATGAGAGGTTAGTCCCTGGCTTCGACTCCAGAGGAATACCACCTTACCACAAGCACCTCAAGAGGAGGCTTCTCTCAGCTCTAGGTATGTGAGAGGGACCCTGAGTTTGCGGCCTCAAGTGGAATGGTCACTGCGATGCCCTGACGCGAAATAACGCCGGATATCCCTGCACTGACTTGAATGCAGGCTCGTCTTGCATCTCCCAAGATGAAAGGATGTCTGAATCCCCTGTGGAGACCACAGAGAAAGACCTAGTTCCCCACCTCATCGCGACCGGAGGCCTCACATCCTTTGAAAACTCCAGAGGTACGCTGAGATCAGTGCCTCCAAAGGAGACGATGCCTGACTCCTAGTGAAACTTCTTAGGAGTCCCAGGATTCCTGTGGCACGTGGAAAGGGACCCTTGGTCTCCCGCCTCAGCTGGAGAGGCGTCCCAATTGCCCTGCCAAGCCTCAAGGAGAATCCCGAGCTGTCCCTCGCAACTAGGCAGGAGTCCTGACGTCGCTGAACAAACACGTGGGTGGAAGGGCCATCCCCGTCGTAACTCGAGAATATACCCCAGGTTCCCGCCGCAACTCGAGAAAAACCATGAGACTTCCCCCTCGCCGCGAGATGAGGCCCGATTCCCCTGCTTTGCGTGCAGAGCAATTCCGTGTTGCACATCACACATGAAAGGAGCCTTGATTTCCTTGATGGCACTCCAGAGAAACCCCAAGAACACTGTTTCAAGGCTAGAGGGATCCTGAGGTCACTGTAGCAACACGAAAGAGCTCCGTGGACCAAAAATCAACTCGAGATGAGAGGTTAGTCCCTGGCTTTGACTCCAGAGGAATACCACCTTACCACAAGCACCTCAAGAGGAGGCTTCTCTCAGCTCTAGGTATGTGAGAGGGACCCTGAGTTTGCGGCCTCAAGTTGAATGGACACTGCGATGCCCTGACTCGAAATAAGGCCGGATATCCCTGCAGTGACTTGAATGCAGGCGCGTCTTGCATCTCCCAAGATGAAAGGATGTCTGAATCCCCTGTGGAGACCACAGAGAAAGACCTAGTTCCCCACCTCATCGTGACTGGAGGCCTCACATCCTTTGAAAACTCCAAGGTACGAGGAGATCAGTGCCTCCAAAGGAGACGATGCCTGACTCCTAGTGAAATTTGATAGGAGTCCCAGGATTCCTGTGGCACGTGGAAAGGGACCCTTGGTCTCCCGCCTCAGCTGGAGAGGCGTCCCAATTGCCGTGCCAAGCCTCGAGGAGAATCCCGAGTTGTCCCTCGCAACTAGGCAGGAGTCCTGAAGTCGCTGAACAAACACGTGTGTGGAAGGGCCATCCCCGTCGTAACTCGAGAATATACCCCAGGTTCCCGCCGCAACTCGAGAAAAACCATGAGACTTCCCCCTCGCCGCGAGATGAGGCCCGATTCCCCTGCACTGTGTGCAGAGCAATTCCGTGTTGCACATCACACATGAAAGGAGCCTTGATTTCCTTGATGGCACTCCAGAGAAAACCCAAGAACACTGTTTCAAGGCTAGAGGGATCCTGAGGTCACTGTAGCAACATGAAAGAGCTCCGTGGACCACAAATCAACTGGAGATTAGAGGTTAGTCACTGGTTTCGACTCCAGAGGATTACCACCTTACCACAAGCACCTCAAGAGGAGGCTTCTCTCAGCTCTAGGTATGTGAGAGGGACCCTGAGTTTGCGGCCTCAAGTGGAATGGACACCGCGATGCCCTGACTCGAAATAAGGCCGGATATCCCTGCAGTGACTTGAATGCAGGCTCGTCTTGCATCTCCCAAGACGAAAGGATGTCTGAATCCCCTGTGGAGACCACAGAGAAAGACCTAGTTCCCCACCTCATCGTGACCGAAGGTCTCACATCCTTTGAAAAATCCAGAGGTATGCGAAGATCAGTGCCTCCAAAGGAGACGATGCCTGACTCCTCGTGAAACTTGATAGGAGTCCCAGGATTCCTGTGGCACGTGGAAAGGGACCCTTGGTCTCCCGCCTCAGCTGGAGAGGCGTCCCAATTGCCCTGCCAAGCCTCGCAGAGAATCCCGAGTTGTCCCTCGCAACTAGGCAGGAGTCCTGCCGTCGCTGAACAAACACTTGTGTGGAAGGGCCATCCCCGTCGTTACTCGAGAATATACCCCAGGATCCCGCCGCAACTCGAGAAAAACCATAAGACTTCCCCCTCGCCACGAGATGAGCCCCGATTCCCCTGCACTGCGTGCAGAGCAATTCCGTGTTGCACATCACACATGAAAGGAGCCTCGATTTCCTTGATGGCACTCCAGAGAAACCCCAAGAACACTGTTTCATGGCTAGAGGGATCCTGAGGTCACTGTAGCCACACGAAAGAGTTCCGTGGACCAAAAATCAACTCGAGATGAGAGGTTAGTCCCTGGCTTCGACTCCAGAGGAATACCACCTTACCACAAGCACCTCAAGAGGAGGCTTCTCTCAGCTCTAGGTATGTGAGAGGGACCCTGAGTTTGCGGCCTCAAGTGGAATGGACACTGCGATGCCCTGACGCGAAATAAGGCCGGATATCCCTGCAGTGACTTGAATGCTGGCTCGTCTTGCATTTCCCAAGATGAAAGGGTGTCTGTATCGCCTGTGGAGACCACAGAGAAAAACCTAGTTCCCCACTTCATGGCGACCAGAGGCCTCACATCCTTTGAAAACTCCAGAGGTACGCGGAAATCAGTGCCTCCAATGGAGACGATGCCTGACTCCTCGTGAAACTTGATAGGAGTCCCAGGATTCCTGTGGCACGTGGAAAGGGATACTTGGTCTCCCACTCAGCTGGAGAGGCGTTCCAATTGCCCTGCCAATCCTCGAGGAAAATCCCTAGTTGTACCTAGCAACTAGGCATGAGTCCTGTCTTCGCTGAATAAACACGTGGGTGGAAGGGTCATCCCCGTCGTAACTCGAGAATATACCCCAGGTTCTCGCCGCAACTCGAGAAAAACGATGAGTCTTCCCCCTCACCGCAAGATGAGGCCCGATTCCCCTGCACTGCGTGCAGAGCAATTCTGTGTTGCACATCACACATGAAAGGAGGCTTGATTTCCTACATGGCACTCCAGAGAAACCCCAAGAACACTCTTTAAAGGCAAGAGGGATCCTGAGGTCACTGTAGCAACACGAAAGAGCTCCTTGGACCAAGAATCAACTCGAGATGAGAGGTTAGTCCCTGGTTTCGACTCCAGAGGAATACCACCTTACCACACGCACCTCAAGAGGAGGCTTCTCTCAGCTCTAGGTATGTGAGAGGGACCCTGAGTTTGCGGCCTCAAGTGGAATGGACACTGCGATGCCCTGACTGGAAATAAGGCCGGATATCCCTGCAGTGACTTGAATGCAGGCTCGTCTTGCATCTCCCAAGACGAAAGGATGTCTGAATCCCCTGTGGAGACCACAGAGAAAGACGTAGTTCCCCACCTCATCGTGACCGGAGGCCTCACATCCTTTGAAAACTCCAGAGGGACGCGGAGATCAGTGCCTCCAAAGGAGACGATGCCTGACTCCTAGAGAAATTTGATAGGAGTCCCAGGATTCCTGTGGCACGTGGAAAGGGACCCTTGGTCTCCCGCCTCAGCTGGAGAGGCGTCCCAATTGCCCTGCCAAGCCTCGAGGAGAATCCCGAGTTGTCCCTCGCAACTAGGTAGGAGTCCTGACGTCGCTGAAGAAACACGTGTGTGGAAGTGACATCCCCGTCGTAACTCGAGAATATACCCCAGGTTCCCGCCGCAACTCGAGAAAAACCATGAGACTTCCCCCTCGCCGCAAATTGAGGCCCGATTCCCCTGCTCTGCGTGCAGAGCAATTCCGTGTTGCACATCAGACATGGAAGTAGCCTTGATTTCCTTGATGGCACTCCAGAGAAACCCCAGGAACACTGTTTCAAGGCTAGAGGGATCCTGAGGTCACTGTAGCAACACGAAAGAGCTCCGTGGACCACAAATCAACTGGAGATGAGAGGTTAGTCCCTGGCTTCGACTCCAGAGGTAAACCACCTTACCACAAGCACCTCAAGAGGAGGCTTCTCTCAGCTCTAGGTATGTGAGAGGGACCCTGAGTTTGCGGCCTCAAGTGGAATGGACACTGCGATGCCCTGACGCGAAATAAGGCCGGATATCCCTGCAGTGACTTGAATGCAGGCTCGTCTTGCATTTCCCAAGATGAAAGGGTGTCTGATTCGCCTGTGGAGACCACAGAGAAAAACCTAGTTCCCCACTTCATGGCGACCAGAGGCCTCACATCCTTTGAAAACTCCAGAGGTACGCCGAAATCAGTGCCTCCAAAGGAGACGATGCCTGACTCCTCGTGAAACTTGATAGGAGTCCCAGGATTCCTGTGGCACGTGGAAAGGGATACTTGGTCTCCCACTCAGCTGGAGAGGCGTTCCAATTGCCCTGCCAATCCTCGAGGAAAATCCCTAGTTGTACCTAGCAACTAGGCATGAGTCCTGTCTTCGCTGAATAAACACGTGGGTGGAAGGGTCATCCCCGTCGTAACTCGAGAATATACCCCAGGTTCTCGCCGCAACTCGAGAAAAACCGATGAGTCTTCCCCCTCACCGCGAGATGAGGCCCGATTCCCCTGCACTGCGTGCAGAGCAATTCCGTGTTGCACATCACACATGAAAGGAGGCTTGATTTCCTTCATGGCACTCCAGAGAAACCCCAAGAACACTCTTTAAAGGCTAGAGGGATCCTGAGGTCACTGTAGCAACACGAAAGAGCTCCTTGGACCAAGAATCAACTCGAGATGAGAGGTTAGTCCCTGGTTTCGACTCCAGAGGAATACCACCTTACCACACGCACCTCAAGAGGAGGCTTCTCTCAGCTCTAGGTATGTGAGAGGGACCCTGAGTTTGCGGCCTCAAGTGGAATGGACACTGCGATGCCCTGACGCGAAATAACGCCGGATATCCCTGCACTGACTTGAATGCAGGCTCGTCTTGCATCTCCCAAGATGAAAGGATGTCTGAATCCCCTGTGGAGACCACAGAGAAAGACCTAGTTCCCCACCTCATGGCGACCGGAGGCCTCACATCCTTTGAAAACTCCAGAGGTACGCGGAGATCAGTGCCTCCAAAGGAGACGATGCCTGACTCCTAGTGAAACTTCTTAGGAGTCCCAGGATTCCTGTGGCACGTGGAAAGGGACCCTTGGTCTCCCGCCTCAGCTGGAGAGGCGTCCCAATTGCCCTGCCAAGCCTCGAGGAGAATCCCGGGTTGTCCCTCGCAACTAGGCAGGAGTCCTGACGTCGCTGAACAAACACGTGTGTGGAAGGGCCATCCCCGTCGTAACTCGAGAATATACCCCAGGTTCCCGCCGCAACTCGAGAAAAACCATGAGACTTCCCCCTCGCGGCGAGATGAGGCCCGATTCCCCTGCACTGCGTGCAGAGCAGTTCCGTGTTGCACATCACACATGAAAGGAGCCTTGATTTCCTTGATGGCACTCCAGAGAAACCCCAAGAACACTGTTTCAAGGCTAGAGGGATCCTGAGGTCACTGTAGCAACACGAAAGTGCTCCGTGGACCAAAAATCAACTCGAGATGAGAGGTTAGTCCCTGGCTTCCACTCCAGAGGGATACCACCTTACCACAAGCACCTCAAGAGGAGGCTTCTCTCAGCTCTAGGTATGTGAGAGGGACCCTGAGTTTGCGGCCTCAAGTGGAATGGACACTGTGATGCCCTGACGCGAAATAAGGCCGGATATCCCTGCAGTGACTTGAATGCAGGCTCGTCTTGCATCTCCCAAGACGAAAGGATGTCTGAATCCCCTGTGGAGACCACAGAGAAAGACCTAGTTCCCCACTTCATGGCTACCAGAGGTCTCACATTCTTTGAAAACTCCAGAGGTGCTTGGACATCAGTGCCTCCAAAGGAGACGATGCCTGACTCCTCGTGAAACTTGATAGGAGTCCCAGGATTCCTTTGGCACGTGGAAAGGGACCCTTGGTCTCCCGCCTCAGCTGGAGAGGCGTCACAATTGCCCTGCCAAGCCTCAAGGAGAATCCCGAGTTCTCCCTCGCAACTAGGCAGGAGTCCTGACGTCGCTGAACAAACACGTGGGTGGAAGGGCCATCCCCGTCGTAACTCGAGAATATACCCCAGGTTCCCGCCGCAACTCGAGAAAAGCCATGAGACTTCCCCCTCGCCGCTAGATGAGGCCCGATTCCCCTGCACTGCGTGCAGAGCAATTCCGTGTTGCACATCACACATGAAAGGAGCCTTGATTTCCTTGATGGCACTCCAGAGAAACCCCAAGAACACTGTTTCAAGGCTAGAGGGATCCTGAGGTCACTGTAGCAACACGAAAGAGCTCCGTGGACCAAAAATCAACTCGAGATGAGAGGTTAGTCCCTGGCTTCGACTCCAGAGGAATACCACCTTACCACAAGCACCTCAAGAGGAGGCTTCTCTCAGCTCTAGGTATGTGAGAGGGAGCCTGAGTTTGCGGCCTCAAGTGGAATGGACACCGTGATGCCCTGACTCGAAATAAGGCCGGATATCCCTGCAGTGACTTGAATGCAGGCTCGTCTTGCATCTCCCAAGACGAAAGGATGTCTGAATCCCCTGTGGAGACCACAGAGAAAGACCTAGTTCCCCACCTCATCGCGACCGGAGGCCTCACATACTTTGAAAACTCCAGAGGTACACGGAGATCAGTGCCTCCAAAGGAGACGATGCCTGACTCCTCGTGAAACTTGATAGGAGTCCCAGGATTCCTGTGGCACGTGGAAAGGGACCCTTGGTCTCCCGCCTCAGCTGGAGAGACGTCCCAATTGCCCTGCCAAGCCTCGAGGAGAATCCCGAGTTCTCCCTCTCAACTAGGCAGGAGTCCTGACGTCGCTGAACAAACACGTGGGTGGAAAGTCCATCCCCGTCGTAACTCGAGAATATACCCCAGGTTCCCGCCGCAACTCGAGAAAAACCATGAGACTTCCCCCTCGCCGCAAGATGAGGCCCGATTCCCCTGCACTGCATTCAAAGCAATTCCGTGTTGCACATCAAACATGAAAGGAGCCTTGATTTCCTTGTTGGCACTCCAGAGAAACCCAAAGAACACTGTTTAAAGGCTAGAGGGATCCTGAGGTCACTGTAGCAACACGAAAGAGCTCCGTGGACCAAAAATCAACTCGAGATGAGAGGTTAGTCCCTGGCTTCGACTCCAGAGGAATACCACCTTACCACAAGCACCTCAAGAGGAGGCTTCTCTCAGCTCTAGGTATGTGAGAGGGACCCTGATTTTGCGGCCTCAAGTGGAATGGACACCGCGATGCCCTGACGCGAAATAACGCCGGATATCCCTGCACTGACTTGAATGCAGGCTCGTCTTGCATCTCCCAAGATGAAAGGATGTCTGAATCCCCTGTGGAGACCACAGAGAAAGACCTAGTTCCCCACCTCATCGCGACCGGAGGCCTCACATCCTTTGAAAACTCCAGAGGTACACGGAGATCAGTGCCTCCAAAGGAGACGATGCCTGACTCCTCGTGAAACTTGATAGGAGTCCCAGGATTCCTGTGGCACGTGGAAAGGGACCCTTGGTCTCCCGCCTCAGCTGGAGAGGCGTCCCAATTGCCCTGCCAAGCCTCAAGGAGAATCCCGAGCTGTCCCTCGCAACTAGGCAGGAGTCCTGACGTCGCTGAACAAACACGTGGGTGGAAGGGCCATCCCCGTCGTAACTCGAGAATATACCCCAGGTTCTCGCCGCAACTCGAGAAAAACCATGAGACTTCCCACTCGCCGCGAGATGAGGCCCGATTCCCCTGCTTTGCGTGCAGAGCAATTCCGTGCTGCACATCACACATGAAAGGAGCCTTGATTTCCTTGATGGCACTCCAGAGAAACCCCAAGAACACTGTTTCAAGGCTAGAGGGATCCTGAGGTCACTGTAGCAACACGAAAGAGCTCCGTGGACCAAAAATCAACTCGAGATGAGAGGTTAGTCCCTGGCTTCGACTACAGAGGAATACCACCTTACCACAAGCACCTCAAGAGGAGGCTTCTCTCAGCTCTAGGTATGTGAGAGGGACCCTGAGTTTGCGGCCTCAAGTTGAATGGACACTGCGATGCCCTGACTCGAAATAAGGCCGGATATCCCTGCAGTGACTTGAATGCAGGCGCGTCTTGCATCTCCCAAGATGAAAGGATGTCTGAATCCCCTGTGGAGACCACAGAGAAAGACCTAGTTCCCCACCTCATCGTGACCGGAGGCCTCACATCCTTTGAAAACTCCAGAGGTACGAGGAGATCAGTGCCTCCAAAGGAGACGATGCCTGACTCCTAGTGAAATTTGATAGGAGTCCCAGGATTCCTGTGGCACGTGGAAAGGGACCCTTGGTCTCCCGCCTCAGCTGGAGAGGCGTCCCAATTGCCGTGCCAAGCCTCGAGGAGAATCCCGAGTTGTCCCTCACAACTAGGCAGGAGTCCTGACGTCGCTGAACAAACACGTGTGTGAAAGGGCCATCCCCGTCGTAACTCGAGAATATACCCCAGGTTCCCGCCGCAACTCGAGAAAAACCATGAGACTTCCCCCTCGCCGCGAGATGAGGCCCGATTCCCCTGCACTGTGTGCAGAGCAATTCCGTGTTGCACATCACACATGAAAGGAGCCTTGATTTCCTTGATGGCACTCCAGAGAAAACCCAAGAACACTGTTTCAAGGCTAGAGGGATCCTGAGGTCACTGTAGCAACATGAAAGAGCTCCGTGGACCACAAATCAACTGGAGATTAGAGGTTAGTCACTGGTTTCGACTCCAGAGGATTACCACCTTACCACAAGCACCTCAAGAGGAGGCTTCTCTCAGCTCTAGGTATGTGAGAGGGACCCTGAGTTTGCGGCCTCAAGTGGAATGGACACCGCGATGCCCTGACTCGAAATAAGGCTGGATATCCCTGCAGTGACTTGAATGCAGGCTCGTCTTGCATCTCCCAAGACGAAAGGATGTCTGAATCCCCTGTGGAGACCACAGAGAAAGACCTAGTTCCCCACCTCATCGTGACCGAAGGTCTCACATCCTTTGAAAAATCCAGAGGTATGCGAAGATCAGTGCCTCCAAAGGAGACGATGCCTGACTCCTCGTGAAACTTGATAGGAGTCCCACGATTCCTGTGGCACGTGGAAAGGGACCCTTGGTCTCCCGCCTCAGCTGGAGAGGCGTCCCAATTGCCCTGCCAAGCCTCGCGGAGAATCCCGAGTTGTCCCTCGCAACTAGGCAGGAGTCCTGCCGTCGCTGAACAAACACTTGTGTGGAAGGGCCATCCCCGTCGTTACTCGAGAATATACCCCAGGATCCCGCCGCAACTCGAGAAAAACCATAAGACTTCCCCCTCGCCACGAGATGAGGCCCGATTCCCCTGCACTGTGTGCAGAGCAATGCCGTGTTGCACATCACACATGAAAGGAGCCTTGATTTCCTTGATGGCACTCCAGAGAAACCCCAAGAACGCTGTTTCAAGGCTAGAGGGATCCTGAGGTCACTGTAGCAATACGAAAGAGCTCCGTGGACCAAAAATCAACTCGAGATGAGAGGGTAGTCCCTGGCTTCGACTCCAGAGGAATACCACCTTACCACAAGCACCTTAAGAGGAGGCTTCTCTCAGCTCTAGGTATGTGAGAGGGACCCTGAGTTTGCGGCCTCAAGTGGAATGGACACCGCGATGCCCTGACTCGAAATAAGGCCGGATATCCCTGCAGTGACTTGAATGCAGGCTCGTCTTGCATCTCCCAAGACGAAAGGATGTCTGAATCCCCTGTGGAGACAACAGAGAAAGACCTAGTTCCCCACCTCATCGCGACCGGAGGCCTCATATCTTTGAAAATTCCAGAGGAACACAGAGGTCAGTGCCTCCAAAGGAGACGATGCCTGACTCCTCGTGAAACTTGATAGGAGTCCCAGGATTCCTGTGGCACGTGGAAAGGGACCCTTGGTCTCCCGCCTCAGCTGGAGAGGCGTCCCAATTGCCCTGCCAAGCCTCGAGGAGAATCCCGAGTTGTCCCTCGCAACTAGGTAGGAGTCCTGACGTCGCTGAAGAAACACGTGTGTGGAAGTGACATCCCCGTCGTAACTCGAGAATATACCCCAGGTTCCCGCCGCAACTCGAGAAAAACCATGAGACTTCCCCCTCGCCGCAAATTGAGGCCCGATTCCCCTGCTCTGCGTGCAGAGCAATTCCGTGTTGCACATCAGACATGGAAGGAGCCTTGATTTCCTTGATGGCACTCCAGAGAAACCCCAGGAACACTGTTTCAAGGCTAGAGGGATCCTGAGGTCACTGTAGCAACACGAAAGAGCTCCGTGGACCACAAATCAACTGGAGATGAGAGGTTAGTCCCTGGCTTCGACTCCAGAGGAATACCACCTTACCACAAGCACCTCAAGAGGAGGCTTCTCTCAGCTCTAGGTATGTGAGAGGGACCCTGAGTTTGCGGCCTCAAGTGGAATGGACACTGCGATGCCCTGACGCGAAATAAGGCCGGATATCGCTGCAGTGACTTGAATGCAGGCTCGTCTTGCATTTCCCAAGATGAAAGGGTGTCTGATTCGCCTGTGGAGACCACAGAGAAAAACCTAGTTCCCCACTTCATGGCGACCAGAGGCCTCACATCCTTTGAAAACTCCAGAGGTACGCGGAAATCAGTGCCTCCAAAGGAGACGATGCCTGACTCCTCGTGAAACTTGATAGGAGTCCCAGGATTCCTGTGGCACGTGGAAAGGGATACTTGGTCTCCCACTCAGCTGGAGAGGCGTTCCAATTGCCCTGCCAATCCTCGAGGAAAATCCCTAGTTGTACCTAGCAACTAGGCATGAGTCCTGTCTTCGCTGAATAAACACGTGGGTAGAAGGGTCATCCCCGTCGTAACTCGAGAATATACCCCAGGTTCCCGCCGCAACTCGAGAAAAACCATGAGACTTCCCCCTCGTCGCGAGATGAGGCCCGATTCCCATGCACTGCGTGCAGAGCAATTCCGTGTTGCACATCACACATGAAAGGAGCCTTGATTTCCTTGATGGCACTCCAGAGAAAACCCAAGAACACTGTTTCAAGGCTAGAGGCATCCTGAGGTCACTGTAGCAACACGAAAGAGCTCCGTGGACCAAAAATCAACTCGAGATGAGAGGTTAGTCCCTGGCTTCGACTCCAGAGGAAACCACCTTACCACAAGCACCTCAGAGGAGGCTTTTCTCAACTCTAGGTATGTGAGAGGGACCATGAGTTTGCGGCCTCAAGTGGAATGGACACTGCGATGCCCTGACGCGAAATAAGGCCGGATATCCCTGCAGTGACTTGAATGCAGGCTCGTCTTGCATCTCCCAAGACGAAAGGATGTCTGAATCCCCTGTGGAGACCACAGAGAAATACCTAGTTCCCCACCTCATCGCGACCGGAGGCCTCACATACTTTGAAAACTCCAGAGGTACACGGAGATCAGTGCCTCCAAAGGAGACGATGCCTGACTCCTCGTGAAACTTGATAGGAGTCCCAGGATTCCTGTGGCACGTGGAAAGGGACCCTTGGTCTCCCGCCTCAGCTGGAGAGGCGTCCCAATTGCCCTGCCAAGCCTCGAGGAGAATCCCGAGTTGTCCCTCGCAACTAGGCAGGAGTCCTGCCGTCGCTGAACAAACACGTGGGTGGAAAGTCCATCCCCGTCGTAACTCGAGAATATACCCCAGGTTCCCGCCGCAACTCGAGAAAAACCATGAGACTTCCCCCTCGCCGCAAGATGAGGCCCGATTCCCCTGCACTGCATTCAAAGCAATTCCGTGTTGCACATGAAACATGAAAGGAGCCTTGATTTCCTTGATGGCACTCCAGAGAAACCCCAAGAACACTGTTTCAAGGCTAGAGGGATCCTGAGGTCACTGTAGCAACACGAAAGAGCTCCGTGGACCAAAAATCAACTCGAGATGAGAGGTTAGTCCCTGGCTTCGACTCCAGAGGAATACCACCTTACCACAAGCACCTCAAGAGGAGGCTTCTCTCAGCTCTAGGTATGTGAGAGGGACCCTGATTTTGCGGCCTCAAGTGGAATGGACACTGCGATGCCCTGACGCGAAATAACGCCGGATATCCCTGCACTGACTTGAATGCAGGCTCGTCTTGCATCTCCCAAGATGAAAGGATGTCTGAATCCCCTGTGGAGACCACAGAGAAAGACCTAGTTCCCCACCTCATCGCGACCTGAGGCCTCACATCCTTTGAAAACTCCAGAGGTACGCGGAGATCAGTGCCTCCAAAGGAGACGATGCCTGACTCCTAGTGAAACTTCTTAGGAGTCCCAGGATTCCTGTGGCACGTGGAAAGGGACCCTTGGTCTCAAGCCTCAGCTGGAGAGGCGTCCCAAATGCCCTGCCAAGCCTCGAGGAGAATCCCGGGTTGTCCCTCGCAACTAGGCAGGAGTCCTGACGTCGCTGAACAAACACGTGTGTGGAAGGGCCATCCCCGTCGTAACTCGAGAATATACCCCAGGTTCCCGCCGCAACTCGAGAAAAACCATGAGACTTCCCCCTCGCCGCGAGATGAGGCCCGATTCCCCTGCACTGCGTGCAGAGCAGTTCCGTGTTGCACATCACACATGAAAGGAGCCTTGATTTCCTTGATGGCACTCCAGAGAAAACCCAAGAACACTGTTTCAAGGCTAGAGGGATCCTGAGGACACTGTAGCAACACGAAAGTGCTCCGTGGACCAAAAATCAACTCGAGATGAGAGGTTAGTCCCTGGCTTCCACTCCAGAGGGATACCACCTTACCACAAGCACCTCAAGAGGAGGCTTCTCTCAGCTCTAGGTATGTGAGAGGGACCCTGATTTTGCGGCCTCAAGTGGAATGGACACTGCGATGCCCTGACGCGAAATAAGGCCGGATATCCCTGCAGTGACTTGAATGCAGGCTCGTCTTGCATCTCCCAAGACGAAAGGATGTCTGAATCCCCTGTGGAGACCACAGAGAAAAACCTAGTTCCCCACTTCATGGCTACCAGAGGCCTCACATTCTTTGAAAACTCCAGAGGTGCTTGGACATCAGTGCCTCCAAAGGAGACGATGCCTGACTCCTCGTGAAACTTGATAGGAGTCCCAGGATTCCTGTGGCACGTGGAAAGGGACCCTTGGTCTCCCGCCTCAGCTGGAGAGGCGTCCCAATTGCCCTGCCAAGCCTCGAGGAGAATCCCGAGTTGTCCCTCGCAACTAGGTAGGAGTCCTGACGTCGCTGAAGAAACACGTGTGTGGAAGTGACATCCCCGTCGTAACTCGAGAATATACCCCAGGTTCCCGCCGCAACTCGAGAAAAACCATGAGACTTCCCCCTCGCCGCAAATTGAGGCCCGATTCCCCTGCTCTGCGTGCAGAGCAATTCCGTGTTGCACATCAGACATGGAAGGAGCCTTGATTTCCTTGATGGCACTCCAGAGAAACCCCAGGAACACTCTTTCAAGGCTAGAGGGATCCTGAGGTCACTGTAGCAACACGAAAGAGCTCCGTGGACCACAAATCAACTGGAGATGAGAGGTTAGTCCCTGGCTTCGACTCCAGAGGAATACCACCTTACCACAAGCACCTCAAGAGGAGGCTTCTCTCAGCTCTAGGTATGTGAGAGGGACCCTGAGTTTGCGGCCTCAAGTGGAATGGACACTGCGATGCCCTGACGCGAAATAAGGCCGGATATCCCTGCAGTGACTTGAATGCAGGCTCGTCTTGCATTTCCCAAGATGAAAGGGTGTCTGATTCGCCTGTGGAGACCACAGAGAAAAACCTAGTTCCCCACTTCATGGCGACCAGAGGCCTCACATCCTTTGAAAATTCCAGAGGTACGCGGAAATCAGTGCCTCCAAAGGAGACGATGCCTGACTCCTCGTGAAACTTGATAGGAGTCCCAGGATTCCTGTGGCACGTGGAAAGGGATACTTGGTCTCCCACTCAGCTGGAGAGGTGTTCCAATTGCCCTGCCAATCCTCGAGGAAAATCCCTAGTTGTACCTAGCAACTAGGCATGAGTCCTGTCTTCGCTGAATAAACACGTGGGTGGAAGGGTCATCCCCGTCGTAACTCGAGAATATACCCCAGGTTCCCGCCGCAACTCGAGAAAAACCATGAGTCTTCCCCCTCACCGCAAGATGAGGCCCGATTCCCCTGCACTGCGTGCAGAGCAATTCCGTGTTGCACATCACACATGAAAGGAGGCTTGATTTCCTTCATGGCACTCCAGAGAAACCCCAAGAACACTCTTTAAAGGTTAGAGGGATCCTGAGGTCACTGTAGCAACACGAAAGAGCTCCTTGGACCAAAAATCAACTCGAGATGAGAGGTTAGTCCCTGGCTTCGACTCCAGAGGAAACCACCTTACCACATGCACCTCAGAGGAGGCTTTTCTCAGCTCTAGGTATGTGAGAGGGACCATGAGTTTGCGGCCTCAAGTGGAATGAACCCCGCGATGCCCTGACTCGAAATAAGGCCGGATATCCCTGCAGTGACTTGAATGCAGGCTCGTCTTGCATCTCCCAAGACGAAAGGATGTCTGAATCCCCTGTGGAGACCACAGAGAAATACCTAGTTCCCCCACCTCATCGCGACCGGAGGCCTCACATACTTTGAAAACTCCAGAGGTACACGGAGATCAGTGCCTCCAAAGGAGACGATGCCTGACTCCTCGTGAAACTTGATAGGAGTCCCAGGATTCCTGTGGCACGTGGAAAGGGACCCTTGGTCTCCCGCCTGAGCTGGAGAGGCGTCCCAATTGCCCTGCCAAGCCTCGAGGAGAATCCCGAGTTGTCCCTCGCAACTAGGCAGGAGTCCTGCCGTCGCTGAACAAACACTTGTGTGAAAGTGCCATTCCCGTCATAACTCGAGAATATACCCCAGGTTCCCGCCACAACTCGAGAAAAACCATGAGACTTCCCCCTCGCCGCGAGATGAGGCCCGATTCCCCTGCACTGCGTGCAGAGCAATTCCGTGTTGCACATCACGCATGAAAGGAGCCTTGATTTCCTTGATGGCACTCCAGAGAAACCCCAAGAACACTGTTTCAAGGCTAGAGGCATCCTGAGGTCACTGTAGCAACACGAAAGAGGTCCGTGGACCACAAATCAACTGGAGATGAGAGGTTAGTCCCTGGCTTCGACTCCAGAGGAATACCACCTTACCACAAGCACGTCAAGAGGAGGCTTCTCCCAGCTCTAGGTGTGTGAGAGGGACCCTGAGTTTGCGGCCTCAAGTGGAATGGACACTGCGATGCCCTGACTCGAAATAAGGCCGGATATCGCTGCAGTGACTTGAATGCAGGCTCGTCTTGCATCTCCCAAGACGAAAGGATGTCTGAATCCCCTGTGGAGACCACAGAGAAAGACCTAGTTCCCCACCTCATCGCGACCTGAGGCCTCACATCCTTTGAAAACTCCAGAGGTACGCGGAGATCAGTGCCTCCAAAGGAGACGATGCCTGACTCCTAGTGAAACTTCTTAGGAGTCCCAGGATTCCTGTGGCACGTGGAAAGGGACCCTTGGTCTCAAGCCTCAGCTGGATAGGCGTCCCAAATGCCCTGCCAAGCCTCGAGGAGAATCCCGGGTTGTCCCTCGCAACTAGGCAGGAGTCCTGACGTCGCTGAACAAACACGTGTGTGGAAGGGCCATCCCCGTCGTAACTCGAGAATATACCCCAGGTTCCCGCCGCAACTCGAGAAAAACCATGAGACTTCCCCCTCGCCGCGAGATGAGGCCCGATTCCCCTGCACTGCGTGCAGAGCAGTTCCGTGTTGCACATCACACATGAAAGGAGCCTTGATTTCCTTGATGGCACTCCAGAGAAACCCCAAGAACACTGTTTCAAGGCTAGAGGGATCCTGAGGACACTGTAGCAACACGAAAGTGCTCCGTGGACCAAAAATCAACTCGAGATGAGAGGTTAGTCCCTGGCTTCCACTCCAGAGGGATACCACCTTACCACAAGCACCTCAAGAGGAGGCTTCTCTCAGCTCTAGGTATGTGAGAGGGACCCTGATTTTGCGGCCTCAAGTGGAATGGACACTGCGATGCCCTGACGCGAAATAAGGCCGGATATCCCTGCAGTGACTTGAATGCAGGCTCGTCTTGCATCTCCCAAGACGAAAGGATGTCTGAATCCCCTGTGGAGACCACAGAGAAAAACCTAGTTCCCCACTTCATGGCTACCAGAGGCCTCACATTCTTTGAAAACTCCAGAGGTGCTTGGACATCAGTGCCTCCAAAGGAGACGATGCCTGACTCCTCGTGAAACTTGATAGGAGTCCCAGGATTCCTGTGGCACGTGGAAAGGGACCCTTGGTCTCCCGCCTCAGCTGGAGAGGCGTCCCAATTGCCCTGCCAAGCCTCGAGGAGAATCCCGAGTTGTCCCTCGCAACTAGGTAGGAGTCCTGACGTCGCTGAAGAAACACGTGTGTGGAAGTGACATCCCCGTCGTAACTCGAGAATATACCCCAGGTTCCCGCCGCAACTCGAGAAAAACCATGAGACTTCCCCCTCGCCGCAAATTGAGGCCCGATTCCCCTGCTCTGCGTGCAGAGCAATTCCGTGTTGCACATCAGACATGGAAGGAGCCTTGATTTCCTTGATGGCACTCCAGAGAAACCCCAGGAACACTCTTTCAAGGCTAGAGGGATCCTGAGGTCACTGTAGCAACACGAAAGAGCTCCGTGGACCACAAATCAACTGGAGATGAGAGGTTAGTCCCTGGCTTCGACTCCAGAGGAATACCACCTTACCACAAGCACCTCAAGAGGAGGCTTCTCTCAGCTCTAGGTATGTGAGAGGGACCCTGAGTTTGCGGCCTCAAGTGGAATGGACACTGCGATGCCCTGACGCGAAATAAGGCCGGATATCCCTGCAGTGACTTGAATGCAGGCTCGTCTTGCATTTCCCAAGATGAAAGGGTGTCTGATTCGCCTGTGGAGACCACAGAGAAAAACCTAGTTCCCCACTTCATGGCGACCAGAGGCCTCACATCCTTTGAAAACTCCAGAGGTACGCGGAAATCAGTGCCTCCAAAGGAGACGATGCCTGACTCCTCGTGAAACTTGATAGGAGTCCCAGGATTCCTGTGGCACGTGGAAAGGGATACTTGGTCTCCCACTCAGCTGGAGAGGTGTTCCAATTGCCCTGCCAATCCTCGAGGAAAATCCCTAGTTGTACCTAGCAACTAGGCATGAGTCCTGTCTTCGCTGAATAAACACGTGGGTGGAAGGGTCATCCCCGTCGTAACTCGAGAATATACCCCAGGTTCCCGCCGCAACTCGAGAAAAACCATGAGTCTTCCCCCTCACCGCAAGATGAGGCCCGATTCCCCTGCACTGCGTGCAGAGCAATTCCGTGTTGCACATCACACATGAAAGGAGGCTTGATTTCCTTCATGGCACTCCAGAGAAACCCCAAGAACACTCTTTAAAGGTTAGAGGGATCCTGAGGTCACTGTAGCAACACGAAAGAGCTCCTTGGACCAAAAATCAACTCGAGATGAGAGGTTAGTCCCTGGCTTCGACTCCAGAGGAAACCACCTTACCACATGCACCTCAGAGGAGGCTTTTCTCAGCTCTAGGTATGTGAGAGGGACCATGAGTTTGCGGCCTCAAGTGGAATGAACCCCGCGATGCCCTGACTCGAAATAAGGCCGGATATCCCTGCAGTGACTTGAATGCAGGCTCGTCTTGCATCTCCCAAGACGAAAGGATGTCTGAATCCCCTGTGGAGACCACAGAGAAATACCTAGTTCCCCACCTCATCGCGACCGGAGGCCTCACATACTTTGAAAACTCCAGAGGTACACGGAGATCAGTGCCTCCAAAGGAGACGATGCCTGACTCCTCGTGAAACTTGATAGGAGTCCCAGGATTCCTGTGGCACGTGGAAAGGGACCCTTGGTCTCCCGCCTGAGCTGGAGAGGCGTCCCAATTGCCCTGCCAAGCCTCGAGGAGAATCCCGAGTTGTCCCTCGCAACTAGGCAGGAGTCCTGCCGTCGCTGAACAAACACTTGTGTGAAAGTGCCATTCCCGTCATAACTCGAGAATATACCCCAGGTTCCCGCCACAACTCGAGAAAAACCATGAGACTTCGCCCTCGCCGCGAGATGAGGCCCGATTCCCCTGCACTGCGTGCAGAGCAATTCCGTGTTGCACATCACGCATGAAAGGAGCCTTGATTTCCTTGATGGCACTCCAGAGAAACCCCAAGAACACTGTTTCAAGGCTAGAGGCATCCTGAGGTCACTGTAGCAACACGAAAGAGGTCCGTGGACCACAAATCAACTGGAGATGAGAGGTTAGTCCCTGGCTTCGACTCCAGAGGAATACCACATTACCACAAGCACGTCAAGAGGAGGCTTCTCTCAGCTCTAGGTGTGTGAGAGGGACCCTGAGTTTGCGGCCTCAAGTGGAATGGACACTGCGATGCCCTGACTCGAAATAAGGCCGGATATCGCTGCAGTGACTTGAATGCAGGCTCGTCTTGCATCTCCCAAGACGAAAGGATGTCTGAATCCCCTGTGGAGACCACAGAGAAAGACCTAGTTCCCCACCTCATCGTGACCGGAGGCCTCACATCCTTTGAAAACTCCAGAGGTACGCGGAGATCAGTGCCTCCAAAGGAGACGATGCCTGACTCCTAGTGAAACTTCTTAGGAGTCCCAGGATTCCTGTGGCACGTGGAAAGGGACCCTTGGTCTCCCGCCTCAGCTGGAGAGGCGTCCCAATTGCCCTGCCAAGCCTCGAGGAGAATCCCGGGTTGTCCCTCGCAACTAGGCAGGAGTCCTGACGTCGCTGAACAAACACGTGTGTGGAAGGGCCATCCCCGTCGTAACTCGAGAATATACCCCAGGTTCCCGCCGCAACTCGAGAAAAACCATGAGACTTCCCCCTCGTCGCGAGATGAGGCCCGATTCCCCTGCACTGCGTGCAGAGCAGTTCCGTGTTGCACATCACACATGAAAGGAGCCTTGATTTCCTTGATGGCACTCCAGAGAAACCCCAAGAACACTGTTTCAAGGCTAGAGGGATCCTGAGGACACTGTAGCAACACGAAAGTGCTCCGTGGACCAAAAATCAACTCGAGATGAGAGGTTAGTCCCTGGCTTCCACTCCAGAGGGATACCACCTTACCACAAGCACCTCAAGAGGAGGCTTCTCTCAGCTCTAGGTATGTGAGAGGGACCCTGACTTTGCGGCCTCAAGTGGAATGGACACTGCGATGCCCTGACGCGAAATAAGGCCGGATATCCCTGCAGTGACTTGAATGCAGGCTCGTCTTGCATCTCCCAAGACGAAAGGATGTCTGAATCCCCTGTGGAGACCACAGAGAAAGACCTAGTTCCCCACTTCATGGCTACCAGAGGCCTCACATTCTTTGAAAACTCCAGAGGTGCTTGGAAATCAGTGCCTCCAAAGGAGACGATGCCTGACTCCTCGTGAAACTTGATAGGAGTCCCAGGATTCCTGTGGCACGTGGAAAGGGACCCTTGGTCTCCCGCCTCAGCTGGAGAGGCGTCACAATTGCCCTGCCAAGCCTCAAGGAGAATCCCGAGTTGTCCCTCGCAACTAGGCAGGAGTCCTGACGTCGCTGAACAAACACGTGGGTGGAAGGGCCATCCCCGTCGTAACTCGAGAATATACCCCAGGTTCCCGCCGCAACTCGAGAAAAGCCATGAGACTTCCCCCTCGCCTCTAGATGAGGCCCGATTCCCCTGCACTGCGTGCAGAGCAATTCCGTGTTGCACATCACACATGAAAGGAGCCTTGATTTCCTTGATGGCACTCCAGAGAAACCCCAAGAACACTGTTTCAAGGCTAGAGGCATCCTGAGGTCACTGTAGCAACACGAAAGAGCTCCGTGGACCAAAAATCAACTCGAGATGAGAGGTTAGTCCCTGGCTTCGACTCCAGAGGAATACCACCTTACCACAAGCACCTCAAGAGGAGGCTTCTCTCAGCTCTAGGTATGTGATAGGGACCCTGAGTTTGCGGCCTCAAGTGGAATGGACACCGCGATGCCCTGACTCGAAATAAGGCCGGATATCCCTGCAGTGACTTGAATGCAGGCTCGTCTTGCATCTCCCAAGACGAAAGGATGTCTGAATCCCCTGTGGAGACCACAGAGAAAGACCTAGTTCCCCACCTCATCGCGACCGGAGGCCTCACATCTTTGAAAATTCCAGAGGTACACAGAGATCAGTGCCTCCAAAGGAGACGATGCCTGACTCCTCGTGAAACTTGATAGGAGTTCCAGGATTCCTGTGGCACGTGGAAAGGGACCCTTGGTCTCCCGCCTCAGCTGGAGAGGCGTCCCAATTGCCCTGCCAATCCTCGAGGAGAATCCCGAGTTGTCCCTCGCAACTAGGCAGGAGTCCTGCCGTCTCTGAACAAACACTTGTGTGGAAGGGCCATCCCCGTCATAACTCGAGAATATACCCCAGGTTCCCGCCGCAACTCGAGAAAAACCATGAGACTTCCCCCTCACCGCGAGATGAGGACCGATTCCCCTGCACTGCGGGCAGAGCAATTCCGTGTTGCACATCACACAAGAAAGGAGCCTTGATTTCCTTGATGGCACTCCAGAGAAACCCCAAGAACACTGTTTCAAGGCTAGAGGAATCCTGAGGTCACTGTAGCAACACGAAAGAGCTCCGTGGACCAAAAATCAACTCGAGATGAGAGGTTAGTCCCTGGCTTCGACTCCAGAGGAAACAACCTTACCACAAGCACCTCAAGAGGAGGCTTCTCTCAGCTCTAGGTATGTGAGAGGGACCCTGATTTTGCGGCCTCAAGTGGAATGGACACCGCGATGCCCTGACTCGAAGTAAGGCCAGATATCCCTGCAGTGACTTGAATGCAGGCTCGTCTTGCATCTTCCAAGACGAAAGGGTGTCTGAATATAATGTGGAGACCACAGAGAAAGACCTAGTTCCCCACCTCATCGCGACCGGAGGCCTCACATTCTTTGAAAACTCCAGAGGTATACTGAGATCAGTGCCTCCAAAGGAGACGAAGCCTGACTCCTAGTGAAACTTGATAGGAGTCCCAGGATTCCTGTGGCACGTGGAAAGGGACCCTTGGTCTCCCGCCTCAGCTGGAGAGGCGTCCCAATTGCCCTGCCAAGCCTCGAGGAGAATCCCGAGTTGTCCCTCGCAACTAGGCAGGAGTCCTGACGTCGCTGAACAAACACGTGGGTGGAAGGGCCATCCCCGTCGTAACTCGAGAATATACCCCAGGTTCCCGCCGCAACTCGAGAAAAACCATGAGACTTCCCCCTCGCCGCTAGATGAGGCCCGATTCCCCTGCACTGCATTCAAAGCAATTGCGTGTTGCACATCAAACATGAAAGGAGCCTTGATTTCCTTGATGGCACTCCAGAGAAACCCCAAGAACACTGTTTCAAGGCTAGAGGGATCCTGAGGTCACTGTAGCAACACGAAAGTGCTCCGTGGCCCAAAAATCAACTCGAGATGAGAGGTTAGTCCCTGGCTTCGACTCCAGAGGAATACCACCTTACCACAAGCACCTCAAGAGGAGGCTTCTCTCAGCTCTAGGTATGTGAGAGGGACCCTGATTTTGCGGCCTCAAGTGGAATGGACACTGCGATGCCCTGACGCGAAATAACGCCGGATATCCCTGCACTGACTTGAATGCAGGCTCGTCTTGCATCTCCCAAGATGAAAGGATGTCTGAATCCCCTGTGGAGACCACAGAGAAAGACCTAGTTCCCCACCTCATCGCGACCGGAGGCCTCACATCCTTTGAAAACTCCAGAGGTACGCGGAGATCAGTGCCTTCAAAGGAGACGATGCCTGACTCCTAGTGAAACTTGATAGGAGTCCCAGGATTCCTGTGGCACGTGGAAAGGGACACTTGGTCTCCCGCCTCAGCTGGAGAGGCGTCCCAATTGCCCTGCCAAGCCTCGAGGAGAATCCCGGGTTGTCCCTCGCAACTAGGCAGGAGTCCTGACGTCGCTGAACAAACACGTGTGTGGAAGGGCCATCCCCGTCGTAACTCGAGAATATACCCCAGGTTCCCGCCGCAACTCGAGTAAAACCATGAGACTTCCCCCTCGTCGCGAGATGAGGCCCGATTCCCCTGCACTGCGTGCAGAGCAGTTCCGTGTTGCACATCACACATGAAAGGAGCCTTGATTTCCTTGATGGCACTCCAGAGAAACCCCAAGAACACTGTTTCAAGGCTAGAGGGATCCTGAGGACACTGTAGCAACACGAAAGTGCTCCGTGGACCAAAAATCAACTCGAGATGAGAGGTTAGTCCCTGGCTTCCACTCCAGAGGGATACCACCTTACCACAAGCACCTCAAGAGGAGGCTTCTCTCAGCTCTAGGTATGTGAGAGGGACCCTGACTTTGCGGCCTCAAGTGGAATGGACACTGCGATGCCCTGACGCGAAATAAGGCCGGATATCCCTGCAGTGACTTGAATGCAGGCTCGTCTTGCATCTCCCAAGACGAAAGGATGTCTGAATCCCCTGTGGAGACCACAGAGAAAGACCTAGTTCCCCACTTCATGGCTACCAGAGGCCTCACATTCTTTGAAAACTCCAGAGGTGCTTGGACATCAGTGCCTCCAAAGGAGACGATGCCTGACTCCTCGTGAAACTTGATAGGAGTCCCAGGATTCCTGTGGCACGTGGAAAGGGACCCTTGGTCTCCCGCCTCAGCTGGAGAGGCGTCACAATTGCCCTGCCAAGCCTCAAGGAGAATCCCGAGTTGTCCCTCGCAACTAGGCAGGAGTCCTGACGTCGCTGAACAAACACGTGGGTGGAAGGGCCATCCCTGTCGTAACTCGAGAATATACCCCAGGTTCCCGCCGCAACTGGAGAAAAGCCATGAGACTTCCCCCTCGCCGCTAGATGAGGCCCGATTCCCCTGCACTGCGTGCAGAGCAATTCCGTGTTGCACATCACACATGAAAGGAGCCTTGATTTCCTTGATGGCACTCCAGAGAAACCCCAACAACACTGTTTCAAGGCTAGAGGGATCCTGAGGTCACTGTAGCAACACGAAAGAGCTCCGTGGACCACAAATCAACTGGAGATGAGAGGTTAGTCCCTGGCTTCGACTCCAGAGGAATACCACCTTACCACAAGCACCTCAAGAGGAGGCTTCTCTCAGCTCTAGGTATGTGAAAGGGACCCTGATTTTGCGGCCTCAAGTGGAATGGACACTGCGATGCCCTGACTCGAAATAAGGCCGGATATCCCTGCAGTGACTTGAATGCAGGCGCGTCTTGCATCTCCCAAGATGAAAGGATGTCTGAATCCCCTGTGGAGACCACAGAGAAAGACCTAGTTCCCCACCTCATCGTGACCGGAGGCCTCACATCCTTTGAAAACTCCAGAGGTACGCGGAGATCAGTGCCTCCAAAGGAGACGATGCCTGACTCCTAGTGAAATTTGATAGGAGTCCCAGTATTCCTGTGACACGTGGAAAGGGACCCTTGGTCTCCCGCCTCAGCTGGAGAGGCGTCCCAATTGCCCTGCCAAGCCACGAGGAGAATCCCGAGTTGTCCCTCGCAACTAGGCAGGAGTCCTGACGTCGCTGAACAAACACGTGTGTGGAAGGGCCATCCCCGTCGTAACTCGAGAATATACCCCAGGTTCCCGCCGCAACTCGAGAAAAACCATGAGACTTCCCCTCGCCGCGAGATGAGGCCCGATTCCCCTGCACTGCGTGCAGAGCAATTCCGTGTTGCACATCACACATGAAAGGAGCCTTGATTTCCTTGATGGCACTCCAGAGAAAACCCAAGAACACTGTTTCAAGGCTAGAGGCATCCTGAGGTCACTGTAGCAACAGGAAAGAGCTCCGTGGACCAAAAATCAACTCGAGATGAGAGGTTAGTCCCTGGCTTCGACTCCAGAGGAAACCACCTTACCACAAGCACCTCAGAGGAGGCTTCTCTCAGCTCTAGGTATGTGAGAGGGACCCTGAGTTTGCGGCCTCAAGTGGAATGGACACCGCGATGCCCTGACTCGAAGTAAGGCCAGATATCCCTGCAGTGACTTGAATGCAGGCTCGTCTTGCATCTTCCAAGACGAAAGGGTGTCTGAATATAATGTGGAGACCACAGAGAAAGACCTAGTTCCCCACCTCATCGCGACCGGAGGCCTCACATTCTTTGAAAACTCCAGAGGTATACTGAGATCAGTGCCTCCAAAGGAGACGAAGCCTGACTCCTAGTGAAACTTGATAGGAGTCCCAGGATTCCTGTGGCACGTGGAAAGGGACCCTTGGTCTCCCGCCTCAGCTGGAGAGGCGTCCCAATTGCCCTGCCAAGCCTCGAGGAGAATCCCGAGTTGTCCCTCGCAACTAGGCAGGAGTCCTGACGTCGCTGAACAAACACGTGGGTGGAAGGGCAATCCCCGTCGGAACTCGAGAATATACCCCAGGTTCCCGCTGCAACTCGAGAAAAACCATGAGACTTCCCCCTCGCCGCAAGATGAGGCCCGATTCCCCTGCACTGCATTCAAAGCAATTGCGTGTTGCACATCAAACATGAAAGGAGCCTTGATTTCCTTGATGGCACTCCAGAGAAACCCCAAGAACACTGTTTCAAGGCTAGAGGGATCCTGAGGTCACTGTAGCAACACGAAAGTGCTCCGTGGCCCAAAAATCAACTCGAGATGAGAGGTTAGTCCCTGGCTTCGACTCCAGAGGAATACCACCTTACCACAAGCACCTCAAGAGGAGGCTTCTCTCAGCTCTAGGTATGTGAGAGGGACCCTGATTTTGCGGCCTCAAGTGGAATGGACACTGCGATGCCCTGACGCGAAATAACACCGGATATCCCTGCACTGACTTGAATGCAGGCTCGTCTTGCATCTCCCAAGATGAAAGGATGTCTGAATCCCCTGTGGAGACCACAGAGAAAGACCTAGTTCCCCACCTCATCGCGACCGGAGGCCTCACATCCTTTGAAAACTCCAGAGGTACGCGGAGATCAGTGCCTCCAAAGGAGACGATGCCTGACTCCTCGTGAAACTTGATAGGAGTCCCAGGATTCCTGTGGCACGTGGAAAGGGACCCTTGGTCTCCCGCCTCAGCTGGAGAGGCGTCACAATTGCCCTGCCAAGCCTCAAGGAGAATCCCGAGTTGTCCCTCGCAACTAGGCAGGAGTCCTGACGTCGCTGAACAAACACGTGGGTGGAAGGGCCATCCCCGTCGTAACTCGAGAATATACCCCAGGTTCCCGCCGCAACTCGAGAAAAGCCATGAGACTTCCCCCTCGCCGCTAGATGAGGCCCGATTCCCCTGCACTGCGTGCAGAGCAATTCCGTGTTGCACATCACACATGAAAGGAGCCTTGATTTCCTTGATGGCACTCCAGAGAAACCCCAAGAACACTGTTTCAAGGCTAGAGGGATCCTGAGGTCACTGAAGCAACACGAAAGAGCTCCGTGGACCAAAAATCAACTCGAGATGAGAGGTTAGTCCCTGGCTTCGACTCCAGAGGAATACCACCTTACCACAAGCACCTCAAGAGGAGGCTTCTCTCAGCTCTAGGTATGTGAAAGGGACCCTGATTTTGCGGCCTCAAGTGGAATGGACACTGCGATGCCCTGACTCGAAATAAGGCCGGATATCCCTGCAGTGACTTGAATGCAGGCGCGTCTTGCATCTCCCAAGATGAAAGGATGTCTGAATCCCCTGTGGAGACCACAGAGAAAGACCTAGTTCCACACCTCATCGTGACCGGAGGCCTCACATCCTTTGAAAACTCCAGAGGTACGCGGAGATCAGTGCCTCCAAAGGAGACGATGCCTGACTCCTAGTGAAATTTGATAGGAGTCCCAGTATTCCTGTGACACGTGGAAAGGGACCCTTGGTCTCCCGCCTCAGCTGGAGAGGCGTCCCAATTGCCCTGCCAAGCCACGAGGAGAATCCCGAGTTGTCCCTCGCAACTAGGCAGGAGTCCTGACGTCGCTGAACAAACAAGTGTGTGGAAGGGCCATCCCCGTCGTAACTCGAGAATATACCCCAGGTTCCCGCCGCAACTCGAGAAAAACCATGAGACTTCCCCCTCGCCGCGAGATGAGGCCCGATTCCCCTGCACTGCGTGCAGAGCAATTCCGTGTTGCACATCACACATGAAAGGAGCCTTGATTTCCTTGATGGCACTCCAGAGAAAACCCAAGAACACTGTTTCAAGGCTAGAGGCATCCTGAGGTCACTGTAGCAACACGAAAGAGCTCCGTGGACCAAAAATCAACTCGAGATGAGAGGTTAGTCCCTGGCTTCGACTCCAGAGGAAACCACCTTACGACAAGCACCTCAGAGGAGACTTTTCTCAGCTCTAGGTATGTGAGAGGGACCCTGAGTTTGCGGCCTCAAGTGGAATGGACACTGCGATGCCCGGACTCGAAATAAGGCCGGATATCCCTGCAGTGACTTGAATGCAGGCTCATCTTGCATCTCCCAAGACGAAAGGATGTCTGAATCCCCTGTGGAGACAACAGAGAAAGACCTAGTTCCCCACCTCATCGCGACCGGAGGCCTCACATCTTTGAAAATTCCAGAGGAACACAGAGGTCAGTGCCTCCAAAGGAGACGATGCCTGACTCCTCGTGAAACTTGATAGGAGTCCCAGGATTCCTGTGGCACGTGGAAAGGGACCCTTGGTCTCCCGCCTCAGCTAGAGAGGCGTCCCAATTGCCCTGCCAAGCCTCGAGGAGAATCCCGAGTTGTCCCTCGCAACTAGGTAGGAGTCCTGACGTCGCTGAAGAAACACGTGTGTGGAAGTGACATCCCCGTCGTAACTCGAGAATATACCCCAGGTTCCCGCCGCAACTCGAGAAAAACCATGAGACTTCCCCCTCGCCGCAAATTGAGGCCCGATTCCCCTGCTCTGCGTGCAGAGCAATTCCGTGTTGCACATCAGACATGGAAGGAGCCTTGATTTCCTTGATGGCACTCCAGAGAAACCCCAGGAACACTCTTTCAAGGCTAGAGGGATCCTGAGGTCACTGTAGCAACACGAAAGAGCTCCGTGGACCACAAATCAACTGGAGATGAGAGTTTAGTCCCTGGCTTCGACTCCAGAGGAATACCACCTTACCACAAGCACCTCAAGAGGAGGCTTCTCTCAGCTCTAGGTATGTGAGAGGGACCCTGAGTTTGCGGCCTCAAGTGGAATGGACACTGCGATGCCCTGACGCGAAATAAGGCCGGATATCCCTGCAGTGACTTGAATGCAGGCTCGTCTTGCATTTCCCAAGATGAAAGGGTGTCTGATTCGCCTGTGGAGACCACAGAGAAAAACCTAGTTCCCCACTTCATGGCGACCAGAGGCCTCACATCCTTTGAAAACTCCAGAGGTACGCGGAAATCAGTGCCTCCAAAGGAGACGATGCCTGACTCCTCGTGAAACTTGATAGGAGTCCCAGGATTCCTGTGGCACGTGGAAAGGGATACTTGGTCTCCCACTCAGCTGGAGAGGCGTTCCAATTGCCCTGCCAATCCTCGAGGAAAATCCCTAGTTGTACCTAGCAACTAGGCATGAGTCCTGTCTTCGCTGAATAAACACGTGGGTGGAAGGGTCATCCCGGTCGTAACTCGAGAATATACCCCAGGTTCTCGCCGCACTCGAGAAAAACCATGAGTCTTCCCCCTCACCGCAAGATGAGGCCCGATTCCCCTGCACTGCGTGCAGAGCAATTCCGTGTTGCACATCACACATGAAAGGAGGCTTGATTTCCTTGATGGCACTCCAGAGAAAAACCAAGAACACTGTTTCACGGCTAGAGGCATCCTGAGGTCACTGTAGCAACAGGAAAGAGCTCCGTGGACCAAAAATCAACTCGAGATGAGAGGTTAGTCCCTGGCTTCGACTCCAGAGGAAACCACCTTACCACAAGCACCTCAGAGGAGGCTTTTCTCAGCTCTAGGTATGTGAGAGGGACCATGAGTTTGCGGCCTCAAGTGGAATGGACCCCGCGATGCCCTGACTCGAAATAAGGCCGGATATCCCTGCAGTGACTTGAATGCAGGCTCGTCTTGCATCTCCCAAGACGAAAGGATGTCTGAATCCCCTGTGGAGACCACAGAGAAATACCTAGTTCCCCACCTCATCGCGACCGGAGGCCTCACATACTTTGAAAACTCCAGAGGTACACGGAGATCAGTGCCTCCAAAGGAGACGATGCCTGACTCCTCGTGAAACTTGATAGGAGTCCCAGGATTCCTGTGGCACGTGGAAAGGGACCCTTGGTCATCCTCCTCAGCTGAAGAGGCGTCCCAATTGCATTGCCAAGCATCGAGGAGAATCCCGAGTTGTCCCTCGCAACTAGGCAGGAGTCCTGCCGTCGCTGAACAAACACGTGTGTGGAAGGGCCATTCCCGTCATAACTCGAGAATATACCCCAGGTTCCCGCCACAACTCGAGAAAAACCATGAGACTTCCCCCTCGCCGCGAGATGAGGCCCGATTCACCTGCACTGCGTGCAGAGCAATTCCGTGTTGCACATCACACATGAAAGGAGCCTTGATTTCCTTGATGGCACTCCAGAGAAACCCCAAGAACACTGTTTCAAGGCTAGAGGCATCCTGAGGTCACTGTAGCAACACGAAAGAGGTCCGTGGACCACAAATCAACTGGAGATGAGAGGTTAGTCCATGGCTTCGACTCCAGAGGAATACCACCTTACCACAAGCACCTCAAGAGGAGGCTTCTCTCAGCTCTAGGTATGTGAGAGGGACCCTGAGTTTGCGGCCTCAAGTGGAATGGACACTGCGATGCCCTGACTCGAAATAAGGCCGGATATCGCTGCAGTGACTTGAATGCAGGCTCGTCTTGCATCTCCCAAGACGAAAGGATGTCTGAATCCCCTGTGGAGACCACAGAGAAAGACCTTGTTCCCCACCTCATCACGACCGGAGGCCTCACATCCTTTGAAAACTCCAGAGGTACGCGGAGATCAGTGCCTCCAAAGGAGACGATGCCTGACTCCTAGTGAAACTTCTTAGGAGTCCCAGGATTCCTGTGGCACGTGGAAAGGGACCCTTGGTCTCCCGCCTCAGCTGGAGAGGCGTCCCAATTGCCCTGCCAAGCCTCGAGGAGAATCCCGGGTTGTCCCTCGCAACTAGGCAGGAGTCCTGACGTCGCTGAACAAACACGTGTGTGGAAGGGCCATCCCCGTCGTAACTCGAGAATATACCCCAGGTTCCCGCCGCAACTCGAGAAAAACCATGAGACTTCCCCCTCGTCGCGAGATGAGGCCCGATTCCCCTGCACTGCGTGCAGAGCAGTTCCGTGTTGCACATCACACATGAAAGGAGCCTTGATTTCCTTGATGGCACTCCAGAGAAACCCCAAGAACACTGTTTCAAGGCTAGAGGGATCCTGAGGACACTGTAGCAACACGAAAGTGCTCCGTGGACCAAAAATCAACTCGAGATGAGAGGTTAGTCCCTGGCTTCCACTCCAGAGGGATACCACCTTACCACAAGCACCTCAAGAGGAGGCTTCTCTCAGCTCTAGGTATGTGAGAGGGACCCTGCCTTTGCGGCCTCAAGTGGAATGGACACTGCGATGCGCTGACGCGAAATAAGGCCGGATATCCCTGCAGTGACTTGAATGCAGGCTCGTCTTGCATCTCCCAAGACGAAAGGATGTCTGAATCCCCTGTGGAAACCACAGAGAAAGACCTAGTTCCCCACTTCATGGCTACCAGAGGCCTCACATTCTTTGAAAACTCCAGAGGTGCTTGGACATCAGTGCCTCCAAAGGAGACGATGCCTGACTCCTCGTGAAACTTGATAGGAGTCCCAGGATTCCTGTGGCACGTGGAAAGGTACCCTTGGTCTCCCGCCTCAGCTGGAGAGGCGTCACAATTGCCCTGCCAAGCCTCAAGGAGAATCCCGAGTTGTCCCTCGCAACTAGGCCGGAGTCCTGACGTCGCTGAACAAACACGTGGGTGGAAGGGCCATCCCCGTCGTAACTCGAGAATATACCCCAGGTTCCCGCCGCAACTCGAGAAAAGCCATGAGACTTCCCCCTCGCCGCTAGATGAGGCCCGATTCCCCTGCACTGCGTGCAGAGCAATTCCGTGTTGCACATCACACATGAAAGGAGCCTTGATTTCCTTGATGGCACTCCAGAGAAACCCCAACAACACTGTTTCAAGGCTAGAGGGATCCTGAGGTCACTGTAGCAACACGAAAGAGCTCCGTTGACCAAAAATCAACTCGAGATGAGAGGTTAGTCCCTGGCTTCGACTCCAGAGGAATACCACCTTACCACAAGCACCTCAAGAGGAGGCTTCTCTCAGCTCTAGGTATGTGAAAGGGACCCTGATTTTGCGGCCTCAAGTGGAATGGACAGTGCGATGCCCTGACTCGAAATAAGGCCGGATATCCCTGCAGTGACTTGAATGCAGGCGCGTCTTGCATCTCCCAAGATGAAAGGATGTCTGAATCCCCTGTGGAGACCACAGAGAAAGACCTAGTTCCCCACCTCATCGTGACCGGAGGCCTCACATCCTTTGAAAACTCCAGAGGTACGCGGAGATCAGTGCCTCCAAAGGAGACGATGGCTGACTCCTCGTGAAACTTGATAGGAGTCCCAGGATTCCTGTGGCACGTGGAAAGGGACCCTTGGTCTCCCGCCTCAGCTGGAGAGGCGTCCCAATTGCCCTGCCAAGCCTCGAGGAGAATCCCGAGTTGTCCCTCGCAACTAGGCAGGAGTCCTGACGTCGCTGAACAAACACGTGTGTGGAAGGGCCATCCCCGTCGTAACTCGAGAATATACCCCAGGTTCCCGCCGCAGCTCGAGAAAAACCATGAGACTTCCCGCTCGCCGCGAGATGAGGCCCGATTCCCCTGCACTGCGTGCAGAGCAATTCCGTGTTGCACATCACACATGAAAGGAGCCTTGATTTCCTTGATGGCACTCCAGAGAAAACCCAAGAACACTGTTTCAAGGCTAGAGGCATCCTGAGGTCACTGTAGCAACACGAAAGAGCTCCGTGGACCAAAAATCAACTCGAGATGAGAGGTTAGTCCCTGGCTTCGACTCAAGAGGAAACCACCTTACCACAAGCACCTCAGAGGAGGCTTTTCTCAGCTCTAGGTATGTGAGAGGGACCCTGAGTTTGCGGCCTCAAGTGGAATGGACACCGCGATGCCCTGACTCGAAATAAGGCCGGATATGCCTGCAGTGACTTGAATGCAGGCTCGTCTTGCATCTCCCAAGACGAAAGGATGTCTGAATCCCCTGTGGAGACCACAGAGAAAGACTTAGTTCCCCACCTCATCGCTACCGGAGGCCTCACATCTTTGAAAATTCCAGAGGAACGCAGAGGTCAGTGCCTCCAAAGGCGACGATGCCTGACTCCTCGTGAAACTTGATAGGAGTCCCAGGATTCCTGTGCCACGTGGAAAGGGACACTTGGTCTCCCGCCTCAGCTGGAGAGGCGTCCCAATTGCCCTGCCAAGCCTCGAGGAGAATCCCGAGTTGTCCCTCGCAACTAGGTAGGACTCCTGACGTCGCTGAAGAAACACGTGTGTGGAAGTGACATACCCGTCGTAACTCGAGAATATACCCCAGGTTCCCGCCGCAACTCGAGAAAAACCATGAGACTTCCCCCTCGCCGCAAGATGAGGCCCGATTCCCCTGCACTGCGTGCAGAGCAATTCCGTGTTGCACATCACACATGGAAGGAGCCTTGATTTCCTTGATGGCACTCCAGAGAAACCCCAGGAACACTGTTTCAAGGCTAGAGGGATCCTGAGGTCACTGTAGCCACACGAAAGAGCTCCGTGGACCACAAATCAACTGGAGATGAGAGGTTAGTCCCTGGCTTCGACTCCAGAGGAATACCACCTTACCACAAGCACCTCAAGAGGAGGCTTCTCTCAGCTCTAGGTATGTGAGAGGGACCCTGAGTTTGCGGCCTCAAGTGGAATGGACACTGCGATGCCCTGACTCGAAATAAGGCCGGATATCCCTGCAGTGACTTGAATGCAGGCGCGTCTTGCATCTCCCAAGATGAAAGGGTGTCTGATTCCCCTGTGGAGACCACAGAGAAAAACCTAGTTCCCCACTTCATGGCGACCAGAGGCCTCACGTCCTTTGAAAACTCCAGAGGTACGCGGACATCAGTGCCTCCAAAGGAGACGATGCCTGACTCCTCGTGAAACTTGATAGGAGTCCCAGGATTCCTGTGGCACGTGGAAAGGGACCCTTGGTCTCCCGCCTCAGCTGGAGAGGCGTCCCAATTGCCCTGCCAAGCCTCGAGGAGAATCCCGAGTTGTCCCTCCCAACTAGGCAGGAGTCCTGACGTCGCTGAACAAACAAGTGTGTGGAAGGGCCATCCCCGTCGGAACTCGAGAATATACCCTAGGTTCCCGCCGCAACTCGAGAAAAACCATGAGACTTCCCCCTCGCCGCTAGATGAGGCCCAATTCCCCTGCAGTGCGTGCAGAGCAATTCTGTCTTGCACATCACACATGAAAGGAGCCTTGATTTCCTTGATGGCACTCCAGAGAAACCCCAAGAACACTCTTTCAAGGCTAGAGGGATCCTGAGGTCACTGTAGCAACAAGAAAGAGCTCCGTGGACCAAAAATCAACTCGAGATGAGAGGGTAGTCCCTGGCTTCGACTCCAGAGGAATACCACCTTACCACAAGCACCTCAAGAGGAGGCTTCTCTCAGCTCTAGGTATGTGAGAGGGTCCCTGAGTTTGCGGCCTCAAGTGGAATGGACACCGCGATGCCCTGACTCGAAATAAGGCCGGATATCCCTGCAGTGACTTGAATGCAGGCGCGTCTTGCATCTCCCAAGATGAAAGGGTGTCTGATTCCCCTGTGGAAACCACAGAGAAAAACCTAGTTCCCCACTTCATGGCGACCAGAGGCCTCACGTCCTTTGAAAACTCCAGAGGTACGCGGACATCAGTGCCTCCAAAGGAGACGATGCCTGACTCCTCGTGAAACTTGATAGGAGTCCCAGGATTCCTGTGGCACGTGGAAAGGGACACTTGGTCTCCCGCCTCAGCTCTAGAGGCGTCCCAAATGCCCTGCCAAGCCTCGAGGAGAATCCCGAGTTTTCCCTCGCAACTAGGCAGGAGTCCTCCCGTCGCTGAACAAACACTTGTGTGGAAGGGCTATCCCCTTCTAACTCGAGAATATACCCCAGGTTCCCGCCGCAACTCGAGAAAAACCATGAGAGTTCCCACTCGCCGCGAGATGAGGCCCGATTCCCCTGCACTGCGTGCAGAGCAATTCCGTGTTGCACATCACACATGAAAGGAGCCTTGATTTCCTTGATGGCACTCCAGAGAAACCCCAAGAACACTGTTTCAAGGCTAGAGGAATCCTGAGGTCACTGTAGCAACACGAAAGAGCTCCGTGGACCAAAAATCAACTCGAGATGAGAGGTTAGTCCCTGGCTTCGACTCCAGAGGAAACCACCTTACCACAAGCACCTCAAGAGGAGGCTTCTCTCAGCTCTAGGTATGTGAGAGGGACCCTGATTTTGCGGCCTCAAGTGGAATGGACACCGCGATGCCCTGACTCGAAGTAAGGCCAGATATCCCTGCAGTGACTTGAATGCAGGCTCGTCTTGCATCTTCCAAGACGAAAGGGTGTCTGAATATAATGTGGAGACCACAGAGAAAGACCTAGTTGCCAACCTCATCGCGACCGGAGGCCTCACATTCTTTGAAAACTCCAGAGGTATACTGAGATCAGTGCCTCCAAAGGAGACGAAGCCTGACTCCTAGTGAAACTTGATAGGAGTCCCAGGATTCCTGTGGCACGTGGAAAGGGACCCTTGGTCTCCCGCCTCAGCTGGAGAGGCGTCCCAATTGCCCTGCCAAGACTCGAGGAGAATCCCGAGTTGTCCCTCGCAACTAGGCAGGAGTCCTGACGTCGCTGAACAAACACGTGGGTGGAAGGGCCATCCCCGTCGGAACTCGAGAATATACCCCAGGTTCCCGCCGCAACTCGAGAAAAACCATGAGACTTCCCCCTCGCCGCAAGATGAGGCCCGATTCCCCTGCACTGCATTCAAAGCAATTCCGTGTTGCACGTCAAACATGAAAGGAGCCTTGATTTCCTTGATGGCACTCCAGAGAAACCCCAAGAACACTGTTTCAAGGCTAGAGGGATCCTGAGGTCACTGTAGCAACACGAAAGTGCTCCGTGGCCCAAAAATCAACTCGAGATGAGAGGTTAGTCCCTGGCTTCGACTCCAGAGGAATACCACCTTACCACAAACACCTCAAGAGGAGGCTCCTCTCAGCTCTAGGTATGTGAGAGGGACCCTGATTTTGGGGCCTCAAGTGGAATGGACACTGCGATGCCCTGACACGAAATAATGCCGGATATTCCTGCAGTGACTTGAATGCAGGCTCGTCTTGCATCTCCCAAGATGAAGGATGTCTGAATCCCCTGTGGAGACCTCAGAGAAAGACCTTGTTCCCCACCTCATCGCGACCAGAGGACTCACATCCTTTGAAAACTCCAGAGGTACGCTAAGATCAGTGCCTCCAAAGGAGACGATGCCTGACTCCTCGTGAAACTTCTTACGAGTCCCAGGATTCCTGTGGCACGTGGAAAGGGACCCTTGGTCTCCCACTCAGCTGGAGAGGCGTTCCAATTGCCCTGCCAATCCTCGAGGAAAATCCCGAGTTGTACCTAGCAACTAGGCATGAGTCCTGTCTTCGCTGAATAAACACGTGGGTGGAAGGTTCATCTCCGTGGTAACTCGAGAATATACCCCAGGTTCTCGCCGCAACTCGAGAAAAATCATGAGTCTTCCCCCTCACCGCGAGATGAGGCCCGATTCCCCTGCACTGCGTGCAGAGCAATTCCGTGTTGCACATCACACATGAAAGGAGGCTTGATTTCCTTCATGCCACTCCAGAGAAACCCCAAGAACACTGTTTCAAGGCTAGAGGGATCCTGAGGTCACTGTAGCAACACGAAAGAGCTCCGTGGACCAAGAATCACCTCGAGATGAGAGGTTAGTCCCTGGCTTCGACTCCAGAGGAATACCACCTTACCACAAGCACCTCAAGAGGAGGCTTCTCTCAGCTCTAGGTATGTGAGAGGGACCCTGAGTTTGCGGCCTCAATTGGAAAGGAC
Organism: Cervus elaphus; assembly: GCF_910594005.1. Taxonomy (NCBI): domain Eukaryota; kingdom Metazoa; phylum Chordata; class Mammalia; order Artiodactyla; family Cervidae; genus Cervus; species Cervus elaphus. The sequence goes on along the minus strand of NW_025316705.1, from coordinate 219,424 downwards.
ACCACGATGCCCTGACTCGAAATAAGGCCGGATATCCCTGCAGTGACTTGAATGCAGGCTCGTCTTGCATCTCCCAAGACGAAAGGATGTCTGAATCCCCTGTGGAGACCACAGAGAAAGACCTAGTTCCCCACCTCATCGCGACCGGAGGCCTCACATACTTTGAAAACTCCAGAGGTACGCGCAGATCAGTTCCTCCAAAGGAAACGATGCCTGACTCCTCGTGAATCTTGATAGGAGTCCCAGGATTCCTGTGGCACGTGGAAAGGGACCCTTGGTCTCCCGCCTCAGCTGGAGAGGCGTCCCAATTGCCCTGTCAAGCCTCGAGGAGAATGCCGAGTTGTCCCTCGCAACTAGGCAGGAGTCCTGACGTCGCTGAACAAACACGTGGGTGGAAGGGCCATCCCAGTCGGAACTCGAGAATATACCCCAGGTTCTCGTCGCAACTCGAGAAAAACCATGAGTCTTCCCCCTCACCGCGAGATGAGGCCCGATTCCCCTGCACTGCGTGCAGAGCAATTCCGTGTTGCACATCACACATGAAAGGAGGCTTGATTTCCTTCATGGCACTCCAGAGAAACCCCAAGAACACTGTTTCAAGGGTAGAGGGATCCTGAGGTCACTGTAGCAACACGAAAGAGCTCCGTGGACTAAGAATCAACTCGAGATGAGAGGTTAGTCCCTGGCTTCGACTCCGGAGGAATACCACCTTACCACAAGAACCTCAAGAGGAGGCTTCTCTCAGCTCTAGGTTTGTGAGAGGGACCCTGAGTTTGCGGCCTCAAGTGGAAAGGACACCGCGATGCCCTGACCCTAAATAAGGCCGGATATCCCTGCAGTGACTTGAATGCAGGCTCGTCTTGCATCTCCCAAGACGAAAGGATGTATGAATCCCCGGTGGAGACCACAGAGAAAGACCTAGTTCCCCACCTCATCGCGACCGGAGGCCTCACATTCTTTGAAAACTCCAGAGGTACGCGGAGATCAGTTCCTCCAAAGGAGACGATGCCTGACTCCTCGTGAAACTTGATAGGAGTCCCAGGATTCCTGTGGCACGTGGAAAGGGACCCTTGGTCTCCCGCCTCAGCTGGAGAGGCGTCCCAATTGCCCTGTCAAGCCTCGAAGAGAATCCCTAGTTGTCCCTCGCAACTAGGCAGGAGTCCTGACGTCGCTGAACAAACACGTTGGTAGAAGTGCCATCCCCGTCGGAACTCGAGAATATACACCAGGTTCCCGCCGCAACTCGAGGAAAATCATGAGACTTCCCCCTCGCCGCAAGATGAGGCCCGATTCCCCTGCACTGCGTGCAGAGCAATTCCGTGTTGCACATCACACATGAAAGGAGCCTTGATTTCCTTGATGGCACTCCAGAGAAACCCCAAGAACACTGTTTCAAGGCTAGAGGGATACTGAGGTCACTGTAGCAACACGAAAGAGCTCCGTGGACCACCAATCAAATGAAGATAAGAGGTCAGTCCCTGGCTTCGACTCCAGAGGAATACCACCTTACCACAAGCACCTCAAGAGGAGGCTTCTCTCAGCTCTAGGTATGTGAGAGGGACCCTGAGTTTGCGGCCTCAAGTGGAATGGACACCGCGATGCCCTGACTCGAAATAATGCTGCATATCCTGCCTTGACTTGAATGCACGCTTGTCTTGCATCTCCGAAGACGAAAGGATGTCTGAATCCCCTGTGGAGACCACAGAGAAAGACCTAGTTCCCCACCTCATCGTGACCGGAGGCCTCACATCCTTTGAAAACTCCAGAGGTACGCGAAGATCAGTGCCTCCAAAGGAGACGATGCCTGACACCTCGTGAAACTTGATAGGAGTCCCAGGATTCCTGTGGCACGTGGAAAGGGACCCTTGGTCTCCCGCCTCAGCTGGAGAGGCGTCCCAATTGCCCTGTCAAGCCTCGAGGAGAATCCCGAGTTGTCCCTCGCAACTAGGCAGGAGTCCTGCCGTCGCTGAACAAACGCGTGTGTGGAAGGGCCATCCCCGTCGTAACTCGAGAATATACCCCAGGTTCCCGCCGCAACTCGAGAAAACCCATGAGACTTCCCCCTCGCCACGAGATGAGGCCCGATTTCCCTGCACTGCGTGCAGAGCAATTCCGTGTTGCACATCATATGTGAAAGGAGCCTCGATTTCCTTGATGGCACTCCAGAGAAACCCCAAGAACACTGTTTCAAGGCTAGAGGGATCCTGAGGTCACTGTAGCCACACGAAAGAGTTCCGTGGACCAAAAATCAACTCGAGATGAGAGGTTAGTCCCTGGCTTCGACTCCAGAGGAAACCACCTTACCACAAGCACCTCAAGAGGAGGCTTCTCTCAGCTCTAGGTATGTGAGAGGGACCCTGATTTTGCGGCCTCAAGTGGAATGGACACTGCGATTCCCTGACGGGAAATAACGCTGGATATACCTGCAGTGACTTGAATGCAGGCTCGTCTTGCATCTCCCAAGATGAAAGGATGTCTGAATCCCCTGTGGAGACCACAGAGAAAGACCTAGTTCCACACCTCATGGCGACCGGAGGCCTCACATCCTTTGAAAACTCCAGAGGTACGCCGAGATCAGTGTCTCCAAAGTAGACGATGCCTGACTCCTCGTGAAACTTGATCGGAGTCCCAGGATTCCTGTGGCACGTGGAAAGGGACCCTTGGTCACCCGCCTCAGCTGGAGAGGCGTCCCAATTGCCCTGCCAAGCCTCGAGGAGAATCCCGAGTTTTCCCTCGCAACTAGGCAGGAGTCCTGCCGTCGCTGAACAAACACGTGTGTGGAAGGACCATCCCCGTCGTAACTCGAGAATATACCCCAGGTTCCCGCCGCAACTCGAGAAAAACCATGAGACTTCCCCCTCGCCGCGAGATGAGGCCCGATTCCCCTGCACTGTGTGCAGAGCAATTCCGTGTTGCACATCACACATGAAAGGAGCCTTGATTTCCTTGATGGCACTCCAGAGAAACATCAAGAACACTCTTTCAAGGCTAGAGGGATCCTGAGGTCACTGTAGCAACACGAAAGAGCTCCGTGGACCACAAATCAACTGGAGATGAGAGGTTAGTCCCTGGCTTCGACTCCAGAGGAATACCACCTTACCACAAGCACCGCAAGAGGAGGCTTCTCTCAGCTCTAGGTATGTGAGAGGGACCCTGAGTTTGCGGCCACATGTGGAATGGACACCGCGATGCCCTGACTCGAAATAATGCCGGATATCCCTTCAGTGACTTGAATGCAGGCTCGTCTTGCATCTCCGAAGATGAAAGGATGTCTGAATCCCCTGTGGAGACCACAGAGAAAGACCTAGTTCCCCACCTCATCGTGACCGTAGGCCTCACATCCTTTGAAAACTCCAGAGGGACGCGGAGATCAGTGCCTCCAAAGGATACGATGCCTCACTCCTCGTGAAACTTGATAGGAGTCCCAGGATTCCTGTGGCACGTGGAAAGGGATTCTTGGACTCCCGCCTCAGCTGGAGAGGCGTCCCAATTGCCCTGCCAAGCCTCGAGGAGAATCCCGAGTTGTCCCTCGCAACTATGCAGGAGTCCTGACGTCGCTGAACAAACAGGTGTGTGGAAGGGCCATCCCCGTCGTAACTCGAGAATATACCCCAGGTTCCCGCCGCAACTCGAGAAAAACCATGAGACTTCCCCCTCGCCGCGAGATGAGGCCCGATTCCCCTGCACTGCGTACAGAGCAATTCCGTGTTGCACATCACACATGAAAGGAGCCTTGATTTCCTTGATAGCACTCCAGAGAAACCCCAAGAACACTGTTTCAATGCTAGAGGGATCCTTACATCCCTGTAGCTACACGAAAGAGCTCCGTGGACCACAAATCAACTCGAGATCAGAGGTTAGTCCCTGGCTTCGAATCCAGAGGAATACCACCTTACCAGAAGCACCTCAAGAGGAGGCTTCTCTCAGCTCTAGGTATGTGAGAGGGACCCTGAGTTTGCGGCCTCAAGTGGAATGGACACCGCGATGCCCTGACTCGAAATAAGGCCGGATATGCCTGCAGTGACTTGAATGCAGGCTCGTCTTGCATCTCCCAAGACGAAAGGATGTCTGAATCAACTGTGCAGACCACAGAGAAAGACCTAGTTCCCCACCTCATCGCGACCGGAGGCCTCACATCCTTTGAAAACTCCAGAGGGACGCGGAGATCAGTGCCTCCAAAGGAGACGATGCCTGACTCCTCGTGAAACTTGATAGGAGTCCCAGGATTCCTGTGGCACGTGGAAAGGGACCCTTGGTCTCCCGCCTCAGCTGGAGAGGCGTCCCAATTGCCCCGCCATGCCTCGAGGAGAATCCCGAGTTGTCCCTCACAACTAGGCAGGAGTCCTGATGTCACTGACATACACGTGTGTGGAAGGGCCATCCCCGTCGTAACTCGAGAATATACCCCAGGTTGCAGACGCAACTCGAGAAAAACCATGAGACTTCCCCCTCGCCACTAGATGAGGCCCGATTCCCCTGCACTGTGTGCAGAGCAATTCCGTGTTGCACATCACACATGAAAGGAACCTTAATTTCCTTGATGGCACTCCAGAGAAAGCCCAAGAACACTGTTTCAAGGCTAGAGGGATCCTGAGGTCACTGTAGCAACAGGAAAGAACTCCGAGGATCAAAAATCAACTCGAGATGAGAGGTTAGTCCCTGGCTTCGACTCCAGAGGAATACCACCTTACCACAAGCACCTCAAGAGGAGGCTTCTCTCAGCTCTAGGTATGTGAGAGGGACCCTGAGTTTCTGGCCTCGAGTGGAATGAACACCGCGATGCCCTGACTCGAAGTAAGGACGGATATCCCTGCAGTGACTTGAATGCAGGCTCGTCTTGCATCTCCCAAGACGAAAGGATGTCTGAATCCCCTGTAGAGAAAACAGAGAAAGACCTAGTTCCCCACCTCATCCCGACCGGAGGCCTCACATCCTTTGAAAATTCCAGAGGGATGCGGAGATCTGTGCCTCCAAAGGAGACGATGCCTGACTCCTCGTGAAACTTGATAGGAGTCCCAGGATTCCTGTGGCACGTGGAAAGGGACCCTTGGTCTCGCGCCTCAGCTGGAGAGGCGTCCCAATTGCCCTGCCAAGCCTCGATGAGAATCCCGAGTTGTCCCTCGCAACTAGGCAGGAGTCCTGACGTCACTGAACAAACACGTGTGTGGAAGGGCCATCCCCGTCGTAACTCGAGAATATACCCCAGGTTCCCGCCGCAACTCGAGAAAAACCATGAGACTTCCCCCTCGCCGCGAGATGAGGCCCGATTCCCCTGCACTGCGTGCAGAGCAATGCCGTGTTGCGCATCACACAGGGAAGGAGCCTTGATTTCCTTGATGGCACTCCAGAGAAAGCCCAAGAACACTGTTTCAAGGCTAGAGGGATCCTGAGGTCACTGTAGCAACACGAAAGAGCTCCGTGGAACAAAAATCAAGTCGAGATGAGAAGTTAGTCCCTGGCTTCGACTCCAGAGGAATACCAACTTAGCACAAGCACCTTAAGAAGAGGCTTCTCTCAGCTCTAGGTATGTGAGAGGGACCCTGAGTTTGCGGCCTCAAGTGGAATGGACACCGCGATGCCCTGACTCAAAATAAGGCCGGATATCCCTGCAGTGACTTGAATGCAGGCTCGTCTTGCATCTCCCAAGACGAAAGGATGTCTGAATCCCCTGTGGAGACCACAGAGAAAGACCTAGTTCCCCACCTCATCCCGACCGGAGGCCTCACATCCTTGGAAAACTCCAGAGAGACGCGGAGATCTGTGCCTCCAAAGGAGACGATGCCTGACTCCTCGTGAAACTTGATAGGAGTCCCAGGATTCCTGTGGCACGTGGAAAGGGACCCTTGGTCTCCCGCCTCAGTTGGAGAGGCATCCCAATTGCCCTGCCAAGCCTCAAGAAGAATATCGAGTTGTCCCTCACAACTAGGCAGGAGTCCTGACGTCCCTCACCAAACACGGGTGTGGAAGGGCCATCCCCGTCGTAACTCGAGAATATACCCCAGGTTCCCGCCGCAACTCGAGAAAAACCATGAGCCTTCCCCCTCGCCGCGAGATGAGGCCCAATTCCCCTGCACTGCATGCAGAGCAATGCCGTGTTGCACATCACACAGGAACGGAGCCTTGATTTCCTTGATGGAACTCCAGAGAAACCCCAATAACACGGTTTCAAGGCTAGAGGGATCCTGAGGTCACTGTAGCAACACGAAAGAGCTCCATGGACCAAAAATCAACTCGAGATGAGAGGTTAGTCCCTGGCTTCGACTCCAGAGGAATACCACCTTACCACAAGCACCTCAAGAGGAGGCTTCTCTCAGCTCTAGGTATGTGAGAAGGACCCTGAGTTTGCAGCCTCAAGTGGAATGGACACCGCGATGCCCTGACTCGAAGTAAGGCCGGATATCCCTGCAGTGACTTGAATGCAGGCTCGTCTTGCATCTCCCAAGACGAAAGGATGTCTGAATCCCCTGTGGAGACCACAGAGAAAGACCCAGTACCCCACCTCATGGTGACCGGAGGCCTCACACCCTTTGAAAACTCCAGAGTGATGCGGAGATCAGTGCCTCCAAAGGAGACGATGCCTGACTCCTCGTTAAACTTGATAGGAGTCCCAGGATTCCTGTGGAACGTGGAAAGGGACCCTTGGTCTCCCGCCTCAGCTGGAGAGGCGTCCCAATTGCCCTGCCATGCCTCGTGAAGAATCCCGAGTTGTCCCTCGCAACTAGGCAGGAGTCCTGACGTTGGTGAACAAACACGTGTGTGGAAGGGCCATCCCCGTCGTAACTCGAGAATATACCCCTGGTTCCCGCCGCAACTCGAGAAAAGCCATGAGACTTCCCCCTCGCCGCTAGATGAGGCCCGATTCCCCTGCACTGCGTGCAGAGCAATTCCGTGTTGCACATCACACATGAAAGGAGCCTTGATTTCCTTGATGGCACTCCAGAGAAACCCCAAGAACACTGTTTCAAGGCTAGAGGGATCCTGAGGTCACTGTAGCAAGACGAAAGAGCTCCGTGGACCAAAAATCAACTCGAGATGAGAGGTTAGTCCCTGGCTTCGACTCCAGAGGAATACCACCTTACCACAAGCACCTCAAGAGGAGGCTTCTCTCAGCTCTAGGTATGTGAGAGGGACCCTGAGTTTGCGGCCTCAAGTGGAATGGACACCGCGATGCCCTGACTCGAAATAAGACAGGATATCCCTGCAGTGACTTGAATGCAGGCTCGTCTTGCATCTCCCAAGACGAAAGGATGTCTGAATCCCCTGTGGAGACCACAGAGAAAGACCTAGTTCCCCACCTCATCGTGAACGGAGGCCTCACATCCTTTGAAAACTCCAGAGGTACGCGGAGATCAGTGCCTCCAAAGGAGACGATGCCTGACTCCTCATGAAACTTGATAGGAGTCCCAGGATTCCTGTGGCACGTGGAAAGGGACCCTTGGTCTCCCGCCTCAGCTGGAGAGGCGTCCCAATTGCCCTGCCAAGCCTCGAGGAGAATCCCGAGTTGTCCCTCACAACTAGGCAGGAGTCCTGACGTCACTGACATACACGTGTGTGGAAGGGCCATCCCCGTCGTAACTCGAGAATATACCCCAGGTTTCCGCCGCAACTCGAGAAAAACCATGAGACTTCCCCCTCGCCACTAGATGAGGCCCGATTCCCCTGCACTGTGTGCAGAGCAATTCCGTGTTGCACATCACACATGAAAGGAACCTTAATTTCCTTGATGGCACTCCAGGGAAACCCCAAGAAAACTGTTTCAAGGCTAGAGGGATCCTGAGGTCACAGTAGCAACACTAAAGAGCACCGTGGACCACAAATCAACTTGAGATGAAAGGTTAGTCCCTGGCTTCGACTTCAGAGGAATACCACCTTACCACAAGCACCTCAAGAGGAGGCTTCTCTCAGCTCTAGGTATGTGAGACACAACCTGAGTTTGCGGCCTCAAGTGGAATGGACACCGCGATGCCCTGACTCGAAATAAGGCCGGATATCCCTGCAGTGACTTGAATGCAGGCTCGTTTTACATCTCCCAAGACAAAAGGATGTCTGAATCCCCTGTGGAGACCACAGAGAAAGACCTAGTTCCCCACCTCATCGCGACCGGAGGCCTCACATCCTTTGAAAACTCCAGAGGGACGCGGAGATCAGTGCCTCCAAAGGAGATGATGCCTGACTCCTCGTGAAACTTGATAGGAGTCCCAGGATTCCTGTGGCACGTGGAAAGGGAACCTTGGTCTCCCGCCTCAGCTGGAGAGGCGTCCCAATTGCCCTGCCAAGCCTCGAGAAGAATCCCGAGTTGTCCCTCGCACCTAGGCAGGAGTCCTGACGTCGCTGAACAAACACGGGTGTGAAAGGGCCATCCCCGTCGTAACTCGAGAATATACCCCAGGTTGCAGACGCAACTCGAGAAAAACCATGAGACTTCCCCCTCGCCGCGAGATGAGGCCCGATTCCCCTGCATTGCTTGCAGAGCAATTCCGGTTTGAACATCACACAGGAAAGGAGCCTTGATTTCCTTGATGGCACTCCAGAGAAACCCCAAGAACACTGTTTCAAGGCTAGAGGGATCCTGAGGTCACTGTAGCAACACAAAAGAGCTCCGTGGACCAAAAATCAACTCGAGATGAGAGGTTAGTCCCTGGCTTCGACTCCAGAGGAATACCACCTTACCACAAGCACCTCAAGAGGAGGCTTCTCTCAGATCTAGGAATGTGAGAGGCACCCTGAGTTTGCAGCCTGAAGTGGAATGAACACCGCGATGCCCTGACTCGAAATAAGGCCGGATATCCCTGCAGTGACTTGAATGCAGGCTCGTCTTGCATCTCCCAAGATGAAAGGATGTCTGAATCCCCTGTGGAGACCACAAAGAAAGACCCAGTTCCCCACCTCATGGTGACCGGAGGCCTCACACCCTTTGAAAACTCCAGAGGGACGCGGAGATCAGTGCCTCCAAAGGAGACGATGGCTGACTCCTCGTGAAACTTGATAGGAGTCCCAGGATTCCTGTGGCACGTGGAAAGGGACCCTTGGTCTCCCGCCTCAGCTGGAGAGGCGTCCCAATTGCCCTGCCAAGCCTCGAGGAGAATCCCGAGTTGTCCCTCGCACCTAGGCAGGAGTCCTGACGACGCTGAACAAACACGTGTGTGGAAGGGCCATCCCCGTCGTAACTCGAGAATATACCCCAGGTTCCCGCCGCGACTAGAGAAAAACCATGAGACTTCCCCCTCGCCGTGAGATAAGACCCGATTCCCCTGCACTGCGTGCAGAGCAATGCCGTGTTGCACATCACACAGGAAAGGAGCCTTGATTTCCTTGATGGCACTCCAGAGAAACCCCAAGAACTCTGTTTCAAGGCTAGAGGGAGCCTGAGGTCACTGTAGCAACACGAAAGAACTCTGTGGACCACAAATCAACTCGAGATGAGAGGTTAGTCCCTGGCTTCGACTCCAGAGGAATACCACCTTACCACAAGCACCTCAAGAGGAGGCTTCTCTCTGCTCTAGGTATGTGAGAGTGACCCTGAGTTTGCGGCCTCAAGTGGAATGGACACCGCGATGCCCTGACTCGAAATAAGGCCAGATATCCCTGCAGTGACTTGAATGCAGGCTCGTCTTGCATCTCTCAAGACGAAAGGATGTCTGAATCCCCTGTGGAGACCACGGAGAAAGACCTAGTTCCCCACCTCATCGCGACCGGAGTCCTCATATCCTTGGAAAACTCCAGAGGGATGCGGAGATCAGTGCCTCCAAAGGAGACGATGCCTGACTCCTCGTGAAACTTGATAGGAGTCCCAGGATTCCTGTGGCACGTGGAAAGGGACCCTTTGTCTCCCGCCTCAGCTGGAGAGGTGTCCCAATTGCCCTGCCAAGCCTCGAGGAGAATCCCGAGTTGTCCCTCGCAACTAGGCAGGAGTCCTGACGTCGCTGAAGAAACACGTGTGTGGAAGGGCCATCCCCGTCGTAACTCGAGAATATACCCCAGGTTGCAGACGCAACTCGAGAAAAACCATGAGACTTCCCCCTCGCCGCGAGATGAGGCCCGATTCCCCTGCACTGCGTGCAGAGCAATGCCGTGTTGCACATCACACAGGAAAGGAGCCTTGATTTCCTTGATGGCACTCCAGAGAAACCCCAAGAACACTGTTTCAAGGCTAGAGGGATCCTGAGGTCACTGTAGCAACAGGAAAGAGCTCAGTGGACCAAAAATCAACTCGAGATGGGAGGTTAGTCCCTGGCTTCGACTCCAGAGGAATACCACCTTACCACAAGCACCTCAAAGGAGGATTCTCTCAGCTCCAGGTATGTGAGAGGGACCCTGAGTTTGCGGTCTCAAGTGGAATGAACACCGCGATGCCCTGACTCGAAATGAGGCCGGATATTCCTGCAGTGACTTGAATGCAGGCTCGTCTTGGATCTCCCAAGTCGAAAGGATGTCTGAATCCCCTGTGGAGACCGCAGAGAAAGACCTAGTTCCCCACCTCATCGCGACCGGAGGCCTCACATCCTTTGAAAACTCCAGAGGGACCCGGAGATCAGTGCCTCCAAAGGAGATGATGCCTGACTCCTCGTGAAACTTGATAGGAGTCCCAGGATTCCTGTGGCACGTGGAAAGGGACACTAGGTCTCCCGCCTCAGATGGAGAGGCATCCCAATTGCCCTGTCAAGCCTTGAGAAGAATCCCGAGTTGTCCCTCGCAACTAGCCAGGAGTCCTGACGTCACTGAACAAACACCTGTGTGGAAGGGCCATCCTGGTCGTAACTAGAGAATATACACCAGGTTCCCGCTGCAACTCAAGAAAAACCATGAGACTTCCCCCTCGCCGCGAGGTGAGGCCCGATTCCCCTGCACTGCGTGCAGAGCAATTCCCTGTTGCACATCACACATGAAAGGAGCCTTGATTTCCTTGATGGCACTCCAGAGAAACATCAAGAACACTCTTTCAAGGCTAGAGGGATCCTGAGGTCACTGTAGCAACACGAAAGAGCTCCGTGGACCACAAATCAACTGGAGATGAGAGGTTAGTCCCTGGCTTCGACTCCAGAGGAATACCACCTTACCACAAGCACCTCAAGAGGAGGCTTCTCTCAGCTCTAGGTATGTGAGAGGGACCCTGAGTTTGCGGCCACATGTGGAATGGACACCGCGATGCCCTGACTCGAAATAATGCCGGATATCCCTTCAGTGACTTGAATGCAGGCTCGTCTTGCATCTCCGAAGATGAAAGGATGTCTGAATCCCCTGTGGAGACCACAGAGAAAGACCTAGTTCCCCACCTCATCGTGACCGTAGGCCTCACATCCTTTGAAAACTCGAGAGGTACGCGGAGATCAGTGCCTCCAAAGGATACGATGCCTCACTCCTCGTGAAACTTGATAGGAGTCCCAGGATTCCTGTGGCACGTGGAAAGGGATTCTTGGACTCCCGCCTCAGCTAGAGAGGCGTCCCAATTGCCCTGCCAAGCCTCGAGGAGAATCCCGAGTTGTCCCTCGCAACTATGCAGGAGTCCTGACGTCGCTGAACAAACAGGTGTGTGGAAGGGCCATCCCCGTCGTAACTCGAGAATATACCCCAGGTTCCCGCCGCAACTCGAGAAAAACCATGAGACTTCCCCCTCGCCGCGAGATGAGGCCCGATTCCCCTGCACTGCGTACAGAGCAATTCCGTGTTGCACATCACACATGAAAGGAGCCTTGATTTCCTTGATAGCACTCCAGAGAAACCCCAAGAACACTGTTTCAATGCTAGAGGGATCCTTACATCCCTGTAGCTACACGAAAGAGCTCCGTGAACCACAAATCAACTCGAGATCAGAGGTTAGTCCCTGGCTTCGAATCCAGAGGAATACCACCTTACCAGAAGCACCTCAAGAGGAGGCTTCTCTCAGCTCTAGGTATGTGAGAGGGACCCTGAGATTGCGGCCTCAAGTGGAATGGACACCGCGATGCCCTGACTCGAAATAAGGCCGGATATGCCTGCAGTGACTTGAATGCAGGCTCGTCTTGCATCTCCCAAGACGAAAGGATGTCTGAATCAACTGTGCAGACCACAGAGAAAGACCTAGTTCCCCACCTCATCGCGACCGGAGGCCTCACATCCTTTGAAAACTCCAGAGGGACGCGGAGATCAGTGCCTCCAAAGGAGACGATGCCTGACTCCTCGTGAAACTTGATAGGAGTCCCAGGATTCCTGTGGCACGTGGAAAGGGATCCTTGGTCTCCCGCCTCAGCTGGAGAGGCGTCCCAATTGCCCCGCCATGCCTCGAGGAGAATCCCGAGTTGTCCCTCACAACTAGGCAGGAGTCCTGATGTCACTGACATACACGTGTGTGGAAGGGCCATCCCCGTCGTAACTCGAGAATATACCCCAGGTTGCAGACGCAACTCGAGAAAAACCATGAGACTTCCCCCTCGCCACTAGATGAGGCCCGATTCCCCTGCACTGTGTGCAGAGCAATTCCGTGTTGCACATCACACATGAAAGGAACCTTAATTTCCTTGATGGCACTCCAGAGAAAGCCCAAGAACACTGTTTCAAGGCTAGAGGGATCCTGAGGTCACTGTAGCAACAGGAAAGAACTCCGAGGATCAAAAATCAACTCGAGATGAGAGGTTAGTCCCTGGCTTCGACTCCAGAGGAATACCACCTTACCACAAGCACCTCAAGAGGAGGCTTCTCTCAGCTCTAGGTATGTGAGAGGGACCCTGAGTTTCTGGCCTCGAGTGGAATGAACACCGCGATGCCCTGACTCGAAGTAAGGACGGATATCCCTGCAGTGACTTGAATGCAGGCTCGTCTTGCATCTCCCAAGACGAAAGGATGTCTGAATCCCCTGTAGAGAAAACAGAGAAAGACCTAGTTCCCCACCTCATCCCGACCGGAGGCCTCACATCCTTTGAAAATTCCAGAGGGACGCGGAGATCTGTGCCTCCAAAGGAGACGATGCCTGACTCCTCGTGAAACTTGATAGGAGTCCCAGGATTCCTGTGGCACGTGGAAAGGGACGCTTGGTCTCGCGCCTCAGCTGGAGAGGCGTCCCAATTGCCCTGCCAAGCCTCGATGAGAATCCCGAGTTGTCCCTCGCAACTAGGCAGGAGTCCTGACGTCACTGAACAAACACGTGTGTGGAAGGGCCATCCCCGTCGTAACTCGAGAATATACCCCAGGTTCCCGCCGCAACTCGAGAAAAACCATGAGACTTCCCCCTCGCCGCGAGATGAGGCCCGATTCCCCTGCACTGCGTGCAGAGCAATGCCGTGTTGCGCATCACACAGGGAAGGAGCCTTGATTTCCTTGATGGCACTCCAGAGAAAGCCCAAGAACACTGTTTCAAGGCTAGAGGGATCCTGAGGTCACTGTAGCAACACGAAAGAGCTCCGTGGACCAAAAATCAAGTCGAGATGAGAAGTTAGTCCCTGGCTTCGACTCCAGAGGAATACCAACTTAGCACAAGCACCTTAAGAAGAGGCTTCTCTCAGCTCTAGGTATGTGAGAGGGACCCTGAGTTTGCGGCCTCAAGTGGAATGGACACCGCGATGCCCTGACTCAAAATAAGGCCGGATATCCCTGCAGTGACTTGAATGCAGGCTCGTCTTGCATCTCCCAAGACGAAAGGATGTCTGAATCCCCTGTGGAGACCACAGAGAAAGACCTAGTTCCCCACCTCATCCCGACCGGAGGCCTCACATCCTTGGAAAACTCCAGAGAGACGCGGAGATCTGTGCCTCCAAAGGAGACGATGCCTGACTCCTCGTGAAACTTGATAGGAGTCCCAGGATTCCTGTGGCACGTGGAAAGGGACCCTTGGTCTCCCGCCTCAGTTGGAGAGGCATCCCAATTGCCCTGCCAAGCCTCAAGAAGAATATCGAGTTGTCCCTCACAACTAGGCAGGAGTCTTGACGTCCCTCACCAAACACGGGTGTGGAAGGGCCATCCCCGTCGTAACTCGAGAATATACCCCAGGTTCCCGCCGCAACTCGAGAAAAACCATGAGCCTTCCCCCTCGCCGCGAGATGAGGCCCAATTCCCCTGCACTGCATGCAGAGCAATGCCGTGTTGCACATCACACAGGAACGGAGCCTTGATTTCCTTGATGGAACTCCAGAGAAACCCCAATAACACGGTTTCAAGGCTAGAGGGATCCTGAGGTCACTGTAGCAACACGAAAGAGCTCCATGGACCAAAAATCAACTCGAGATGAGAGGTTAGTCCCTGGCTTCGACTCCAGAGGAATACCACCTTACCACAAGCACCTCAAGAGGAGGCTTCTCTCAGCTCTAGGTATGTGAGAAGGACCCTGAGTTTGCAGCCTCAAGTGGAATGGACACCGCGATGCCCTGACTCGAAGTAAGGCCGGATATCCCTGCAGTGACTTGAATGCAGGCTCGTCTTGCATCTCCCAAGACGAAAGGATGTCTGAATTCCCTGTGGAGACCACAGAGAAAGACCCAGTTCCCCACCTCATGGTGACCGGAGGCCTCACACCCTTTGAAAACTCCAGAGTGATGCGGAGATCAGTGCCTCCAAAGGAGCCGATGCCTGACTCCTCGTTAAACTTGATAGGAGTCCCAGGATTCCTGTGGAACGTGGAAAGGGACCCTTGGTCTCCCGCCTCAGCTGGAGAGGCGTCCCAATTGCCCTGCCATGCCTCGTGAAGAATCCCGAGTTGTCCCTCACAACTAGGCAGGAGTCCTGACGTTGGTGAACAAACACGTGTGTGGAAGGGCCATCCCCGTCGTAACTCGAGAATATACCCCTGGTTCCCGCCGCAACTCGAGAAAAGCCATGAGACTTCCCCCTCGCCGCTAGATGAGGCCCGATTCCCCTGCACTGCGTGCAGAGCAATTCCGTGTTGCACATCACACAGGAAAGGAGCCTTGATTTCCTTGATGGCACTCCAGAGAAACCCCAAGAACACTGTTTCAAGGCTAGAGGGATCCTGAGGTCACTGTAGCAAGACGAAAGAGCTCCGTGGACCAAAAATCAACTCGAGATGAGAGGTTAGTCCCTGGCTTCGACTCCAGAGGAATACCACCTTACCACAAGCACCTCAAGAGGAGGCTTCTCTCAGCTCTAGGTATGTGAGAGGGACCCTGAGTTTGCGGCCTCAAGTGGAATGGACACCGCGATGCCCTGACTCGAAATAAGACAGGATATCCCTGCAGTGACTTGAATGCAGGCTCGTCTTGCATCTCCCAAGACGAAAGGATGTCTGAATCCCCTGTGGAGACCACAGAGAAAGACCTAGTTCCCCACCTCATCGCGACCGGAGGCCTCACATACTTTGAAAACTCCAGAGGTACGCGGAGATCAGTGCCTCCAAAGGAGACGATGCCTGACTCCTCGTGAAACTTGATAGGAGTCCCAGGATTCCTGTGGCACGTGGAAAGGGACCCTTGGTCTCCCGCCTCAGCTGGAGAGGCGTCCCAATTGCCCTGCCAAGCCTCGAGGAGAATCCCGAGTTGTCCCTCACAACTAGGCAGGAGTCCTGACGTCACTGACATACACGTGTGTGGAAGGGCCATCCCCGTCGTAACTCGAGAATATACCCCAGGTTTCCGCCGCAACTCGAGAAAAACCATGAGACTTCCCCCTCGCCACTAGATGAGGCCCGATTCCCCTGCACTGTGTGCAGAGCAATTCCGTGTTGCACATCACACATGAAAGGAACCTTAATTTCCTTGATGGCACTCCAGGGAAACCCCAAGAAAACTGTTTCAAGGCTAGAGGGATCCTGAGGTCACAGTAGCAACACTAAAGAGCACCGTGGACCACAAATCAACTTGAGATGAAAGGTTAGTCCCTGGCTTCGACTTCAGAGGAATACCACCTTACCACAAGCACCTCAAGAGGAGGCTTCTCTCAGCTCTAGGTATGTGAGACACAACCTGAGTTTGCGGCCTCAAGTGGAATGGACACCGCGATGCCCTGACTCGAAATAAGGCTGGATATCCCTGCAGTGACTTGAATGCAGCCTCGTTTTACATCTCCCAAGACAAAAGATTGTCTGAATCCCCTGTGGAGACCACAGAGAAAGACCTAGTTCCCCACCTCATCGCGACCGGAGGCCTCACATCCTTTGAAAACTCCAGAGGGACGCGGAGATCAGTGCCTCCAAAGGAGATGATGCCTGACTCCTCGTGAAACTTGATAGGAGTCCCAGGATTCCTGTGGCACGTGGAAAGGGAACCTTGGTCTCCCGCCTCAGCTGGAGAGGCGTCCCAATTGCCCTGCCAAGCCTCGAGAAGAATCCCGAGTTGTCCCTCGCACCTAGGCAGGAGTTCTGACGTCGCTGAACAAACAAGTGTGTGAAAGGGCCATCCCCGTCGTAACTCGAGAATATACCCCAGGTTGCAGACGCAACTCGAGAAAAACCATGAGACTTCCCCCTCGCCGCGAGATGAGGCCCGATTCCCCTGCATTGCTTGCAGAGCAATTCCGGTTTGAACATCACACAGGAAAGGAGCCTTGATTTCCTTGATGGCACTCCAGAGAAACCCCAAGAACACTGTTTCAAGGCTAGAGGGATCCTGAGGTCACTGTAGCAACACAAAAGAGCTCCGTGGACCAAAAATCAACTCGAGATGAGAGGTTAGTCCCTGGCTTCGAATCCAGAGGAATACCACCTTACCACAAGCACCTCAAGAGGAGGCTTCTCTCAGATCTAGGAATGTGAGAGGCACCCTGAGTTTGCAGCCTGAAGTGGAATGGACACCGCGATGCCCTGACTCGAAATAAGGCCGGATATCCCTGCAGTGACTTGAATGCAGGCTCGTCTTGCATCTCCCAAGATGAAAGGATGTCTGAATCCCCTGTGGAGACCACAAAGAAAGACCCAGTTCCCCACCTCATGGTGACCGGAGGCCTCACACCCTTTGAAAACTCCAGAGGGACGCGGAGATCAGTGCCTCCAAAGGAGACGATGGCTGACTCCTCGTGAAACTTGATAGGAGTCCCAGGATTCCTGTGGCACGTGGAAAGGGACCCTTGGTCTCCCGCCTCAGCTGGAGAGGCGTCCCAATTGCCCTGCCAAGCCTCGAGGAGAATCCCGAGTTGTCCCTCGCACCTAGGCAGGAGTCCTGACGACGCTGAACAAACACGTGTGTGGAAGGGCCATCCCCGTCGTAACTCGAGAATATACCCCAGGTTCCCGCCGCGACTAGAGAAAAACCATGAGACTTCCCCCTCGCCACGAGATAAGACCCGATTCCCCTGCACTGCGTGCAGAGCAATGCCGTGTTGCACATCACACAGGAAAGGAGCCTTGATTTCCTTGATGGCACTCCAGAGAAACCCCAAGAACTCTGTTTCAAGGCTAGAGGGAGCCTGAGGTCACTGTAGCAACACGAAAGAACTCTGTGGACCACAAATCAACTCGAGATGAGAGGTTAGTCCCTGGCTTCGACTCCAGAGGAATACCACCTTACCACAAGCACCTCAAGAGGAGGTTTCTCTCTGCTCTAGGTATGTGAGAGTGACCCTGAGTTTGCGGCCTCAAGTGGAATGGACACCGCGATGCCCTGACTCGAAATAAGGCCAGATATCCCTGCAGTGACTTGAATGCAGGCTCGTCTTGCATCTCTCAAGACGAAAGGATGTCTGAATCCCCTGTGGAGACCACGGAGAAAGACCTAGTTCCCCACCTCATCGCGACCGGAGTCCTCATATCCTTGGAAAACTCCAGAGGGATGCGGAGATCAGTGCCTCCAAAGGAGACGATGCCTGACTCCTCGTGAAACTTGATAGGAGTCCCAGGATTCCTGTGGCACGTGGAAAGGGACCCTTTGTCTCCCGCCTCAGCTGGAGAGGTGTCCCAATTGCCCTGCCAAGCCTCGAGGAGAATCCCGAGTTGTCCCTCGCAACTAGGCAGGAGTCCTGACGTCGCTGAAGAAACACGTGTGTGGAAGGGCCATCCCCGTCGTAACTCGAGAATATACCCCAGGTTGCAGACGCAACTCGAGAAAAACCATGAGACTTCCCCCTCGCCGCGAGATGAGGCCCGATTCCCCTGCACTGCGTGCAGAGCAATGCCGTGTTGCACATCACACAGGAAAGGAGCCTTGATTTCCTTGATGGCACTCCAGAGAAACCCCAAGAACACTGTTTCAAGGCTAGAGGGATCCTGAGGTCACTGTAGCAACAGGAAAGAGCTCAGTGGACCAAAAATCAACTCGAGATGGGAGGTTAGTCCCTGGCTTCGACTCCAGAGGAATACCACCTTACCACAAGCACCTCAAAGGAGGATTCTCTCAGCTCCAGGTATGTGAGAGGGACCCTGAGTTTGCGGTCTCAAGTGGAATGAACACCGCGATGCCCTGACTCGAAATGAGGCCGGATATTCCTGCAGTGACTTGAATGCAGGCTCGTCTTGGATCTCCCAAGTCGAAAGGATGTCTGAATCCCCTGTGGAGACCGCAGAGAAAGACCTAGTTCCCCACCTCATCGCGACCGGAGGCCTCACATCCTTTGAAAACTCCAGAGGGACCCGGAGATCAGTGCCTCCAAAGGAGACGATGCCTGACTCCTCGTGAAACTTGATAGGAGTCCCAGGATTCCTGTGGCACGTGGAAAGGGACACTAGGTCTCCCGCCTCAGCTGGAGAGGCATCCCAATTGCCCTGTCAAGCCTTGAGAAGAATCCCGAGTTGTCCCTCGCAACTAGCCAGGAGTCCTGACGTCACTGAACAAACACCTGTGTGGAAGGGCCATCCTGGTCGTAACTAGAGAATATACACCAGGTTCCCGCTGCAACTCAAGAAAAACCATGAGACTTCCCCCTCGCCGCGAGGTGAGGCCCGATTCCCCTGCACTGCGTGCAGAGCAATTCCCTGTTGCACATCACACATGAAAGGAGCCTTGATTTCCTTGATGGCACTCCAGAGAAAGCCCAAGAACACTGTTTCAAGGCTAGAGGGATCCTGAGGTCACTGTAGCAACAAGAAAGAGCTCCGTGGACCAAAAATCAACTCGAGATGAGAGGTTAGTTCCTGGCTTAGACTCCAGAGGAATACCACCTTACCACAAGCACCTCAAGAGGAGGCTTCTCTCAGCTCTATGTATGTGAGAGGCACCCTGAGTTTGCGGCCTCAAGTTGAATGGACACCGCGATGCCCTGACTCGAAATAAGGCCGGATATCCTGCAGTGACTTGAATGCAGGCTAGTCTTGCATCTCCCAAGACGAAAGGATGTCTGAATCCACTGTGGAGACCACAGAGAAAGACATAGTTTCACACCTCATCGCGACCGGAGGCCTCACATCCTTTGAAAACTCCAGAAGGATGCGGAGATGAGTGCCTCCAATGGAGACGATGCCTGACTCCTCGAGAAACTTGATAGGAGTCCCAGAATTCCTGTGGCACGAGGAAAGGGACACTTGGTCTCCCGCCTCAGCTGCACAGGCGTCCCAATTGCCCGGCCAAGCCTCGAGGAGAACCCGAGTTGTCCCTCTCAACTAGGCAGGAGTCCTGACGTCGTTGAACAAACACGTGTGTGGAAGGGCCATCCCCATCGTAACTCGAGAATATACCCCAGGTTGCCGCCGCAACTCGAGAAAAACCATGAGACTTCCCCCTCGCCGGGAGATGGGGCCCGATTCCCCTGCACTGCGTGCAGAGCAATGCCGTGTTGCACATCACACAGGAAAGGAGCCTTGATTTCCTTGATGGCACTCCAGAGAAACCCCAAGAACACTGTTTCAAGGCTGGAGGGATCCTGAGGTCACTGTAGCAACACGAAAGAGCTCCGTGGACCAAAAATCAACTCGAGATGAGAGGTTAGTCCCTGTCTTCGACTCCAGAGGAATACCACCTTACCACAAGCACCTCAAGAGGAGGCTTCTCTCAGCTCTAGGTATGTGAAAGGGACCCTGAGTTTGCGGCCTCAAGTGGAAAGGACACCGCGATGCCCTGACTCGAAATAATGCCGGATATTCCTGCAGTGACTTGAATGCAGGCTCGTCTTGCATCTCCCAAGACGAAAGGATGTCTGAATCCCCTGTGGAGACCACAGAGAAAGACCTAGTTCCCCACCTCATCGCGACCGGAGGCCTCACATCATTGAAAACTGCAGAGGGACGCGGAGTTCAGTGCCTCCAAAGGAGACGATGCCTGACTCCTCGTGAATCTTGATAGGAGTCCCAGGATTAATGTGGCACGTGGAAAGGGACACTTAGTTTCCCGCCTCAGCTGGAGAGGCGTCCCAATTGCCCTGCCAAGCCTCGAGGAGAATCCCGAGTTGTCCCTCGCAACTAGGCAGGAGTCCTGACGTCGCTGAACAAACACGTGTGTGGAAGGGCCATCCCCGTCGTAACTCGAGAATATACCCCAGGTTCCCGCCGCAACTCGAGAAAAACCATGAGACTTCCCCCTCGACGCGAGATGAGGCCCGATTCCCCTGCACTGCATGCAGAGCAATGCCGTGTTGCACATCACACATGAAAGGAGCCTTGATTTCCTTGATGGCACTCCAGAGAAAGCCCAAGAACACTGTTTCAAGGCTAAAGGGATCCTGAGGTCACTGTAGCAACACGAAAGAGCTCCGTGGATTAAAAATCAACTCGAGATGAGAGGTTAGTCCCTGGCTTCCACTCCAGTGGAATACCACCTTACCACAAGCACCTCAAGAGGAGGCTTCTCTCAGCTCTAGGTATGTGAGAGGGACCCTGAGTTTGCGGCCTCAAGTGGAAAGGGCACCGCGATGCCCTGACTCGAAATAAGGCCGGATATCCCTGCAGTGACTTGAATGCAGGCTCGTCTTGCATCTCCCAAGACGAAAGGATGTCTGAATCCCCTGTGGAGACCACAGAGAAAGACCTAGTTCCCCAAGTCATCGCGACCGGAGGCCTCACATCCTTTGAAAACTCCAGAGGTACGCGGAGATCAGTGCCTCCAAAGGAGACGATGCCTGACTCCTCGTGAAACTTGATAGGAGTCCCAGGATTCCTGTGGAACGTGGAAAGGGACCCTTGGTCTCCCGCCTCAGCTGGAGAGGCGTCCCAATTGCCCTGCCAAGCCTCGAGGAGAATCCCGAGTTGTCCCTCGCAACTAGGCAGGAGTCCTGACGTTGCTGAACAAACACGTGTGTGGAAGGGCCATCCCCGTCGTAACGCGAAAATATACGCCAGGTTCCCACCACAACTCGCGAAAAACCATGAGACTTCCACCTCGCCGCGAGATGAGGCCCGATTCCCCTGCACTGCATGCAGAGCAATGCCGTGTTGCACATCACAAAGAAAGGAGCCTTGATTTCCTTGATGGCACTCCAGAGAAAGCCCAAGAACACTGTTTCAAGGCTAGAGGGATCCTGAGGTCACTGTAGCAACACGAAAGAGCTCCGTGGATTAAAAATCAACTCGAAATGAGAGGTTAGTCCCTGGCTTCGACTCCAGAGGAATACCACCTTACTACAAGCAACTCAAGAGGAGGCTTCTCTCAGCTCTAGGTATGTGAGAGGCACCCTGAGTTTGCGGCCTCAAGTGGAATGGACACCGCGATGCCCTGACTCGAAATAAGGCCGGATATCCCTGCCGTGACTTGAATGCAGGCTCGTCTTGCATCTCCCAAGACGAAAGGATGTCTGAATCCCCTGTGGAGACCACAGAGAAAGACCTAGTTCGCCACCTCATCGCGACCGGAGGCCTCACATCCTTTGAAAACTCCAGAGGGACGTGGAGATTAGTGCCTCCAAAGGAGACGATGCCTGACACCTCGTGAAACTTGATAGGAGTCCCAGGATTCCTGTGGCACATGGAAAGGGACCCTTGGTCTCCCGCCTCAGCTGGAGAGGCATCCCAATTGCCCTGCCAAGCCTCGAGGAGAATCCCGACTTGTCCCTCGCAACTAGGCAGGAGTCCTGACGCCGCTGAACAAACACGTGTGTGGAAGGGCCATCCCCGTCGTAACTCGAAAATATACCTCAGGTTCCTGCCGGAACTCGAGAAAAACCATGAGACTTCCCCCTCGCCGCGAGATGAGACCCAATTCCCCTGCACTGCGTGCAGAGCAATGCCGTGTTGCACATCACACATGAAAGGAGCCTTGATTTCCTTGATGGCACTCCAGAGAAACCCCAAGAACACTGTTTCAACGCTAGAGGGATCCTGAGGTCACTGTAGCAACACGAAAGAGTTCTGTGGACCCAAAATCAACTCGAGATTAGAGGTTAGTCCCTGGTTTCGACTCCAGAGGAATACCACCTTACCACAAGCACCTCAAGAGGAGGCTTCTCTCAGCTCTAGGTATGTGAGAGGGACCCTGAGTTTGCGGCCTCAAGTGGAATGGACACCGCGATGCCCTGACTCGAAATAAGGCCTGATATCCCTGCAGTGACTTGAATGCAGGCTCGTCTTGCATCTCCCAAGATGAAAGGATGTCTGAATCCCCTGTGGAGACCACAGAGAAAGACCTAGTTCCCCACTTCATCGCGACCGGAGGCCTCACATCCTTGGAAAACTCCAGAGTTACGCGGAGATCAGTGCCTCCAAAGGAGACGATGCCTGACTACTCGTGAAACTTGATAGGAGTCCCAGGATTCCTGTGTCACGTGGAAAGGGACCCTTGGTCTCGCGCCTCAGCTGGAGAGGCGTCCCAATTGCCCTGCCAAGCCTCGAGGAGAATCCCGAGTTGTCCCTCGCAACTAGGCAGGAGTCCTGCCGTCGCTGAACAAACACGTGTGTGGAAGGGCCATCCCCGTCTTAACTCGAGGATATACACCAGGTTCCCGCCGCAACTCGAGAAAAACCATGAGACTTCCCCCTCGCCGCGAGATGAGGCCCGATTCCCCTGCACTGCGTGCAGAGCAATGCCGTGTTGCACATAACACAGGAAAGGAGCCTTGATTTCCTTGATGGCACTCCAGAGAAACCCCAAGAACACTGTTTCAAGGCTAGAGGGATCCTGAGGTCACTGTAGCAACACGAAAGAGCTCCGTGGACCAAAAATCAACTCGAGATGAGAGGTTACTCCCTGGCTTCGACTCCAGAGGAATACCACCTTACCACAAGCACCTCAAAAGTAGGCTTCTCTCAGCTCTAGGTATGTGAGAGGGACCCTGAGTTTGCGGCCTCAAGTGGAATGGACACCGCGATGCCCTGACTCGAAATAAGGCCGGATATCCCTGCAGTGACTTGAATGCAGGCTCGTCTTGCATCTCCCAAGACGAAAGGTTGTCGGAATCCACTGTGGAGACCACAGAGAAAGACCTAGTTCCCCACCTCATCGCGACCGGACGCCTCACATCCTTTGAAAACTCCAGAGGGATGCGGAGTTCAGTGCCTCCAAAGGAGACGATGCCTGACTCCTCGTGTAACTTGATATGAGACCCAGGATTCCTGTGGCACGTGGAAAGGGACCCTTGGTCTCCCGCCTCAGCTGGAGAGGCGTCCCAATTGCCCTGCCAAGCCTCGAGGAGAATCCCGAGTTGTCCCTCGCAACTAGGCAGGAGTCCTGACGTCGCTGAACAAACAGGTGTGTGGAAGGGCCATCCCCGTCGTAACTCGAGAATATACCCCAGGTTCCCGCCGCAACTCGAGAAAAACCATGAGACTTCCCCCTCGCCGCGAGATGAGGCCCGATTCCCCTGCACTGCGTGCAGAGCAATGCCGTGTTGCACATCACACAGGAAAGGAGCCTTGATATCCTTGATGGCACTCCAGAGAAACCCCAAGAACACTGTTTCAAGGCTAGAGGGATCCTGAGGTCACTGTAGCAACCTGAAAGAACTCCATGGACCAAAAATCAACTCGAGATGAGAGGTTAGTCCCTGGCTTCGACTCCAGAGGAATACCACCTTACCACAAGCACCTCAAGAGGAGGCTTCTCTCAGCTCTAGGTATGTGAGAGGGACGCTGAGTTTGCGGCCTCAAGTGGAATGGACACCGCGATGCCCTGACTCGAAATAAGGCCGGATATCCCTGCAGTGACTTGAATGCAGGCTCGTCTTGCATCTCCCAAGACGAAAGGTCGTCTGAATCCCGTGTGGAGACCACAGAGAAAGACCTAGTTCCCCACCTCATCGCGACCGGAGGCCTCACATCCTTTGAAAACTCCAGAGGGACGCGGAGATCAGTGCCTCCAAAGGAAACGATGCCTGACTCCTCGTGAAACTTGATAGGAGTCCCTGGATTCCTGTGGCACGTGGAAAGGGATCCTTGGTCTCCCGCCTCAGCTGGAGAGGAGTCCCAATTGCCCTGCCAAGCCTCGAGGAGAATCCCGAGTTGTCCCTCGCAACTAGGCAGGAGTCCTGACGTCGCTGAACAAACACGTGTGTGGAAGGGCCATCCCCGTCGTAACTCGAGAATATACCCCAGGTTCCCGCCGCAACTCGAGAAAAACCATGAGACTTCCCCCTCGCCGCGAAATGAGGCCCGATTTCCCTGCAAAGCGTGCAGAGCAATGCCGTGTTGCACATCACACAGGAAAGGAGCCTTGATTTCCTTGATGGCACTCCAGAGAAAGCCCAAGAACACTGTTTCAAGGCTAGAGGGATCCTGAGGTCACTGTAGCAACATGAAAGAGCTCCGTGGACCAAAAATCAACTCGAGATGAGAGTTTAGTCCCTGGCTTCGACTCCAGAGGAAAACCATCTTACCACAAGCACCTCAAGAGGAGGCTTCTCTCAACTCTAGGTATGTGAGCGGCACCCTGAGTTTGTGGCCTCAAGTGGAATGGACACCGCGATGCCCTGACTCGAAATAAGGCCAGATATGCCTGCAGTGACTTGAATGAAGGTTCGTCTTGCATCTCTAAAGACGAAAGTATGTCTGAATCCCGTGTGGAGACCACAGAGAAAGACCTAGTTCCCCACCTCATCGCGACCGGAGGCCTCACATCCTTTGAAAACTCCAGAGGGACGCGGAGATCAGTGCCTCCAAAGGAGACGATGCCTGACTCCTCGTGAAACTTGATAGGATTTCCAGGATTCCAGTGGCACGTGGAAAGGGACCCTTGGTCTCCCGCCTCAGCTGGAGAGGCGTCCCAACTGCCCTGCCAAGCCTCGAGGAGAATCCCGAGTTGTCCCTCGCAACTAGGCAGGAGTCCTGACGTCGCTGAACAAACACGTGTGTGGAAGGGCCATCCCCGTCGTAACTCGAGAATATACCCCAGGTTCCCGCCGCAACTCGAGAAAAACCATGAGACTTCCCCCTCGCCGCGAGATGAGGCCCGATTCCCCTGCACTGCGTGCAGAGCAATGCCGTGTTGCACATGACACAGGAAAGGAGCCTTGATTTCCTTGATGGCACTCCAGAGAAACCCCAAGAACACTGTTTCAAGGCTAGAGGGATCCTGAGGTCAATGTAGCAACACAAAAGAACTCCATGGACCAAAAATCAACTCGAGATGAGAGGTTAGTCCCTGGCTTCGACTCCAGAGGAATTCCACCTTACCACAAGCACCTCAAGAGGAGGCTTCTCTCAGCTCTAGGTATGTGATAGGGACCCTGAGTTTGCGGCCTCAAGTGGAATGGACACCGGGATGCCCTGACTCGAAATAAGGCCGGATATCCCTGCAGTGACTTGAATGCAGGCTCGTCTTGCATCTCCCAAGACGAAAGGATGTCTGAATCCCGTGTGGAGACCACAGAGAAAGACCTAGTTCCCCACCTCATCGTGACCAGAGGCCTCACATCATTAGAAAACTCCAGAGGGACGCGGAGATCAGTTCCTCCAAAGGAGACGATGCCTGACTCCTCGTGAAACTTGATAGGAGTCCCTGGATTCCTGTGGCACGTGGAAAGGGACCCTTGGTCTCCCGCCTCAGCTGGAGAGGCGTCCCAATTGCCCTGCCAAGCCTCAAGGAGAATCCTGAGTTGTCCCTCGCAAATAGGCAGGAGTCCTGACATCGCTGAACAAACACGTGTGTGGAAGGGCCATCCCCGTCGTAACTCGAGAATATACCCCAGGTTCCCGCCGCAACTCGAGAAAAACCATGAGACTTCCCCCTCGCCGCGAGATGAGGCCCGATTTCCCTGCACTTCGTGCAGAGCAATGCCGTGTTGCACATCACACAGGAAAGGAGCCTTGATTTCCTTGATGGCACTCGAGAGAAAGCCCAAGAACACTGTTTCAAGGCTAGAGGGATCCTGAGGTCACTGTAGCAACATGAAAGAGCTCCGTGGACCAAAAATCAACTCGAGATGAGAGTTTAGTCCCTGGCTTCGACTCCAGAGGAATACCATCTTACCACAAGCACCTCAAGAGTAGGCTTCTCTCAGCTCTAGGTATGTGAGCGGGACCCTGAGTTTGTGGCCTCAAGTGGAATGGACACCGCGATGCCCTGACTCGAAATAAGGCCAGATATGCCCGCAGTGACTTGAATGAAAGTTCGTCTTGCATCTCCCAAGACGAAAGTATGTCTGAATCCCCTGTGGAGACCACAGAGAAAGACCTAGTTCCCCACCTCATCGCGACCGGAGGCCTCACATCCTTTGAAAACTCCAGAGGGACGCGGAGATCAGTGCCTCCAAAGAAGATGATGCCTGACTCCTCGTGAATCTTGATAGGAGTCCCAGGATTCCTGTGGCACGTGGAAAGGGACACTTGGTCTCGCGCCTCAGCTGGAGAGGCGTCCCAATTTCCCTGCCAAGCCTCGAGGAAAATCCCGAGTTGTCCCTCGCAACTAGGCAGGAGTCCTGACGTCGCTGAACAAACACGTGTGTGGAAGGGCCATCCCCGTCTTAACTCGAGGTTATGCCCCAGGTTCCCGCCGCAACTCGAGAAAAACCATGAGACTTCCCCCTCGCCGCGAGATGAGGCCCGATTCCCCTGCACTGCGTGCAGAGCAATGCCGTGTTGCACATCACACAGGAAAGGAGCCTTGATTTCCTTGATGGCACTCCAGAGAAACCCCAAGAACACTGTTTCAAGGCTAGAGGGATCCTGAGGTCACTGTAGCAACACGAAAGAGCTCCGTGGACCAAAAATCAACTCGAGATGAGAGTTTAGTCCCTGGCTTCGACTTCAGAGGAAGACCACCTTACCACAAGCACCTCAAGAGGAGGCTTCTCTCAGCTCTAGGTATGTGAGAGGGACCCTGAGTTTGCGGCCTCAAGTGGAATGGACACCGCGATGCCCTGACTCGAAATAATGCCAGATATCCCTGCAGTGACTTGAATGCAGGCTCGTCTTGCATCTTCCAAGACAAAAGGATGTCTGAATCCCCTGGGGAGACCACAGAGAAAGACCTAGTTCCCCACCTCATCGCGACCGGAGGCCTCACATCCTTGGAAAACTCCAGAGGGACGCGGAGATCAGTGCCTCCAAAGGAGACAATGCCTTACTCCTCGTGAAACTTGATAGGAGTCCCAGGATTTCTGTGGCACGTGGAAAGGGACCCTTGGTCTCCCGCCTGAGCTGGAGAGGCGTCCCAATTGCCCTGCCAAGCCTCGAGGAGAATCCCGAGTTGTCCCTCGCAACTAGGCAGGAGTCCTGACGTCGCTGAACAAACACGTGTGTGGAAGGGCCATCCCCGTCGTAACTCGAGAATATACCCCAGGTTCCCGCCGCAACTCGAGAAACACCATGAGACTTCCCCCTCGCCGCGAGATGAGGCCCGATTCCCCTGCACTGAGTGCAGAGCAATGCCGTGTTGCACATCACACAGGAAATGAGCCTTGATTTCCTTGATGGCACTCCAGAGAAACCCCAAGAACACTGATTCAAGGCTAGAGGGATCCTGAGGTCTCTATAGCAACAGGAAAGAGCTCCGTGGACCACAAATCAACTCGAGATGAGAGTATAGTCCCTGGCCTCAACTCCAGAGGAATACCACCTTACCAAAAGCACCTCAAGAGGAGGCTTCTCTCAGCTCTAGGTATGTGAGAGGGACCCTGAGTTTGCGGCCTCAAGTGGAATGGACACCGCGATGCCCTGACTTGAAATAAGGCCGGATATCCCTGCAGTGACTTGAATGCAGGCTCGTCTTGCATCTCCCAAGACGAAAGGATGTCTGAATCCCCTGTGGAGACCACAGAGAAAGACCTAGTTCCCCACCTCATCACGACCGGAGGCCTCACATCCTTTGAAAACTCCAGAGGGATGCGGAGATCAGTGCCTCCAAAGGAGACGATGCCTGACTCCTCGTAAAACTTGATAGGAGTCCCAGGATTCCTGTGGCATGTTGAAAGGGACACTTGGGATCGCGGTTCAGCTGGAGAGGCGTCCCAATTGCCCTGCCAAGCCTCGAGGAGAATCCCGAGTTGTCCCTCGCAACTAGGCCGGAGTCTTGACGTCGCTGAACAAACACCTGTGTGGAAGGGCCATCCCCGTCGTAACTCGAGAATATACCCCAGGTTCCCGCCGCAACTCGAGAAAAACCATGAGACTTCCCCCTCGCCGCGAGATGAGGCCCGATTCCCCTGCACTGCTGGCAGAGCAATGCGGTGTTGCACATCACACTGGAAAGGAGCCTTGATTTCCTTGATGGCACTCCAGAGAAACCCCAAGAACACTGTTTCAAGGCTAGAGGGATCCTGAGGTCACTGTAGCAACATGAAAGAGCTCCGTGGACCAAAAGTCAACTCGAGATGAGAGGTTAGTCCCTGGCTTCGACTCCAGAGGAATACCAACTTACCACAAGCACCTCAAGAGGAGGCTTCTCTCAGCTCTAGGTATGTGAGAGGGACCCTGAGTTTGCGGCCTCAAGTGGAATGGACACCGCGATGCCCTGACTTGAAATAAGGCCGGATATGCCTGCAGTGACTTGAATGCAGGCTCGTCTCTCATCTCCCAAGACGAAAGGATGTCTGAATCCCCTGTGGAGACCACAGAGAAAGACCTAGTTCCCAACCTCATCCCGACCGGAGGCCTCACATCCTTTGAAAACTCCAGAGGGACGCGGAGATCAGTGCCTCCAAAGGAGACGATGCCTGACTCCTCGTGAAACTTGATCGGAGTCCCAGGAATCAGGTGGCACGTGGAAAGGGACCCTTGGTCTCCCGCCTCAGCTGGAGAGGCGTCCCAATTGCCCTGCCAAGCCTCGAGGAGAATCCCGAGTTGTACCTCGCAACTAGGCAGGAGTCCTGACGTCGCTGAACAAACACGTGTGTGGAAGGGCCATCCCCGTCGTAACTCGAGAATATACCCCAGGTTCCCGCCGCAACTCGAGAAAAACCATGAGACTTCCCCCTCGCCGCGAGATGAGGCCCGATTCCCCTGCACTGTGTGCAGAGCAATGCCGTGTTGCACATCACACAGGAAAGGAGCCTTGATTTCCTTGATGGCACTCCAGAGAAACCCCAAGAACACTGTTTCAAGGCTAGAGGGATCCTGAAGTCACTGTAGCAAGACGAAAAATCTCCGTGGACCAAAAATCAACTCGAGATGATAGGTTAGTCCCTGGCTTCGACTCCAGAGGAATACCACCTTACCACAAGCACCTCAAGAGGAGGCTTCTCTCAGCTCTAGGTATGTGAGAGGGACCCTGAGTTTGCGGGCTCAAGTGGAATGGACACCGCGATGCTCTGACTCGAAATAAGGCCGGATATGCCTGCAGTGACTTGAATGCAGGCTCGTCTTGCATCTCCCAAGACGAAAGGATGTCTGAATCCCCTGTGGAGACCACAGAGAAAGACCTAGTTCCCCACCTCATCGCGACCGGAGACCTCACATCCTTTGAAAACTCCAGAGGGATGCGGAGATCAGTGCCTCCAAAGGAGACGATGGCTGACTCCTCGTGAAACATGATAGGAGTCCCAGGATTCCTGTGGCACGTGGAAAGGGACCCTTGGTCTCCCGCCTCAGATGGAGAGGCGTCCCAATTGCCCTGCAAAGCCTCGAGGAGAATCCCGAGTTGTCCCTCGCAACTAGGCAGGAGTCCTGACGTCGCTTAACAAACACATGTATGGAAGGGCCATCCCCGCCGTAACTCAAGAATATACCCCAGGTTCCCGCCGCAACTCGAGAAAAACCATGAGACTTCCCCCTCGCCGCGAGATGAGGCCCGATTCCCCTGCACTGGGTGCAGAGCGATGCCGTGTTGCACATCCACAGGAAAGGAGCCTTGCTTTCTTTGATGGCACTCCAGAGAAACCCCAAGAACACTGTTTCAAGGCTAGAGGGATCCTGAGGTCACTGTAGCAACACGAAAGAGCTCCGTGGACCAAAAATCAACTCGAGATGAGAGTTTAGTCCCTGGCTTCGACTTCAGTGGAAGACCACCTTACCACAAGCACCTCAAGAGGAGGCTTCTCTCAGCTCTAGGTATGTGAGAGGGACCCTGAGTTTGCGGCCTCAAGTGGAATGGACACCGCGATGCCCTGACTCGAAATAATGCCAGATATCCCTGCAGTGACTTGAATGCAGGCTCGTCTTGCATCTTCCAAGACAAAAGGATGTCTGAATCCCCTGGGGAGACCACAGAGAAAGACCTAGTTCCCCACCTCATCGCGACCGGAGGCCTCACATCCTTGGAAAACTCCAGAGGGACGCGGAGATCAGTGCCTCCAAAGGAGACGATGCCTGACTCCTCGTGAAACTTGATAGGAGTCCCAGGATTTCTGTGGCACGTGGAAAGGGACCCTTGGTCTCCCGCCTCAGCTGGAGAGGCGTCCCAATTGCCCTGCCAAGCCTCGAGGAGAATCCCGAGTTGTCCCTCGCAACTAGGCAGGAGTCCTGACGTCGCTGAACAAACACGTGTGTGGAAGAACCATAGCCATCGTAACTCGAGAATATACCCCAGGTTCCCGCCGCAACTCGAGAAAAACCATGAGACTTCCCCCTCACCGCGAGATGAGGCCCGATTCCCCTGCACTGCGTGCAGAGCAATGCCGTGTTGCACATCACACAGGAAAGGAGCCTTGATTTCCTTGATGGCACTCCAGAGAAACCCCAAGAACACTGTTTCAAGGCTAGAGGGATCCTGAGGTCACTGTAGCAACAGGAAAGAGCTCCGTGGACCACAAATCAACTCGAGATGAGAGTTTAGTCCGGGCTTCGACTCCAGAGGAATACCACCTTACCACAAGCACCTCAAGAGGAGGCTTCTCTCAGCTTTAGGTATGTGAGAGGGATCCTGAGTTTGCGGCCTCAAGTGGAATGGACACCGCGATGCCCTGACTCGAAATAAGGCCGGATATGCCTGCAGTGACTTGAATGCAGACTCGTCTTGCATCTCCCAAGAAGAAAGGATGTCTGAATCCCCTGTGGAGACCACAGAGAAAGACCTAGTTCCCCACCTCATCGCGACCGGAGGCCTCACATCCTTTGAAAACTCCAGAGGGACGCGGAGATCAGTGCCTCCAAAGGAGACGATGCCTGACTCCTCGTGAAACTTGATAGGAGTCCCAGAATTCCTGTGGCACGTGGAAAGGGACCCTTGGTCTCGCGGCTCAGCTGGAGAGGCGTCCCAATTGCCCTGCCAAGCCTCGAGGAGAATCCCGAGTTGTCCCTCGCAACTAGGCCGGAGTCTTGTCGTTGCTGAACAAACACGTGTGTGGAAGGGCCATCCCTGTCATAACTCGAGAATATACCCCAGGTTCCCGCCGCAACTCGAGAAAAACCATGAAACTTACCCCTCGCCGCGAGATGAGGCCCGATTCACCTGCACTGCGTGCAGAGCAATGCCGTGTTGCACATCACACTGGAAAGGAGCCTTGATTTCCTTGATGGCACTCCAGAGAAAGCCCAAGAACACTGTTTCAAGGCTAGAGGGATCCTGAGGTCACTGTAGCAACACGAAAGAGCTCCGTGGACCAAAAGTCAACTCGAGATGAGAGGTTAGTCCCTGGCTTTGACTCCAGAGGAATACCACCTTACCACAAGCACCTCAAGAGGAGGCTTCTCTCAGCTCTAGGTATGTGATAGGGACCCTGAGTTTGCGGCCTCAAGTGGAATGGACACCACGATGCCCTGACTCGAAATAAGGCCGGATATCCCTGCAGTGACTTGAATGCAGGCTCGTCTTGCATCTCCCAAGACGAAAGGATGTCTGAATCCACTGTGGAGACCACAGAGAAAGACCTAGTTCCCCACCTCATCGCGACCGGAGGCCTCACATCCTTGGAAAACTCCAGAGGGACGCGGAGATCAGTGCCTCCAAAGGAGACGATGCCTGACTCCTCGTGAAACTTGATAGGAGTCCCAGGATTCCTGTGGCACGTGGAAAGGGTCACATGGTCTCCCGCCTCAGATGGAGAGGCGTCCCAATTGCCCTGCCAAGCCTCGAGGAGAATCGCAAGTTGTCCCTCGCAACTAGGCAGGAGTCCTGACGTCGCTGAACAAACACGTGTGTGGAAGGGCCATCCCCGTCGTGACTCGAGAATATACCCCAGGTTCCCGCCGCAACTCGAGAAACACCATGAGACTTCCCCCTCGCCGCGAGATGAGGCCCGATTCCCCTGCACTGAGTGCAGAGCAATGCCGTGTTGCACATCACACAGGAAAGCAGCCTTGATTTCCTTGATGGCACTCCAGAGAAACCCCAAGAACACTGATTCAAGGCTAGAGGGATCCTGAGGTCTCTATAGCAACAGGAAAGAGCTCCGTGGACCACAAATCAACTCGAGATGAGAGTTTAGTCCCTGGCTTCAACTCCAGAGGAATACCACCTTACCAAAAGCACCTCAAGAGGAGGCTTCTCTCAGCTCTAGGTATGTGAGAGGGACCCTGAGTTTGCGGCCTCAAGTGGAATGGACACCGCGATGCCCTGACTTGAAATAAGGCCGGATATCCCTGCAGTGACTTGAATGCAGGCTCGTCTTGCATCTCCCAAGACGAAAGGATGTCTGAATCCCCTCTGGAGACCACAGAGAAAGACCTAGTTCCCCACCTCATCACGACCGGAGGCCTCACATCCTTTGAAAACTCCAGAGGGATGCGGAGATCAGTGCCTCCAAAGGAGACGATGCCTGACTCCTCGTGAAACTTGATAGGAGTCCCAGGAATCCTGTGGCATGTTGAAAGAGACACTTGGGATCGCGGTTCAGCTGGAGAGGCGTCCCAATTGCCCTGCCAAGCCTCGAGGAGAATCCCGAGTTGTCCCTCGCAACTAGGCCGGAGTCTTGACGTCGCTGAACAAACACCTGTGTGGAAGGGCCATCCCCGTCGTAACTCGAGAATATACCCCAGGTTCCCGCCGCAACTCGAGAAAAACCATGAGACTTCCCCCTCGCCGCGAGATGAGGCCCAATTCCCCTGCACTGCTGGCAGAGCAATGCGGTGTTGCACATCACACTGGAAAGGAGCCTTGATTTCCTTGATGGCACTCCAGAGAAACCCCAAGAACACTGTTTCAAGGCTAGAGGGATCCTGAGGTCACTGTAGCAACATGAAAGAGCTCCGTGGACCAAAAGTCAACTCGAGATGAGAGGTTAGTCCCTGGCTTCGACTCCAGAGGAATACCACCTTACCACAAGCACCTCAAGAGGAGGCTTCTCTCAGCTCTAGGTGTGTGAGAGGGACCCTGAGTTTGCGGGCTCAAGTGGAATGGACACCGCGATGCTCTGACTCGAAATAAGGCCGGATATGCCTGCAGTGACTTGAATGCAGGCTCGTCTTGCATCTCCCAAGACGAAAGGATGTCTGAATCCCCTGTGGAGACCACAGAGAAAGACCTAGTTCCCCACCTCATCGCGACCAGAGACCTCACATCCTTTGAAAACTCCAGAGGGATGCGGAGATCAGTGCCTCCAAAGGAGACGATGCCTGACTCCTCGTGAAACATGATAGGAGTCCCAGGATTCCTGTGGCACGTGGAAAGGGACCCTTGGTCTCCCGCCTCAGCTGGAGAGGCGTCCCAATTGCCCTGCAAAGCCTCGAGGAGAATCCCGAGTTGTCCCTCGCAACTAGGCAGGAGTCCTGACGTCGCTGAAGAAACACGTGGGTGGAAGGGCCATCCCCGCCGTAACTCGAGAATATACCCCAGGTTCCCGCCGCAACTCGAGAAAAACCATGAGACTTCCCCCTCGCCGCGAGATGAGGCCCGATTCCCCTGCACTGGGTGCAGAGCGATGCCGTGTTGCACATCCACAGGAAAGGAGCCTTGCTTTCTTTGATGGCACTCCAGAGAAACCCCAAGAACACTGTTTCAAGGCTAGAGGGATCCTGAGGTCACTGTAGCAACAGGAAAGAGCTCCGTGGACCAAACCTCAACTCGAGATGAGAGGTTAGTCCCTGGCTTTGACTCCAGAGGAATACCACCTTACCACAAGCACCTCAAGAGAAGGCTTCTCTCAGCTCTAGTTATGTGAGAGGGACCCTGAGTTTGCGGCCTCAAATGAAATCGACACCGCGATGCCCTGACTCGAATAAGGCCGGATATGCCCTCAGTGACTTGAATGCAGGCTCGTCTTGCATCTCCCAAGACGAAAGGATGTCTGAATCCCCTGTGGAGACCACAGAGAAAGACCTAGTTCCCCACCTCATCGCGACCGGAGGCCTCACATCCTTTGAAAACTACAGAGGGACGCAGAGATCAGTGCCTCCAAAGGAGACGATGCCTGACTCCTCGTGAAACTTGATAGGAGTCCCAGGATTCCTGTGGCACGTGGAAAGGGACCCTTGGTCTCCCGCCTCAGCTGGAGAGGCGTCCCAATTGCCCTGCAAAGCCTCGAGGAGAATCCCGAGTTGTCCCTCGCAACTAGGCAGGAGTCCTGACGTCGCTGAACAAACACGTGTGTGGAAGGGCCATCCCCGTCGTAACTCGAGAATATACCCCAGGTTCCCGCCGCAACTCGAGAAAAACCATGAGACTTCCCCCTCGCCGGGAGATGAGGCCCGATTCCCCTGCACTGCGTGCAGAGCAATGCCGTGTTGCACATCACACAGGAAAGGAGCCTTGATTTCCTTGATGGCACTCCAGAGAAACCCCAAGAACACTGTTTCAAGGCTAGAGGGATCCTGAGGTCACTGTAGCAAGACGAAAGAGCTCCGTGGACCAAAAATCAACTCGAGATGAGAGGTTAGTCCCTGGCTTCGACTCCAGAGGAATACCACCTTACCACAAGCACCTCAAGAGGAGGCTTCTCTCAGCTCTAGGTATGTGAGAGGGACCCTGAGTTTGCGGCCTCAAGTGGAAAGGACACCGCGATGCCCTGACTCGAAATAAGGCCGGATATGCCTGCAGTGAATTGAATGCAGGCTCGTCTTGCATCTCCCAAGACGAAAGGATGTCTGAATCCCCTGTTGAGACCACAGAGAAAGACCTAGTTCCCCACCTCATCGCGACCGGAGGCCTCACATCCTTTGAAAACTGCAGAGGGACGCGGAGATCAGTGCCTCCACAGGAGACGATGCCTGACTCCTCGTGAAACTTGATAGGATTTCCAGGATTCCTGTGGCACGTGGAAAGGGACCCTTGGTCTCCCGCCTCAGCTGGAGAGGCGTCCCAATTGCCCTGCCAAGCCTCGAGGAGAATCCCGAGTTGTCCCTCGCAACTAGGCAGGAGTCCTGACGTCGCTGAACAAACACGTGTGTGGAAGGGCCATCCCCGTCGTAACTCGAGAATATACCCCAGGTTCCCGCCGCAACTCGAGAAAAACCATGAGACTTCCCCCTCTCCGCGAGATGAGGCCCGAATCCCCTGCACTGCGTGCAGAGCAATGCCGTGTTGCACATCACACAGGAAAGGAGCCTTGATTTCCTTGATGGCACTCCAGAGAAACCCCAAGAACACTGTTTCAAGGCTAGAGGGATCCTGAGGTCACTGTAGCAACAGGAAAGAGCTCGGTGGACCAAAAGTCAACTCGAGATGAGAGGTTAGTCCCTGGCTTCGACTCCAGAGGAATACCACCTTACCACAAGCACCTCAAGAGGAGGCTTCTCTCAGCTCTAGGTATGTGAGAGGGACCCTGAGTTTGCGGCCTCAAGTGGAATGGTCACGGCAATACCCTGACTCGAAATAAGGCCGGATATCCATGCAGTGACTTGAATGCAGGCTCGTCTTGCATCTCCCAAGACGAAAGGATGTCTGAATCCCCTGTGGAGACCACAGAGAAAGACCTAGTTACCCACCTCATCACGACCGGAGTCCTCACATCCTTTGAAAATTCCAGAGGGACGCGGAGATCAGTGCCTCCAAATGAGACGATGCCTGACTCCTCGTGAAACTTGATAGGAGTCCCAGGATTCCTGTGGCACGTGGAAAGGGACCCTTGGTCTCCCTCCTCAGCTGGAGAGGCGTCCCAATTGCCCTGCCAAGCCTCGAGGAGAATTCCGAGTTGTCCCTCGCAACTACGCAGGAGTCCTGACGTCGCTGAACAAACAGGTGTGTGGAAGGGCCATCCCCGTCGTAACTCGAGAATATACCCCAGGTTCCCGCCGCAACTCGAGAAAAACCATGAAACTTCCCCCTCGCCGCGAGATGAGGCCCGATTCCCCTGCACTGCGTGCCGAGCAATGCCGTGTTGCCCATCACACAGAAAAGGAGCCTTGATTTTCTTGATGGCACTCCAGAGAAACCCCAAGAACACTGTTTCAAGGCTAGAGGGATCCTGAGGTAACTGTAGCAACATGAAAGAGCTCCGTGGACCAAAAATCAACTCGAGATGAGAGGTTAGTCCCTGGCTTCGACTCCAGAGGAATAACACCTTACCACAAGCACCTCACGAGGAGGCTTCTCTCAGCTCTAGGTATGTGAGAGGGACCCTGAGTTTGCGGCCTCAAGTGGAATGGACACGGGGATGCCCTGACTCGAAATAAGGCCGGATATGCCTGCAGTGACTTGAATACAGGCTTGTCTTGCATATCCCAAGACGAAAGGATGTCTGAATCCCCTGTGGAGACCACAGAGAAAGACCTAGTTCCCCACCTCATCGCGACCGGAGGCCTCACATCCTTTGAAAACTCCAGAGGGACGCGGAGATCAGTGCCTCCAAAGGAGACGATGCCTGACTCCTCGTGAAACTTGATAAGAGTCCCAGGATTTCTGTGGCACGTGGAAAGGGACCCTTGGTCTCCCTCCTCAGCTGGAGAGGCGTCCCAATTGCCCTGCCAAGCCTCGAGGAGAATCCCGAGTTGTCCCTCGCAACTACTCAGGAGTCCTGACGTCGCTGAACAAACACGTGTGTGGAAGGGCCATCCCCGTCGTAACTCGAGAATATACCCCAGGTTCCCGCCGCAACTCGAGAAAAACCATGAGACTTCCCCCTCGCCGCGAGATGAGGCCCGATTCCACTGCACTGCGTGCTGAGCAATGCCGTGTTGCCCATCACACAGGAAAGGAGCCTTGATTTCCTTGATGGCACTCCAGAGAAACCCCAAGAACACTGTTTCAAGGCTAGAGGGATCCTGAGGTCACTGTAGCAACATGAAAGAGCTCCGTGGACCAAAAGTCAACTCGAGATGAGAGGTTAGTCCCTGGCTTCGACTCCAGAGGAATACCACCTTACCACAAGGACCTCAAGAGGAGGCTTCTCTCAGCTCTAGGTATGTGAGAGGGACCCTGAGTTTGCGGCCTCAAGTGGAATGGACACCGCGATGCCCTGACTCGAAATAAGGCCGGATATGCCTGCAGTGACTTGCATGCAGGCTCTTCTTGCATCTCCCAAAACGAAAGGATGTCTGAATCCCCTGTGGAGACCACAGAGAAAGACCTAGTTCCCCACCTCATCGCGACCGGAGGCCTCACATCCTTTGAAAACTCCAGAGGGACGCGGAGATCAGTGCCTCCAAAGGAGACGATGCCTGACTCCTCGTGAAACTTGATAGGAGTCCCAGGATTCCTGTGGCAGGTGTAAAGGGACACTTGGTCTCCCGCCTCAGCTGGAGAGGCGTCCCAATTGCCCTGCCAAGCCTCGAGGAGAATCCCGAGTTGTCCCTCGCAACTAGGCAGGAGTCCTGATGTCACTGAACAAACACGTGTGTGGAAGGGCCATCCCCGTCGTAACTCGAGAATATACCCCAGGTTCCCACCGCAACTCGAGAAAAACCATGAGACTTCCCCCTCGCCGCGAGATGAGGCCCGATTCCCCTGCACTGCGTGCAGAGCAATGCCGTGTTGCACATCACACAGGAAAGGAGCCTTGATTTCCTTGATGGCACTCCAGAGAAACCCCAAGAACACTGTTTCAAGGCTAGAGGGATCCTGAGGTCACTGTAGCAACACGAAAGAGCTCCGTGGACCAAAAATCAACTCGAGATGAGAGGTTAGTCCCTGGCTTCGACTCCAGAGGAATACCACCTTACCACAAGCACCTCAAGAGGAGGCTTCTCTCAGCTCTAGGTATGTGAGAGGGACCCTGAGTTTGCGGCCTCAAGTGGAATGGACATCGCGATGCCCTGACTCGAAATAAGGCCGGATATCCCTGCAGTGACATGAATGCAGGCTCGTCTTGCATCTCCCAAGACGAAAGGATGTCTGAATCCCCTGTGAAGACCACAGAGAAAGACCTAGTTCCCCACCTCATCGCGACCGGAGGCCTCACATCCTTTGAAAACTCCAGAGGGTCGCAGAGATCAGTGCCTCCAAAGGAGACGATGCCTGACTCCTCGTGAAATTTGTTAAGAGTCCCAGGATTCCTGTGGCACGTGGAAAGGGACCCTTGGTCATCCTCCTCAGCTGGAGAGGCGTCCCAATTGCATTGCCAAGCCTCGAGGAGAATCCCGAGTTGTCCCTCGCAACTAGGCAGGAGTCCTGACGTCGCTGAACAAACACGTGTGTGAAAGGGCCATCACCGTCGTAACTCGAGAATATACCCCAGGTTCCCGCCGCAACTCGAGAAAAACCATGAGACTTCCCCCTCGCCGCGAGATGAGGCCCGATTCCCCTGCACTGCGTGCCGAGCAATGCCGTGTTGCCCATCACACAGGAAAGGAGCCTTGATTTCCTTGATGGCACTCCAGAGAAATCCCAAGAACACTGTTTCAAGGCTAGAGGGATCCTGAGGTCACTCTAGCAACACGAAAGAGCTCCGTGGACCACAAATCAACTCGAGATGAGAGGTTAGTCCCTGGCTTCGACTCCAGAGGAATACCACCTTACCACAAGGACCTCAAGAGGAGGCTTCTCTCAGCTCTAGGTATGTGAGAGGGACCCTGATTTTGCGGACTCAAGTGGAATGGACACCGCGATGCCCTGACTCGAAATAAGGCCGGATATCCCTGCAGTGACTTGAATGCAGGCTCGTCTTGCATCTCCCAAGATGAAAGGATGTCTGAATCCCCTGTGGAGGCCACAGAGAAAGACCTAGTTCCCCACCTCATCGAGACCGGCGGCCTCACATCCTTTGAAAACTCCAGAGGTACGCGAAGATCAGTGCCTCCAAAGGAGACGATGCCTGACTCCTCGTGAAACTTGATAGGAGTCCCAGGATTCCTGTGGCACATGGAAAGGGACCCTTGGTCTCCCGCCTCAGCTGGAGAGGCGTCCCAATTGCCCTGCCAAGCCTCGAGGAGAATCCCGAGTTGTCCCTCGCAAATAGGCAGGAGTCCTAACGTCGCTGAACAAACACGTGGGTGGAAGGGCCATCCCCGTCGTAACTCGAGAATATACCCCAGGTTCCCGCCGAAACTCGAGAAAAACCATGAGACTTCCCCCTCGCCGCGAGATGAGGCCTGATTCCCCTGCACTGCGTTCAGAGCAATTCCGTGTTGCACATCACACATGAAAGGAGCCTTGATTTCCTTGATGGCACTCCAGAGAAATCCCAAGAACACTGTTTCAAGGCTAGAGGGATCCTGAGGTCACTCTAGCAACACGAAAGAGCTCCGTGGACCACAAATCAACTCGAGATGAGAGGTTAGTCCCTGGCTTCGACTCCAGAGGAATACCACCTTACCACAAGGACCTCAAGAGGAGGCTTCTCTCAGCTCTAGGTATGTGAGAGGGACCCTGAGTTTGCGGCCTCAAGTGGAATGGACACCGCGATGCCCTGACTTGAAATAAGGCCGGATATCCCTGCAGTGACTTGAATGCAGGCTCTTCTTGCATCTCCCAAGACGAAAGGATGTCTGAATCCCCTGTGGAGACCACAGAGAAAGACCTAGTTCCCCATCTCATCACGACCGGAGGCCTCACATCCTTTGAAAACTCCAGAGGGACGCGGAGATCAGTGCCTCCAAAGGAGACGATGCCTGACTCCTCGTGAAACTTGATAGGAGTCCCAGGATTCCTGTGGCAGGTGTAAAGGGACACTTGGTCTCCCGCCTCAGCTGGAGAGGCGTCCCAATTGCCCTGCCAAGCCTCGAGGAGAATCCCGAGTTGTCCCTCGCAACTAGGCAGGAGTCCTGACGTCGCTGAACAAACACGTGTGTGGAAGGGCCATCCCCGTCGTAACTCAAGAATATAACCCAGGTTCCCGCCGCAACTCGAGAAAAACCATGAGACTTCCCCCTCGCCGCGAGATGAGGCCCGATTCCCCTGCACTGCGTGCAGAGCAATGCCGTGTTGCACATCACACAGGAAAGGAGCCTTGATTTCCTGGATGGCACTCCAGAGAAACCCCAAGAACACTGTTTCAAGGCTAGAGGGATCCTGAGGTCACTGTAGCAACACGAAAGAGCTCCGTGGACCAAAAATCAACTCGAGATGAGAGGTTAGTCCCTGGCTTCGACTCCAGAGGAATACCACCTTACCACAAGCACCTCAAGAGGAGGCTTCTCTCAGCTCTAGGTATGTGAGAGGGACCCTGAGATTGCGGCCTCAAGTGGAATGGACATCGCGATGCCCTGACTCGAAATAAGGCCGGATATCCCTGCAGT
Organism: Cervus elaphus; assembly: GCF_910594005.1. Lineage (NCBI taxonomy): Eukaryota > Metazoa > Chordata > Mammalia > Artiodactyla > Cervidae > Cervus > Cervus elaphus. The sequence goes on along the minus strand of NW_025316705.1, from coordinate 178,800 downwards.
GACTTGAATGCAGGCTCGTCTTGCATCTCCCAAGACGAAAGGATGTCTGAATCCCCTGTGGAGACCACAGAGAAAGACCTAGTTCCCCACCTCATCGCGACCGGAGGCCTCACATCCTTTGAAAACTCCAGAGGGTCGCAGAGATCAGTGCCTCCAAAGGAGACGATGCCTGACTCCTCGTGAAATTTGTTAAGAGTCCCAGGATTCCTGTGGCACGTGGAAAGGGACCCTTGGTCATCCTCCTCAGCTGGAGAGGCGTCCCAATTGCATTGCCAAGCTTCGAGGAGAATCCCGAGTTGTCCCTCGCAACTAGGCAGGAGTCCTCACGTCGCTGAACAAACACGTGTGTGAAAGGGCCATCCCCGTCGTAACTCGAGAATATACCCCAGGTTCCCGCCGCAACTCGAGAAAAACCATGAGACTTCCCCCTCGCCGCGAGATGAGGCCCGATTCCCCTGCACTGCGTGCCGAGCAATGCCGTGTTGCCCATCACACAGGAAAGGAGCCTTGATTTCCTTGATGGCACTCCAGAGAAACCCAAGAACACTGTTTCAAGGCTAGAGGGATCCTGAGGTCACTGTAGCAACACGAAAGAGCTTCGTGGATCAAAAGTCAACTCGAGATGAGAGGTTAGTCCCTGGCTTCGACTCCAGAGGAATACCACCTTACCACAAGGACCTCAAGAGGAGGCTTCTCTCAGCTCTAGGTATGTGAGAGCGACCCTGAGTTTGCGGCCTCAAGTGGAATGGGCACCGCGATGCCCTGACTCGAAATAAGGCCGGATATGCCTGCAGTGACTTGAATGCAGGCTCTTCTTGCATCTCCCAAGACGAAAGGATGTCTGAATCCCCAGTGGAGACCACAGAGAAAGACCTAGTTCCCCACCTCATCGCGACCGGAGGCCTCACATCCTTTGAAAACTCCAGAGGGACGCGGAGATCAGTGCCTCCAAAGGAGACGATGCCTGACTCCTCGTGAAACTTGATAGGATTTCCAGGATTCCTGTGGCACGTGGAAAGGGACCCTTGGTCTCCCGCCTCAGCTGGAGAGGCGTCCCAATTTCCCTGCCAAGCCTCGAGGAGAATCCCGAGTTGTCCCTCGCAACTAGGCAGGAGTCCTGACGTCGCTGAACAAACACGTGTGTGGAAGGGCCATCCCCGTCGTAACTCAAGAATATAACCCAGGTTCCCGCCGCAACTCGAGAAAAACCATGAGACTTCCCCCTCGCCGCGAGATGAGGCCCGATTCCCCTGCACTGCGTGCAGAGCAATGCCGTCTTGCACATCACACAGGAAAGGAGCCTTGATTTCCTTGATGGCACTCCAGAGAAACCCCAAGAACACTGTTTCAAGGCTAGAGGGATCCTGATGTCACTGTAGCAACACGAAAGAGCTCCGTGAACCAAAAGTCAACTCGAGATGAGAGGTTAGTCCCTGGCTTCGACTCCAGAGGAATACCACCTTACCACAAGGACCTCAAGAGGAGGCTTCTCTCAGCTCTAGGTATGTGAGAGGGACCCTGAGTTTGCGGCCTCAACTGGAATGGACATCGCGATGCCCTGACTCGAAAGAAGGCCGGATATCCCTGTAGTGACTTGAATGCAGGCTCGTCTTGCATCTCCCAAGACGAAAGGATGTCTGAATCCCCTGTGGAGCCCACAGAGAAAGACCTAGTTCCCCACCTCATCGCGACCGGAGGCCTCACATCCTTTGAAAACTCCAGAGGGATGCGGAGATCAGTGCCTCCAAAGGAGACGATGCCTGACTCCTCGTGAAACTTGATAAGAGTCCCAGGATTCCTGTGGCACGTGGAAAGGGACCCTTGGTCTCCCTCCCAGCTGGAGAGGCGTCCCAATTGCCCTGCCAAGCCTCGAGGAGAATCCCGAGTTGTCCCTCGCAACTAGGCATGAGTCCTGACGTCGCTGAACAAACACGTGTGTGGAAGGGCCATCCCCGTCGTAACTCCAGAATATACCCCAGGTTCCCGCCGCAACTCGAGAAAAACCATGAGTTTTCCCCCTCACCGCGAGATGAGGCCCGATTCCCCTGCCCTGCGTGCAGAACAATGCCGTGTTTCACATCACACAGGAAAGGAGCCTTGATTTCCTTGATGACACTCCAGAGAAAACCCAAAAACACTGTTTCAAGGCTAGAGGGATCCTGAGGTCACTGTAGCAACACGAAAGAGCTCCGTGGACCAAAAATCCAAGCGAGATGAGAGGATAGTCCCTGGCTTCGACTCCAGAGGAATACCACCTTACCACAAGCACCTCAAGAGGAGACTTCTCTCAGCTCTAGATATGTGAGAGGGACCCTGAGTTTGCGGCCTCAAGTGGAATGGACACGGCAATGCCCTGACTCGAAATAAGGCCGGATATCCATGCAGTGACTTGAATGCAGGCTCGTCTTGCATCTCACAAGATGAAAGGATGTCTGAATCCCCTGTGGAGACCACAGAGAAAGACCTAGTTCCCCACCTCATCACGACCGGAGGCCTCACATCCTTTGAAAACTCCAGAGGGACGCGGAGATCAGTGCCTCCAAAGGAGACGATGCCTGACTTCTCGTGAAACTTGATAGGAGTCCCAGGATTCCTGTGGCACGTGGAAAGGGACCCTTGGTTTCCCGCCTCAGCTGGAGAGGCGTCCCAATTGCCCTGCCAAGCCTCGAGGAGAATCCCGAGTTGTCCCTCGCAACTACGCAGGAGTCATGACGTCGCTGAACAAACACGTGTGTGGAAGGGCCATCCCCATCGTAACTCGAGAATATAGCCCAGGTTCCCGCCGCAACTCGAGAAAAACCATGAGACTTCCCACTCGCCGCGAGACGAGGCCCGATTCCCCTGCACTGTGTGCAGAGCAATTCCGTGTTGCACATCACACATGAAAGGAGCCTTGATTTCCTTGATGGCACTCCAGAGAAACCCCAAGAACACTGTTTCAAGGCTAGAGGGATCCTGAGGTCATTGTAGCAACTCGAAAGAGTTCCGTGGACCAAAAATCAACTCGAGATGAGAGGTTAGTCCCTGGCTTCGACTCCAGAGGAATACCACCTTACCACAAGCACCTCAAGAGGAGGCTTCTCTCAGCTCTAGGTATGTGAGAGGGACCCTGAGTTTGTGGCCTCAAGTGGAATGGACACGGCGATGCCCTGATTCAAAATAAGGCCGGATATGCCTCTAGTGACTTGAATACAGGCTCGTCTTGCATCTCCCAAGACGAAAAGATATCCGAATCCCCTGTGGAGGCCACAGAGAAAGACCTAGTTCCCCACCTCATCGCGACCGGAGGCCTCACATCCTTGGAAAACTCCAGAGGGACGCGGAGATCAGTGCCTCCAAAGGAGACGATGCCTGACTCCTCTGAAACTTGATAGGAGTCCCAGGATTCCTGTGGCACGTGGAAAGGGACCCTTGGTCTCCCGCCTCAGCTGGAGAGGCGTCCCAATTGCCCTGCCAAGCCTCGAGGAGAATCCCGAGTTGTCCCTCGCAACTAGGCAGGAGTCCTGACGTCGCTGAAGAAACACGTGTGTGGAAGGGCCATCCCCGTCGTAACTCGAGAATATACCCCAGGTTCCCGCCGCAACTCGAGAAAAACCATGAGACTTCCCCCTCACCGCGAGATAAAGCCCGATTCCCCTGCACTGCGTGCAGAGCAATGCCGTGTTGCACATCACACAGGAAAGGAGCCTTGATTTCCTTGATGGTACTCCAGAGAAACCCCAAGAACACTGTTTCAAGGCTAGAGGGATTCTGAGGTCACTGTAGCAAGACGAAAGAGCTCCGTGGACCAAAATTCAACTCGAGATGAGAGTTTAGTCCCTGGCTTCGACTCCAGAGGAATACCATCTTACCACAAGCACCTCAAGAGGAGGCTTCTCTCAGCTCTAGGTATGTGAGAGGGACCCTGAGTTTGCGGCCTCAAGTGGAAAGGACACCGCGATGCCCTGACTCGAAATAAGGCGGATATGCCTGCAGTGAATTGAATGCAGGCTCGTCTTGCATCTCCCAAGACGAAAGGTCGTCTGAATCCCCTGTGGAGACCACAGAGAAAGACCTAGTTCCCCACCTCATCGCGACCGGAGGCCTCACATCCTTTGAAAACTCCAGAGGGACGCGGAGATCAGTGCCTCCAAAGGAGACGATGCCTGACTCCTCGTGAAACTTGATAGGATTTCCTGGATTCCTGTGGCACGTGGAAAGGGACCCTTGGTCTCCCGCCTCAGCTGGAGAGGCGTCCCAATTGCCCTGCCAAGCCTCGAGGAGAATCCCGAGTTGTCCCTCGCAACTAGGCAGGAGTCCTGACGTCGCTGAACAAACACCTATGTGGAAGGGCCATCCCCGTCGTAACTCGAGAATATACCCCAGGTTCCCGCCGCAACTAGAGAAAAACCATGAGACTTCCCCCTCGCCGCGAGATGAGGCCCGAATCCCCTGCACTGCATGCAGAGCAATGACGTGTTGCACATCACACAGGAAAGGAGCCTTGATTTCCTTGATGGCACTCCAGAGAAAGCCCACGAACACTGTTTCAAGGCTAGAGGGATCCTGAGGTCACTGTAGCAACAGGAAAGAGCTCCGTGGACCACAAATCAACTCGAGGTGAGAGTTTAGTCCCTGGCTTCGACTCCAGAGGAATACCACCTTACCACAAGCAGCTCAAGAGGAGGCTTCTCTCAGCTCTAGGTATGTGAGAGGGACCCTGAGTTTGCGGCCTCAAGTAGAATGGACACCGCGATGCCCTGACTCGAAATAAGGCCGGATATGCCTGCAGTAACTTGAATGCAGGCTCGTCTTGCATCTCCCAAGATGAAAGGATGTCTGAATCCCCGGGGGAGACCACAGAGAAAGACCTAGTTCCCCACCTCATCGCGACCGGAGGCCTCATATCCTTTGAAAACTCCAGAGGGACGCGGAGATCAGTGCCTCCAAAGGAGACGATGCGTGACTCCTCGTGAAACTTGAAAGGAGTCCCAGGATTCCTGTGGCACGTGGAAAGGGACCCTTGGTCTCCTGCCTCAGCTGGAGAGGCGTCCCAATTGCCCTGCCAAGCCTCGAGGAGAATCCCGAGTTGTCCCTCGCAACTAGGCAGGAGTCCTGACGTCGCTGAACAAACACGTGTGTGGGAGGGCCATCCCCGTCGTAACTCCAGAATATACCCCAGGTTCCCACCGCAACTCGAGAAAAACCATGAGACTTCCCCCTCACCGCGAGATGAGGCCCGATTCCCCTGCACTGCGTGCAGAGCAATGCCGTGTTGCACATCACACAGGAAAGGAGCCTTGATTTCCTTGATGGCACTCCAGAGACCCCAAGAACACTGTTTCAAGGCTAGAGGGATCCTGAGGTCACTGTAGCAACACGAAAGAGCTCCGTGGACCAAAATTCAACTCTAGATGAGAGTTTAGTCCCTGTCTTCGACTCCAGAGGAATACCATCTTACCACAAGCACCTCAAGAGGAGGCTTCTCTCAGCTCTAGGTATGTGAGAGGGACCCTGAGTTTGCGGCCTCAAGTGGAAAGGACACCGCGATGCCCTGACTCGAAATAAGGCCGGATATGCCTGCAGTGAATTGAATGCAGGCTCGTCTTGCATCTCCCAAGATGAAAGGTCGTCTGAATCCCCTGTGGAGACCACAGAGAAAGACCTAGTTCCCCACCTCATCGCGACCGGAGGCCTCATATCCTTTGAAAACTCCAGAGGGACGCGGAGATCAGTGCCTCCAAAGGAGACGATGCGTGACTCCTCGTGAAACTTGATAGAAGTCCCAGGATTCCTGTGGCACGTGGAAAGGGACACTTGGTCTCCCGCCTCAGCTGGAGAGGCGTCCCAATTGCCCTGCCAAGCCTCGAGGAGAATCCCGAGTTGTCCCTCGAAACTAGGCAGGAGTCCTGACGTCGCTGAACAAACACGTGTGTGGAAGGGCCATCCCCGTCGTAACTCGAGAATATACCCCAGGTTCCTGCCGCAACTGGAGAAAAACCATGAGACTTTCCCCTCACCGCGAGATGAGGCCCGATTCCCCTGCACTGCGTGCAGAGCAATGCCGTGTTGCGCATCACACAGGAAAGGAGCCTTGATTTCCTTGATGGTACTCCAGAGAAACCCCAAGAACACTGTTTCAAGGCTAGAGGGATCCTGAGGTCACTGTAGCAAGACGAAAGAGCTCCGTGGACCAAAATTCAACTAGAGATGAGAGTTTAGTCCCTGGCTTCGACTCCAGAGGAATACCACCTTACCACAAGCACCTCAAGAGGAGGCTTCTCGCAGCTCTAGGTATGTGAGAGGGACCCTGAGTTTGCGGCCTCAAGTGGAAAGGACACCGCGATGCCCTGACTCGAAATAAGGCCGGATATGCATGCAGTGAATTGAATGCAGGCTCGTCTTGCATCTCCCAAGACGAAAGGTCGTCTGAATCCCCTGTGGAGACCACAGAGAAAGACCTAGTTCCCCACCTCATCGCGACCGGAGGCCTCACATCCTTTGAAAACTCCAGAGGGACGCGGAGATCAGTGCCTCCAAAGGAGACGATGCCTGACTCCTCGTGAAACTTGATAGGATTTCCTGGATTCGTGTGGCACGTGGAAAGGGACACTTGGTCTCCCGCCTCAGATGGAGAGGCGTCCCAATTGCCCTGCCAAGCCTCGAGGAGAATCCCGAGTTGTCCCTCGCAACTAGGCAGGAGTCCTGACGTCGCTGAACAAACACCTATGTGGAAGGGCCATCCCCGTCGTAACTCGAGAATATACCCGAGGTTCCCGCCGCAACTAGAGAAAAACCATGAGACTTCCCCCTCGCCGCGAGATGAGGCCCGAATCCCCTGCACTGCGTGCAGAGCAATGCCGTGTTGCACATCACACAGGAAAGGAGCCTTGATTTCCTTGATGGCACTCCAGAGAAACCCCAAGAACACTGTTTCAAGGCTAGAGGGATCCTGAAGTCACTGTAGCAACAGGAAAGAGCTCCGTGGACCACACAGCAACTCGAGGTGAGAGTTTAGTCCCTGGCTTCGACTCCAGAGGAATACCACCTTACCACAAGCACCTCAAGAGGAGGCTTCTCTCAGCTCTAGGTATGTGAGAGGGACCCTGAGTTTGCGGCCTCAAGTGGAATGGACACCGCGATGCCCTGACTCGAAATAAGGCCGGATTTCCATGCAGTGACTTGAATGCAGGCTCTTCTTGCATCTCCCAAGACGAAAGGATGTCTGAATCCCCTGTGGAGACCACAGAGAAAGACCTAGTTCCCCACCTCATCGCGACCGGAGGCCTCACATCCTTGGAAAACTCCAGAGGGACGCGGAGATCAGTGCCTCCAAAGGAGACGATGCCTGACTCCTCGTGAAACTTGATAGGAGTCCCAGGATTCCTGTGGCACGTGGAAAGGAACCCTTCGTCTCCCGCCTCAGCTGGAGAGGCGTCCCAATTGCCCTGCCAAGCCTCGAGGAGAATCCCGAGTTGTCCCTCGCAACTACGCAGGAGTCATGACGTCGCTGAACAAACACGTGTGTGGAAGGGCCATCCCCATCGTAACTCGAGAATATAGCCCAGGTTCCCGCCGCAACTCGAGAAAAACCATGAGACTTCCCACTCGCCGTGAGACGAGGCCCGATTCCCCTGCACTGTGTGCAGAGCAATTCCGTGTTGCACATCACACATGAAAGGAGCCTTGATTTCCTTGATGGCACTCCAGAGAAACCCCAAGAACACTGTTTCAAGGCTAGAGGGATCCGGAGGTCATTGTAGCAACTCGAAAGAGTTCCGTGGACCAAAAATCAACTCGAGATGAGAGGTTAGTCCCTGGCTTCGACTCCAGAGGAATACCACCTTACCACAAGCACCTCAAGAGGAGGCTTCTCTCAGCTCTAGGTATGTGAGAGGGACCCTGAGTTTGTGGCCTCAAGTGGAATGGACACGGCGATGCCCTGATTCGAAATAAGGCCGGATATGCCTGCAGTGACTTGAATACAGGCTCGTCTTGCATCTCCCAAGACGAAAAGATGTCCGAATCCCCTGTGGAGGCCACAGAGAAAGACCTAGTTCCCCACCTCATCGCGACCGGAGGCCTCACATCCTTTGAAAACTCCAGAGGGACGCGGAGATCAGTGCCTCCAAAGGAGACGATGCCTGACTCCTCTGAAACTTGATAGGAGTCCCAGGATTCCTGTGGCACGTGGAAAGGGACCCTTGGTCTCCCGCCTAAGCTGGAGAGGCGTCCCAATTGCCCTGCCAAGCCTCGAGGAGAATCCCGAGTTGTCCCTCGCAACTAGGCAGGAGTCCTGACGTCGCTGAACAAACACGTGTGTGGAAGGGCCATCCCCGTCGTAACTCCAGAATATACCCCAGGTTCCTGCCGCAACTCGAGAAAAACCATGAGACTTCCCCCTCACCGCGAGATAAAGCCCGATTCCCCTGCACTGCGTGCAGAGCAATGCCGTGTTGCACATCACACAGGAAAGGAGCCTTGATTTCCTTGATGGTACTCCAGAGAAACCCCAAGAACACTGTTTCAAGGCTAGAGGGATTCTGAGGTCACTGTAGCAAGACGAAAGAGCTCCGTGGACCAAAATTCAACTCGAGATGAGAGTTTAGTCCCTGGCTTCGACTCCAGAGGAATACCATCTTACCACAAGCACCTCAAGAGGAGGCTTCTCTCAGCTCTAGGTATGTGAGAGGGACCCTGAGTTTGCGGCCTCAAGTGGAAAGGACACCGCGATGCCCTGACTCGAAATAAGGCCGGATATGCATGCAGTGAATTGAATGCAGGCTCGTCTTGCATCTCCCAAGACGAAAGGTCGTCTGAATCCCCTGTGGAGACCACAGAGAAAGACCTAGTTCCCCACCTCATCGCGACCGGAGGCCTCACATCCTTTGAAAACTCCAGAGGGACGCGGAGATCAGTGCCTCCAAAGGAGACGATGCCTGACTCCTCGTGAAACTTGATAGGATTTCCTGGATTCCTGTGGCACGTGGAAAGGGACACTTGGTCTCCCGCCTCAGATGGAGAGGCGTCCCAATTGCCCTGCCAAGCCTCGAGGAGAATCCCGAGTTGTCCCTCGCAACTAGGCAGGAGTCCTGACGTCGCTGAACAAACACCTATGTGGAAGGGCCATCCCCGTCGTAACTCGAGAATATACCCGAGGTTCCCGCCGCAACTAGAGAAAAACCATGAGACTTCCCCCTCGCCGCGAGATGAGGCCCGAATCCCCTGCCCTGCGTGCAGAGCAATGCCGTGTTGCACATCACACAGGAAAGGAGCCTTGATTTCCTTGATGGCACTCCAGAGAAACCCCAAAAACACTGTTTCAAGGCTAGAGGGATCCTGAAGTCACTGTAGCAACAGGAAAGAGCTCCGTGGACCACACAGCAACTCGAGGTGAGAGTTTAGTCCCTGGCTTCGACTCCAGAGGAATACCACCTTACCACAAGCACCTCAAGAGGAGGCTTCTCTCAGCTCTAGGTATGTGAGAGGGACCCTGAGTTTGCGGCCTCAAGTGGAATGGACACCGCGATGCCCTGACTCGAAATAAGGCCGGATTTCCATGCAGTGACTTGAATGCAGGCTCTTCTTGCATCTCCCAAGACGAAAGGATGTCTGAATCCCCTGTGGAGACCACAGAGAAAGACCTAGTTCCCCACCTCATCGCGACCGGAGGCCTCACATCCTTGGAAAACTCCAGAGGGACGCGGAGATCAGTGCCTCCAAAGGAGACGATGCCTGACTCCTCGTGAAACTTGATAGGAGTCCCAGGATTCCTGTGGCACGTGGAAAGGAACCCTTCGTCTCCCGCCTCAGCTGGAGAGGCGTCCCAATTGCCCTGCCAAGCCTCGAGGAGAATCCCGAGTTGTCCCTCGCAACTACGCAGGAGTCATGACGTCGCTGAACAAACACGTGTGTGGAAGGGCCATCCCCATCGTAACTCGAGAATATAGCCCAGGTTCCCGCCGCAACTCGAGAAAAACCATGAGACTTCCCACTCGCCGTGAGACGAGGCCCGATTCCCCTGCACTGTGTGCAGAGCAATTCCGTGTTGCACATCACACATGAAAGGAGCCTTGATTTCCTTGATGGCACTCCAGAGAAACCCCAAGAACACTGTTTCAAGGCTAGAGGGATCCGGAGGTCATTGTAGCAACTCGAAAGAGTTCCGTGGACCAAAAATCAACTCGAGATGAGAGGTTAGTCCCTGGCTTCGACTCCAGAGGAATACCACCTTACCACAAGCACCTCAAGAGGAGGCTTCTCTCAGCTCTAGGTATGTGAGAGGGACCCTGAGTTTGTGGCCTCAAGTGGAATGGACACGGCGATGCCCTGATTCAAAATAAGGCCGGATATGCCTCTAGTGACTTGAATACAGGCTCGTCTTGCATCTCCCAAGACGAAAAGATATCCGAATCCCCTGTGGAGGCCACAGAGAAAGACCTAGTTCCCCACCTCATCGCGACCGGAGGCCTCACATCCTTGGAAAACTCCAGAGGGACGCGGAGATCAGTGCCTCCAAAGGAGACGATGCCTGACTCCTCTGAAACTTGATAGGAGTCCCAGGATTCCTGTGGCACGTGGAAAGGGACCCTTGGTCTCCCGCCTCAGCTGGAGAGGCGTCCCAATTGCCCTGCCAAGCCTCGAGGAGAATCCCGAGTTGTCCCTCGCAACTAGGCAGGAGTCCTGACGTCGCTGAAGAAACACGTGTGTGGAAGGGCCATCCCCGTCGTAACTCGAGAATATACCCCAGGTTCCCGCCGCAACTCGAGAAAAACCATGAGACTTCCCCCTCACCGCGAGATAAAGCCCGATTCCCCTGCACTGCGTGCAGAGCAATGCCGTGTTGCACATCACACAGGAAAGGAGCCTTGATTTCCTTGATGGTACTCCAGAGAAACCCCAAGAACACTGTTTCAAGGCTAGAGGGATTCTGAGGTCACTGTAGCAAGACGAAAGAGCTCCGTGGACCAAAATTCAACTCGAGATGAGAGTTTAGTCCCTGGCTTCGACTCCAGAGGAATACCATCTTACCACAAGCACCTCAAGAGGAGGCTTCTCTCAGCTCTAGGTATGTGAGAGGGACCCTGAGTTTGCGGCCTCAAGTGGAAAGGACACCGCGATGCCCTGACTCGAAATAAGGCGGATATGCCTGCAGTGAATTGAATGCAGGCTCGTCTTGCATCTCCCAAGACGAAAGGTCGTCTGAATCCCCTGTGGAGACCACAGAGAAAGACCTAGTTCCCCACCTCATCGCGACCGGAGGCCTCACATCCTTTGAAAACTCCAGAGGGACGCGGAGATCAGTGCCTCCAAAGGAGACGATGCCTGACTCCTCGTGAAACTTGATAGGATTTCCTGGATTCCTGTGGCACGTGGAAAGGGACCCTTGGTCTCCCGCCTCAGCTGGAGAGGCGTCCCAATTGCCCTGCCAAGCCTCGAGGAGAATCCCGAGTTGTCCCTCGCAACTAGGCAGGAGTCCTGACGTCGCTGAACAAACACCTATGTGGAAGGGCCATCCCCGTCGTAACTCGAGAATATACCCCAGGTTCCCGCCGCAACTAGAGAAAAACCATGAGACTTCCCCCTCGCCGCGAGATGAGGCCCGAATCCCCTGCACTGCATGCAGAGCAATGACGTGTTGCACATCACACAGGAAAGGAGCCTTGATTTCCTTGATGGCACTCCAGAGAAAGCCCACGAACACTGTTTCAAGGCTAGAGGGATCCTGAGGTCACTGTAGCAACAGGAAAGAGCTCCGTGGACCACAAATCAACTCGAGGTGAGAGTTTAGTCCCTGGCTTCGACTCCAGAGGAATACCACCTTACCACAAGCAGCTCAAGAGGAGGCTTCTCTCAGCTCTAGGTATGTGAGAGGGACCCTGAGTTTGCGGCCTCAAGTAGAATGGACACCGCGATGCCCTGACTCGAAATAAGGCCGGATATGCCTGCAGTAACTTGAATGCAGGCTCGTCTTGCATCTCCCAAGATGAAAGGATGTCTGAATCCCCGGGGGAGACCACAGAGAAAGACCTAGTTCCCCACCTCATCGCGACCGGAGGCCTCATATCCTTTGAAAACTCCAGAGGGACGCGGAGATCAGTGCCTCCAAAGGAGACGATGCGTGACTCCTCGTGAAACTTGAAAGGAGTCCCAGGATTCCTGTGGCACGTGGAAAGGGACCCTTGGTCTCCTGCCTCAGCTGGAGAGGCGTCCCAATTGCCCTGCCAAGCCTCGAGGAGAATCCCGAGTTGTCCCTCGCAACTAGGCAGGAGTCCTGACGTCGCTGAACAAACACGTGTGTGGGAGGGCCATCCCCGTCGTAACTCCAGAATATACCCCAGGTTCCCACCGCAACTCGAGAAAAACCATGAGACTTCCCCCTCACCGCGAGATGAGGCCCGATTCCCCTGCACTGCGTGCAGAGCAATGCCGTGTTGCACATCACACAGGAAAGGAGCCTTGATTTCCTTGATGGCACTCCAGAGACCCCAAGAACACTGTTTCAAGGCTAGAGGGATCCTGAGGTCACTGTAGCAACACGAAAGAGCTCCGTGGACCAAAATTCAACTCTAGATGAGAGTTTAGTCCCTGTCTTCGACTCCAGAGGAATACCATCTTACCACAAGCACCTCAAGAGGAGGCTTCTCTCAGCTCTAGGTATGTGAGAGGGACCCTGAGTTTGCGGCCTCAAGTGGAAAGGACACCGCGATGCCCTGACTCGAAATAAGGCCGGATATGCCTGCAGTGAATTGAATGCAGGCTCGTCTTGCATCTCCCAAGATGAAAGGTCGTCTGAATCCCCTGTGGAGACCACAGAGAAAGACCTAGTTCCCCACCTCATCGCGACCGGAGGCCTCATATCCTTTGAAAACTCCAGAGGGACGCGGAGATCAGTGCCTCCAAAGGAGACGATGCGTGACTCCTCGTGAAACTTGATAGAAGTCCCAGGATTCCTGTGGCACGTGGAAAGGGACACTTGGTCTCCCGCCTCAGCTGGAGAGGCGTCCCAATTGCCCTGCCAAGCCTCGAGGAGAATCCCGAGTTGTCCCTCGAAACTAGGCAGGAGTCCTGACGTCGCTGAACAAACACGTGTGTGGAAGGGCCATCCCCGTCGTAACTCGAGAATATACCCCAGGTTCCTGCCGCAACTGGAGAAAAACCATGAGACTTTCCCCTCACCGCGAGATGAGGCCCGATTCCCCTGCACTGCGTGCAGAGCAATGCCGTGTTGCGCATCACACAGGAAAGGAGCCTTGATTTCCTTGATGGTACTCCAGAGAAACCCCAAGAACACTGTTTCAAGGCTAGAGGGATCCTGAGGTCACTGTAGCAAGACGAAAGAGCTCCGTGGACCAAAATTCAACTAGAGATGAGAGTTTAGTCCCTGGCTTCGACTCCAGAGGAATACCACCTTACCACAAGCACCTCAAGAGGAGGCTTCTCGCAGCTCTAGGTATGTGAGAGGGACCCTGAGTTTGCGGCCTCAAGTGGAAAGGACACCGCGATGCCCTGACTCGAAATAAGGCCGGATATGCATGCAGTGAATTGAATGCAGGCTCGTCTTGCATCTCCCAAGACGAAAGGTCGTCTGAATCCCCTGTGGAGACCACAGAGAAAGACCTAGTTCCCCACCTCATCGCGACCGGAGGCCTCACATCCTTTGAAAACTCCAGAGGGACGCGGAGATCAGTGCCTCCAAAGGAGACGATGCCTGACTCCTCGTGAAACTTGATAGGATTTCCTGGATTCGTGTGGCACGTGGAAAGGGACACTTGGTCTCCCGCCTCAGATGGAGAGGCGTCCCAATTGCCCTGCCAAGCCTCGAGGAGAATCCCGAGTTGTCCCTCGCAACTAGGCAGGAGTCCTGACGTCGCTGAACAAACACCTATGTGGAAGGGCCATCCCCGTCGTAACTCGAGAATATACCCGAGGTTCCCGCCGCAACTAGAGAAAAACCATGAGACTTCCCCCTCGCCGCGAGATGAGGCCCGAATCCCCTGCACTGCGTGCAGAGCAATGCCGTGTTGCACATCACACAGGAAAGGAGCCTTGATTTCCTTGATGGCACTCCAGAGAAACCCCAAGAACACTGTTTCAAGGCTAGAGGGATCCTGAAGTCACTGTAGCAACAGGAAAGAGCTCCGTGGACCACACAGCAACTCGAGGTGAGAGTTTAGTCCCTGGCTTCGACTCCAGAGGAATACCACCTTACCACAAGCACCTCAAGAGGAGGCTTCTCTCAGCTCTAGGTATGTGAGAGGGACCCTGAGTTTGCGGCCTCAAGTGGAATGGACACCGCGATGCCCTGACTCGAAATAAGGCCGGATTTCCATGCAGTGACTTGAATGCAGGCTCTTCTTGCATCTCCCAAGACGAAAGGATGTCTGAATCCCCTGTGGAGACCACAGAGAAAGACCTAGTTCCCCACCTCATCGCGACCGGAGGCCTCACATCCTTGGAAAACTCCAGAGGGACGCGGAGATCAGTGCCTCCAAAGGAGACGATGCCTGACTCCTCGTGAAACTTGATAGGAGTCCCAGGATTCCTGTGGCACGTGGAAAGGAACCCTTCGTCTCCCGCCTCAGCTGGAGAGGCGTCCCAATTGCCCTGCCAAGCCTCGAGGAGAATCCCGAGTTGTCCCTCGCAACTACGCAGGAGTCATGACGTCGCTGAACAAACACGTGTGTGGAAGGGCCATCCCCATCGTAACTCGAGAATATAGCCCAGGTTCCCGCCGCAACTCGAGAAAAACCATGAGACTTCCCACTCGCCGTGAGACGAGGCCCGATTCCCCTGCACTGTGTGCAGAGCAATTCCGTGTTGCACATCACACATGAAAGGAGCCTTGATTTCCTTGATGGCACTCCAGAGAAACCCCAAGAACACTGTTTCAAGGCTAGAGGGATCCGGAGGTCATTGTAGCAACTCGAAAGAGTTCCGTGGACCAAAAATCAACTCGAGATGAGAGGTTAGTCCCTGGCTTCGACTCCAGAGGAATACCACCTTACCACAAGCACCTCAAGAGGAGGCTTCTCTCAGCTCTAGGTATGTGAGAGGGACCCTGAGTTTGTGGCCTCAAGTGGAATGGACACGGCGATGCCCTGATTCGAAATAAGGCCGGATATGCCTGCAGTGACTTGAATACAGGCTCGTCTTGCATCTCCCAAGACGAAAAGATGTCCGAATCCCCTGTGGAGGCCACAGAGAAAGACCTAGTTCCCCACCTCATCGCGACCGGAGGCCTCACATCCTTTGAAAACTCCAGAGGGACGCGGAGATCAGTGCCTCCAAAGGAGACGATGCCTGACTCCTCTGAAACTTGATAGGAGTCCCAGGATTCCTGTGGCACGTGGAAAGGGACCCTTGGTCTCCCGCCTAAGCTGGAGAGGCGTCCCAATTGCCCTGCCAAGCCTCGAGGAGAATCCCGAGTTGTCCCTCGCAACTAGGCAGGAGTCCTGACGTCGCTGAACAAACACGTGTGTGGAAGGGCCATCCCCGTCGTAACTCCAGAATATACCCCAGGTTCCTGCCGCAACTCGAGAAAAACCATGAGACTTCCCCCTCACCGCGAGATAAAGCCCGATTCCCCTGCACTGCGTGCAGAGCAATGCCGTGTTGCACATCACACAGGAAAGGAGCCTTGATTTCCTTGATGGTACTCCAGAGAAACCCCAAGAACACTGTTTCAAGGCTAGAGGGATTCTGAGGTCACTGTAGCAAGACGAAAGAGCTCCGTGGACCAAAATTCAACTCGAGATGAGAGTTTAGTCCCTGGCTTCGACTCCAGAGGAATACCATCTTACCACAAGCACCTCAAGAGGAGGCTTCTCTCAGCTCTAGGTATGTGAGAGGGACCCTAAGTTTGCGGCCTCAAGTGGAAAGGACACCGCGATGCCCTGACTCGAAATAAGGCCGGATATGCATGCAGTGAATTGAATGCAGGCTCGTCTTGCATCTCCCAAGACGAAAGGTCGTCTGAATCCCCTGTGGAGACCACAGAGAAAGACCTAGTTCCCCACCTCATCGCGACCGGAGGCCTCACATCCTTTGAAAACTCCAGAGGGACGCGGAGATCAGTGCCTCCAAAGGAGACGATGCCTGACTCCTCGTGAAACTTGATAGGATTTCCTGGATTCCTGTGGCACGTGGAAAGGGACACTTGGTCTCCCGCCTCAGATGGAGAGGCGTCCCAATTGCCCTGCCAAGCCTCGAGGAGAATCCCGAGTTGTCCCTCGCAACTAGGCAGGAGTCCTGACGTCGCTGAACAAACACCTATGTGGAAGGGCCATCCCCGTCGTAACTCGAGAATATACCCGAGGTTCCCGCCGCAACTAGAGAAAAACCATGAGACTTCCCCCTCGCCGCGAGATGAGGCCCGAATCCCCTGCCCTGCGTGCAGAGCAATGCCGTGTTGCACATCACACAGGAAAGGAGCCTTGATTTCCTTGATGGCACTCCAGAGAAACCCCAAAAACACTGTTTCAAGGCTAGAGGGATCCTGAAGTCACTGTAGCAACAGGAAAGAGCTCCGTGGACCACACAGCAACTCGAGGTGAGAGTTTAGTCCCTGGCTTCGACTCCAGAGGAATACCACCTTACCACAAGCACCTCAAGAGGAGGCTTCTCTCAGCTCTAGGTATGTGAGAGGGACCCTGAGTTTGCGGCCTCAAGTGGAATGGACACCGCGATGCCCTGACTCGAAATAAGGCCGGATTTCCATGCAGTGACTTGAATGCAGGCTCTTCTTGCATCTCCCAAGACGAAAGGATGTCTGAATCCCCTGTGGAGACCACAGAGAAAGACCTAGTTCCCCACCTCATCGCGACCGGAGGCCTCACATCCTTGGAAAACTCCAGAGGGACGCGGAGATCAGTGCCTCCAAAGGAGACGATGCCTGACTCCTCGTGAAACTTGATAGGAGTCCCAGGATTCCTGTGGCACGTGGAAAGGAACCCTTCGTCTCCCGCCTCAGCTGGAGAGGCGTCCCAATTGCCCTGCCAAGCCTCGAGGAGAATCCCGAGTTGTCCCTCGCAACTACGCAGGAGTCATGACGTCGCTGAACAAACACGTGTGTGGAAGGGCCATCCCCATCGTAACTCGAGAATATAGCCCAGGTTCCCGCCGCAACTCGAGAAAAACCATGAGACTTCCCACTCGCCGTGAGACGAGGCCCGATTCCCCTGCACTGTGTGCAGAGCAATTCCGTGTTGCACATCACACATGAAAGGAGCCTTGATTTCCTTGATGGCACTCCAGAGAAACCCCAAGAACACTGTTTCAAGGCTAGAGGGATCCGGAGGTCATTGTAGCAACTCGAAAGAGTTCCGTGGACCAAAAATCAACTCGAGATGAGAGGTTAGTCCCTGGCTTCGACTCCAGAGGAATACCACCTTACAACAAGCACCTCAAGAGGAGGCTTCTCTCAGCTCTAGGTATGTGAGAGGGACCCTGAGTTTGTGGCCTCAAGTGGAATGGACACGGCGATGCCCTGATTCGAAATAAGGCCGGATATGCCTGCAGTGACTTGAATACAGGCTCGTCTTGCATCTCCCAAGACGAAAAGATGTCCGAATCCCCTGTGGAGGCCACAGAGAAAGACCTAGTTCCCCACCTCATCGCGACCGGAGGCCTCACATCCTTTGAAAACTCCAGAGGGACGCGGAGATCAGTGCCTCCAAAGGAGACGATGCCTGACTCCTCTGAAACTTGATAGGAGTCCCAGGATTCCTGTGGCACGTGGAAAGGGACCCTTGGTCTCCCGCCTAAGCTGGAGAGGCGTCCCAATTGCCCTGCCAAGCCTCGAGGAGAATCCCGAGTTGTCCCTCGCAACTAGGCAGGAGTCCTGACGTCGCTGAACAAACACGTGTGTGGAAGGGCCATCCCCGTCGTAACTCCAGAATATACCCCAGGTTCCTGCCGCAACTCGAGAAAAACCATGAGACTTCCCCCTCACCGCGAGATAAAGCCCGATTCCCCTGCACTGCGTGCAGAGCAATGCCGTGTTGCACATCACACAGGAAAGGAGCCTTGATTTCCTTGATGGTACTCCAAAGAAACCCCAAGAACACTGTTTCAAGGCTAGAGGGATTCTGAGGTCACTGTAGCAAGACGAAAGAGCTCCGTGGACCAAAATTCAACTCGAGATGAGAGTTTAGTCCCTGGCTTCGACTCCAGAGGAATACCATCTTACCACAAGCACCTCAAGAGGAGGCTTCTCTCAGCTCTAGGTATGTGAGAGGGACCCTGAGTTTGCGGCCTCAAGTGGAAAGGACACCGCGATGCCCTGACTCGAAATAAGGCCGGATATGCCTGCAGTGAATTGAATGCAGGCTCGTCTTGCATCTCCCAAGACGAAAGGTCGTCTGAATCCCCTGTGGAGACCACAGAGAAAGACCTAGTTCCCCACCTCATCGCGACCGGAGGCCTCACATCCTTTGAAAACTCCAGAGGGACGCGGAGATCAGTGCCTCCAAAGGAGACGATGCCTGACTCCTCGTGAAACTTGATAGGATTTCCTGGATTCCTGTGGCACGTGGAAAGGGACCCTTGGTCTCCCGCCTCAGCTGGAGAGGCGTCCCAATTGCCCTGCCAAGCCTCGAGGAGAATCCCGAGTTGTCCCTCGCAACTAGGCAGGAGTCCTGACGTCGCTGAACAAACACCTATGTGGAAGGGCCATCCCCGTCGTAACTCGAGAATATACCCCAGGTTCCCGCCGCAACTAGAGAAAAACCATGAGACTTCCCCCTCGCCGCGAGATGAGGCCCGAATCCCCTGCACTGCATGCAGAGCAATGCCGTGTTGCACATCACACAGGAAAGGAGCCTTGATTTCCTTGATGGCACTCCAGAGAAACCCCAAGAACACTGTTTCAAGGCTAGAGGGATCCTGAGGTCACTGTAGCAACAGGAAAGAGCTCCGTGGACCAAAATTCAACTCTAGATGAGAGTTTAGTCCCTGTCTTCGACTCCAGAGGAATACCATCTTACCACAAGCACCTCAAGAGGAGGCTTCTCTCAGCTCTAGGTATGTGAGAGGGACCCTGAGTTTGCGGCCTCAAGTGGAAAGGACACCGCGATGCCCTGACTCGAAATAAGGCCGGATATGCCTGCAGTGAATTGAATGCAGGCTCGTCTTGCTTCTCCCAAGATGAAAGGTCGTCTGAATCCCCTGTGGAGACCACAGAGAAAGACCTAGTTCCCCACCTCATCGCGACCGGAGGCCTCATATCCTTTGAAAACTCCAGAGGGACGCGGAGATCAGTGCCTCCAAAGGAGACGATGCGTGACTCCTCGTGAAACTTGATAGAAGTCCCAGGATTCCTGTGGCACGTGGAAAGGGACACTTGGTCTCCCGCCTCAGCTGGAGAGGCGTCCCAATTGCCCTGCCAAGCCTCGAGGAGAATCCCGAGTTGTCCCTCGAAACTAGGCAGGAGTCCTGACGTCGCTGAACAAACACGTGTGTGGAAGGGCCATCCCCGTCGTAACTCGAGAATATACCCCAGGTTCCTGCCGCAACTGGAGAAAAACCATGAGACTTTCCCCTCACCGCGAGATGAGGCCCGATTCCCCTGCACAGCGTGCAGAGCAATGCCGTGTTGCGCATCACACAGGAAAGGAGCCTTGATTTCCTTGATGGTACTCCAGAGAAACCCCAAGAACACTGTTTCAAGGCTAGAGGGATCCTGAGGTCACTGTAGCAAGACGAAAGAGCTCCGTGGACCAAAATTCAACTAGAGATGAGAGTTTAGTCCCTGGCTTCGACTCCAGAGGAATACCACCTTACCACAAGCACCTCAAGAGGAGGCTTCTCGCAGCTCTAGGTATGTGAGAGGGACCCTGAGTTTGCGGCCTCAATTGGAAAGGACACCGCGATGCCCTGACTCGAAATAAGGCCGGATATGCATGCAGTGAATTGAATGCAGGCTCGTCTTGCATCTCCCAAGACGAAAGGATGTCTGAATCCCCTGTGGAGACCACAGAGAAAGACCTAGTTCCCCACCTCATCGCGACCGGAGGCCTCACATCCTTTGAAAACTCCAGAGGGACGCGGAGATCAGTGCCTCCAAAGGAGACGATGCCTGACTCCTCGTGAAACTTGATAGGATTTCCTGGATTCCTGTGGCACGTGGAAAGGGACCCTTGGTCTCCCGCCTCAGCTGGAGAGGCGTCCCAATTGCCCTGCCAAGCCTCGAGGAGAATCCCGAGTTGTCCCTCGCAACAAGGCAGGAGTCCTGACGTCGCTGAACAAACACCTATGTGGAAGGGCCATCCCCGTCGTAACTCGAGAATATACCCGAGGTTCCCGCCGCAACTAGAGAAAAACCATGAGACTTCCCCCTCGCCGCGAGATGAGGCCCGAATCCCCTGCACTGCGTGCAGAGCAATGCCGTGTTGCACATCACACAGGAAAGGAGCCTTGATTTCCTTGATGGCACTCCAGAGAAACCCCAAGAACACTGTTTCAAGGCTAGAGGGATCCTGAAGTCACTGTAGCAACAGGAAAGAGCTCCGTGGACCACACATCAACTCGAGGTGAGAGTTTAGTCCCTGGCTTCGACTCCAGAGGAATACCACCTTACCACAAGCACCTCAAGAGGAGGCTTCTCTCAGCTCTAGGTATGTGAGAGGGACCCTGAGTTTGCGGCCTCAAGTGGAATGGACACCGTGATGCCCTGACTCGAAATAAGGCCGGATTTCCATGCAGTGACTTGAATGCAGGCTCGTCTTGCATCTCCCAAGACGAAAGGATGTCTGAATCCCCTGTGGAGACCACAGAGAAAGACCTAGTTCCCCACCTCATCGCGACCGGAGGCCTCACATTCTTTGAAAACTCCAGAGGTATACTGAGATCAGTGCCTCCAAAGGAGACGAAGCCTGACTCCTAGTGAAACTTGATAGGAGTCCCAGGATTCCTGTGGCACGTGGAAAGGGACCCTTGGTCTCCCGCCTCAGCTGGAGAGGCGTCACAATTGCCCTGCCAAGCCTCGAGGAGAATCCCGAGTTGTCCCTCGCAACTAGGCAGGAGTCCTGACGTCGCTGAACAAACACGTGGGTGGAAGGGCCATCCCCGTCGTAACTCGAGAATATACCCCAGGTTCCCGCCGCAACTCGAGAAAAACCATGAGACTTCCCCCTCGCCACGAGATGAGGCCCGATTCCCCTGCACTGCATTCAAAGCAATTGCGTGTTGCACATCAAACATGAAAGGAGCCTTGATTTCCTTGATGGCACTCCAGAGAAAGCCCAAGAACACTGTTTCAAGGCTAGAGGGATCCTGAGGTCACTGTAGCAACACGAAAGTGCTCCGTGGCCCAAAAATCAACTCGAGATGAGAGGTTAGTCCCTGGCTTCGACTCCAGAGGAATACCACCTTACCACAAGCACCTCAAGAGGAGGCTTCTCTCAGCTCTAGGTATGTGAGAGGGACCCTGATTTTGCGGCCTCAAGTGGAATGGACACTGCGATGCCCTGACGCGAAATAACGCCGGATATCCCTGCACTGACTTGAATGCAGGCTCGTCTTGCATCTCCCAAGATGAAAGGATGTCTGAATCCCCTGTGGAGACCACAGAGAAAGACCTAGTTCCCCACCTCATCGCGACCGGAGGCCTCACATCCTTTGAAAACTCCAGAGGTACGCGGAGATCAGTGCCTCCAAAGGAGACGATGCCTGACTCCTAGTGAAACTTCTTAGGAGTCCCAGGATTCCTGTGGCACGTGGAAAGGGACCCTTGGTCTCCCTCCTCAGCTGGAGAGGCGTCCCAATTGCCCTGCCAAGCCTCGAGGAGAATCCCGAGTTGTCCCTCGCAACTACGCAGGAGTCATGACGTCGCTGAAGAAACACGTGTGTGGAAGGGCCATCCCCGTCGTAACTCGAGAATATACCCCAGGTTCCCGCCGCAACTCGAGAAAAACCATGAGACTTCCCCCTCGCCGCGAGATGAGGCCCGATTCCCCTACACTGCGTGCAGAGCAATGCCGTGTTGCCCATCACACAGGAAAGGAGCCTTGATTTCCTTGATGGCACTCCAGAGAAACCCCAAGAACACTGTTTCAAGGCTAGAGGGATCCTGAGGTCACTGTAGCAACACGAAAGAGCTCCGTGGACCACAAATCAACTGGAGATGAGAGGTTAGTCCCTGGCTTCGACTCCAGAGGAATACCACCTTACCACAAGCACCTCAAGAGGAGGCTTCTCTCAGCTCTAGGTATGTGAAAGGGACCCTGATTTTGCAGCCTCAAGTGGAATGGACACTGCGATGCCCTGACTCGAAATAAGGCCGGATATCCCTGCAGTGACTTGAATGCAGGCGCGTCTTGCATCTCCCAAGATGAAAGGATGTCTGAATCCCCTGTGGAGACCACAGAGAAAGACCTAGTTCCCCACCTCATCGTGACCGGAGGCCTCACATCCTTTGAAAACTCCAGAGGTACGCGGAGATCAGTGCCTCCAAAGGAGACGATGCCTGACTCCTAGTGAAATTTGATAGGAGTCCCAGTATTCCTGTGGCACGTGGAAAGGGACCCATGGTCTCCCGCCTCAGCTGGAGAGGCGTCCCAATTGCCCTGCCAAGCAACGAGGAGAATCCCGAGTTGTTCCTCGCAACTAGGCAGGAGTCCTGACGTCGCTGAACAAACACGTGTGTGGAAGGGCCATCCCCGTCGTAACTCGAGAATATACCCCAGGTTCCCGCCGCAGCTCGAGAAAAACCATGAGACTTCCCCCTCGCCGCGAGATGAGGCCCGATTCCCCTGCACTGCGTGCAGAGCAATTCCGTGTTGCACATCACACATGAAAGGAGCCTTGATTTCCTTGATGGCACTCCAGAGAAAACCCAAGAACACTGTTTCAAGGCTAGAGGCATCCTGAGGTCACTGTAGCAACACGAAAGAGCTCCGTGGACCAAAAATCAACTCGAGATGAGAGGTTAGTCCCTGGCTTCGACTCCAGAGGAAACCACCTTACCACAAGCACCTCAGAGGAGGCTTTTCTCAGCTCTAGGTATGTGAGAGGGACCCTGAGTTTGCGGCCTCAAGTGGAATGGACACCGCGATGCCCTGACTCGAAATAAGGCCGGATATCCCTGCAGTGACTTGAATGAAGGCTCGTCTTGCATCTCCCAAGACGAAAGGATGTCTGAATCCGCTGTGGAGACTACAGAGAAATACCTAGTTCCCCACCTCCTCGCGACCGGAGGCCTCACATACTTTGAAAACTCCAGAGGTACACGGAGATCAGTGCCTCCAAAGGAGACGATGCCTGACTCCTCGTGAAACTTGATAGGAGTCCCAGGATTCCTGTGGCACGTGGAAAGGGACACTTGGTCTCCCGCCTCAGCTGGAGAGGCGTCCCAATTGCCCTGCCAAGCCTCGAGGAGAATCCCGAGTTGTCCCTCGCAACTAGGCAGGAGTCCTGACGTCGCTGAACAAACACGTGTGTGGAAGGGCCATCCCCGTCGTAACTCGAGAATATAACCCAGGTTTCCGCCGCAACTCGAGAAAAACCATGAGACTTCCCCCTCGCCGCTAGATGAGGCCCAATTCCCCTGCACTGCGTGCAGAGCCATTCTGTCTTGCACATCACACATGGAAGGAGCCTTGATTTCCTTGATGGCACTCCAGAGAAACCCCAAGAACACTCTTTCAAGGCTAGAGGGATCCTGAGGTCACTGTAGCAACAAGAAAGAGCTCCGTGGACCAAAAATCAACTCGAGATGAGAGGGTAGTCCCTGGCTTCGACTCCAGAGGAATACCACCATACCACAGGCACCTCAAGAGGAGGCTTCTCTCAGCTCTAGGTATGTGAGAGGGACCCTGAGTTTGCGGCCTCAAGTGGAATGGACACCGCGATGCCCTGACTCGAAATAAGGCCGGATATGCCTGCAGTGACTTGAATGCAGGCTCGTCTTGCATCTCCCAAGACGAAAGGATGTCTGAATCCCCTGTGGAGACCACAGAGAAAGACTTAGTTCCCCACCTCATCGCGACCGGAGGCCTCACATCTTTGAAAATTCCAGAGGAACGCAGAGGTCAGTGCCTCCAAAGGCGACGATGCCTGACTCCTCGTGAAACTTGATAGGAGTCCCAGGATTCCTGTGGCACGTGGAAAGGGACACTTGGTCTCCCGCCTCAGCTGGAGAGGCGTCCCAATTGCCCTGCCAAGCCTCGAGGAGAATCCCGAGTTGTCCCTCGCAACTAGGTAGGAGTCCTGACGTCGCTGAAGAAACACGTGTGTGGAAGTGACATACCCGTCGTAACTCGAGAATATACCCCAGGTTCCCGCCGCAACTCGAGAAAAACCATGAGACTTCCCCCTCGCCGCAAATTGAGGCCCGATTCCCCTGCTCTGCGTGCAGAGCAATTCCGTGTTGCACATCACACATGGAAGGAGCCTTGATTTCCTTGATGGCACTCCAGAGAAACCCCAGGAACACTGTTTCAAGGCTAGAGGGATCCTGAGGTCACTGTAGCCACACGAAAGAGCTCCGTGGACCACAAATCAACTGGAGATGAGAGGTTAGTCCCTGGCTTCGACTCCAGAGGAATACCACCTTATCACAAGCACCTCAAGAGGAGGCTTCTCTCAGTTCTAGGTATGTGAGAGGGACCCTGAGTTTGCGGCCTCAAGTGGAATGGACACCGCGATGCCCTGACTCGAAATAAGGCCGGATATCCCTGCAGTGACTTGAATGCAGGCTCGTCTTGCATCTCCCAAGATGAAAGGGTGTCTGATTCCCCTGTGGAGACCACAGAGAAAAACCTAGTTCCCCACTTCATGGCGACCAGAGGCCTCACATCCTTTGAAAACTCCAGAGGTACGCCGAAATCAGTGCCTCTAAAGGAGACGATGCCTGACTCCTCATGAAACTTGATAGGAGTCCCAGGATTCCTGTGGCACGTGGAAAGGGACACTTGGTCTCCCACTCAGCTAGAGAGGCGTTCCAATTGCCCTGCCAATCCTCGAGGAAAATCCCGAGTTGTACCTAGCAACTAGGCATGAGTCGTGTCTTCGCTGAACAAACACGTGGGTGGAAGGGTCATCCCCGTCGTAACTCGAGAATATACGCCAGGTTCTCGCCGCAACTCGAGAAAAACCATGAGTCTTCCCCCTCACCGCGAGATGAGGCCCGATTCCCCTGCACTGCGTGCAGAGCAATGCCGTGTTGCACATCACACATGAAAGGAGGCTTGATTTCCTTCATGGCACTCCAGAGAAACCCCAAGAACACTGTTTCAAGGCAAGAGGGATCCTGAGGTCACTGTAGCAACACGAAAGAGCTCCGTGGACCAAGAATCAACTCCAGATGAGAGGTTAGTCCCTGGCTTCGACTCCAGAGCAATACCACCTTACCACAAGCACCTCAAGAGGAGGCTTCTCTCAGCTCTAGGTATGTGAGAGGGACCCTGAGTTTGCGGCCTCAAGTGGAATGGACACTGCGATGCCCTGACTCGAAATAAGGCCGGATATCCCTGCAGTGACTTGAATGCAGGCGCGTCTTGCATCTCCCAAGATGAAAGGGTGTCTGATTCCCCTGTGGAGACCACAGAGAAAAACCTAGTTCCCCACCTCATCACGACCAGAGGCCTCACGTCCTTTGAAAACTCCAGAGGTACGCGGACATCAGTGCCTCCAAAGGAGACGATGCCTGACTCCTCGTGAAACTTGATAGGAGTCCCAGGATTCCTGTGGTACGTGGAAAGGGACCCTTGGTCTCCCGCCTCAGCTGGAGAGGCGTCCCAATTGCCCTGCCAAGCCTCGAGGAGAATCCCGAGTTGTCCCTCACAACTAGGCAGGAGTCCTGACGTCGCTGAACAAACACGTGTGTGAAAGGGCCATCCCCGTCGGAACTCGAGAATATACCCTAGGTTCCCGCCGCAACTCGAGAAAAACCATGAGTCTTCCCCCTCACCGCGAGATGAGGCCCAATTCCCCTGCAGTGCGTGCAGAGCAATGCCGTGTTGCACATCACACATGAAAGGAGGCTTGATTTCCTTCATGGCACTCCAGAGAAACCCCAAGAACACCGTTTCAAGGCAAGAGGGATCCTGAGGTCACTGTAGCAACACGAAAGAGCTCCGTGGACCAAGAATCAACTCCAGATGAGAGGTTAGTCCCTGGCTTCGACTCCAGAGGAATACCACCTTACCACAAGCACCTCAAGAGGAGGCTTCTCTCAGCTCTAGGTATGTGAGAGGGACCCTGAGTTTGCGGCCTCAAGTGGAATGGACACTGCGATGCCCTGACTCGAAATAAGGCCGGATATCCCTGCAGTGACTTGAATGCAGGCGCGTCTTGCATCTCCCAAGATGAAAGGATGTCCGAATCCCCTGTGGAGACCACAGAGAAAAACCTAGTTCCCCACTTCATGGCGACCAGAGGCCTCACATCCTTTGAAAACTCCAGAGGTACGCGGACATCAGTGCCTCCAAAGGAGACGATGCCTGACTCCTCGTGAAACTTGATAGGAGTCCCAGGATTCCTGTGGCACGTGGAAAGGGACCCTTGGTCTCCCGCCTCAGCTGGAGAGGCGTCCCAATTGCCCTGCCAAGCCTCGAGGAGAATCCCGAGTTGTCCCTCACAACTAGGCAGGAGTCCTGACGTCGCTGAACAAACACGTGTGTGAAAGGGCCTTCCCCGTCGGAACTCGAGAATATACCCTAGGTTCCCGCCGCAACTCGAGAAAAACCATGAGACTTCCCCCTCGCCGCTAGATGAGGCCCAATTCCCCTGCAGTGCGTGCAGAGCAATTCTGTCTTGCACATCACACATGAAAGGAGCCTTGATTTCCTTGATGGCACTCCAGAGAAACCCCAAGAACACTCTTTCAAGGCTAGAGGGATCCTGAGGTCACTGTAGCAACAAGAAAGAGCTCCGTGGACCAAAAATCAACTCGAGATGAGAGGGTAGACCCTGGCTTCAACTCCAGAGGAATACCACCTTACCACAAGCACCTCAAGAGGAGGCTTCTCTCAGCTCTAGGTATGTGAGAGGGACCCTGAGTTTGCGGCCTCAAGTGGAATGGACACCGCGATGCCCTGACTCGAAATAAGGCCGGATATCCCTGCAGTGACTTGAATGCAGGCGCGTCTTGCATCTCCCAAGATGAAAGGGTGTCTGATTCCCCTGTGGAGACCACAGAGAAAAACCTAGTTCCCCACTTCATGGCGACCAGAGGCCTCACGTCCTTTGAAAACTCCAGAGGTACGCGGAGATCAGTGCCTCCAAAGGAGACGATGCCTGACTCCTCGTGAAACTTGATAGGAGTCCCAGTATTCCTGTGGCACGTGGAAAGGGACACTTGGTCTCCCGCCTCAGCTCTAGAGGCGTCCCAAATGCCCTGCCAAGCCTCGAGGAGAATCCCGAGTTTTCCCTCGCAACTAGGCAGGAGTCCTGCCGTCGCTGAACAAACACTTGTGTGGAAGGGCTATCCCCTTCTAACTCGAGAATATACCCCAGGTTCCCGCCGCAACTCGAGAAAAACCATGAGACTTCCCCCTCGCCGCGAGATGAGGCCCGATTCCCCTGCACTGCGTGCAGAGCAATTCCGTGTTGCACATCACACATGAAAGGAGCCTTGATTTCCTTGATGGCACTCCAGAGAAACCCCAAGAACACTGTTTCAAGGCTAGAGGCATCCTGAGGTCACTGTAGCAACACGAAAGAGCTCCGTGGACCAAAAATCAACTCGAGATGAGAGGTTATTCCCTGGCTTCGACTCCAGAGGAATACCACCTTACCACAAGCACCTCAAGAGGAGGCTTCTCTCAGCTCTAGGTATGTGAGAGGGACCCTGAGTTTGCGGCCTCAAGTGGAATGGACACCGCGATGCCCTGACTCGAAATAATGCCGGATATCCCTGCAGTGACTTGAATGCAGGCTCGTCTTGCATCTCCCAAGACGAAAGGATATCTGAATCCCCTGTGGAGACCACAGAGAAAGACCTAGTTCCCCACCTCATCGCGACCGGAGGCCTCACATCCTTTGAAAACTCCAGAGGTACGCGGAGATCAGTCCCTCCAAAGGAGACGATGCCTGACTCCTCGTGAAACTTGATAGGAGTCCCAGAAATCCTGTGGCACGTGGAAAGGGACCCTTGGTCTCCCGCCACAGCTGGAGAGGCGTCCCAATTGCCCTGCCAAGCCTCGAGGAGAATCCCGAGTTGTCCCTCACAACTAGGCAGGAGTCCTGACTTCGCTGAACAAACACGTGTGTGAAAGGGCCATCCCCGTCGGAACTCGAGAATATACCCTAGGTTCCAGCCGCAACTCGAGAAAAACCATGAGACTTCCCCCTCGCCGCTAGATGAGGCCCAATTCCCCTGCAGTGCGTGCAGAGCAATTCTGTCTTGCACATCACACATGAAAGGAGCCTTGATTTCCTTGATGGCACTCCAGAGAAACCCCAAGAACACTCTTTCAAGACTAGAGGGATCCTGAGGTCACTGTAGCAACACGAAAGAGCTCCGTGGACCAAAAATCAACTCGAGATGAGAGGGTAGTCCCTGGCTTCGACTCCAGAGGAATACCACCTTACCACAAGCACCTCAAGAGGAGGCTTCTCTCAGCTCTAGGTATGTGAGAAGGACCCTGAGTTTGCGGCCTCAAGTGGAATGGACACCGCGATGCCCTGACTCGAAATAAGGCCGGATATCCCTGCAGTGACTTGAATGCAGGCTCGTCTTGCATCTCCCAAGACGAAAGGATGTCTGAATCCCCTGTGGAGACCACAGAGAAAGACCTAGTTCCCCACCTCATCGCGACCGGAGGCCTCACATCTTTGAAAATTCCAGAGGTACACAGAGATCAGTGCCTCCAAAGGAGACGATGCCTGACTCCTCGTGAAACTTGATAGGAGTTCCAGGATTCCTGTGGCACGTGGAAAGGGACCCTTGGTCTCCCGCCTCAGCTGGAGAGGCGTCCCAATTGCCCTGCCAATCCTTGAGGAGAATCCCGAGTTGTCCCTCGCAACTAGGCAGGAGTCCTGCCGTCTCTGAACAAACACTTGTGTGGAAGGGCCATCCCCGTCATAACTCGAGAATATACCCCAGGTTCCCGCCGCAACTCGAGAAAAACCATGAGACTTCCCCCTCGCCGCGAGATGAGGACCGATTCCCCTGCACTGCGGGCAGAGCAATTCCGTGTTGCACATCACACAAGAAAGGAGCCTTGATTTCCTTGATGGCACTCCAGAGAAACCCCAAGAACACTGTTTCAAGGCTAGAGGAATCCTGAGGTCACTGTAGCAACACGAAAGAGCTCCGTGGACCAAAAATCAACTCGAGATGAGAGGTCAGTCCCTGGCTTCGACTCCAGAGGAAACCACCTTACCACAAGCACCTCAAGAGGAGGCTTCTCTCAGCTCTAGGTATGTGAGAGGGACCCTGATTTTGCGGCCTCAAGTGGAATGGACACCGCGATGCCCTGACTCGAAGTAAGGCCAGATATCCCTGCAGTGACTTGAATGCAGGCTCGTCTTGCATCTTCCAAGAAGAAAGGGTGTCTGAATATAATGTGGAGACCACAGAGAAAGACCTAGTTCCCCACCTCATCGCGACCGGAGGCCTCACATTCTTTGAAAACTCCAGAGGTATACTGAGATCAGTGCCTCCAAAGGAGACGAAGCCTGACTCCTAGTGAAACTTGATAGGAGTCCCAGGATTCCTGTGGCACGTGGAAAGGGACCCTTGGTCTCCCGCCTCAGCTGGAGAGGCGTCACAATTGCCCTGCCAAGCCTCGAGGAGAATCCCGAGTTGTCCCTCGCAACTAGGCAGGAGTCCTGCCGTCGCTGAACAAACACGTGGGTGGAAGGGCCATCCCCGTCGTAACTCGAGAATATACCCCAGGTTCCCGCCGCAACTCGAGAAAAACCATGAGACTTCCCCCTCACCGCGAGATGAGGCCCGATTCCCCTGCACTGCATTCAAAGCAATTGCGTGTTGCACATCAAACATGAAAGGAGCCTTGATTTCCTTGATGGCACTCCAGAGAAAGCCCAAGAACACTGTTTCAAGGCTAGAGGGATCCTGAGGTCACTGTAGCAACACGAAAGTGCTCCGTGGCCCAAAAATCAACTCGAGATGAGAGGTTAGTCCCTGGCTTCGACTCCAGAGGAATACCACCTTACCACAAGCACCTCAAGAGGAGGCTTCTCTCAGCTCTAGGTATGTGAGAGGGACCCTGATTTTGCGGCCTCAAGTGGAATGGACACTGCGATGCCCTGACGCGAAATAACGCCGGATATCCCTGCACTGACTTGAATGCAGGCTCGTCTTGCATCTCCCAAGATGAAAGGATGTCTGAATCCCCTGTGGAGACCACAGAGAAAGACCTAGTTCCCCACCTCATCGCGACCGGAGGCCTCACATCCTTTGAAAACTCCAGAGGTACGCGGAGATCAGTGCCTCCAAAGGAGACGATGCCTGACTCCTAGTGAAACTTCTTATTAGTCCCAGGATTCCTGTGGCACGTGGAAAGTGACCCTTGCTCTCCCGCCTCAGCTGGAGAGGCGTCCCAATTGCCCTGCCAAGCCTCGAGGAGAATCCCGGGTTGTCCCTCGCAACTAGGCAGGAGTCCTGACGTCGCTGAACAAACACGTGTGTGGAAGGGCCATCCCCGTCGTAACTCGAGAATATACCCCAGGTTCCCGCCGCAACTCGAGAAAAACCATGAGACTTCCCCCTCGTCGCGAGATGAGGCCCGATTCCCCTGCACTGCGTGCAGAGCAGTTCCGTGTTGCACATCACACATGAAAGGAGCCTTGATTTCCTTGATGGCACTCCAGAGAAACCCCAAGAACACTGTTTCAAGGCTAGAGGGATCCTGAGGACACTGTAGCAACACGAAAGTGCTCCGTGGACCAAAAATCAACTCGAGATGAGAGGTTAGTCCCTGGCTTCCACTCCAGAGGGATGCCACCTTACCACAAGCACCTCAAGAGGAGGCTTCTCTCAGCTCTAGGTATGTGAGAGGGACCCTGCCTTTGCGGCCTCAAGTGGAATGGACACTGCGATGCCCTGACGCGAAATAAGGCCGGATATCCCTGCAGTGACTTGAATGCAGGCTCGTCTTGCATCTCCCAAGACGAAAGGATGTCTGAATCCCCTGTGGAGACCACAGAGAAAGACCTAGTTCCCCACCTCATCGTGACCGGAGGCCTCACATCCTTTGAAAACTCCAGAGGTACGCGGAGATCAGTGCCTCCAAAGGAGACGATGCCTGACTCCTAGTGAAATTTGATAGGAGTCCCAGTATTCCTGTGACACGTGGAAAGGGACCCTTGGTCTCCCGCCTCAGCTGGAGAGGCGTCCCAATTGCCCTGCCAAGCCACGAGGAGAATCCCGATTTGTCCCTCGCAACTAGGCAGGAGTCCTGACGTCGCTGAACAAACACGTGTGTGGAAGGGCCATCCCCGTCGTAACTCGAGAATATACCCCAGGTTCCCGCCGCAACTCGAGAAAAACCATGAGACTTCCCCCTCGCCGCGAGATGAGGCCCGATTCCCCTGCACTGCGTGCAGAGCAATTCCGTGTTGCACATCACACATGAAAGGAGCCTTGATTTCCTTGATGGCACTCCAGAGAAAACCCAAGAACACTGTTTCAAGGCTAGAGGCATCCTGAGGTCACTGTAGCAACACGAAAGAGCTCCGTGGACCAAAAATCAACTCGAGATGAGAGGTTAGTCCCTGGCTTCGACTCCAGAGGAAACCACCTTACCACAAGCACCTCAGAGGAGGCTTCTCTCAGCTCTAGGTATGTGAGAGGGACCCTGAGTTTGCGGCCTCAAGTGGAATGGACACCGCGATGCCCTGACTCGAAGTAAGGCCAGATATCCCTGCAGTGACTTGAATGCAGGCTCGTCTTGCATCTTCCAAGACGAAAGGGTGTCTGAATATAATGTGCAGACCACAGAGAAAGACCTAGTTCCCCACCTCATCGCGACCGGAGGCCTCACATTCTTTGAAAACTCCAGAGGTATACTGAGATCAGTGCCTCCAAAGGAGACGAAGCCTGACTCCTAGTGAAACTTGATAGGAGTCCCAGGATTCCTGTGGCACGTGGAAAGGGACCCTTGGTCTCCCGCCTCAGCTGGAGAGGCGTCACAATTGCCCTGCCAAGCCTCAAGGAGAATCCCGAGTTGTCCCTCGCAACTAGGCAGGAGTCCTGACGTCGCTGAACAAACACTTGGGTGGAAGGGCCATCCCCGTCGTAACTCGAGAATATACCCCAGGTTCCCGCCGCAACTCGAGAAAAGCCATGAGACTTCCCCCTCGCCGCTAGATGAGGCCCGATTCCCCTGCACTGCGTGCAGAGCAATTCCGTGTTGCACATCACACATGAAAGGAGCCTTGATTTCCTTGATGGCACTCCAGAGAAACCCCAACAACACTGTTTCAAGGCTAGAGGGATCCTGAGGTCACTGTAGCAACACGAAAGAGCTCCGTGGACCAAAAATCAACTCGAGATGAGAGGTTAGTCCCTGGCTTCGACTCCAGAGGAATACCACCTTACCACAAGCACCTCAAGAGGAGGCTTCTCTCAGCTCTAGGTATGTGAAAGGGACCCTGATTTTGCGGCCTCAAGTGGAATGGACACTGCGATGCCCTGACTCGAAATAAGGCCGGATATCCCTGCAGTGACTTGAATGCAGGCGCGTCTTGCATCTCCCAAGATGAAAGGATGTCTGAATCCCCTGTGGAGACCACAGAGAAAGACCTAGTTCCCCACCTCATCGTGACCGGAGGCCTCACATCCTTTGAAAACTCCAGAGGTACGCGGAGATCAGTGCCTCCAAAGGAGACGATGCCTGACTCCTAGTGAAATTTGATAGGAGTCCCAGTATTCCTGTGGCACGTGGAAAGGGACACTTGGTCTCCCGCCTCAGCTGGAGAGGCGTCCCAATTGCCCTGCCAAGCCACGAGGAGAATCCCGAGTTGTCCCTCGCAACTAGGCAGGAGTCCTGACGTCGCTGAACAAACACGTGTGTGGAAGGGCCATCCCCGTCGTAACTCGAGAATATACCCCAGGTTCCCGCCGCAACTCGAGAAAAACCATGAGACTTCCCCCTCGCCGCGAGATGAGGCCCGATTCCCCTGCACTGCGTGCAGAGCAATGCCGTGTTGCACATCACACATGAAAGGAGCCTTGATTTCCTTGATGGCACTCCAGAGAAAACCCAAGAACACTGTTTCAAGGCTAGAGGCATCCTGAGGTCACTGTAGCAACACGAAAGAGCTCCGTGGACCAAAAATCAACTCGAGATGAGAGGTTAGTCCCTGGCTTCGACTCCAGAGGAAACCACCTTACCACAAGCACCTCAGAGGAGGCTTTTCTCAGCTCTAGGCATGTGAGAGGGACCCTGAGTTTGCGGCCTCAAGTGGAATGGACACCGCGATGCCCTGACTCGAAGTAAGGCCAGATATCCCTGCAGTGACTTGAATGCAGGCTCGTCTTGCATCTTCCAAGACGAAAGGGTGTCTGAATATAATGTGGAGACCACAGAGAAAGACCTAGTTCCCCACCTCATCGCGACCGGAGGCCTCACATTCTTTGAAAACTCCAGAGGTATACTGAGATCAGTGCCTCCAAAGGAGACGGAGCCTGACTCCTAGTGAAACTTGATAGGAGTCCCAGGATTCCTGTGGCACGTGGAAAGGGACCCTTGGTCTCCCGCCTCAGCTGGAGAGGCGTCCCAATTGCCCTGCCAAGCCTCGAGGAGAATCCCGAGTTGTCCCTCGCAACAAGGCAGGAGTCCTGACGTCGCTGAATAAACACGTGGGTGGAAGGGCCATCCCCGTCGGAACTCGAGAATATACCCCAGGTTCCCGCCGCAACTCGAGAAAAACCATGAGACTTCCCCCTCGCCTCAAGATGAGGCCCGATTCCCCTGCACTGCATTCAAAGCAATTCCGTGTTGCACATCAAACATGAAAGGAGCCTTGATTTCCTTGATGGCACTCCAGAGAAACCCCAAGAACACTGTTTCAAGGCTAGAGGGATCCTGAGGTCACTGTAGCAACACGAAAGTGCTCCGTGGCCCAAAAATCAACTCGAGATGAGAGGTTAGTCCCTGGCTTCGACTCCAGAGGAATACCACCTTACCACAAGCACCTCAAGAGGAGGCTTCTCTCAGCTCTAGGTATGTGAGAGGGACCCTGATTTTGCGGCCTCAAGTGGAATGGACACTGCGATGCCCTGACGCGAAATAACGCCGGATATCCCTGCACTGACTTGAATGCAGGCTCGTCTTGCATCTCCCAAGATGAAAGGATGTCTGAATCCCCTGTGGAGACCACAGAGAAAGACCTAGTTCCCCACCTCATCGCGACCGGAGGCCTCACATCCTTTGAAAACTCCAGAGGTACGCGGAGATCAGTGCCTCCAAAGGAGACGATGCCTGACTCCTAGTGAAATTTGATAGGAGTCCCAGCATTCCTGTGGCACGTGGAAAGGGACCCTTGGTCTCCCGCCTCAGCTGGAGAGGCGTCCCAATTGCCCTGCCAAGCCACGAGGAGAATCCCGAGTTGTCCCTCGCAACTAGGCAGGAGTCCTGACGTCGCTGAACAAACACGTGTGTGGAAGGGCCATCCCCGTCGTAACTCCAGAATATACCCCAGGTTCCCGCAGCAACTCGAGAAAAACCATGAGACTTCCCCCTCGCCGCGAGATGAGGCCCGATTCCCCTGCACTGCGTGCAGAGCAATTCCGTGTTGCACATCACACATGAAAGGAGCCTTGATTTCCTTGATGGCACTCCAGAGAAAACCCAAGAACACTGTTTCAAGGCTAGAGGCATCCTGAGGTCACTGTAGCAACAGGAAAGAGCTCCGTGGACCAAAAATCAACTCGAGATGAGAGGTTAGTCCCTGGCTTCGACTCCAGAGGAAACCACCTTACGACAAGCACCTCAGAGGAGGCTTTTCTCAGCTCTAGGTATGTGAGAGGGACCCTGAGTTTGCGGCCTCAAGTGGAATGGACACCGCGATGCCCTGACTCGAAATAAGGCCGGATATCCCTGCAGTGACTTGAATGCAGGCTCGTCTTGCATCTCCCAAGACGAAAGGATGTCTGAATCCCCTGTGGAGACAACAGAGAAAGACCTAGTACCCCACCTCATCGCGACCGGAGGCCTCACATCTTTGAAAATTCCAGAGGAACACAGAGGTCAGTGCCTCCAAAGGAGATGATGCCTGACTCCTCGTGAAACTTGATAGGAGTCCCAGGATTCCTGTGGCACGTGGAAAGGGACCCTTGGTCTCCCGCCTCAGCTGGAGAGGCGTCCCAATTGCCCTGCCAAGCCTCGAGGAGAATCCCGAGTTGTCCCTCGCAACTATGCAGGAGTCCTGACGTCGCTGAACAAACAGGTGTGTGGAAGGGCCATCCCCGTCGTAACTCGAGAATATACCCCAGGTTCCCGCCGCAACTCGAGAAAAACCATGAGACTTCCCCCTCGCCGCAAATTGAGGCCCGATTCCCCTGCACTGCGTGCAGAGCAATTCCGTGTTGCACATCAGACATGGAAGGAGCCTTGATTTCCTTGATGGCACTCCAGAGAAACCCCAGGAACACTCTTTCAAGGCTAGAGGGATCCTGAGGTCACTGTAGCAACACGAAAGAGCTCCGTGGACCACAAATCAATTGGAGATGAGAGGTTAGTCCCTGGCTTCGACTCCAGAGGAATACCACCTTACCACAAGCACCTCAAGAGGAGGCTTCTCTCAGCTCTAGGTATGTGAGAGGGACCCTGAGTTTGCGGCCTCAAGTGGAATGGATACTGCGATGCCCTGACGCGAAATAAGGCCGGATATCCCTGCAGTGACTTGAATGCAGGCTCGTCTTGCATTTCCCAAGATGAAAGGGTGTCTGATTCGCCTGTGGAGACCACAGAGAAAAACCTAGTTCCCCACTTCTTGGCGACCAGAGGCCTCACATCCTTTGAAAACTCCAGAGGTACGCGGAAATCAGTGCCTCCAAAGGAGACGATGCCTGACTCCTCGTGAAACTTGATAGGAGTCCCAGGATTCCTGTGGCACGTGGAAAGGGATACTTGGTCTCCCACTCAGCTGGAGAGGCGTTCCAATTGCCCTGCCAATCCTCGAGGAAAATCCCTAGTTGTACCTAGCAACTAGGCATGAGTCCTGTCTTCGCTGAATAAACACGTGGGTGGAAGGGTCATCCCCGTCGTAACTCGAGAATATACCCCAGGTTCTCGCCGCACTCGAGAAAAACCATGAGTTTTCCCCCTCACCGCAAGATGAGGCCCGATTCCCCTGCACTGCGTGCAGAGCAATTCCGTGTTGCACATCACACATGAAAGGAGGCTTGATTTCCTTAATGGCACTCCAGAGAAACCCCAAGAACACTCTTTAAAGGCTAGAGGGATCCTGAGGTCACTGTAGCAACACGAAAGAGCTCCTTGGACCAAGAATCAACTCGAGATGAGAGGTTAGTCCCTGGTTTCGACTCCAGAGGAATACCACCTTTCCACACGCACCTCAAGAGGAGGCTTCTCTCAGCTCTAGGTATGTGAGAGGAACCCTGAGTTTGCGGCCTCAAGTGGAATGGACACTGCGATGCCCTGACTCGAAATAAGGCCGGATATCCCTGCAGTGACTTGAATGCAGGCGCGTCTTGCATCTCCCAAGATGAAAGGATGTCTGAATCCCCTGTGGAGACCACAGAGAAAGACCTAGTTCCCCACCTCATCGTGACCGGAGGCCTCACATCCTTTGAAAACTCCAGAGGTACGCGGAGATCAGTGCCTCCAAAGGAGACGATGCCTGACTCCTAGTGAAATTTGATAGGAGTCCCAGTATTCCTGTGGCACGTGGAAAGGGACCCTTGGTCTCCCGCCTCAGCTGGAGAGGCGTCCCAATTGCCCTGCCAAGCCACGAGGAGAATCCCGAGTTGTCCCTCGCAACTAGGCAGGAGTCCTGACGTCGCTGAACAAACACGTGTGTGGAAGGGCCATCCCCGTCGTAACTCCAGAATATACCCCAGGTTCCCGCAGCAACTCGAGAAAAACCATGAGACTTCCCCCTCGCCGCGAGATGAGGCCCGATTCCCCTGCACTGCGTGCAGAGCAATTCCGTGTTGCACATCACACATGAAAGGAGCCTTGATTTCCTTGATGGCACTCCAGAGAAAACCCAAGAACACTGTTTCAAGGCTAGAGGCATCCTGAGGTCACTGTAGCAACACGAAAGAGCTCCGTGGACCAAAAATCAACTCGAGATGAGAGGTTAGTCCCTGGCTTCGACTCCAGAGGAAACCACCTTACGACAAGCACCTCAGAGGAGGCTTTTCTCAGCTCTAGGTATGTGAGAGGGACCCTGAGTTTGCGGCCTCAAGTGGAATGGACACCGCGATGCCCTGACTCGAAATAAGGCCGGATATCCCTGCAGTGACTTGAATGCAGGCTCGTCTTGCATCTCCCAAGACGAAAGGATGTCTGAATCCCCTGTGGAGACAACAGAGAAAGACCTAGTTCCCCACCTCATCGCGACCGGAGGCCTCACATCTTTGAAAATTCCAGAGGAACACAGAGGTCAGTGCCTCCAAAGGAGACGATGCCTGACTCCTCGTGAAACTTGATAGGAGTCCCAGGATTCCTGTGGCACGTGGAAAGGGACCCTTGGTCTCCCGCCTCAGCTGGAGAGGCGTCCCAATTGCCCTGCCAAGCCTCGAGGAGAATCCCGAGTTGTCCCTCGCAACTATGCAGGAGTCCTGACGTCGCTGAACAAACAGGTGTGTGGAAGG
The DNA here is from genome assembly GCF_910594005.1 of Cervus elaphus. Classification (NCBI taxonomy): domain Eukaryota; kingdom Metazoa; phylum Chordata; class Mammalia; order Artiodactyla; family Cervidae; genus Cervus; species Cervus elaphus. The sequence continues at coordinate 141,065 of NW_025316705.1, read as the reverse complement.
GCCATCCCCGTCGTAACTCGAGAATATACCCCAGGTTCCCGCCGCAACTCGAGAAAAACCATGAGACTTCCCCCTCGCCGCAAATTGAGGCCCGATTCCCCTGCACTGCGTGCAGAGCAATTCCGTGTTGCACATCAGACATGGAAGGAGCCTTGATTTCCTTGATGGCACTCCAGAGAAACCCCAGGAACACTCTTTCAAGGCTAGAGGGATCCTGAGGTCACTGTAGCAACACGAAAGAGCTCCGTGGACCACAAATCAATTGGAGATGAGAGGTTAGTCCCTGGCTTCGACTCCAGAGGAATACCACCTTACCACAAGCACCTCAAGAGGAGGCTTCTCTCAGCTCTAGGTATGTGAGAGGGACCCTGAGTTTGCGGCCTCAAGTGGAATGGATACTGCGATGCCCTGACGCGAAATAAGGCCGGATATCCCTGCAGTGACTTGAATGCAGGCTCGTCTTGCATTTCCCAAGATGAAAGGGTGTCTGATTCGCCTGTGGAGACCACAGAGAAAAACCTAGTTCCCCACTTCATGGCGACCAGAGGCCTCACATCCTTTGAAAACTCCAGAGGTACGCGGAAATCAGTGCCTCCAAAGGAGACGATGCCTGACTCCTCGTGAAACTTGATAGGAGTCCCAGGATTCCTGTGGCACGTGGAAAGGGATACTTGGTCTCCCACTCAGCTGGAGAGGCGTTCCAATTGCCCTGCCAATCCTCGAGGAAAATCCCTAGTTGTACCTAGCAACTAGGCATGAGTCCTGTCTTCGCTGAATAAACACGTGGGTGGAAGGGTCATCCCCGTCGTAACTCGAGAATATACCCCAGGTTCTCGCCGCACTCGAGAAAAACCATGAGTTTTCCCCCTCACCGCAAGATGAGGCCCGATTCCCCTGCACTGCGTGCAGAGCAATTCCGTGTTGCACATCACACATGAAAGGAGTCTTGATTTCCTTAATGGCACTCCAGAGAAACCCCAAGAACACTCTTTAAAGGCTAGAGGGATCCTGAGGTCACTGTAGCAACACGAAAGAGCTCCTTGGACCAAGAATCAACTCGAGATGAGAGGTTAGTCCCTGGTTTCGACTCCAGAGGAATACCACCTTTCCACACGCACCTCAAGAGGAGGCTTCTCTCAGCTCTAGGTATGTGAGAGGAACCCTGAGTTTGCGGCCTCAAGTGGAATGGACACTGCGATGCCCTGACTCGAAATAAGGCCGGATATCCCTGCAGTGACTTGAATGCAGGCTCGTCTTCCATCTCCCAAGACGAAAGGATGTCTGAATCCCCTGTGGAGACCACAGAGAAAGACGTAGTTCCCCACCTCATCGTGACCGGAGGCCTCACATCCTTTGAAAACTCCAGAGGGACGCGGAGATCAGTGCCTCCAAAGGAGACGATGCCTGACTCCTAGAGAAATTTGATAGGAGTCCCAGGATTCCTGTGGCACGTGGAAAGGGACCCTTGGTCTCCCGCCTCAGCTGTAGAGGCGTCCCAATTGCCCTGCCAAGCCTCAAGGAGAATCCCGAGTTGTCCCTCGCAACTAGGCAGGAGTCCTGCCGTCGCTGAACAAACACGTGTGTGGAAGGGCCATCCCCGTCGTAACTCGAGAATATACCCCAGGTTCCCGCCGCAACTCGAGAAAAACCATGAGACTTCCCCCTCGCCGCGAGATGAGGCCCGATTCCCATGCACTGCGTGCAGAGCAATTCCGTGTTGCACATCACACATGAAAGGAGCCTTGATTTCCTTGATGGCACTCCAGAGAAAAACCAAGAACACTGTTTCAAGGCTAGAGGCATCCTGAGGTCACTGTAGCAACAGGAAAGAGCTCCGTGGACCAAAAATCAACTCGAGATGAGAGGTTAGTCCCTGGCTTCGACTCCAGAGGAAACCACCTTACGACAAGCACCTCAGAGGAGGCTTTTCTCAGCTCTAGGTATGTGAGAGGGACCATGAGTTTGCGGCCTCAAGTGGAATGGACCCCGCGATGCCCTGACTCGAAATAAGGCCGGATATCCCTGCAGTGACTTGAATGCAGGCTCGTCTTGCATCTCCCAAGACGAAAGGATGTCTGAATCCCCTGTGGAGACCACAGAGAAATACCTAGTTCCCCACCTCATCGCGACCGGAGGCCTCACATACTTTGAAAACTCCAGAGGTACACGGAGATCAGTGCCTCCAAAGGAGACGATGCCTGACTCCTCGTGGAACTTGATAGGAGTCCCAGAATTCCTGTGGCACGTGGAAAGGGACCCTTGGTCTCCCGCCTCAGCTGGAGAGGCGTCCCAATTGCCCTGCCAAGCCTCGAGGAGAATCCCGAGTTGTCCCTCGCAACTAGGTAGGAGTCCTGACGTCGCTGAAGAAACACGTGTGTGGAAGTGACATACCCGTCGTAACTCGAGAATATACCCCAGGTTCCCGCCGCAACTCGAGAAAAACCATGAGACTTCCCCCTCGCCGCAAATTGAGGCCCGATTCCCCTGCTCTGCGTGCAGAGCAATTCCGTGTTGCACATCACACATGGAAGGAGCCTTGATTTCCTTGATGGCACTCCAGAGAAACCCCAGGAACACTGTTTCAAGGCTAGAGGGATCCTGAGGTCACTGTAGCCACACGAAAGAGCTCCGTGGACCACAAATCAACTGGAGATGAGAGGTTAGTCCCTGGCTTCGACTCCAGAGGAATACCACCTTACCACAAGCACCTCAAGAGGAGGCTTCTCTCAGCTCTAGGTATGTGAGAGGGACCCTGAGTTTGCGGCCTCAAGTGGAATGGACACCGCGATGCCCTGACTCGAAATAAGGCCGGATATCCCTGCAGTGACTTGAATGCAGGCTCGTCTTGCATCTCCCAAGATGAAAGGATGTCTGAATCCCCTGTGGAGACCACAGAGAAAGACCTAGTTCCCCACCTCATCGCGACCGGAGGCCTCATATCCTTTGAAAACTCCAGAGGGACGCGGAGATCAGTGCCTCCAAAGGAGACGATGCGTGACTCCTCGTGAAACTTGATAGGAGTCCCAGGATTCCTGTGGCACGTGGAAAGGGACCCTTGGTCTCCCGCCTCAGCTGGAGAGGCGTCCCAATTGCCCTGCCAAGCCTCGAGGAGAATCCCGAGTTGTCCCTCGCAACTAGGTAGGAGTCCTGACGTCGCTGAAGAAACACGTGTGTGGAAGTGACATACCCGTCGTAACTCGAGAATATACCCCAGGTTCCCGCCGCAACTCGAGAAAAACCATGAGACTTCCCCCTCGCCGCAAATTGAGGCCCGATTCCCCTGCTCTGCGTGCAGAGCAATTCCGTGTTGCACATCACACATGGAAGGAGCCTTGATTTCCTTGATGGCACTCCAGAGAAACCCCAGGAACACTGTTTCAAAGCTAGAGGGATCCTGAGGTCACTGTAGCCACACGAAAGAGCTCCGTGGACCACAAATCAACTGGAGATGAGAGGTTAGTCCCTGGCTTCGACTCCAGAGGAATACCACCTTACCACATGCACCTCAAGAGGAGGCTTCTCTCAGCTCTAGGTATGTGAGAGGGACCCTGAGTTTGCGGCCTCAAGTGGAATGGACACCGCGATGCCCTGACTCGAAATAAGGCCGGATATCCCTGCAGTGACTTGAATGCAGGCTCGTCTTGCATCTCCCAAGATGAAAGGGTGTCTGATTCCCCTGTGGAGACCACAGAGAAAAACCTAATTCCCCACTTCATGGCGACCAGAGGCCTCACATCCTTTGAAAACTCCAGAGGTACGCGGAAATCAGTGCCTCCAAAGGAGACGATGCCTGACTCCTCGTGAAACTTGATAGGAGTCCCAGGATTCCTGTGGCACGTGGAAAGGGACACTTGGTCTCCCACTCAGCTAGAGAGGCGTTCCAATTGCCCTGCCAATCCTCGAGGAAAATCCCGAGTTGTACCTAGCAACTAGGCATGAGTCCTGTCTTCGCTGAACAAACACGTGGGTGGAAGGGTCATCCCCGTCGTAACTCGAGAATATACGCCAGGTTCTCGCCGCAACTCGAGAAAAACCATGAGTCTTCCCCCTCACCGCGAGATGAGGCCCGATTCCCCTGCACTGCGTGCAGAGCAATGCCGTGTTGCACATCACACATGAAAGGAGGCTTGATTTCCTTCATGGCACTCCAGAGAAACCCCAAGAACACTGTTTCAAGGCAAGAGGGATCCTGAGGTCACTGTAGCAACACGAAAGAGCTCCGTGGACCAAGAATCAACTCGAGATGAGAGGTTAGTCCCTGGCTTCGACTCCAGAGCAATACCACCTTACCACAAGCACCTCAAGAGGAGGCTTCTCTCAGCTCTAGGTATGTGAGAGGGACCCTGAGTTTGCGGCCTCAAGTGGAATGGACACTGCGATGCCCTGACTCGAAATAAGGCCGGATATCCCTGCAGTGACTTGAATGCAGGCGCGTCTTGCATCTCCCAAGATGAAAGGGTGTCTGATTCCCCTGTGGAGACCACAGAGAAAAACCTAGTTCCCCACTTCATGGCGACCAGAGGCCTCACGTCCTTTGAAAACTCCAGAGGTACGCGGACATCAGTGCCTCCAAAGGAGACGATGCCTGACTCCTCGTGAAACTTGATAGGAGTCCCAGGATTCCGGTGGCACGTGGAAAGGGACCCTTGGTCTCCCGCCTCAGCTGGAGAGGCGTCCCAATTGCCCTGCCAAGCCTCGAGGAGAATCCCGAGTTGTCCCTCACAACTAGGCAGGAGTCCTGACGTCGCTGAACAAACACGTGTGTGAAAGGGCCATCCCCGTCGGAACTCGAGAATATACCCTAGGTTCCCGCCGCAACTCGAGAAAAACCATGAGACTTCCCCCTCGCCGCTAGATGAGGCCCAATTCCCCTGCAGTGCGTGCAGAGCAATTCTGTCTTGCACATCACACATGAAAGGAGCCTTGATTTCCTTGATGGCACTCCAGAGAAACCCCAAGAACACTGTTTCAAGGCTAGAGGGATCCTGAGGTCACTGTAGCAACACGAAAGTGCTCCGTGGCCCAAAAATCAACTCGAGATGAGAGGTTAGTCCCTGGCTTCGACTCCAGAGGAATACCACCTTACCACAAGCACCTCAAGAGGAGGCTTCTCTCAGCTCTAGGTATGTGAGAGGGACCCTGATTTTGGGGCCTCAAGTGGAATGGACACTGCGATGCCCTGACACGAAATAATGCCGGATATTCCTGCAGTGACTTGAATGCAGGCTCGTCTTGCATCTCCCAAGATGAAAGGATGTCTGAATCCCCTGTGGAGACCACAGAGAAAGACCTAGTTCCCCACCTCATCGCGACCGGAGGACTCACATCCTTTGAAAACTCCAGAGGTACGCTAAGATAAGTGCCTCCAAAGGAGACGATGCTTGACTCCTCGTGAAACTTCTTACGAGTCCCAGGATTCCTGTGGCACGTGGAAAGGGACCCTTGGTCTCCCACTCAGCTGGAGAGGCTTTCCAATTGCCCTGCCAATCCTCGAGGAAAATCCCGAGTTGTACCTAGCAACTAGGCATGAGTCCTGTCTTCGCTGAATAAACACGTGGGTGGAAGGTTCATCCCCGTGGTAACTCGAGAATATACCCCAGGTTCTCGCCGCAACTCGAGAAAAACCATGAGTCTTCCCCCTCACCGCGAGATGAGGCCCGATTCCCCTGCACTGCGTGCAGAGCAATTCCGTGTTGCACATCACACATGAAAGGAGGCTTGATTTCCTTCATGGCACTCCAGAGAAACCCCAAGAACACTGTTTCAAGGCTAGAGGGATCCTGAGGTCACTGTAGCAACACGAAAGAGCTCCGTGGACCAAGAATCAACTCGAGATGAGAGGTTAGTCCCTGGCTTCGACTCCAGAGGAATACCACCTTACCACAAGCACCTCAAGAGGAGGCTTCTCTCAGCTCTAGGTATGTGAGAGGGACCCTGAGTTTGCGGCCTCAAGTGGAAAGGACACCACGATGCCCTGACTCGAAATAAGGCCGGATATCCCTGCAGTGACTTGAATGCAGGCTCGTCTTGCATCTCCCAAGACGAAAGGATGTCTGAATCCCCTGTGGAGACCACAGAGAAAGACCTAGTTCCCCACCTCATCGCGACCGGAGGCCTCACATCCTTTGAAAACTCCAGAGGTACGCGCAGATCAGTTCCTCCAAAGGAAACGATGCCTGACTCCTCGTGAATCTTGATAGGAGTCCCAGGATTCCTGTGGCACGTGGAAAGGGACCCTTGGTCTCCCGCCTCAGCTGGAGAGGCGTCCCAATTGCCCTGTCAAGCCTCGAGGAGAATGCCGAGTTGTCCCTCGCAACTAGGCAGGAGTCCTGACGTCGCTGAACAAACACGTGGGTGGAAGGGCCATCCCAGTCGGAACTTGAGAATATACCCCAGGTTCTCGTCGCAACTCGAGAAAAACCATGAGTCTTCCCCCTCACCGCGAGATGAGGCCCGATTCCCCTGCACTGCGTGCAGAGCAATTCCGTGTTGCACATCACACATGAAAGGAGGCTTGATTTCCTTCATGGCACTCCAGAGAAACCCCAAGAACACTGTTTCAATGGTAGAGGGATCCTGAGGTCACTGTAGCAACACGAAAGAGCTCCGTGGACCAAGAATCAACTCGAGATGAGAGGTTAGTCCCTGGCTTCGACTCCGGAGGAATACCACCTTACCACAAGAACCTCAAGAGGAGGCTTCTCTCAGCTCTAGGTTTGTGAGAGGGACCCTGAGTTTGCGGCCTCAAGTGGAAAGGACACCGCGATGCCCTGACCCTAAATAAGGCCGGATATCCCTGCAGTGACTTGAATGCAGGCTCGTCTTGCATCTCCCAAGACGAAAGGATGTATGAATCCCCTGTGGAGACCACAGAGAAAGACCTAGTTCCCCACCTCATCGCGACCGGAGGCCTCACATTCTTTGAAAACTCCAGAGGTACGCGGAGATCAGTTCCTCCAAAGGAGACGATGCCTGACTCCTCGTGAAACTTGATAGGAGTCCCAGGATTCCTGTGGCACGTGGAAAGGGACCCTTGGTCTCCCGCCTCAGCTGGAGAGGCGTCCCAATTGCCCTGTCAAGCCTCGAAGAGAATCCCTAGTTGTCCCTCGCAACTAGGCAGGAGTCCTGACGTCGCTGAACAAACACGTTGGTAGAAGTGCCATCCCCGTCGGAACTCGAGAATATACACCAGGTTCCCGCCGCAACTCGAGGAAAATCATGAGACTTCCCCCTCGCCGCAAGATGAGGCCCGATTCCCCTGCACTGCGTGCAGAGCAATTCCGTGTTGCACATCACACATGAAAGGAGCCTTGATTTCCTTGATGGCACTCCAGAGAAACCCCAAGAACACTGTTTCAAGGCTAGAGGGATACTGAGGTCACTGTAGCAACACGAAAGAGCTCCGTGGACCACCAATCAAATGGAGATAAGAGGTCAGTCCCTGGCTTCGACTCCAGAGGAATACCACCTTACCACAAGCACCTCAAGAGGAGGCTTCTCTCAGCTCTAGGTATGTGAGAGGGACCCTGAGTTTGCGGCCTCAAGTGGAATGGACACCGCGATGCCCTGACTCGAAATAATGCTGCATATCCTGCCTTGACTTGAATGCACGCTTGTCTTGCATCTCCGAAGACGAAAGGATGTCTGAATCCCCTGTGGAGACCACAGAGAAAGACCTAGTTCCCCACCTCATCGTGACCGGAGGCCTCACATCCTTTGAAAACTCCAGAGGTACGCGAAGATCAGTGCCTCCAAAGGAGACGATGCCTGACACCTCGTGAAACTTGATAGGAGTCCCAGGATTCCTGTGGCACGTGGAAAGGGACCCTTGGTCTCCCGCCTCAGCTGGAGAGGCGTCCCAATTGCCCTGCCAAGCCTCGAGGAGAATCCCGAGTTGTCCCTCGCAACTAGGCAGGAGTCCTGCCGTCGCTGAACAAACGCGTGTGTGGAAGGGCCATCCCCGTCGTAACTCGAGAATATACCCCAGGTTCCCGCCGCAACTCGAGAAAACCCATGAGACTTCCCCCTCGCCACGAGATGAGGCCCGATTTCCCTGCACTGCGTGCAGAGCAATTCCGTGTTGCACATCATATGTGAAAGGAGCCTCGATTTCCTTGATGGCACTCCAGAGAAACCCCAAGAACACTGTTTCAAGGCTAGAGGGATCCTGAGGTCACTGTAGCCACACGAAAGAGTTCCGTGGACCAAAAATCAACTCGAGATGAGAGGTTAGTCCCTGGCTTCGACTCCAGAGGAAACCACCTTACCACAAGCACCTCAAGAGGAGGCTTCTCTCAGCTCTAGGTATGTGAGAGGGACCCTGATTTTGCGGCCTCAAGTGGAATGGACACTGCGATTCCCTGACGGGAAATAACGCTGGATATCCCTGCAGTGACTTGAATGCAGGCTCGTCTTGCATCTCCCAAGACGAAAGGATGTCTGAATCCCCTGTGGAGACCACAGAGAAAGACCTAGTTCCACACCTCATGGCGACCGTAGGCCTCACATCCTTTGAAAACTCCAGAGGTACGCGGAGATCAGTGCCTCCAAAGTAGACGATGCCTGACTCCTCGTGAAACTTGATCGGAGTCCCAGGATTCCTGTGGCACGTGGAAAGGGACCCTTGGTCACCCGCCTCAACTGGAGAGGCGTCCCAATTGCCCTGCCAAGCCTCGAGGAGAATCCCGAGTTTTCCCTCGCAACTAGGCAGGAGTCCTGCCGTCGCTGAACAAACACGTGTGTGGAAGGACCATCCCCGTCGTAACTCGAGAATATACCCCAGGTTCCCGCCGCAACTCGAGAAAAACCATGAGACTTCCCCCTCGCCGCGAGATGAGGCCCGATTCCCCTGCACTGTGTGCAGAGCAATTCCGTGTTGCACATCACACATGAAAGGAGCCTTGATTTCCTTGATGGCACTCCAGAGAAACCCCAAGAACACTGTTTCAAGGCTAGAGGGATCCTGAGGTCACTGTAGCAACACGAAAGAGCTCCGTGGACCAAAAATCAACTGGAGATGAGAGGTTAGTCCCTGGCTTCGACTCCAGAGGAATACCACCTTACCACAAGCACCTCAAGAGGAGGCTTCTCTCAGCTCTAGGTATGTGAGAGGGACCCTGAGATTGCGGCCACATGTGGAATGGACACCGCGATGCCCTGACTCGAAATAATGCCGGATATCCCTTCAGTGACTTGAATGCAGGCTCGTCTTGCATCTCCGAAGATGAAAGGATGTCTGAATCCCCTGTGGAGACCACAGAGAAAGACCTAGTTCCCCACCTCATCGTGACCGTAGGCCTCACATCCTTTGAAAATTCGAGAGGTACGCGGAGATCAGTGCCTCCAAAGGATACGATGCCTGACTCCTCGTGAAACTTGATAGGAGTCCCAGGATTCCTGTGGCACGTGGAAAGGGATTCTTGGACTCCCGCCTCAGCTGGAGAGGCGTCCCAATTGCCCTGCCAAGCCTCGAGGAGAATCCCGAGTTGTCCCTCGCAACTATGCAGGAGTCCTGACATCGCTGAACAAACAGGTGTGTGGAAGGGCCATCCCCGTCGTAACTCGAGAATATACCCCAGGTTCCCGCCGCAACTCGAGAAAAACCATGAGACTTCCCCCTCGCCGCGAGATGAGGCCCGATTCCCCTGCACTGCGTACAGAGCAATTCCGTGTTGCACATCACACATGAAAGAAGCCTTGATTTCCTTGATGGCACTCCAGAGAAACCCCAAGAACACTGTTTCAATGCTAGAGGGATCCTTACATCCCTGTAGCTACACGAAAGAGCTCCGTGGACCACAAATCAACTTGAGATGAGAGGTTAGTCCCTGGCTTCGAATCCAGAGGAATACCACCTTACCAGAAGCACCTCAAGAGGAGGCTTCTCTCAGCTCTAGGTATGTGAGAGGGACCCTGAGTTTGCGGCCTCAAGTGGAATGGACACCGCGATGCCCTGACTCGAAATAAGGCCGGATATGCCTGCAGTGACTTGAATGCAGGCTCGTCTTGCATCTCCCAAGACGAAAGGATGTCTGAATCCCCTGTGGAGACATCAGAGAAAGACCTAGTTCCCCACCTCATCGCGACCGGAGGCCTCACATCCTTTGAAAACTCCAGAGGGACGCGGAGATCAGTGCCTCCAAAGGAGACGATGCCTGTCTCCTCGTGAAACTTGATAGGAGTCCCAGGATTCCTGTGGCACGTGGAAAGGGACCCTTGGTCTCCCGCCTCAGCTGGAGAGGCGTCCCAATTGCCCCGCCATTCCTCGAGGAGAATCCCGAGTTGTCCCTCACAACTAGGCAGGAGTCCTGATGTCACTGACATACACGTGTGTGGAAGGGCCATCCCCGTCGTAACTCGAGAATATACCCCAGGTTGCAGACGCAACTCGAGAAAAACCATGAGACTTCCCCCTCGCCACTAGATGAGGCCCGATTCCCCTGCACTGTGTGCAGAGCAATTCCGTGTTGCACATCACACATGAAAGGAACCTTAATTTCCTTGATGGCACTCCAGAGAAAGCCCAAGAACACTGTTTCAAGGCTAGAGGGATCCTGAGGTCACTGTAGCAACAGGAAAGAACTCCGAGGATCAAAAATCAACTCGAGATGAGAGGTTAGTCCCTGGCTTCGACTCCAGAGGAATACCACCTTACCACAAGCACCTCAAGAGGAGGCTTCTCTCAGCTCTAGGTATGTGAGAGGGACCCTGAGTTTCTGGCCTCGAGTGGAATGAACACCGCGATGCCCTGACTCGAAGTAAGGACGGATATCCCTGCAGTGACTTGAATGCAGGCTCGTCTTGCATCTCCCAAGACGAAAGGATGTCTGAATCCCCTGTAGAGAAAACAGAGAAAGACCTAGTTCCCCACCTCATCCCGACCGGAGGCCTCACATCCTTTGAAAATTCCAGAGGGACGCGGAGATCTGTGCCTCCAAAGGAGACGATGCCTGACTCCTCGTGAAACTTGATAGGAGTCCCAGGATTCCTGTGGCACGTGGAAAGGGACCCTTGGTCTCGTGCCTCAGCTGGAGAGGCGTCCCAATTGCCCTGCCAAGCCTCGATGAGAATCCCGAGTTGTCCCTCGCAACTAGGCAGGAGTCCTGACGTCTCTGAACAAACACGTGTGTGGAAGGGCCATCCCCGTCGTAACTCGAGAATATACCCCAGGTTCCCGCCGCAACTCGAGAAAAACCATGAGACTTCCCCCTCGCCGCGAGATGAGGCCCGATTCCCCTGCACTGCGTGCAGAGCAATGCCGTGTTGCGCATCACACAGGGAAGGAGCCTTGATTTCCTTGATGGCACTCCAGAGAAAGCCCAAGAAAACTGTTTCAAGGCTAGAGGGATCCTGAGGTCACTGTAGCAACACGAAAGAGCTCCGTGGACCAAAAATCAAGTCGAGATGAGAAGTTAGTCCCTGGCTTCGACTCCAGAGGAATACCAACTTAGCACAAGCACCTTAAGAAGAGGCTTCTCTCAGCTCTAGGTATGTGAGAGGGACCCTGAGTTTGCGGCCTCAAGTGGAATGGACACCGCGATGCCCTGACTCGAAATAAGGCCGGATATCCCTGCAGTGACTTGAATGCAGGCTCGTCTTGCATCTCCCAAGACGAAAGGATGTCTGAATCCCCTGTGGAGACCACAGAGAAAGACCTAGTTCCCCACCTCATCGCGACCGGAGGCCTCACATTCTTTGAAAACTCCAGAGGTACGCGGAGATCAGTTCCTCCAAAGGAGACGATGCCTGACTCCTCGTGAAACTTGATAGGAGTCCCAGGATTCCTGTGGCACGTGGAAAGGGACCCTTGGTCTCCCGCCTCAGCTGGAGAGGCGTCCCAATTGCCCTGTCAAGCCTCGAAGAGAATCCCTAGTTGTCCCTCGCAACTAGGCAGGAGTCCTGACGTCGCTGAACAAACACGTTGGTAGAAGTGCCATCCCCGTCGGAACTCGAGAATATACACCAGGTTCCCGCCGCAACTCGAGGAAAATCATGAGACTTCCCCCTCGCCGCAAGATGAGGCCCGATTCCCCTGCACTGCGTGCAGAGCAATTCCGTGTTGCACATCACACATGAAAGGAGCCTTGATTTCCTTGATGGCACTCCAGAGAAACCCCAAGAACACTGTTTCAAGGCTAGAGGGATCCTGAGGTCACTGTAGCAACACGAAAGAGCTCCGTGGACCACCAATCAAATGGAGATAAGAGGTCAGTCCCTGGCTTCGACTCCAGAGGAATACCACCTTACCACAAGCACCTCAAGAGGAGGCTTCTCTCAGCTCTAGGTATGTGAGAGGGACCCTGAGTTTGCGGCCTCAAGTGGAATGGACACCGCGATGCCCTGACTCGAAATAATGCTGCATATCCTGCCTTGACTTGAATGCACGCTTGTCTTGCATCTCCGAAGACGAAAGGATGTCTGAATCCCCTGTGGAGACCACAGAGAAAGACCTAGTTCCCCACCTCATCGTGACCGGAGGCCTCACATCCTTTGAAAACTCCAGAGGTACGCGAAGATCAGTGCCTCCAAAGGAGACGATGCCTGACACCTCGTGAAACTTGATAGGAGTCCCAGGATTCCTGTGGCACGTGGAAAGGGACCCTTGGTCTCCCGCCTCAGCTGGAGAGGCGTCCCAATTGCCCTGCCAAGCCTCGAGGAGAATCCCGAGTTGTCCCTCGCAACTAGGCAGGAGTCCTGCCGTCGCTGAACAAACGCGTGTGTGGAAGGGCCATCCCCGTCGTAACTCGAGAATATACCCCAGGTTCCCGCCGCAACTCGAGAAAACCCATGAGACTTCCCCCTCGCCACGAGATGAGGCCCGATTTCCCTGCACTGCGTGCAGAGCAATTCCGTGTTGCACATCATATGTGAAAGGAGCCTCGATTTCCTTGATGGCACTCCAGAGAAACCCCAAGAACACTGTTTCAAGGCTAGAGGGATCCTGAGGTCACTGTAGCCACACGAAAGAGTTCCGTGGACCAAAAATCAACTCGAGATGAGAGGTTAGTCCCTGGCTTCGACTCCAGAGGAAACCACCTTACCACAAGCACCTCAAGAGGAGGCTTCTCTCAGCTCTAGGTATGTGAGAGGGACCCTGATTTTGCGGCCTCAAGTGGAATGGACACTGCGATTCCCTGACGGGAAATAACGCTGGATATCCCTGCAGTGACTTGAATGCAGGCGCGTCTTGCATCTCCCAAGACGAAAGGATGTCTGAATCCCCTGTGGAGACCACAGAGAAAGACCTAGTTCCACACCTCATGGCGACCGGAGGCCTCACATCCTTTGAAAACTCCAGAGGTACGCGGAGATCAGTGCCTCCAAAGTAGACGATGCCTGATTCCTCGTGAAACTTGATCGGAGTCCCAGGATTCCTGTGGCACGTGGAAAGGGACCCTTGGTCACCCGCCTCAACTGGAGAGGCGTCCCAATTGCCCTGCCAAGCCTCGAGGAGAATCCCGAGTTTTCCCTCGCAACTAGGCAGGAGTCCTGCCGTCGCTGAACAAACACGTGTGTGGAAGGACCATCCCCGTCGTAACTCGAGAATATACCCCAGGTTCCCGCCGCAACTCGAGAAAAACCATGAGACTTCCCCCTCGCCGCGAGATGAGGCCCGATTCCCCTGCACTGTGTGCAGAGCAATTCCGTGTTGCACATCACACATGAAAGGAGCCTTGATTTCCTTGATGGCACTCCAGAGAAACATCAAGAACACTCTTTCAAGGCTAGAGGGATCCTGAGGTCACTGTAGCAACACGAAAGAGCTCCGTGGACCAAAAATCAACTGGAGATGAGAGGTTAGTCCCTGGCTTCGACTCCAGAGGAATACCACCTTACCACAAGCACCTCAAGAGGAGGCTTCTCTCAGCTCTAGGTATGTGAGAGGGACCCTGAGATTGCGGCCACATGTGGAATGGACACCGCGATGCCCTGACTCGAAATAATGCCGGATATCCCTTCAGTGACTTGAATGCAGGCTCGTCTTGCATCTCCGAAGATGAAAGGATGTCTGAATCCCCTGTGGAGACCACAGAGAAAGACCTAGTTCCCCACCTCATCGTGACCGTAGGCCTCACATCCTTTGAAAACTCGAGAGGTACGCGGAGATCAGTGCCTCCAAAGGATACGATGCCTGACTCCTCGTGAAACTTGATAGGAGTCCCAGGATTCCTGTGGCACGTGGAAAGGGATTCTTGGACTCCCGCCTCAGCTGGAGAGGCGTCCCAATTGCCCTGCCAAGCCTCGAGGAGAATCCCGAGTTGTCCCTCGCAACTATGCAGGAGACCTGACGTCGCTGAACAAACAGGTGTGTGGAAGGGCCATCCCCGTCGTAACTCGAGAATATACCCCAGGTTCCCGCCGCAACTCGAGAAAAACCATGAGACTTCCCCCTCGCCGCGAGATGAGGCCCGATTCCCCTGCACTGTGTGCAGAGCAATTCCGTGTTGCACATCACACATGAAAGGAGCCTTGATTTCCTTGATGGCACTCCAGAGAAACATCAAGAACACTCTTTCAAGGCTAGAGGGATCCTGAGGTCACTGTAGCAACACGAAAGAGCTCCGTGGATCAAAAATCAACTGGAGATGAGAGGTTAGTCCCTGGCTTCGACTCCAGAGGAATACCACCTTACCACAAGCACCTCAAGAGGAGGCTTCTCTCAGCTCTAGGTATGTGAGAGGAACCCTGAGATTGCGGCCACATGTGGAATGGACACCGCGATGCCCTGACTCGAAATAATGCCGGATATCCCTTCAGTGACTTGAATGCAGGCTCGTCTTGCATCTCCGAAGATGAAAGGATGTCTGAATCCCCTGTGGAGACCACAGAGAAAGACCTAGTTCCCCACCTCATCGCGACCGTAGGCCTCACATCCTTTGAAAACTCGAGAGGTACGCGGAGATCAGTGCCTCCAAAGGATACGATGCCTGACTCCTCATGAAACTTGATAGGAGTCCCAGGATTCCTGTGGCACGTGGAAAGGGATTCTTGGACTCCCGCCTCAGCTGGAGAGGCGTCCCAATTGCCCTGCCAAGCCTCGAGGAGAATCCCGAGTTGTCCCTCGCAACTATGCAGGAGTCCTGACGTCGCTGAACAAACAGGTGTGTGGAAGGGCCATCCCCGTCGTAACTCGAGAATATACCCCAGGTTCCCGCCGCAACTCGAGAAAAACCATGAGACTTCCCCCTCGCCGCGAGATGAGGCCCGATTCCCCTGCACTGCGTACAGAGCAATTCCGTGTTGCACATCACACATGAAAGAAGCCTTGATTTCCTTGATGGCACTCCAGAGAAACCCCAAGAACACTGCTTCCAGGCTAGAGGGATCCTTACATCCCTGTAGCTACACGAAAGAGCTCCGTGGACCACAAATCAACTTGAGATGAGAGGTTAGTCCCTGGCTTCGAATCCAGAGGAATACCACCTTACCAGAAGCACCTCAAGAGGAGGCTTCTCTCAGCTCTAGGTATGTGAGAGGGACCCTGAGTTTGCGGCCTCAAGTGGAATGGACACCGCGATGCCCTGACTCGAAATAAGGCCGGATATGCCTGCAGTGACTTGAATGCAGGCTCGTCTTGCATCTCCCAAGACGAAAGGATGTTTGAATCCCCTGTGGAGACCACAGAGAAAGACCTAGTTCCCCACCTCATCGCGACCGGAGGCCTCACATCCTTTGAAAACTCCAGAGGGACGCGGAGATCAGTGCCTCCAAAGGAGACGATGCCTGACTCCTCGTGAAACTTGATAGGAGTCCCAGGATTCCTGTGGCACGTGGAAAGGGACCCTTGGTCTCCCGCCTCAGCTGGAGAGGCGTCCCAATTGCCCCGCCATTCCTCGAGGAGAATCCCGAGTTGTCCCTCACAACTAGGCAGGAGTCCTGATGTCACTGACATACACGTGTGTGGAAGGGCCATCCCCGTCGTAACTCGAGAATATACCCCAGGTTGCAGACGCAACTCGAGAAAAACCATGAGACTTCCCCCTCGCCACTAGATGAGGCCCGATTCCCCTGCACTGTGTGCAGAGCAATTCCGTGTTGCACATCACACATGAAAGGAACCTTAATTTCCTTGATGGCACTCCAGAGAAAGCCCAAGAACACTGTTTCAAGGCTAGAGGGATCCTGAGGTCACTGTAGCAACAGGAAAGAACTCCGAGGATCAAAAATCAACTCGAGATGCGAGGTTAGTCCCTGGCTTCGACTCCAGAGGAATACCACCTTACCACAAGCACCTCAAGAGGAGGCTTCTCTCAGCTCTAGGTATGTGAGAGGGACCCTGAGTTTCTGGCCTCGAGTGGAATGAACACCGCGATGCCCTGACAAGAAGTAAGGACGGATATCCCTGCAGTGACTTGAATGCAGGCTCGTCTTGCATCTCCCAAGACGAAAGGATGTCTGAATCCCCTGTGGAGACCACAGAGAAAGACCTAGTTCCCCACCTCATCCCGACCGGAGGCCTCACATCCTTGGAAAACTCCAGAGAGACGCGGAGATCTGTGCCTCCAAAGGAGACGATGCCTGACTCCTCGTGAAACTTGATAGGAGTCCCAGGATTCCTGTGGCACGTGGAAAGGGACCCTTGGTCTCCCGCCTCAGTTGGAGAGGCATCCCAATTGCCCTGCCAAGCCTCAAGAAGAATATCGAGTTGTCCCTCGCAACTAGGCAGGAGTCCTGACGTCCCTCACCAAACACGGGTGTGGAAGGGCCATCCCCGTCGTAACTCGAGAATATACCCCAGGTTCCCGCCGCAACTCGAGAAAAACCATGAGCCTTCCCCCTCGCCGCGAGATGAGGCCCAATTCCCCTGCACTGCATGCAGAGCAATGCCGTGTTGCACATCACACAGGAACGGAGCCTTGATTTCCTTGATGGAACTCCAGAGAAACCCCTATAACACTCTTTAAAGGCTAGAGGGATCCTGAGGTCACTGTAGCAACACGAAAGAGCTCCATGGACCAAAAATCAACTCGAGATGAGAGGTTAGTCCCTGGCTTCGACTCCAGAGGAATACCACCTTACCACAAGCACCTCAAGAGGAGGCTTCTCTCAGCTCTAGGTATGTGAGAGGGACCCTGAGTTTGCAGCCTCAAGTGGAATGGACACCGCGATGCCCTGACTCGAAATAAGGCCGGATATCCCTGCAGTGACTTGAATGCAGGCTCGTCTTGCATCTCCCAAGACGAAAGGATGTCTGAATCCCCTGTGGAGACCACAGAGAAAGACCTAGTTCCCCACCTCATGGTGACCGGAGGCCTCACACCCTTTGAAAACTCCAGAGTGATGCGGAGATCAGTGCCTCCAAAGGAGACGATGCCTGACTCCTCGTTAAACTTGATAGGAGTCCCAGGATTCCTGTGGAACGTGGAAAGGGACCCTTGGTCTCCCGCCTCAGCTGGAGAGGCGTCCCAATTGCCCTGCCATGCCTCGGGAAGAATCCCGAGTTGTCCCTCGCAACTAGGCAGGAGTCCTGACGTTGGTGAACAAACACGTGTGTGGAAGGGCCATCCCCGTCGTAACTCGAGAATATACCCCAGGTTCCCGCCGCAACTCGAGAAAAACCATGAGCCTTCCCCCTTGGCGCGAGATGAGGCCCGATTCACCTGCACTGCGTGCAGAGCAATTCCGTGTTGCACATCACACAGGAAAGGAGCCTTGATTTCCTTGATGGCACTCCAGAGAAACCCCAAGAACACTGTTTCAAGGCTAGAGGGATCCTGAGGTCACTGTAGCAAGACGAAAGAGCTCCGTGGACCAAAAATCAACTCGAGATGAGAGGTTAGTCCCTGGCTTCGATTCCAGAGGAATACCACCTTACCACAAGCACCTCAAGAGGAGGCTTCTCTCAGCTCTAGGTATGTGAGAGGGACCCTGAGTTTGAGGCCTCAAGTGGAATGGACACCGCGATGCCCTGACTTGAAATAAGACAGGATATCCCTGCAGTGACTTGAATGCAGGCTCGTCTTGCATCTCCCAAGACGAAAGGATGTCTGAATCCCCTGTGGAGACCACAGAGAAAGACCTAGTTCCCCACCTCATCGCGACCGGAGGCCTCACATCCTTTGAAAACTCCAGAGGTACGCGGAGATCAGTGCCTCCAAAGGAGACGATGCCTGACTCCTCGTGAAACTTGATAGGAGTCCCAGGATTCCTGTGGCACGTGGAAAGGGACCCTTGGTCTCCGGCCTCAACTGGAGAGGCGTCCCAATTGCCCTGCCAAGCCTCGAGGAGAATCCCGAGTTGTCCCTCACAACTAGGCAGGAGTCCTGACGTCACTGACATACACGTGTGTGGAAGGGCCATCCCCGTCGTAACTCGAGAATATACCCCAGGTTTCCGCCGCAACTCGAGAAAAACCATGAGACTTCCCCCTCGCCACTAGATGAGGCCCGAATCCCCTGCACTGTGTGCAGAGCAATTCCGTGTTGCACATCACACATGAAAGGAACCTTAATTTCCTTGATGGCACTCCAGGGAAACCCCAAGAAAACTGTTTCAAGGCTAGAGGGATCCTGAGGTCACAGTAGCAACACCAAAGAGCACCGTGGACCACAAATCAACTTGAGATAAAAGGTTAGTCCCTGGCTTCGACTTCAGAGGAATACCACCTTACCACAAGCACCTCAAGAGGAGGCTTCTCTCAGCTCTAGGTATGTGAGACACAACCTGAGTTTGCGGCCTCAAGTGGAATGGACACCGCGATGCCCTGACTCGAAATAAGGCCGGATATCCCTGCAGTGACTTGAATGCAGGCTCGTTTTACATCTCCCAAGACAAAAGGATGTCTGAATCCCCTGTGGAGACCACAGAGAAAGACCTAGTTCCCCACCTCATCGCGACCGGAGGCCTCACATCCTTTGAAAACTCCAGAGGGACGCGGAGATCAGTGCCTCCGAAGGAGATGATGCCTGACTCCTCGTGAAACTTGATAGGAGTCCCAGGATTCCTGTGGCACGTGGAAAGGGAACCTTGGTCTCCCGCCTCAGCTGGAGAGGCGTCCCAATTGCCCTGCCAAGCCTCGAGAAGAATCCCGAGTTGTCCCTCGCACCTAGGCAGGAGTCCTGACGTCGCTGAACAAACACGGGTGTGAAAGGGCCATCCCCGTCGTAACTCGAGAATATACCCCAGGTTGCAGACGCAACTCGAGAAAAACCATGAGACTTCCCCCTCGCCGCGAGATGAGGCCCGATTCCCCTGCATTGCTTGCAGAGCAATTCCGGTTTGAACATCACACAGGAAAGGAGCCTTGATTTCCTTGATGGCACTCCAGAGAAACCCCAAGAACACTGTTTCAAGGCTAGAGGGATCCTGAGGTCACTGTAGCAACACGAAAGAGCTCCGTGGACCAAAAATCAACTCGAGATGAGAGGTTAGTCCCTGGCTTCGACTCCAGAGGAATACCACCTTACCACAAGCACCTCAAGAGGAGGCTTCTCTCAGATCTAGGAATGTGAGAGGCACCCTGAGTTTGCAGCCTGAAGTGGAATGGACACCGCGATGCCTTGACTCGAAATAAGGCCGGATATCCCTGCAGTGACTTGAATGCAGGCTCGTCTTGCATCTCCCAAGATGAAAGGATGTCTGAATCCCCTGTGGAGACCACAAAGAAAGACCCAGTTCCCCACCTCATGGTGACCGGAGGCCTCACACCCTTTGAAAACTCCAGAGGGACGCGGAGATCAGTGCCTCCAAAGGAGACGATGGCTGACTCCTCGTGAAACTTGATAGGAGTCCCAGGATTCCTGTGGCACGTGGAAAGGGACCCTTGGTCTCCCGCCTCAGCTGGAGAGGCGTCCCAATTGCCCTGCCAAGCCTCGAGGAGAATCCCGAGTTGTCCCTCGCACCTAGGCAGGAGTCCTGACGTCGCTGAACAAACACGTGTGTGGAAGGGCCATCCCCGTCGTAACTCGAGAATATACCCCAGGTTCCCGCCGCGACTAGAGAAAAACCATGAGACTTCCCCCTCGCCACGAGATAAGACCCGATTCCCCTGCACTGCGTGCAGAGCAATGCCGTGTTGCACATCACACAGGAAAGGAGCCTTGATTTCCTTGATGGCACTCCAGAGAAACCCCAAGAACTCTGTTTCAAGGCTAGAGGGAGCCTGAGGTCACTGTAGCAACACGAAAGAACTCTGTGGACCACAAATCAACTTGAGATGAGAGGTTAGTCCCTGGCTTCGACTCCAGAGGAATACCACCTTACCACAAGCACCTCAAGAGGAGGCTTCTCTCTGCTCTAGGTATGTGAGAGTGACCCTGAGTTTGCGGCCTCAAGTGGAATGGACACCGCGATGCCCTGACTCGAAATAAGGCCAGATATCCCTGCAGTGACTTGAATGCAGGCTCGTCTTGCATCTCTCAAGACGAAAGGATGTCTGAATCCCCTGTGGAGACCACGGAGAAAGACCTAGTTCCCCACCTCATCGCGACCGGAGGCCTCATATCCTTGGAAAACTCCAGAGGGACGCGGAGATGAGTGCCTCCAAAGGAGACGATGCCTGACTCCTCGTGAAACTTGATAGGAGTCCCAGGATTCCTGTGGCACGTGGAAAGGGACCCTTTGTCTCCCGCCTCAGCTGGAGAGGCGTCCCAATTGCCCTGCCAAGCCTCGAGGAGAATCCCGAGTTGTCCCTCGCAACTAGGCAGGAGTCCTGACGTCGCTGAAGAAACACGTGTGTGGAAGGGCCATCCCCATCGTAACTCGAGAATATACCCCAGGTTGCAGACGCAACTCGAGAAAAGCCATGAGACTTCCCCCTCGCCGCGAGATGAGGCCCGATTCCCCTGCACTGCGTGCAGAGCAATGCCGTGTTGCACATCACACAGGAAAGGAGCCTTGATTTCCTTGATGGCACTCCAGAGAAAACCCAAGAACACTGTTTCAAGGCTAGAGGCATCCTGAGGTCACTGTAGCAACAGGAAAGAGCTCCGTGGACCAAAAATCAACTCGAGATGAGAGGTTAGTCCCTGGCTTCGACTCCAGAGGAATACCACCTTACCACAAGCACCTCAAGAGGAGGCTTCTCTCAGCTCTAGGTATGTGAAAGGGACCCTGAGTTTGCAGCCTCAAGTGGAAAGGACACCGCGATGCCCTGACTCGAAATAAGGCCGGATATTCCTGCAGTGACTTGAATGCAGGCTCATCTTGCATCTCCCAAGACGAAAGGATGTCTGAATCCCCTGTGGAGACCACAGAGAAAGACCTAGTTCCCCACCTCATCGCGACCGGAGGCCTCACAAAATTGAAAACTGCAGATGGACGCGGAGTTCAGTGCCTCCAAAGGAGACGATGCCTGACTCCTCGTGAAACTTGATAGGAGTCCCAGGATTCCTGTGGCACGTGGAAAGGGACACTTAGTTTCCCGCCTCAGCTGGAGAGGCGTCCCAATTGCCCTGCCAAGCCTCGAGGAGAATCCCGAGTTGTCCCTCGCAACTAGGCAGGAGTCCTGACGTCGCTGAACAAACACGTGTGTGGAAGGGCCATCCCCGTCGTAACTCGAGAATATACCCCAGGTTCCCGCCGCAACTCGAGAAAAACCATGAGACTTCCCCCTCGCCGCGAGATGAGGCCCGATTCCCCTGCACTGCATGCAGAGCAATGCCGTGTTGCACATCACAAAGGAAAGGAGCCTTGATTTCCTTGATGGCACTCCAGAGAAAGCCCAAGAACACTGTTTCAAGGCTAGAGGGATCCTGAGGTCACTGTAGCAACACGAAAGAGCTCCGTGGATTAAAAATCAACTCGAGATGAGAGGTTAGTCCCTGGCTTCCACTCCAGTGGAATACCACCTTACCACAAGCACCTCAAGAGGAGGCTTCTCTCAGCTATAGGTATGTGAGAGGGACCCTGAGTTTGCGGCCTCAAGTGGAATGGGCACCGCGATGCCCTGACTCGAAATAAGGCCGGATATTCCTGCAGTGACTTGAATGCAGGCTCGTCTTGCATCTCCCAAGACGAAAGGATGTCTGAATCCCCTGTGGAGACCACAGAGAAAGACCTAGTTCCCCAAGTCATCGCGACCGGAGGCCTCACATCCTTTGAAAACTCCAGAGGTACGCGGAGATCAGTGCCTCCAAAGGAGACGATGCCTGACTCCTCGTGAAACTTGATAGGAGTCCCAGGATTCCTGTGGCACGTGGAAAGGGATCCTTGGTCTCCCGCCTCACCTGGAGAGGCGTCCCAATTGCCCTGCCAAGCCTCGAGGAGAATCCCGAGTTGTCCCTCGCAACTAGGCAGGAGTCCTGACGTTGCTGAACAAACACGTGTGTGGAAGGGCCATCCCCGTCGTAACGCGAAAATATACGCCAGGTTCCCACCACAACTCGCGAAAAACCATGAGACTTCCCCCTCGCCGCGAGATGAGGCCCGATTCCCCTGCACTGCATGCAGAGCAATGCCGTGTTGCACATCACAAAGAAAGGAGCCTTGATTTCCTTGATGGCACTCCAGAGAAAGCCCAAGAACACTGTTTCAAGGCTAGAGGGATCCTGAGGTCACTGTAGCAACACGAAAGAGCTCCGTGGATTAAAAATCAACTCGAGATGAGAGGTTAGTCCCTGGCTTCGACTCCAGAGGAGTACCACCTTACTACAAGCACCTCAAGAGGAGGCTTCTCTCAGCTCTAGGTATGTGAGAGGCACCCTGAGTTTGCGGCCTCAAGTGGAATGGACACCGCGATGCCCTGACTCGAAATAAGGCCGGATATCCCTGCCGTGACTTGAATGCAGGCTCGTCTTGCATCTCCCAAGACGAAAGGATGTCTGAATCCCCTGTGGAGACCACAGAGAAAGACCTAGTTCGCCACCTCATTGCGACCGGAGGCCTCACATCCTTTGAAAACTCCAGAGGGACGTGGAGATCAGTGCCTCCAAAGGAGACGATGCCTGACACCTCGTGAAACTTGATAGGAGTCCCAGGATTCCTGTGGCACATGGAAAGGGACCCTTGGTCTCCCGCCTCAGCTGGAGAGGCATCCCAATTGACCTGCCAAGCCTCGAGGAGAATCCCGACTTGTCCCTCGCAACTAGGCAGGAGTCCTGACGCCGCTGAACAAACACGTGTGTGGAAGGGCCATCCCCGTCGTAACTCGAAAATATACCCCAGGTTCCTGCCGCAACTCGAGAAAAACCATGAGACTTCCCCCTCGCCGCGAGATGAGACCCAATTCCCCTGCATTGCGTGCAGAGCAATGCCGTGTTGCACATCACACAGGAAAGGAGCCTTGATTTCTTGATGGCACTCCAGAGAAACCCCAAGAACACTGTTTCAACGCTAGAGGGATCCTGAGGTCACTGTAGCAACACGAAAGAGTTCTGTGGACCCAAAATCAACTCGAGATGAGAGGTTAGTCCCTGGTTTCGACTCCAGAGGAATACCACCTTACCACAAGCACCTCAAGAGGAGGCTTCTCTCAGCTCTAGGTATGTGAGAGGGACCCTGAGTTTGCGGCCTCAAGTGGAATGGACACCGCGATGCCCTGACTCGAAATAAGGCCTGATATCCCTGCAGTGACTTGAATGCAGGCTCGTCTTCCATCTCCCAAGATGAAAGGATGTCTGAATCCCCTGTGGAGACCACAGAGAAAGACCTAGTTCCCCACTTCATCGCGACCGGAGTCCTCACATCCTTGGAAAACTCCAGAGTTACGCGGAGATGAGTGCCTCCAAAGGAGACGATGCCTGACTCCTCGTGAAACTTGATAGGAGTCCCAGG
Organism: Cervus elaphus; assembly: GCF_910594005.1. Taxonomy (NCBI): domain Eukaryota; kingdom Metazoa; phylum Chordata; class Mammalia; order Artiodactyla; family Cervidae; genus Cervus; species Cervus elaphus. Next base: position 117,353 of record NW_025316705.1, on the reverse strand, counting down.
ATTCCTGTGTCACGTGGAAAGGGACCCTTGGTCTCCCGCCTCAGCTGGAGAGGCGTCCCAATTGCCCTGCCAAGCCTCGAGGAGAATCCCGAGTTGTCCCTCGCAACTAGGCAGGAGTCCTGATGTCGCTGAACAAACACGTGTGTGGAAGGGCCATCCCCGTCTTAACTCGAGGATATACACCAGGTTCCCGCCGCAACTCGAGAAAAACCATGAGACTTCCCCCTCGCCGCGAGATGAGGCCCGATTCCCCTGCACTGCGTGCAGAGCAATACCGTGTTGCACATCACACAGGAAAGGAGCCTTGATATCCTTGATGGCACTCCAGAGAAAGCCCAAGAACACTGTTTCAAGGCTAGAGGGATCCTGAGGTCACTGTAACAACCTGAAAGAACTCCATGGACCAAAAATCAACTCGAGATGAGAGGTTAGTCCCTGGCTTCGACTCCAGAGGAATACCACCTTACCACAAGCACCTCAAGAGGAGGCTTCTCTCAGCTCTAGGAATGTGAGAGGGACGCTGAGTTTGCGGCCTCAAGTGGAATGGACACCGCGATGCCCTGACTCGAAATAAGGCCGGATATCCCTGCAGTGACTTGAATGCAGGCTCGTCTTGCATCTCCCAAGACGAAAGGTCGTCTGAATCCCGTGTGGAGACCACAGAGAAAGACCTAGTTCCCCACCTCATCGCGACCGGAGGCCTCACATCCTTTGAAAACTCCAGAGGGACGCGGAGATCAGTGCCTCCAAAGGAGACGATGCCTGACTCCTCGTGAAACTTGATAGGAGTCCCTGGATTCCTGTGGCACGTGGAAAGGGATCCTTGGTCTCCCGCCTCAGCTGGAGAGGAGTCCCAATTGCCCTGCCAAGCCTCGAGGAGAATCCCGAGTTGTCCCTCGCAACTAGGCAGGAGTCCTGACGTCGCTGAACAAACACGTGTGTGGAAGGGCCATCCCCGTCGTAACTCGAGAATATACCCCAGGTTCCCGCCGCAACTCGAGAAAAACCATGAGACTTCCCCCTCGCCGCGAGATGAGGCCCGATTTCCCTGCAATGCGTGCAGAGCAATGCCGTGTTGCACATCACACAGGAAAGGAGCCTTGATTTCCTTGATGGCACTCCAGAGAAACCCCAAGAACACTGTTTCAAGGCTAGAGGGATCCTGAGGTCACTGTAGCAACATGAAAGAGCTCCGTGGACCACAAATCAACTCGAGATGAGAGTTTAGTCCCTGGCTTCGACTCCAGAGGAAAACCATCTTACCACAAGCACCTCAAGAGGAGGCTTCTCTCAACTCTAGGTATGTGAGCGGCACCCTGAGTTTGTGGCCTCAAGTGGAATGGACACCGCGATGCCCTGACTCGAAATAAGGCCAGATATGCCTGCAGTGACTTGAATGAAGGTTCGTCTTGCATCTCTAAAGACGAAAGTATGTCTGAATCCCCTGTGGAGACCACAGAGAAAGACCTAGTTCCCCACCTCATCGCGACCGTAGGCCTCACATCCTTTGAAAACTCCAGAGGGACGCGGAGATCAGTGCCTCCAAAGGAGACGATGCCTGACTCCTCGTGAAACTTGATAGGAGTCCCAGGATTCCTGTGGCACGTGGAAAGGGACCCTTGGTCTCCCGCCTCAGCTGGAGAGGCGTCCCAATTGCCCTGCCAAGCCTCGAGGAGAATCCCGAGTTGTCCCTCGCAACTAGGCAGGAGTCCTGACGTCGCTGAACAAACACGTGTGTGGAAGGGCCATTCCCGTCGTAACTCGAGGATATACCCAGGTTCCCGCCGCAACTCGAGAAAAACCATGAGACTTCCCCCTCGCCGCGAGATGAGGCCCGATTCCCCTACACTGCATGCAGAGCAATGCCGTGTTGCACATCACACAGGAAAGGAGCCTTGATTTCCTTGATGGCACTCCAGAGAAACCCCAAGAACTCTGTTTCAAGGCTAGAGGGATCCTGAGGTCACTGTAGCAACACGAAAGAGCTCCGTGGACCAAAAATCAACTCGAGATGAGAGGTTAGTCCCTGGCTTCGACTCCAGAGGAATACCACCTTACCACAAGCACCTCAAGAGGAGGCTTCTCTCAGCTCTAGGTATGTGAGAGGGACCCTGAGTTTGCGGCCTCAAGTGGAATGGACACCGCGATGCCCTGACTCGAAATAAGGCCGGATATCCCTGCAGTGACTTGAATGCAGGCTCGTCTTGCATCTCCCAAGACGAAAGGATGTCTGAATCCCCTGTGGAGACCACAGAGAAAGACCTAGTTCCCCACCTCATCCCGACCGGAGGCCTCACATCCTTGGAAAACTCCAGAGAGACGCGGAGATCTGTGCCTCCAAAGGAGACGATGCCTGACTCCTCGTGAAACTTGATAGGAGTCCCAGGATTCCTGTGGCACGTGGAAAGGGACCCTTGGTCTCCCGCCTCAGTTGGAGAGGCATCCCAATTGCCCTGCCAAGCCTCAAGAAGAATATCGAGTTGTCCCTCACAACTAGGCAGGAGTCCTGACGTCCCTCACCAAACACGGGTGTGGAAGGGCCATCCCCGTCGTAACTCGAGAATATACCCCAGGTTCCCGCCGCAACTCGAGAAAAACCATGAGCCTTCCCCCTCGCCGCGAGATGAGGCCCAATTCCCCTGCACTGCATGCAGAGCAATGCCGTGTTGCACATCACACAGGAACGGAGCCTTGATTTCCTTGATGGAACTCCAGAGAAACCCCAATAACACTCTTTAAAGGCTAGAGGGATCCTGAGGTCACTGTAGCAACACGAAAGAGCTCCATGGACCAAAAATCAACTCGAGATGAGAGGTTAGTCCCTGGCTTCGACTCCAGAAGAATACCACCTTACCACAAGCACCTCAAGAGGAGGCTTCTCTCAGCTCTAGGTATGTGAGAGGGACCCTGAGTTTGCAGCCTCAAGTGGAATGGACACCGCGATGCCCTGACTCGAAGTAAGGCCGGATATCCCTGCAGTGACTTGAATGCAGGCTCGTCTTGCATCTCCCAAGACGAAAGGATGTCTGAATCCCCTGTGGAGACCACAGAGAAAGACCTAGTTCCCCACCTCATGGTGACCGGAGGCCTCACACCCTTTGAAAACTCCAGAGTGATGCGGAGATCAGTGCCTCCAAAGGAGACGATGCCTGACTCCTCGTTAAACTTGATAGGAGTCCCAGGATTCCTGTGGAACGTGGAAAGGGACCCTTGGTCTCCCGCCTCAGCTGGAGAGGCGTCCCAATTGCCCTGCCATGCCTCGGGAAGAATCCCGAGTTGTCCCTCGCAACTAGGCAGGAGTCCTGACGTTGGTGAACAAACACGTGTGTGGAAGGGCCATCCCCGTCGTAACTCGAGAATATACCCCAGGTTCCCGCCGCAACTCGAGAAAAACCATGAGCCTTCCCCCTTGGCGCGAGATGAGGCCCGATTCACCTGCACTGCGTGCAGAGCAATTCCGTGTTGCACATCACACAGGAAAGGAGCCTTGATTTCCTTGATGGCACTCCAGAGAAACCCCAAGAACACTGTTTCAAGGCTAGAGGGATCCTGAGGTCACTGTAGCAAGACGAAAGAGCTCCGTGGACCAAAAATCAACTCGAGATGAGAGGTTAGTCCCTGGCTTCGACTCCAGAGGAATACCACCTTACCACAAGCACCTCAAGAGGAGGCTTCTCTCAGCTCTAGGTATGTGAGAGGGACCCTGAGTTTGCGGCCTCAAGTGGAATGGACACCGCGATGCCCTGACTTGAAATAAGACAGGATATCCCTGCAGTGACTTGAATGCAGGCTCGTCTTGCATCTCCCAAGACGAAAGGATGTCTGAATCCCCTGTGGAGACCACAGAGAAAGACCTAGTTCCCCACCTCATCGCGACCGGAGGCCTCACATCCTTTGAAAACTCCAGAGGTACGCGGAGATCAGTGCCTCCAAAGGAGACGATGCCTGACTCCTCGTGAAACTTGATAGGAGTCCCAGGATTCCTGTGGCACGTGGAAAGGGACCCTTGGTCTCCCGCCTCAGCTGGAGAGGCGTCCCAATTGCCCTGCCAAGCCTCGAGGAGAATCCCGAGTTGTCCCTCACAACTAGGCAGGAGTCCTGACGTCACTGACATACACGTGTGTGGAAGGGCCATCCCCGTCGTAACTCGAGAATATACCCCAGGTTTCCGCCGCAACTCGAGAAAAAACATGAGACTTCCCCCTCGCCACTAGATGAGGCCCGATTCCCCTGCACTGTGTGCAGAGCAATTCCGTGTTGCACATCACACATGAAAGGAACCTTAATTTCCTTGATGGCACTCCAGGGAAACCCCAAGAAAACTGTTTCAAGGCTAGAGGGATCCTGAGGTCACAGTAGCAACACCAAAGAGCACCGTGGACCACAAATCAACTTGAGATGAAAGGTTAGTCCCTGGCTTCGACTTCAGAGGAATACCACCTTACCACAAGCACCTCAAGAGGAGGCTTCTCTCAGCTCTAGGTATGTGAGACACAACCTGAGTTTGCGGCCTCAAGTGGAATGGACACCGCGATGCCCTGACTCGAAATAAGGCCGGATATCCCTGCAGTGACTTGAATGCAGGCTCGTTTTACATCTCCCAAGACAAAAGGATGTCTGAATCCCCTGTGGAGACCACAGAGAAAGACCTAGTTCCCCACCTCATCGCGACCGGAGGCCTCACATCCTTTGAAAACTCCAGAGGGACGCGGAGATCAGTGCCTCCAAAGGAGATGATGCCTGACTCCTCGTGAAACTTGATAGGAGTCCCAGGATTCCTGTGGCACGTGGAAAGGGAACCTTGGTCTCCCGCCTCAGCTGGAGAGGCGTCCCAATTGCCCTGCCAAGCCTCGAGAAGAATCCCGAGTTGTCCCTCGCACCTAGGCAGGAGTCCTGACGTCGCTGAACAAACACGGGTGTGAAAGGGCCATCCCCGTCGTAACTCGAGAATATACCCCAGGTTGCAGACGCAACTCGAGAAAAACCATGAGACTTCCCCCTCGCCGCGAGATGAGGCCCGATTCCCCTGCATTGCTTGCAGAGCAATTCCGGTTTGAACATCACACAGGAAAGGAGCCTTGATTTCCTTGATGGCACTCCAGAGAAACCCCAAGAACACTGTTTCAAGGCTAGAGGGATCCTGAGGTCACTGTAGCAACACGAAAGAGCTCCGTGGACCAAAAATCAACTCGAGATGAGAGGTTAGTCCCTGGCTTCGACTCCAGAGGAATACCACCTTACCACAAGCACCTCAAGAGGAGGCTTCTCTCAGATCTAGGAATGTGAGAGGCACCCTGAGTTTGCAGCCTGAAGTGGAATGGACACCGCGATGCCCTGACTCGAAATAAGGCCGGATATCCCTGCAGTGACTTGAATGCAGGCTCGTCTTGCATCTCCCAAGATGAAAGGATGTCTGAATCCCCTGTGGAGACCACAAAGAAAGACCCAGTTCCCCACCTCATGGTGACCGGAGGCCTCACACCCTTTGAAAACTCCAGAGGGACGCGGAGATCAGTGCCTCCAAAGGAGACGATGGCTGACTCCTCGTGAAACTTGATAGGAGTCCCAGGATTCCTGTGGCACGTGGAAAGGGACCCTTGGTCTCCCGCCTCAGCTGGAGAGGCGTCCCAATTGCCCTGCCAAGCCTCGAGGAGAATCCCGAGTTGTCCCTCGCACCTAGGCAGGAGTCCTGACGTCGCTGAACAAACACGTGTGTGGAAGGGCCATCCCCGTCGTAACTCGAGAATATACCCCAGGTTCCCGCCGCGACTAGAGAAAAACCATGAGACTTCCCCCTCGCCACGAGATAAGACCCGATTCCCCTGCACTGCGTGCAGAGCAATGCCGTGTTGCACATCACACAGGAAAGGAGCCTTGATTTCCTTGATGGCACTCCAGAGAAACCCCCAGAACTCTGTTTCAAGGCTAGAGGGAGCCTGAGGTCACTGTAGCAACACGAAAGAACTCTGTGGACCACAAATCAACTTGAGATGAGAGGTTAGTCCCTGGCTTCGACTCCAGAGGAATACCACCTTACCACAAGCACCTCAAGAGGAGGCTTCTCTCTGCTCTAGGTATGTGAGAGTGACCCTGAGTTTGCGGCCTCAAGTGGAATGGACACCGCGATGCCCTGACTCGAAATAAGGCCAGATATCCCTGCAGTGACTTGAATGCAGGCTCGTCTTGCATCTCTCAAGACGAAAGGATGTCTGAATCCCCTGTGGAGACCACGGAGAAAGACCTAGTTCCCCACCTCATCGCGACCGGAGGCCTCATATCCTTGGAAAACTCCAGAGGGACGCGGAGATGAGTGCCTCCAAAGGAGACGATGCCTGACTCCTCGTGAAACTTGATAGGAGTCCCAGGATTCCTGTGGCACGTGGAAAGGGACCCTTTGTCTCCCGCCTCAGCTGGAGAGGCGTCCCAATTGCCCTGCCAAGCCTCGAGGAGAATCCCGAGTTGTCCCTCGCAACTAGGCAGGAGTCCTGACGTCGCTGAAGAAACACGTGTGTGGAAGGGCCATCCCCATCGTAACTCGAGAATATACCCCAGGTTGCAGACGCAACTCGAGAAAAGCCATGAGACTTCCCCCTCGCCGCGAGATGAGGCCCGATTCCCCTGCACTGCGTGCAGAGCAATGCCGTGTTGCACATCACACAGGAAAGGAGCCTTGATTTCCTTGATGGCACTCCAGAGAAAACCCAAGAACACTGTTTCAAGGCTAGAGGCATCCTGAGGTCACTGTAGCAACAGGAAAGAGCTCCGTGGACCAAAAATCAACTCGAGATGAGAGGTTAGTCCCTGGCTTCGACTCCAGAGGAATACCACCTTACCACAAGCACCTCAAGAGGAGGCTTCTCTCAGCTCTAGGTATGTGAAAGGGACCCTGAGTTTGCAGCCTCAAGTGGAAAGGACACCGCGATGCCCTGACTCGAAATAATGCCGGATATTCCTGCAGTGACTTGAATGCAGGCTCATCTTGCATCTCCCAAGACGAAAGGATGTCTGAATCCCCTGTGGAGACCACAGAGAAAGACCTAGTTCCCCACCTCATCGCGACCGGAGGCCTCACAAAATTGAAAACTGCAGAGGGACGCGGAGTTCAGTGCCTCCAAAGGAGACGATGCCTGACTCCTCGTGAAACTTGATAGGAGTCCCAGGATTCCTGTGGCACGTGGAAAGGGACACTTAGTTTCCCGCCTCAGCTGGAGAGGCATCCCAATTGCCCTGCCAAGCCTCGAGGAGAATCCCGAGTTGTCCCTCGCAACTAGGCAGGAGTCCTGACGTCGCTGAACAAACACGTGTGTGGAAGGGCCATCCCCGTCGTAACTCGAGAATATACCCCAGGTTCCCGCCGCAACTCGAGAAAAACCATGAGACTTCCCCCTCGCCGCGAGATGAGGCCCGATTCCCCTGCACTGCATGCAGAGCAATGCCGTGTTGCACATCACAAAGGAAAGGAGCCTTGATTTCCTTGATGGCACTCCAGAGAAAGCCCAAGAACACTGTTTCAAGGCTAGAGGGATCCTGAGGTCACTGTAGCAACACGAAAGAGCTCCGTGGATTAAAAATCAACTCGAGATGAGAGGTTAGTCCCTGGCTTCCACTCCAGTGGAATACCACCTTACCACAAGCACCTCAAGAGGAGGCTTCTCTCAGCTATAGGTATGTGAGAGGGACCCTGAGTTTGCGGCCTCAAGTGGAATGGGCACCGCGATGCCCTGACTCGAAATAAGGCCGGATATTCCTGCAGTGACTTGAATGCAGGCTCGTCTTGCATCTCCCAAGACGAAAGGATGTCTGAATCCCCTGTGGAGACCACAGAGAAAGACCTAGTTCCCCAAGTCATCGCGACCGGAGGCCTCACATCCTTTGAAAACTCCAGAGGGACGCGGAGATCAGTGCCTCCAAAGGAGACGATGCCTGACTCCTCGTGAAACTTGATAGGAGTCCCAGGATTCCTGTGGCACATGGAAAGGGACCCTTGGTCTCCCGCCTCAGCTGGAGAGGCATCCCAATTGCCCTGCCAAGCCTCGAGGAGAATCCCGACTTGTCCCTCGCAACTAGGCAGGAGTCCTGACGCCGCTGAACAAACACGTGTGTGGAAGGGCCATCCCCGTCGTAACTCGAAAATATACCCCAGGTTCCTGCCGCAACTCGAGAAAAACCATGAGACTTCCCCCTCGCCGCGAGATGAGACCCAATTCCCCTGCACTGCGTGCAGAGCAATGCCGTGTTGCACATCAAACAGGAAAGGAGCCTTGATTTCCTTGATGGCACTCCAGAGAAACCCCAAGAACACTGTTTCAACGCTAGAGGGATCCTGAGGTCACTGTAGCAACACGAAAGAGTTCTGTGGACCCAAAATCAACTCGAGATGAGAGGTTAGTCCCTGGTTTCGACTCCAGAGGAATACCACCTTACCACAAGCACCTCAAGAGGAGGCTTCTCTCAGCTCTAGGTATGTGAGAGGGACCCTGAGTTTGCGGCCTCAAGTGGAATGGACACCGCGATGCCCTGACTCGAAATAAGGCCTGATATCCCTGCAGTGACTTGAATGCAGGCTCGTCTTCCATCTCCCAAGATGAAAGGATGTCTGAATCCCCTGTGGAGACCACAGAGAAAGACCTAGTTCCCCACTTCATCGCGACCGGAGGCCTCACATCCTTGGAAAACTCCAGAGTTACGCGGAGATCAGTGCCTCCAAAGGAGACGATGCCTGACTCCTCGTGAAACTTGATAGGAGTCCCAGGATTCCTGTGTCACGTGGAAAGGGACCCTTGGTCTCCCGCCTCAGCTGGAGAGGCGTCCCAATTGCCCTGCCAAGCCTCGAGGAGAATCCCGAGTTGTCCCTCGCAACTAGGCAGGAGTCCTGATGTCGCTGAACAAACACGTGTGTGGAAGGGCCATCCCCGTCTTAACTCGAGGATATACACCAGGTTCCCGCCGCAACTCGAGAAAAACCATGAGACTTCCCCCTCGCCGCGAGATGAGGCCCGATTCCCCTGCACTGCGTGCAGAGCAATACCGTGTTGCACATCACACAGGAAAGGAGCCTTGATATCCTTGATGGCACTCCAGAGAAAGCCCAAGAACACTGTTTCAAAGCTAGAGGGATCCTGAGGTCACTGTAGCAACCTGAAAGAACTCCATGGACCAAAAATCAACTCGAGATGAGAGGTTAGTCCCTGGCTTCGACTCCAGAGGAATACCACCTTACCACAAGCACCTCAAGAGGAGGCTTCTCTCAGCTCTAGGTATGTGAGAGGGACGCTGAGTTTGCGGCCTCAAGTGGAATGGACACCGCGATGCCCTGACTCGAAATAAGGCCGGATATCCCTGCAGTGACTTGAATGCAGGCTCGTCTTGCATCTCCCAAGACGAAAGGTCGTCTGAATCCCGTGTGGAGACCACAGAGAAAGACCTAGTTCCCCACCTCATCGCGACCGGAGGCCTCACATCCTTTGAAAACTCCAGAGGGACGCGGAGATCAGTGCCTCCAAAGGAGACGATGCCTGACTCCTCGTGAAACTTGATAGGAGTCCCTGGATTCCTGTGGCACGTGGAAAGGGATCCTTGGTCTCCCGCCTCAGCTGGAGAGGAGTCCCAATTGCCCTGCCAAGCCTCGAGGAGAATCCCGAGTTGTCCCTCGCAACTAGGCAGGAGTCCTGACGTCGCTGAACAAACACGTGTGTGGAAGGGCCATCCCCGTCGTAACTCGAGAATATACCCCAGGTTCCCGCCGCAACTCGAGAAAAACCATGAGACTTCCCCCTCGCCGCGAGATGAGGCCCGATTTCCCTGCAATGCGTGCAGAGCAATGCCGTGTTGCACATCACACAGGAAAGGAGCCTTGATTTCCTTGATGGCACTCGAGAGAAAGCCCAAGAACACTGTTTCAAGGCTAGAGGGATCCTGAGGTCACTGTAGCAACATGAAAGAGCTCCGTGGACCACAAATCAACTCGAGATGAGAGTTTAGTCCCTGGCTTCGACTCCAGAGGAAAACCATCTTACCACAAGCACCTCAAGAGGAGGCTTCTCTCAACTCTAGGTATGTGAGCGGCACCCTGAGTTTGTGGCCTCAAGTGGAATGGACACCGCGATGCCCTGACTCGAAATAAGGCCAGATATGCCTGCAGTGACGTGAATGAAGGTTCGTCTTGCATCTCTAAAGACGAAAGTGTGTCTGAATCCCCTGTGGAGACCACAGAGAAAGACCTAGTTCCCCACCTCATCGCGACCGAAGGCCTCACATCCTTTGAAAACTCCAGAGGGACGCGGAGATCAGTGCCTCCAAAGGAGACGATGCCTGACTCCTCGTGAAACTTGATAGGAGTCCCAGGATTCCTGTGGCACGTGGAAAGGGACCCTTGGTCTCCCGCCTCAGCTGGAGAGGCGTCCCAATTGCCCTGCCAAGCCTCGAGGAGAATCCCGAGTTGTCCCTCGCAACTAGGCAGGAGTCCTGACGTCGCTGAACAAACACGTGTGTGGAAGGGGCATTCCCGTCGTAACTCGAGGATATACCCAGGTTCCCGCCGCAACTCGAGAAAAACCATGAAACTTCCCCCTCGCCGCGAGATGAGGCCCGATTCCCCTGCACTGCATGCAGAGCAATGCCGTGTTGCACATCACACAGGAAAGGAGCCTTGATTTCCTTGATGGCACTCCAGAGAAACCCCAAGAACTCTGTTTCAAGGCTAGAGGGATCCTGAGGTCACTGTAGCAACACGAAAGAGCTCCGTGGACCAAAAATCAACTCGAGATGAGAGTTTAGTCCCTGGCTTCGACTCCAGAGGAATCCCACCTTACCACAAGCACCTCAAGAGGAGGCTTCTCTCACCTCTAGGTATGTGAGAGGGACCCTGAGTTTGCGGCCTCAAGTGGAATGGACACCGCGATGCCCTGACTCGAAATAAGGCCGGATATCCCTGCAGTGACTTGAATGCAGGCTCGTCTTGCATCTCCCAAAACAAAAGCATGTCTGAATCCCCTGGGGAGACCACAGAGAAAGACCTAGTTCCCCACCTCATCGCGACCGGAGGCCTCACATCCTAGGAAAGCTCCAGAGAGACGCGGAGATCAGTGCCTCCAAAGGAGACGATGCCTGACTCCTCGTGAAACTTGATAGGAGTCCCAGGATTCCTGTGGCACGTGGAAAGGGACCCTTGGTCTCCCGCCTCAGCTGGAGAGGCGTCCCAATTGCCCTGCCAAGCCTCAAGGAGAATCCCGAGTTGTCCCTCGCAACTAGGCAGGAGTCCTGACGTCGCTGAACAAACACGTGTGTGGAAGGGCCATCCCCGTCGTAACTCGAGAATATACCCCAGGTTCCCGCCGCAACTCGAGAAAAACCATGAGACTTCCCCCTCGCCGCGAGATGAGGCGCTATTCCCCTGCACTGCGTGCAGAGCAATGCCGTGTTGCACATCACACAGGAAAGGAGCCTTGATTTCCTTGATGGCCCTCCAGAGAAAGCCCAAGAACACTGTTTCAAGGCTAGAGGGATCCTGAGGTCACTCTAGCAACACGAAAGAGCTCCGTGGACCAAAAATCAACTCGAGATGAGAGGTTAGTCCCTGGCTTCGACTCCAGAGGAATACCACCTTACCACAAGCACCTCAAGAGGAGGCTTCTCTGAGCTCTAAGTATGTGAGAGGAACGCTGAGTTTGCGGGCACAAGTGGAATGGACACCGCGATGCCCTGACTCGAAATCAGGCCGGATATGCCTGCAGTGACTTGAATGCAGGCTCGTCTTGCATCTCCCAAGACGAAAGGTTGTCTGAATCCACTGTGGAGACCACAGAGAAAGACCTAGTTCCCCACCTCATCGCGACCGGAGGACTCACATCCTTTGAAAATTCCAGAGGGATGCGGAGATCAGTGCCTCCAAAGGAGACGATGCCTGACTCCTCGTGAAACTTGATAGGATTTCCAGGATTCCAGTGGCACGTGGAAAGGGACCCTTGGTCTCCCGCCTCAGCTGGAGAGGCGTCCCAACTGCCCTGCCAAGCCTCGAGGAGAATCCCGAGTTGTCCCTCGCAACTAGGCAGGAGTCCTGACGTCGCTGAACAAACACGTGTGTGGAAGGGCCATCCCCGTCGTAACTCGAGAATATACCCCAGGTTCCCGCCGCAACTCGAGAAAAACCATGAGACTTCCCCCTCGCCGCGAGATGAGGCCCGATTCCCCTGCACTGCGTGCAGAGCAATGCCGTGTTGCACATCACACAGGAAAGGAGCCTTGATTTCCTTGATGGCACTCCAGAGAAAGCCCAAGAACACTGTTTCAAGGCTAGAGGGATCCTGAGGTCACTGTAGCAACCTGAAAGAACTCCATGGACCAAAAATCAACTCGAGATGAGAGGTTAGTCCCTGGCTTCGACTCCAGAGGAATACCACCTTACCACAAGCACCTCAAGAGGAGGCTTCTCTCAGCTCTAGGTATGTGAGAGGGACGCTGAGTTTGCGGCCTCAAGTGGAATGGACACCGCGATGCCCTGACTCGAAATAAGGCCGGATATCCCTGCAGTGACTTGAATGCAGGCTCGTCTTGCATCTCCCAAGACGAAAGGTCGTCTGAATCCCGTGTGGAGACCACAGAGAAAGACCTAGTTCCCCACCTCATCGCGACCGGAGGCCTCACATCCTTTGAAAACTCCAGAGGGACGCGGAGATCAGTGCCTCCAAAGGAGACGATGCCTGACTCCTCGTGAAACTTGATAGGAGTCCCTGGATTCCTGTGGCACGTGGAAAGGGATCCTTGGTCTCCCGCCTCAGCTGGAGAGGAGTCCCAATTGCCCTGCCAAGCCTCGAGGAGAATCCCGAGTTGTCCCTCGCAACTAGGCAGGAGTCCTGACGTCGCTGAACAAACACGTGTGTGGAAGGGCCATCCCCGTCGTAACTCGAGAATATACCCCAGGTTCCCGCCGCAACTCGAGAAAAACCATGAGACTTCCCCCTCGCCGCGAGATGAGGCCCGATTTCCCTGCAATGCATGCAGAGCAATGCCGTGTTGCACATCACACAGGAAAGGAGCCTTGATTTCCTTGATGGCACTCCAGAGAAAGCCCAAGAACACTGTTTCAAGGCTAGAGGGATCCTGAGGTCACTGTAGCAACATGAAAGAGCTCCGTGGACCAAAAATCAACTCGAGATGAGAGTTTAGTCCCTGGCTTCGACTCCAGAGGAAAACCATCTTACCACAAGCACCTCAAGAGGAGGCTTCTCTCAACTCTAGGTATGTGAGCGGCACCCTGAGTTTGTGGCCTCAAGTGGAATGGACACCGCGATGCCCTGACTCGAAATAAGGCCAGATATGCCTGCAGTGACTTGAATGAAGGTTCGTCTTGCATCTCTAAAGACGAAAGTATGTCTGAATCCCCTGTGGAGACCACAGAGAAAGACCTAGTTCCCCACCTCATCGCGACCGGAGGCCTCACATCCTTTGAAAACTCCAGAGGGACGCGGAGATCAGTGCCTCCAAGGAGACGATGCCTGACTCCTCGTGAAACTTGATAGGAGTCCCAGGATTCCTGTGGCACGTGGAAAGGGACCCTTGGTCTCGCGCCTCAGCTGGAGAGGCGTCCCAATTGCCCTGCCAAGCCTCGAGGAGAATCCCGAGTTGTCCCTCGCAACTAGGCAGGAGTCCTGACGTCGCTGAACAAACACGTGTGTGGAAGGGCCATTCCCGTCGTAACTCGAGGATATACCCAGGTGCCCGCCGCAACTCGAGAAAAACCATGAGACTTCCCCCTCGCCGCGAGATGAGGCCCGATTCCCCTGCACTGCATGCAGAGCAATGCCGTGTTGCACATCACACAGGAAAGGAGCCTTGATTTCCTTGATGGCACTCCAGAGAAACCCCAAGAACTCTGTTTCAAGGCTAGAGGGATCCTGAGGTCACTGTAGCAACACGAAAGAGCTCCGTGGACCAAAAATCAACTCGAGATGAGAGTTTAGTCCCTGGCTTCGACTCCAGAGGAATACCACCTTACCACAAGCACCTCAAGAGGAGGCTTCTCTCACCTCTAGGTATGTGAGAGGGACCCTGAGTTTGCGGCCTCAAGTGGAATGGACACCGCGATGCCCTGACTCGAAATAAGGCCGGATATCCCTGCAGTGACTTGAATGCAGGCTCGTCTTGCATATCCCAAAACAAAAGCATGTCTGAATCCCGTGGGGAGACCACAGAGAAAGACCTAGTTCCCCACCTCATCGCGACCGGAGGCCTCACATCCTAGGAAAACTCCAGAGAGACGCGGAGATCAGTGCCTCCAAAGGAGACGATGCCTGACTCCTCGTGAAACTTGATAGGAGTCCCAGGATTCCTGTGGCACGTGGAAAGGGACCCTTGGTCTCCCGCCTCAGCTGGAGAGGCGTCCCAATTGCCCTGCCAAGCCTCAAGGAGAATCCCGAGTTGTCTCTCGCAACTAGGCAGGAGTCCTGACGTCGCTGAACAAACACGTGTGTGGAAGGGCCATCCCCGTCGTAACTCGAGAATATACCCCAGGTTCCCGCCGCAACTCGAGAAAAACCATGAGACTTCCCCCTCGCCGCGAGATGAGGCGCGATTCCCCTGCACTGCGTGCAGAGCAATGCCGTGTTGCACATCACACAGGAAAGGAGCCTTGATTTCCTTGATGGCCCTCCAGAGAAAGCCCAAGAACACTGTTTCAAGGCTAGAGGGATCCTGAGGTCACTCTAGCAACACGAAAGAGCTCCGTGGACCAAAAATCAACTCGAGATGAGAGGTTAGTCCCTGGCTTCGACTCCAGAGGAATACCACCTTACCACAAGCACCTCAAGAGGAGGCTTCTCTGAGCTCTAAGTATGTGAGAGGAACGCTGAGTTTGCGGGCACAAGTGGAATGGACACCGCGATGCCCTGACTCGAAATCAGGCCGGATATGCCTGCAGTGACTTGAATGCAGGCTCGTCTTGCATCTCCCAAGACAAAAGGTTGTCTGAATCCACTGTGGAGACCACAGAGAAAGACCTAGTTCCCCACCTCATCGCGACCGGAGGACTCACATCCTTTGAAAACTCCAGAGGGACGCGGAGATCAGTGCCTCCAAAGGAGACGATGCCTGACTCCTCGTGAATCTTGATAGGAGTCCCAGGATTCCTGTGGCACGTGGAAAGGGACACTTGGTCTCGCGCCTCAGCTGGAGAGGCGTCCCAATTGCCCTGCCAAGCCTCGAGGAAAATCCCGAGTTGTCCCTCGCAACTAGGCAGGAGTCCTGACGTCGCTGAACAAACACGTGTGTGGAAGGGCCATCCCCGTCTTAACTCGAGGATATGCCCCAGGTTCCCGCCGCAACTCGAGAAAAACCATGAGACTTCCCCCTCGCCGCGAGATGAGGCCCGATTCCCCTGCACTGCGTGCAGAGCAATGCCGTGTTGCACAAAACACAGGAAAGGAGCCTTGATTTCCTTGATGGCACTCCAGAGAAACCCCAAGAACACTGTTTCAAGGCTAGAGGGATCCTGAGGTCACTGTAGCAACACGAAAGAGCTCCGTGGACCAAAAATCAACTCGAGATGAGAGTTTAGTCCGGGCTTCGACTCCAGAGGAATACCACCTTACCACAAGCACCTCAAGAGGAGGCTTCTCTCAGCTCTAGGTATGTGATAGGGACCCTGAGTTTGCGGCCTCAAGTGGAATGGACACCGCGATGCCCTGACTCGAAATAAGGCCGGATATGCCTGCAGTGACTTGAATGCAGACTCGTCTTGCATCTCCCAAGAAGAAAGGATGTCTGAATCCCCTGTGGAGACCACAGAGAAAGACCAAGTTCCCCACCTCATCGCGACCGGAGGCCTCACATCCTTTGAAAACTCCAGAGGGACGCGGAGATCAGTGCCTCCAAAGGAGACGATGCCTGACTCCTCGTGAAACTTGATAGGAGTCCCAGGATTCCTGTGGCATGTTGAAAGGGACCCTTGGTCTCGCGCCTCAGCTGGAAAGGCGTCCCAATTGCCCTGCCAAGCCTCGAGGAGAATCCCGAGTTGTCCCTCGCAACTAGGCCGGAGTCTTGTCGTTGCTGAACAAACACGTGTGTGGAAGGGCCATCCCTGTCATAACTCGAGAATATACCCCAGGTTCCCGCCGCAACTCGAGAAAAACCATGACACTTACCCCTCGCCACGAGATGAGGCCCGATTCACCTGCACTGCGTGCAGAGCAATGCCGTGTTGCACATCACACTGGAAAGGAGCCTTGATTTCCTTGATGGCACTCCAGAGAAAGCCCAAGAACACTGTTTCAAGGCTAGAGGGATCCTGAGGTCACTGTAGCAACACGAAAGAGCTCCGTGGACCAAAAGTCAACTCGAGATGAGAGGTTAGTCCCTGGCTTTGACTCCAGAGGAATACCACCTTACCACAAGCACCTCAAGAGGAGGCTTCTCTCAGCTCTAGGTATGTGATAGGGACCCTGAGTTTGCGGCCTCAAGTGGAATGGACACCGCGATGCCCTGACTCGAAATAAGGCCGGATATGCCCTCAGTGACTTGAATGCAGGCTCGTCTTGCATCTCCCAAGACGAAAGGATGTCTGAATCCCCTGTGGAGACCACAGAGAAAGACCTAGTTCCCCACCTCATCGTGAACGGAGGCCTCACATCCTTTGAAAACTCCAGAGGGACGCAGAGATCAGTGCCTCCAAATGAGATGATGCCTGACTCCTCGTGAAACTTGATAAGAGTCCCAGGATTCCTGTGGCACGTGGAAAGGGACCCTTGGTCATCCTCCTCAGCTGGAGAGGCGTCCCAATTGCATTGCCAAGCATCGAGGCGAATCCCGAGTTGTCCCTCGCAACTAGGCAGGAGTCCTAACGTCGCTGAACAAACACGTGTGTGGAAGGGCCATCCCCGTCGTAACTCGAGAATATACCCCAGGTTCCCGCCGCAACTCGAGAAAAACCGTGAGACTTCCCCCTCGCCACTAGCTGAGGCCCGATTCCCCTGCACTGCGTGCCGAGCAATGCCGTGTTGCCCATCACACAGGAAAGGAGCCTTGATTTCCTTGATGGCACTCCAGAGAAACCCCAAGAACACTGTTTCAAGGCTAGAGGGATCCTGAGGTCACTGTAGCAACACGAAAGAGCTCCGTGGATCAAGAGTCAACTGGATATGAGAGGTTAGTCTCTGGCTTCGACTCCAGAGGAATACCACCTTACCACAAGGACCTCAAGAGGAGGCTTCTCTCAGCTCTAGGTATGTGAGAGCGACCCTGAGTTTGCGGCCTCAAGTGGAATGGACACCGCGATGCCCTGACTCGAAATAAGGCCGGATATGCCGGCAGTGACTTGAATGCAGGCTCTTCTTGCATCTCCCAAGATTAAGGTTGTCTGAATCCCCTGTGGAGACCACAGAGAAAGACCTAGTTCCCCACCTCATCGCGACCGGAGGCCTCACATCCTTTGAAAACTACAGAGGGACGCAGAGATCAGTGACTCCAAAGGAGACGATGCCTGACACCTCGTGAAACTTGATAGGAGTCCCAGGATTCCTGTGGCACGTGGAAAGGGACCCTTGGTCTCCCGCCTCAGCTGGAGAGGCGTCCCAATTGCCCTGCCAAGCCTCGAGGAGAATCCCGAGTTGTCCCTCGCAACTAGGCAGGAGTCCTGACGTCGCTGAACAAACACGTGTGTGGAAGGGCCATCCCCGTCGTAACTCGAGAATATACCCCAGGTTCCCGCCGCAACTCGAGAAAAACCATGAGACTTCCCCCTCGCCGCGAGATGAGGCCCGATTCCCCTGCACTGCGTGCAGAGCAATGCCGTGTTGCACATCACACAGGAAAGGAGCCTTGATTTCCTTGATGGCACTCCAGAGAAACCCCAAGAACACTGTTTCAAGGCTAGAGGGATCCTGAGGTCACTGTAGCAAGACGAAAGAGCTCCGTGGACCAAAATTCAACTCGAGATGAGAGGTTAGTCCCTGGCTTCGACTCCAGAGGAATACCACCTTACCACAAGCACCTCAAGAGGAGGCTTCTCTCAGCTCTAGGTATGTGAGAGGGACCCTGAGTTTGCGGCCTCAAGTGGAAAGGACACCGCGATGCCCTGACTCGAAATAAGGCCGGATATGCCTGCAGTGAATTGAATGCAGGCTCGTCTTGCATCTCCCAAGACGAAAGGATGTCTGAATCCCCTGTTGAGACCACAGAGAAAGACCTAGTTCCCCACCTCATCGCGACCGGAGGCCTCACATCCTTTGAAAACTCCAGAGGGACGCGGAGATCAGTGCCTCCAAAGGAGACGATGCCTGACTCCTCGTGAAACTTGATAGGATTTCCAGGATTCCTGTGGCACGTGGAAAGGGACCCTTGGTCTCCCGCTTCAGCTGGAGAGGCGTCCCAATTGCCCTGCCAAGCCTCGAGGAGAATCCCGAGTTGTCCCTCGCAATTAGGCAGGAGTCCTGACGTCGCTGAACAAACACCTGTGTGGAAGGGCCATCCCCGTCGTAACTCGAGAATATACCCCAGGTTCCCGCCGCAACTCGAGAAAAACCATGAGACTTCCCCCTCTCCGCGAGATGAGGCCCGAATCCCCTGCACTTCGTGCAGAGCAATGCCGTGTTGCACATCACACAGGAAAGGAGCCTTGATTTCCTTGATGGCACTCCAGAGAAACCCCAAGAACACTGTTTCAAGGCTAGAGGGATCCTGAGGTCACTGTAGCAACAGGAAAGAGCTCGGTGGACCAAAAGTCAACTCGAGATGAGAGGTTAGTCCCTGGCTTCGACTCCAGAGGAATACCACCTTACCAGAAGCACCTCAAGAGGAGGCTTCTCTCAGCTCTAGGTATGTGAGAGGGACCCTGAGTTTGCGGCCTCAAGTGGAATGGTCACGGCTATACCCTGACTCGAAATAAGGCCGGATATCCATGCAGTGACTTGAATGCAGGCTCGTCTTGCATCTCCCAAGACGAAGGGATGTCTGAATCCCCTGTGGAGACCACAGAGAAAGACCTAGTTACCCACCTCATCACGTCCGGAGTCCTCACATCCTTTGAAAACTCCAGAGGGACGCGGAGATCAGTGCCTCCAAAGGAGACGATGCCTGACTCCTCGTGAAACTTGATAGGAGTCCCAGGATTCCTGTGGCACGTGGAAAGGGACCCTTGGTCTCGCGCCTCAGCTGGAGAGGCGTCCCAATTGCCCTGCCAAGCCTCGAGGAGAATCCCGAGTTGTCCCTCGCAACTAGGCAGGAGTCCTGACGTCGCTGAACAAACACGTGTGTGGAAGGGCCATCCCCGTCGTAACTCGAGAATATACCCAGGTTCCCGCCGCAACTCGAGAAAAACCATGAGACTTCCCCCTCGCCGCGAGATGAGGCCCAATTCCCCTGCACTGCATGCAGAGCAATGCCGTGTTGCACATCACACAGGAAAGGAGCCTTGATTTCCTTGATGGCACTCCAGAGAAACCCCAAGAACTCTGTTTCAAGGCTAGAGGGATCCTGAGGTCACTGTAGCAACAGGAAAGAGCTCCGTGGACCAAAAATCAACTCGAGATGAGAGTTTAGTCCCTGGCTTCGACTCCAGAGGAATACCACCTTACCACAAGCACCTCAAGAGGAGGCTTCTCTCACCTCTAGGTATGTGAGAGGGACCCTGAGTTTGCGGCCTCAAGTGGAATGGACACCGCGATGCCCTGACTCGAAATAAGGCCGGATATCCCTGCAGTGACTTGAATGCAGGTTCGTCTTGCATCTCCCAAAACAAAAGGATGTCTGAATCCCCTGGGGAGACCACAGAGAAAGACCTAGTTCCCCACCTCATCGCGACCGGAGGCCTCACATCCTAGGAAAACTCCAGAGAGACGCGGAGATCAGTGCCTCCAAAGGAGACGATGCCTGACTCCTCGTGAAACTTGATAGGAGTCCCAGGATTCCTGTGGCACGTGGAAAGGGACCCTTGGTCTCCCGCCTCAGCTGGAGAGGCGTCCCAATTGCCCTGCCAAGCCTCAAGGAGAATCCCGAGTTGTCTCTCGCAACTAGGCAGGAGTCCTGACGTCGCTGAACAAACACGTGTGTGGAAGGGCCATCCCCGTCGTAACTCGAGAATATACCCCAGGTTCCCGCCGCAACTCGAGAAAAACCATGAGACTTCCCCCTCGCCGCGAGATGAGGCGCGATTCCCCTGCACTGCGTGCAGAGCAATGCCGTGTTGCACATCACACAGGAAAGGAGCCTTGATTTCCTTGATGGCCCTCCAGAGAAAGCCCAAGAACACTGTTTCAAGGCTAGAGGGATCCTGAGGTCACTCTAGCAACACGAAAGAGCTCCGTGGACCAAAAATCAACTCGAGATGAGAGGTTAGTCCCTGGCTTCGACTCCAGAGGAATACCACCTTACCACAAACACCTCAAGAGGAGGCTTCTCTGAGCTCTAAGTATGTGAGAGGAACGCTGAGTTTGCGGGCTCAAGTGGAATGGACACCGCGATGCCCTGACTCGAAATCAGGCCGGATATGCCTGCAGTGACTTGAATGCAGGCTCGTCTTGCATCTCCCAAGACGAAAGGTTGTCTGAATCCACTGTGGAGACCACAGAGAAAGACCTAGTTCCCCACCTCATCGCGACCGGAGGACTCACATCCTTTGAAAATTCCAGAGGGATGCGGAGATCAGTGCCTCCAAAGGAGACGATGCCTGACTCCTCGTGAAACTTGATAGGAGTCCCAGGATTCCTGTGGCACGTGGAAAGGGACCCTTGGTCTCCCGCCTCAGCTGGAGAGGCGTCCCAATTGCCCTGCAAAGCCTCGAGGAGAATCCCGAGTTGTCCCTCGCAACTAGGCAGGAGTCCTGACGTCGCTGAACAAACACGTGTGTGGAAGGGCCATCCCCGTCGTAACTCGAGAATATACCCCAGGTTCCCGCCGCAACTCGAGAAAAACCATGAGACTTCCCCCTCGCCGCGAGATGAGGCCCGATTCCCCTGCACTGCGTGCAGAGCAATGCCGTGTTGCACATCACACAGGAAAGGAGCCTTGATTTCCTTGATGGCACTCCAGAGAAACCCCAAGAACACTGTTTCAAGGCTAGAGGGATCCTGAGGTCACTGTAGCAAGACGAAAGAGCTCCGTGGACCAAAATTCAACTCGAGATGAGAGGTTAGTCCCTGGCTTCGACTCCAGAGGAATACCACCTTACCACAAGCACCTCAAGAGGAGGCTTCTCTCAGCTCTAGGTATGTGAGAGGGACCCTGAGTTTGCGGCCTCAAGTGGAAAGGACACCGCGATGCCCTGACTCGAAATAAGGCCGGAAATGCCTGCAGTGAATTGAATGCAGGCTCGTCTTGCATCTCCCAAGATGAAAGGATGTCTGAATCCCCTGTTGAGACCACAGAGAAAGACCTAGTTCCCCACCTCATCGCGACCGGAGGCCTCACATCCTTTGAAAACTCCAGAGGGACGCGGAGATCAGTGCCTCCAAAGGAGACGATGCCTGACTCCTCGTGAAACTTGATAGGATTTCCAGGATTCCTGTGGCACGTGGAAAGGGACCCTTGGTCTCCCGCCTCAGCTGGAGAGGCGTCCCAATTGCCCTGCCAAGCCTCGAGGAGAATCCCGAGTTGTCCCTCGCAACTAGGCAGGAGTCCTGACGTCGCTGAACAAACACCTGTGTGGAAGGGCCATCCCCGTCGTAACTCGAGAATATACCCCAGGTTCCCGCCGCAACTCGAGAAAAACCATGAGACTTCCCCCTCTCCGCGAGATGAGGCCCGAATCCCCTGCACTGCGTGCAGAGCAATGCCGTGTTGCACATCACACAGGAAAGGAGCCTTGATTTCCTTGATGGCACTCCAGAGAAACCCCAAGAACACTGTTTCAAGGCTAGAGGGATCCTGAGGTCACTGTAGCAACAGGAAAGAGTTCGGTGGACCAAAAGTCAACTGGAGATGAGAGGTTAGTCCCTGGCTTCGACTCCAGAGGAATACCACCTTACCAGAAGAACCTCAAGAGGAGGCTTCTCTCAGCTCTAGGTATGTGAGAGGGACCCTGAGTTTGCGGCCTCAAGTGGAATGGTCACGGCAATACCCTGATTCGAAATAAGGCCGGATATCCATGCAGTGACTTGAATGCAGGCTCGTCTTGCATCTCCCAAGACGAAAGGATGTCTGAATCCCCTGTGGAGACCACAGAGAAAGACCTAGTTACCCACCTCATCACGACCGGAGTCCTCACATCCTTTGAAAACTCCAGAGGGACGCGGAGATCAGTGCCTCCAAAGGAGACGATGCCTGACTCCTCGTGAAACTTGATAGGAGTCCCAGGATTCCTGTGGCACGTGGAAAGGGACCCTTGGTCTCCCTCCTCAGCTGGAGAGGCGTCCCAATTGCCCTGCCAAGCCTCGAGGAGAATTCCGAGTTGTCCCTCGCAACTACGCAGGAGTCCTGACGTCGCTGAACAAACAGGTGTGTGGAAGGGCCATCCCCGTCGTAACTCGAGAATATACCCCAGGTTCCCGCCGCAACTCGAGAAAAACCATGAGACTTCCCCCTCGCCGCGAGATGAGGCCCGATTCCCCTGCACTGCGTGCCGAGCAATGCCGTGTTGCCCATCACACAGGAAAGGAGCCTTGATTTTCTTGATGGCACTCCAGAGAAACCCCAAGAACACTGTTTCAAGGCTAGAGGGATCCTGATGTCACTGTAGCAACACGAAAGAGCTCCGTGAACCAAAAGTCAACTCGAGATGAGAGGTTAGTCCCTGGCTTCGACTCTAGAGGAATACCACCTTACCACAAGGACCTCAAGAGGAGGCTTCTCTCAGCTCTAGGTATGTGAGAGGGACCCTGAGTTTGCGGCCTCAAGTGGAATGGACATCGCGATGCCCTGACTCGAAAGAAGGCCGGATATCCCTGCAGTGACTTGAATGCAGGCTCGTCTTGCATCTCCCAAGACGAAAGGATGTCTGAATCCCCTGTGGAGCCCACAGAGAAAGACCTAGTTCCCCACCTCATCGCGACCGGAGGCCTCACATCATTTGAAAACTCCAGAGGTACGCGGAGATCAGTGCCTCCAAAGGAGACGATGCCTGACTCCTCGTGAAACTTGATAAGAGTCCCAGGATTTCTGTGGCACGTGGAAAGGGACCCTTGGTCTCCCTCCTCAGCTGGAGAGGCGTCCCAATTGCCCTGCCAAGCCTCGAGGAGAATCCCGAGTTGTCCCTCGCAACTACTCAGGAGTCCTGACGTCGCTGAACAAACACGTGTGTGGAAGGGCCATCCCCGTCGTAACTCGAGAATATACCCCAGGTTCCCGCCGCAACTCGAGAAAAACCATGAGACTTCCCCCTCGCCGCGAGATGAGGCCCGATTCCCCTGCACTGCGTGCTGAGCAATGCCGTGTTGCCCATCACACAGGAAAGGAGCCTTGATTTCCTTGATGGCACTCCAGAGAAACCCCAAGAACACTGTTTCAAGGCTAGAGGGATCCTGAGGTCACTGTAGCAACATGAAAGAGCTCCGTGGACCAAAAGTCAACTCGAGATGAGAGGTTAGTCCCTGGCTTCGACTCCAGAGGAATACCACCTTACCACAAGCACCTCAAGAGGAGGCTTCTCTCAGCTCTAGGTATGTGAGAGGGACCCTGAGTTTGCGGCCTCAAGTGGAATGGACACCGCGATGCCCAGACTCGAAATAAGGCCGGATATGCCTGCAGTGACTTGAATGCAGGCTCTTCTTGCATCTCCCAAAACGAAAGGATGTCTGAATCCCCTGTGGAGACCACAGAGAAAGACCTAGTTCCCCATCTCATCACGACCGGAGGCCTCACATCCTTTGAAAACTCCAGAGGGACGCGGAGATCAGTGCCTCCAAAGGAGACGATGCCTGACTCCTCGTGAAACTTGATAGGAGTCCCAGGATTCCTGTGGCAGGTGTAAAGGGACACTTGGTCTCCCGCCTCAGCTGGAGAGGCGTCCCAATTGCCCTGCCAAGCCTCGAGGAGAATCCCGAGTTGTCCCTCGCAACTACTCAGGAGTCCTGACGTCGCTGAACAAACACGTGTGTGGAAGGGCCATCCCCGTCGTAACTCGAGAATATACCCCAGGTTCCCGCCGCAACTCGAGAAAAACCATGAGACTTCCCCCTCGCCGCGAGATGAGGCCCGATTCCCCTGCACTGCGTGCTGAGCAATGCCGTGTTGCCCATCACACAGGAAAGGAGCCTTGATTTCCTTGATGGCACTCCAGAGAAACCCCAAGAACACTGTTTCAAGGCTAGAGGGATCTTGAGGTCACTGTAGCAACATGAAAGAGCTCCGTGGACCAAAAGTCAACTCGAGATGAGAGGTTAGTCCCTGGCTTTGACTCCAGAGGAATACCACCTTACCACAAGGACCTCAAGAGGAGGCTTCTCTCAGCTCTAGGTATGTGAGAGGGACCCTGAGTTTGCGGCCTCAAGTGGAATGGACATCGCGATGCCCTGACTCGAAATAAGGCCGGATATCCCTGCAGTGACTTGAATGCAGGCTCGTCTTGCATCTCCCAAGACGAAAGGATGTCTGAATCCCCTGTGGAGACCACAGAGAAAGACCTAGTTCCCCACCTCATCGCGACCGGAGGCCTCACATCCTTTGAAAACTCCAGAGGGTCGCAGAAATCAGTGCCTCCAAAGGAGACGATGCCTGACTCGTCGTGAAATTTGTTAAGAGTCCCAGGATTCCTGTGGCACGTGGAAAGGGACCCTTGGTCATCCTCCTCAGCTGGAGAGGCGTCCCAATTGCATTGCCAAGCTTCGAGGAGAATCCCCAGTTGTCCCTCGCAACTAGGCAGGAGTCCTGACGTCGCTGAACAAACACGTGTGTGAAAGGGCCATCCCCGTCGTAACTCGAGAATATACCCCAGGTTCCCGCCGCAACTCGAGAAAAACCATGAGACTTCCCCCTCGCCGCGAGATGAGGCCCGATTCCCCTGCACTGCGTGCCGAGCAATGCCGTGTTGCCCATCACACAGGAAAGGAGCCTTGATTTCCTTGATGGCACTCCAGAGAAACCCCAAGAACACTGTTTCAAGGCTAGAGGGATCCTGAGGTCACTGTAGCAACACGAAAGAGCTTCGTGGATCAAAAGTCAACTCGAGATGAGAGGTTAGTCCCTGGCTTCGACTCCAGAGGAATACCACCTTACCACAAGGACCTCAAGAGGAGGCTTCTCTCAGCTCTAGGTATGTGAGAGCGACCCTGAGTTTGCGGCCTCAAGTGGAATGGGCACCGTGATGCTCTGACTCGAAATAAGGCCGGATATGCCTGCAGTGACTTGAATGCAGGCTCTTCTTGCATCTCCCAAGACGAAAGGATGTCTGAATCCCCAGTGGAGACCACAGAGAAAGACCTAGTTCCCCACCTCATCGCGACCGGAGGCCTCACATCCTTTGAAAACTACACAGGGACGCGGAGATCAGTGCCTCCAAAGGAGACGATGCCTGACTCCTCGTGAAACTTGATAGGATTTCCAGGATTCCTGTGGCACGTGGAAAGGGACCCTTGGTCTCCCGCCTCAGCTGGAGAGGCGTCCCAATTGCACTGCCAAGCCTCGAGGAGAATCCCGAGTTGTCCCTCGCAACTAGGCAGGAGTCCTGACGTCGCTGAACAAACACGTGTGTGGAAGGGCCATCCCCGTCGTAACTCAAGAATATAACCCAGGTTCCCGCCGCAACTCGAGAAAAACCATGAGACTTCCCCCTCGCCGCGAGATGAGGCCCGATTCCCCTGCACTGCGTGCAGAGCAATGCCGTCTTGCACATCACACAGGAAAGGAGCCTTGATTTCCTTGATGGCACTCCAGAGAAACCCCAAGAACACTGTTTCAAGGCTAGAGGGATCCTGATGTCACTGTAGCAACACGAAAGAGCTCCGTGAACCAAAAGTCAACTCGAGATGAGAGGTTAGTCCCTGGCTTCGACTCCAGAGGAATACCACCTTACCACAAGCACCTCAAGAGGAGGCTTCTCTCAGCTCTAGGTATGTGAGAGGGACCCTGAGTTTGCGGCCTCAAGTGGAAAGGACACCGCGATGCCCTGACTGGAAATAAGGCCGGATATGCCTGCAGTGAATTGAATGCAGGCTCGTCTTGCATCTCCCAAGACGAAAGGTCGTCTGAATCCCCTGTGGAGACCACAGAGAAAGACCTAGTTCCCCACCTCATCGCGACCGGAGGCCTCACATCCTTGGAAAACTCCAGAGGGACGCGGAGATCAGTGCCTCCAAAGGAGACGATGCCTGACTCCTCGTGAAACTTGATAGGATTTCCTGGATTCCTGTGGCACGTGGAAAGGGACCCTTGGTCTCCCGCCTCAGCTGGAGAGGCGTCCCAATTGCCCTGCCAAGCCTCGAGGAGAATCCCGAGTTGTCCCTCGCAACTAGGCAGGAGTCCTGACGTCGCTGAACAAACACCTATGTGGAAGGGCCATCCCCGTCGTAACTCGAGAATATACCCCAGGTTCCCGCCGCAACTAGAGAAAAACCATGAGACTTCCCCCTCGCCGCGAGATGAGGCCCGAATCCCCTGCACTGCATGCAGAGCAATGCCGTGTTGCACATCACACAGGAAAGGAGCCTTGATTTCCTTGATGGCACTCCAGAGAAACCCCAAGAACACTGTTTCAAGGCTAGAGGGATCCTGAGGTCACTGTAGCAACAGGAAAGAGCTCCGTGGACCACAAATCAACTCGAGGTGAGAGTTTAGTCCCTGGCTTCGACTCCAGAGGAATACCACCTTACCACAAGCAGCTCAAGAGGAGGCTTCTCTCAGCTCTAGGTATGTGAGAGGGACCCTGAGTTTGCGGCCTCAAGTGGAATGGACACCGCGATGCCCTGACTCGAAATAAGGCCGGATTTCCCTGCAGTGACTCGAATGCAGGCTCGTCTTGCATCTCCCAAGACGAAAGGATGTCTGAATCCCCTGTGGAAACCACAGAGAAAGACCTAGTTCCCCACCTCATCGTGACCGGAGGCCTCACATCCTTTGAAAACTCCAGAGGGATGCGGAGATCAGTGCCTCCAAAGGAGACGATGCCTGACTACTCGTGAAACTTGATAGGAGTCCCAGGATTCCTGTGGCACGTGGAAAGGAACCCTTC
Organism: Cervus elaphus; assembly: GCF_910594005.1. Taxonomy (NCBI): domain Eukaryota; kingdom Metazoa; phylum Chordata; class Mammalia; order Artiodactyla; family Cervidae; genus Cervus; species Cervus elaphus. The sequence continues at coordinate 90,268 of NW_025316705.1, read as the reverse complement.
GTCTCCCTCCTCAGCTGGAGAGGCGTCCCAATTGCCCTGCCAAGCCTCGAGGAGAATCCCGAGTTGTCCCTCGCAACTAGGCAGGAGTCCTGACGTCGCAGAACAAACATGTGTGTGGAAGGACCATCCCCGTCGTAACTCGAGAATATACACCAGGTTCCCGCCGCAACTCGAGAAAAACCATGAGACTTCCCCCTCGCCGCGAGATGAGGCCCGATTCCCCTGCACTGTGTGCAGAGCAATGCCGTGTTGCACATCACACAGGAAAGGAGCCTTGATTTCCTTGATGGCACTCCAGAGAAACCCCAAGAACACTGTTTCAAGGCTAGAGGGATCCTGAGGTCACTGTAGCAACACGAAAGAGCTCCGTGGACCAAAAATCAACTCGAGATGAGAGGTTAGTCCCTGGCTTTGACTCCAGAGGAATACCATCTTACCACAAGCACCTCAAGAGGAGGCTTCTCTCAGCTCTAGGTATGTGAGAGGGACCCTGAGTTTGCGGCCTCAAGTGGAATGGACACCGCGATGCCCTGACTCGAAATAAGGCCGGATATGCCTGCAGTAACTTGAATGCAGGCTCGTCTTGCATCTCCCAAGATGAAAGGATGTCTGAATCCCCTGGGGAGACCACAGAGAAAGACCTAGTTCCCCACCTCATCGCGACCGGAGGCCTCATATCCTTTGAAAACTCCAGAGGGACGCGGATATCAGTGCCTCCAAAGGAGACGATGCGTGACTCCTCGTGAAACTTGATAGGAGTCCCAGGATTCCTGTGGCACGTGGAAAGGGACCCTTGGTCTCCCGCCTCAGCTGGAGAGGCGTCCCAATTGCCCTGCAAAGCCTCGAGGAGAATCCCGAGTTGTCCCTCGCAACTAGGCAGGAGTCCTGACGTCGCTGAACAAACACGTGTGTGGAAGGGCCATCCCCGTCGTAACTCCAGAATATACCCCAGGTTCCTGCCGCAACTCGAGAAAAACCATGAGACTTCCCCCTCACCGCGAGATGAGGCCCGATTCCCCTGCACTGCGTGCAGAGCAATGCCGTGTTGCACATCACACAGGAAAGGAGCCTTGATTTCCTTGATGGTATTCCAGAGAAACCCCAAGAACACTGTTTCAAGGCTAGAGGGATCCTGAGGTCACTGTAGCAAGACGAAAGAGCTCCGTGGACCAAAATTCAACTCGAGATGAGAGTTTAGTCCCTGGCTTCGACTCCAGAGGAATACCACCTTACCACAAGCACCTCAAGAGGAGGCTTCTCGCAGCTCTAGGTATGTGAGAGGGACCCTGAGTTTGCGGCCTCAAGTAGAAAGGACACCGCGATGTCCTGACTCGAAATAAGGCCGGATATGCATGCAGTGAATTGAATGCAGGCTCGTCTTGCATCTCCCAAGACGAAAGGTCGTCTGAATCCCCTGTGGAGACCACAGAGAAAGACCTAGTTCCCCACCTCATCGCGACCGGAGGCCTCACATCCTTTGAAAACTCCAGAGGGACGCGGAGATCAGTGCCTCCAAAGGAGACGATGCCTGACCTCTCGTGAAACTTGATAGGATTTCCTGGATTCCTGTGGCACGTGGAAAGGGACTCTTGGTCTCCCGCCTCAGCTGGAGAGGCGTCCCAATTGCCTGGCCAAGCCTCGAGGAGAATCCCGAGTTGTCCCTCGCAACTAGGCAGGAGTCCTGACGTCGCTGAACAAACACCTATGTGGAAGGGCCATCCCCGTCGTAACTCGAGAATATACCCGAGGTTCCCGCCGCAACTAGAGAAAAACCATGAGACTTCCCCCTCGCCGCGAGATGAGGCCCGAATCCCCTGCACTGCGTGCAGAGCAATGCCGTGTTGCACATCACACAGGAAAGGAGCCTTGATTTCCTTGATGGCACTCCAGAGAAACCCCAAGAACACTGTTTCAAGGCTAGAGGGATCCTGAAGTCACTGTAGCAACAGGAAAGAGCTCCGTGGACCACACATCAACTCGAGGTGAGAGTTTAGTCCCTGGCTTCGACTCCAGAGGAATACCACCTTACCACAAGCACCTCAAGAGGAGGCTTCTCTCAGCTCTAGGTATGTGAGAGGGACCCTGAGTTTGCGGCCTCAAGTGGAATGGACACCGCGATGCCCTGACTCGAAATAAGGCCGGATTTCCCTGCAGTGACTTGAATGCAGGCTCGTCTTGCATCTCCCAAGACGAAAGGATGTCTGAATCCCCTGTGGAGACCACAGAGAAAGACCTAGTTCCCCACCTCATCGCGACCGGAGGCCTCACATCCTAGGAAAACTCCAGAGGGACGCGGAGATCAGTGCCTCCAAAGGAGACGATGCCTGACTCCTCGTGAAACTTGACAGGAGTCCCAGAATTCCTGTGGCACGTGGAAAGGAACCCTTCGTCTCCCGCCTCAGCTGGAGAGGCGTCCCAATTGCCCTGCCAAGCCTCGAGGAGAATCCCGAGTTGTCCCTCGCAACTAGGCAGGAGTCCTGACGTCGCAGAACAAACACGTGTGTGGAAGGACCATCCCCGTCGTAACTCGAGAATATACCCCAGGTTCCCCCCGCAACTCGAGAAAAACCATGAGACTTCCCCCTCGCCGCGAGATGAGGCCCGATTCCCCTACACTGTGTGCAGAGCAATGCCGTGTTGCACATCACACGGGAAAGGAGCCTTGATTTCCTTGATGGCACTCCAGAGAAACCCCAAGAACACTGTTTCAAGGCTAGAGGGATCCTGAGGTCATTGTAGCAACTCGAAAGAGTTCCGTGGACCAAAAATCAACTCGAGATGAGAGGTTAGTCCCTGGCTTCGACTCCAGAGGAATACCACCTTACCACAAGGACCTCAAGAGGAGGCTTCTCTCAGCTCTAGGTATGTGAGAGGGACCCTGAGTTTGCGGCCTCAAGTGGAATGTTCACCGCGATGCCCTGACTAGAAATAAGGCCGGATATGCCTGCAGTGACTTGAATGCAGGCTCTTCTTGCATCTCCCAAGACGAAAGGACATCTGAATCCCCTGTGGAGACCACAGATAAAGACCAATTTCCCCACCTCATCGCGACCGGAGGCCTCACATCCTTTGAAAACTCCAGAGGGACGCGGAGATCAGTGCCTCCAAAGGAGACGATGCCTGACTCCCCGTGAAACTTGATAGGAGTCCCAGGATTCCTGTGGCACGTGGAAAGGGACCCTTGGTCTCCTGCCTCAGCTGGAGAGGCGTCCCAATTGCCCTGCCAAGCCTCGAGGAGAATCCCGAGTTGTCCCTCGCAACTAGGCAGGAGTCTTGACGTCGCTGAACAAACACGTGTGTGGAAGGGCCATCCCCGTCGTAACTCCAGAATATACCCCAGGTTCCCGCCGCAACTCGAGGAAAACCATGAGACTTCCCCCTCACCGCGAGATGAGGCCCGATTCCCCTGCACTGCGTGCAGAGCAATGCCGTGTTGCACATCACACAGGAAAGGAGCCTTTATTTCCTTGATGGTACTCCAGAGAAACCCCAAGAACACTGTTTCAAGGCTAGAGGGATCGTGAGGTCACTGTAGCAACACGAAAGAGCTCCGTGGACCAAAAGTCAACTCGAGATGAGAGGTTAGTCCCTGGCTTCGACTCCAGAGGAATACCACCTTACCACAAGGACCTCAAGAGGAGGCTTCTCTCAGCTCTAGGTATGTGAGAGGAACCCTGAGTTTGCGGCCTCAAGTGGAATGGACACCACGATGCCCTGACTCGAAATAAGGCCGGATATGCCTGCAGTGACTTGAATGCAGGCTCGTCTTGCATCTCCCAAGACGAAAGGATGTCTGAATCCCCTGTGGAGGCCACAGAGAAAGACCAAGTTCCCCACCTCATCGCGACCGGAGGCCTCACATCATTTGAAAACTACAGAGGGACGCGGAGATCAGTGCCTCCAAAGGAGACGATGCCTGACTCCTCGTGAAACTTGATAGGATTTCCAGGATTCCTGTGGCACGTGGAAAGGGACCCTAGGTCTCCCGCCTCAGCTGGAGAGGCGTCCCAATTGCCCTGCCAAGCCTCCAGGAGAATCCCAAGTTGTCCCTCGCAACTAGGCAGGAGTCCTGACGTCGCTGAACAAACACGTGTGTGGAAGGGCCATCCCCGTCGTAACTCGAGAATATACACCAGGTCCCCGCCGCAACTCGAGAAAAACCATGAGACTTCCCCCTCGCCGCGAGATGAGGCCCGATTTCCCTGCACTGCGTGCCGAGCAATGCCGTGTTGCCCATCACACAGGAAAGGAGCCTTGATTTCCTTGATGGCACTCCTGAGAAACCCCAAGAACAGTGTTTCAAGGCTAGAGTGATCCTGAGGTCACTGTAGCAACACGAAAGAGCTCCGTGGACCACAAATCAACTCGAGATGAGAGGTTAGTCCCTGGCTTCGACTCCAGAGGAATACCACCTTACCACAAGCACCTCAAGAGGAGGCTTCTCTCAGCTCTATGTATGTGAGAGGGACCCTGTGTTTGCGGCCTCAAGTGGAATGTTCACCGCGATGCCCTGACTCGAAATAAGGCCGGATATCCCTGCAGTGACTTGAATGCAGGCTCGTCTTGCATCTGCCAAGACGAAAGGATGTCTGAATCCCCTGTGGAGACCACAGAGAAAGACCTAGTTCCCCACCTCATCGCGACCGGAGGCCTCACATCCTTTGAAAACTCCAGAGGGACGCGGAGATCAGTGCCTCCAAAGGAGACGATGCCTGACTCCTCGTGAAACTTGATAGGAGTCCCAGGATTCCTGTGGCACGTGGAAAGGGACCCTTGGTCTCCCACCTCAGCTGGAGAGGCGTCCCAAATGCACTGCCAAGCCTCGAGGAGAATCCCGAGTTGTCCCTCGCAACTAGGCAGGAGTCCTGACGTCGCTGAACAAACACGTGTGTGGAAGGACCATCCCCGTCGTAACTCGAGAATATACCCCAGGTTCCCGCCGCAACTCGAGAAAAACCATGAGACTTCCCCCTCGCCGCGAGATGAGGCCCGATTCACCTGCACTGCGTGCAGAGCAATGCCGTGTTGCACATCACACAGGAAAGGAGCCTTGATTTCCTTGATGACACTCCAGAGAAACCCCAAGAACACTGTTTCAAGGCTAGAGGGATCCTGAGGTCACTGTAGCAACACGAAAGAGCTCCGTGGACCAAAAGTCAACTCGAGATGAGAGGTTAGTCCCTGGCTTCGACTCCAGAGGAATACCACCTTACCACAAGGACCTCAAGAGGAGGCTTCTCTCAGCTCTAGGTATGTGAGAGGGACCCTGAGTTTGCGGCCTCAAGTGGAATGGACACCGCGATGCCCTGACTCGAAATAAGGCCGGATATGCCTGCAGTAACTTGAATGCAGGCTCGTCTTGCATCTCCCAAGATGAAAGGATGTCTGAATCCCCTGTGGAGACCACAGAGAAAGACCTAGTTCCCCACCTCATCGCGACCGGAGGCCTCATATCCTTTGAAAACTCCAGAGGGACGCGGAGATCAGTGCCTCCAAAGGAGACGATGCCTGACTCCTCGTGAAACTTGATAGGAGTCCCAGGATTTCTGTGGCACGTGGAAAGGGACCCTTGGTCTCCCGCCTCAGCTGGAGAGGCGTCCCAATTGCCCTGCCAAGCCTCGAGGAGAATCCCGAGTTGTCCCTCGCAACTAGGCAGGAGTCCTGACGTCGCTGAACAAACACGTGTGTGGAAGGGCCATCCCCGTCGTAACTCCAGAATATACCCCAGGTTCCCGCCGCAACTCGAGAAAAACCATGAGACTTCCCCCTCACCGCGAGATGAGGCCCGATTCCCCTGCACTGCTTGCAGAGCAATGCCGTGTTGCACATCACACAGGAAAGGAGCCTTGATTTCCTTGATGGCACTCCAGAGAAACCCCAAGAACACTGTTTCAAGGCTAGAGGGATCCTGAGGTCACTGTAGCAAGACGAAAGAGCTCCGTGGACCAAAATTCAACTCGAGATGAGAGTTTAGTCCCTGGCTTCGACTCCAGAGGAACACCATCTTACCACAAGCACCTCAAGAGGAGGCTTCTCTCAGCTCTAGGTATGTGAGAGGGACCCTGAGTTTGCGGCCTCAAGTGGAAAGGACACCGCGATGCCCTGACTTGAAATAAGGCCGGATATGCCTGCAGTGAATTGAATGCTGGCTCGTCTTGCATCTCCCAAGACGAAAGGTCGTCTGAATCCCCTGTGGAGACCACAGAGAAAGACCTAGTTCCCCACCTCATCGCGACCGGAGTCCTCACATCATTTGAAAACTCCAGAGGGACGCGGAGATCAGTGCCTCCAAAGGAGACGATGCCTGACTCCTCGTGAAACTTGATAACAGTCCCAGGATTCCTGTGGCACGTGGAAAGGGACCCTTGGTCTCCCTCCTCAGCTGGAGAGGCGTCCCAGTTGCCCTGTCAAGCCTCGAGGAGAATCCCGAATTGTCCCTCGCAACTACGCAGGAGTCCTGACGTCGCTGAACAAACACGAGTGTGGAAGGGCCATCGCCGTCGTAACTCGAGAATATACCCCAGGTTCCCGCCGCAACTCGAGAAAAACCATGAGACTTCCCCCTCGCCGCGAGATGAGGCTCGATTCCCCTGCACTGCGTGCCGAGCAATGAAGTGTTGCCCATCACACAGGAAAGGAGCCTTGATTTCCTTGATGGCACTCCAGAGAAACCCCAAGAACACTGTTTCAAGGCTCGAGGGATCCTGAGGTCACTGTAGCAACACGAAAGAGCTCCGTGAACCAAAATTCAACTCGAGATGAGGGGTTAGTCCCTGGCTTCGACTCCAGAGGAATACCACTTTACCACAAGGACCTCAAGAGGAGGCTTCTCTCAGCTCTAGGTATGTGAGAGGGACCCTGAGTTTGCGGCCTCAAGTGGAATGTTCACCGCGATGCCCTGACTAGAAATAAGGCCGGATATGCCTGCAGTGACTTGAATGCAGGCTCTTCTTGCATCTCCCAAGACGAAAGGATGTCTGAATCCCCTGTGGAGACCACAGAGAAAGACCAATTTCCCCACCTCATCGCGACCGGAGGCCTCATATCCTTTGAAAACTCCAGAGGGACGCGGAGATCAGTGCCTCCAAAGGAGACGATGCCTGACTCCTCGTGAAACTTGATAGGATTTCCAGGATTCCTGTGGCACGTGGAAAGGAACCCTTGGTCTCCCGCCTCAGCTGGAGAGGCGTCCCAATTGCCCTGCCAAGCCTCCAGGAGAATCCCAAGTTGTCCCTCGCAACTAGGCAGGAGTCCTGACGTCGCTGAACAAACACGTGTGTGGAAGGGCCATCCCCGTCGTAACTCGAGAATATACACCAGGTCCCCGCCGCAACTCGAGAAAAACCATGAGACTTCCCCCTCGCCGCGAGATGAGGCCCGATTCCCCTGCACTGCGTGCCGAGCAATGCCGTGTTGCCCATCACACAGGAAAGGAGCCTTGATTTCCTTGATGGCACTCCTGAGAAACCCCAAGAACAGTGTTTCAAGGCTAGAGTGATCCTGAGGTCACTGTAGCAACACGAAAGAGCTCCGTGGACCACAAATCAACTCGAGATGAGAGGTTAGTCCCTGGCTTCGACTCCAGAGGAATACCACCTTACCACAAGCACCTCAAGAGGAGGCTTCTCTCAGCTCTATGTATGTGAGAGGGACCCTGTGTTTGCGGCCTCAAGTGGAATGTTCACCGCGATGCCCTGACTCGAAATAAGGCCGGATATCCCTGCAGTGACTTGAATGCAGGCTCGTCTTGCATCTGCCAAGACGAAAGGATGTCTTAATCCCCTGTGGAGACCACAGAGAAAGACCTAGTTCCCCACCTCATCGCGACCGGAGGCCTCACATCCTTTGAAAACTCCAGAGGGACGCGGAGATCAGTGCCTCCAAAGGAGACGATGCCTGACTCCTCGTGAAACTTGATAGGAGTCCCAGGATTCCTGTGGCACGTGGAAAGGGACCCTTGGTCTCCCACCTCAGCTGGAGAGGCGTCCCAAATGCACTGCCAAGCCTCGAGGAGAATCCCGAGTTGTCCCTCGCAACTAGGCAGGAGTCCTGACGTCGCTGAACAAACACGTGTGTGGAAGGACCATCCCCGTCGTAACTCGAGAATATACCCCAGGTTCCCGCCGCAACTCGAGAAAAACCATGAGACTTCCCCCTCGCCGCGAGATGAGGCCCGATTCACCTGCACTGCGTGCAGAGCAATGCCGTGTTGCACATCACACAGGAAAGGAGCCTTGATTTCCTTGATGACACTCCAGAGAAACCCCAAGAACACTGTTTCAAGGCTAGAGGGATCCTGAGGTCACTGTAGCAACACGAAAGAGCTCCGTGGACCAAAAGTCAACTCGAGATGAGAGGTTAGTCCCTGGCTTCGACTCCAGAGGAATACCACCTTACCACAAGGACCTCAAGAGGAGGCTTCTCTCAGCTCTAGGTATGTGAGAGGGACCCTGAGTTTGCGGCCTCAAGTGGAATGGACACCGCGATGCCCTGACTCGAAATAAGGCCGGATATGCCTGCAGTAACTTGAATGCAGGCTCGTCTTGCATCTCCCAAGATGAAAGGATGTCTGAATCCCCTGTGGAGACCACAGAGAAAGACCTAGTTCCCCACCTCATCGCGACCGGAGGCCTCATATCCTTTGAAAACTCCAGAGGGACGCGGAGATCAGTGCCTCCAAAGGAGACGATGCCTGACTCCTCGTGAAACTTGATAGGAGTCCCAGGATTTCTGTGGCACGTGGAAAGGGACCCTTGGTCTCCCGCCTCAGCTGGAGAGGCGTCCCAATTGCCCTGCCAAGCCTCGAGGAGAATCCCGAGTTGTCCCTCGCAACTAGGCAGGAGTCATGACGTTCCTGAACAAACACGTGTGTGGAAGGGCCATCCCCGTCGTAACTCCAGAATATACCCCAGGTTCCCGCCGCAACTCGAGAAAAACCATGAGACTTCCCCCTCACCGCGAGATGAGGCCCGATTCCCCTGCACTGCTTGCAGAGCAATGCCGTGTTGCACATCACACAGGAAAGGAGCCTTGATTTCCTTGATGGCACTCCAGAGAAACCCCAAGAACACTGTTTCAAGGCTAGAGGGATCCTGAGGTCACTGTAGCAAGACGAAAGAGCTCCGTGGACCAAAATTCAACTCGAGATGAGAGTTTAGTCCCTGGCTTCGACTCCAGAGGAACACCATCTTACCACAAGCACCTCAAGAGGAGGCTTCTCTCAGCTCTAGGTATGTGAGAGGGACCCTGAGTTTGCGGCCTCAAGTGGAAAGGACACCGCGATGCCCTGACTCGAAATAAGGCCGGATATGCCTGCAGTGAATTGAATGCCGGCTCGTCTTGCATCTCCCAAGACGAAAGGTCGTCTGAATCCCCTGTGGAGACCACAGAGAAAGACCTAGTTCCCCACCTCATCGCGACCGGAGTCCTCACATCATTTGAAAACTCCAGAGGGACGCGGAGATCAGTGCCTCCAAAGGAGACGATGCCTGACTCCTCGTGAAACTTGATAACAGTCCCAGGATTCCTGTGGCACGTGGAAAGGGACCCTTGGTCTCCCTCCTCAGCTGGAGAGGCGTCCCAGTTGCCCTGTCAAGCCTCGAGGAGAATCCCGAATTGTCCCTCGCAACTACGCAGGAGTCCTGACGTCGCTGAACAAACACGAGTGTGGAAGGGCCATCGCCGTCGTAACTCGAGAATATACCCCAGGTTCCCGCCGCAACTCGAGAAAAACCATGAGACTTCCCCCTCGCCGCGAGATGAGGCTCGATTCCCCTGCACTGCGTACCGAGCAATGAAGTGTTGCCCATCACACATGAAAGGAGCCTTGATTTCCTTGATGGCACTCCAGAGAAACCCCAAGAACACTGTTTCAAGGCTCGAGGGATCCTGAGGTCACTGTAGCAACACGAAAGAGCTCCGTGGACCACAAATCAACTCGAGATGAGAGGTTAGTCCCTGGCTTCGACTCCAGAGGAATACCACCTTACCACAAGCACCTCAAGAGGAGGCTTCTCTCAGCTCTAGGTATGTGAGAGGGACCCTGAGTTTGCGGCCTCAAGTGGAATGGACACCGCGATGCCCTGACTCGAAATAAGGCCGGATATGCCTGCAGTAACTTGAATGCAGGCTCGTCTTGCATCTCCCAAGATGAAAGGATGTCTGAATCCCCTGTGGAGACCACAGAGAAAGACCTAGTTCCCCACCTCATCGCGACCGGAGGCCTCATATCCTTTGAAAACTCCAGAGGGACGCGGAGATCAGTGCCTCCAAAGGAGACGATGCGTGACTCCTCGTGAAACTTGATAGGAGTCCCAGGATTCCTGTGGCACGTGGAAAGGGACCCTTGGTCTCCCGCCTCAGCTGGAGAGGCGTCCCAATTGCCCTGCCAAGCCTCGAGGAGAATCCCGAGTTGTCCCTCGCAACTAGGCAGGAGTCCTGACGTCGCTGAACAAACACGTGTGTGGAAGGGCCATCCCCGTCGTAACTCGAGAATATACCCCAGGTTCCCGCCGCAACACGAGAAAAACCATGAGACTTCCCCCTCGCCGCGAGATGAGGCCCGATTCCCTGCACTGCGTGCAGAGCAATGCCGTGTTGCACATCACACAGGAAAGGAGCCTTTATTTCCTTGATGGCACTCCAGAGAAACCCCAAGAACACTGTTTCAAGGCTAGAGGGATCCTGAGGTCACTGTAGCAACAGAAAAGAGCTCCGTGGACCAAAAGTCAACTCGAGATGAGAGGTTAGTCCCTGGCTTCGACTCCAGAGGAATACCACCTTACCACAAGCACCTCAAGAGGAGGCTTCTCTCAGCTCTAGGTATGTGAGAGGGACCCTGAGTTTGCGGCCTCAAGTGGAATGTTCACCGCGATGCCCTGACTCGAAATAAGGCCGGATATCCCTGCAGTGAATTGAATGCAGGCTCGTCTTGCATCTGCCAAGACGAAAGGATGTCTGAATCCCCTGTGGAGACCACAGAGAAAGACCTAGTTCCCCACCTCATCGCGACCGGAGGCCTCACATCCTTTGAAAACTCCAGAGGGACGCGGAGATCAGTGCCTCCAAAGGAGACGATGCCTGACTCCTCGTGAAACTTGATAGGAGTCCCAGGATTCCTGTGGCACGTGGAAAGGGACCCTTGGTCTCCCGCCTCAGCTGGAGAGGCGTCCCAAATGCCCTGCCAAGCCTCGAGGAGAATCCCGAGTTGTCCCTCGCAACTAGGCAGGAGTCCTGACGTCGCTGAACAAACACGTGTGTGGAAGGACCATCCCCGTCGTAACTCGAGAATATACCCCAGGTTCCCGCCGCAACTCGAGAAAAACCATGAGACTTCCCCCTCGCCGCGAGATGAGGCCCGATTCACCTGCACTGCGTGCAGAGCAATGCCGTGTTGCACATCACACAGGAAAGGAGCCTTGATTTCCTTGATGACACTCCAGAGAAACCCCAAGAACACTGTTTCAAGGCTAGAGGGATCCTGAGGTCACTGTAGCAACACGAAAAAGCTCCGTGGACCAAAAGTCAACTCGAGATGAGAGGTTAGTCCCTGGCTTCGACTCCAGAGGAATACCACCTTACCACAAGGACCTCAAGAGGAGGCTTCTCTCAGCTCTAGGTATGTGAGAGGGACCCTGAGTTTGCGGCGTCAAGTGGAATGGACACCGCGATGCCCTGACTAGAAATAAGGCCGGATTTCCCTGCAGTAACTTGAATGCAGGCTCGTCTTGCATCTCCCAAGATGAAAGGATGTCTGAATCCCCTGTGGAGACCACAGAGAAAGACCTAGTTCCCCACCTCATCGCGACCGGAGGCCTCATATCCTTTGAAAACTCCAGAGGGACGCGGAGATCAGTGCCTCCAAAGGAGACGATGCGTGACTCCTCGTGAAACTTGATAGGAGTCCCAGGATTCCTGTGGCACGTGGAAAGGGACCCTTGGTCTCCAGCCTCAGCCAGAGAGGCGTCCCAATTGCCCTGCCAAGCCTCGAGGAGAATCCCGAGTTGTCCCTCGCAACTAGGCAGGAGTCCTGACGTCGCTGAACAAACACGTGTGTGGAAGGGCCTTCCCCGTCGTAACTCCAGAATATACCCCAGGTTCCCGCCGCAACTCGAGAAAAACCATGAGACTTCCCCCTCACCGCGAGATGAGGCCCGATTCCCCTGCACTGCGTGCAGAGCAATGCCGTGTTGCACATCACACAGGAAAGGAGCCTTTATTTCCTTGATGGTACTCCAGAGAAAACCCAAGAACACTGTTTCAAGGCTAGAGGGATCCTGAGGTCACTGTAGCAACACGAAAGAGCTCCGTGGACCAAAAGTCAACTCGAGATGAGAGGTTAGTCCCTGGCTTCGACTCCAGAGGAATACCACCTTACCACAAGGACCTCAAGAGGAGGCTTCTCTCAGCTCTAGGTATGTGAGAGGGACCCTGAGTTTGCGGCCTCAAGTGGAATGGACACCGCGATGCCCTGACTCGAAATAAGGCCGGATATGCCTGCAGTGACTTGAATGCAGGCTCGTCTTGCATCTCCCAAGACGAAAGGATGTCTGAATCCCCTGTGGAGACCACAGAGAAAGACCAAGTTCCCCACCTCATCGCGACCGGAGGCCTCACATCATTTGAAAACTACAGAGGGACGCGGAGATCAGTGCCTCCAAAGGAGACGATGCCTGACTCCTCGTGAAACTTGATAGGATTTCCAGGATTCCTGTGGCACGTGGAAAGGGACCCTAGGTCTCCCGCCTCAGCTGGAGAGGCGTCCCAATTGCCCTGCCAAGCCTCCAGGAGAATCCCAAGTTGTCCCTCGCAACTAGGCAGGAGTCCTGACGTCGCTGAACAAACACGTGTGTGGAAGGGCCATCCCCGTCGTAACTCCAGAATATACCCCAGGTTCCCGCCGCAACTCGAGAAAAACCATGAGACTTCCCCCTCACCGCGAGATGAGGCCCGATTCCCCTGCACTGCGTGCCGAGCAATGCCGTGTTGCCCATCACACAGGAAAGGAGCCTTGATTTCCTTGATGGCACTCCAGAGAAACCCCAAGAACACTGTTTCAAGGCTAGAGGGATCCTGAGGTCACTGTAGCAACACGAAAGAGCTCCGTGAACCAAAAGTCAACTCGAGATGAGAGGTTAGTCCCTGGCTTCGACTCCAGAGGAATACCACCTTAGCACAAGGATCTCAAGAGGAGGCTTCTCTCAGCTCTAGGTATGTGAGAGGGACCCTGAGTTTGCGGCCTCAAGTGGAATGTTCACCGCGATGCCCTGACTAGAAATAAGGCCGGATATGCCTGCAGTGACTTGAATGCAGGCTCTTCTTGCATCTCCCAAGACGAAAGGATGTCTGAATCCCCTGTGGAGACCACAGAGAAAGACCAAGTTCCCCACCTCATCGCGACCGGAGGCCTCACATCCTTTGAAAACTCCAGAGGGACGCGGAGATCAGTGCCTCCAAAGGAGACGATGCCTGACTCCTCGTGAAACTTGATAGGATTTCCAGGATTCCTGTGGCACGTGGAAAGGGACACTTTGTCTCCCGCCTCAGCTGGAGAGGCGTCCCAATTGCCCTGCCAAGCCTCGAGGAGAATCCCGAGTTGTCCCTCGCAACTAGGCAGGAGTCCTGACGTCGCTGAACAAACACGTGTGTGGAAGGGCCATCCCCGGCGTAACTCGAGAATATACCCCAGGTTCCCGCCGCAACTCGAGAAAAACCATGAGACTTCCCCCTCGCCACGAGATGAGGCCCGATTCCCCTGCCCTACGTGCAGAGCAATGCCGTGTTGCACATCACACAGGAAAGGAGCCTTGATTTCCTTGATGACACTCCAGAGAAAACCCAAGAACACTGTTTCAAGGCTAGAGGGATCCTGAGGTCACTGTAGCAACACGAAAGAACTCCGTGGACCAAAATTCAACTCGAGATGAGAGGTTAGTCCCCGGCTTCGACTCCAGAGGAATACCACCTTACCACAAGCACCTCAAGAGGAGACTTCTCTCAGCTCTAGGTATGTGAGAGGGACCCTGAGTTTGCGGCCTCAAGTGGAATGGACACGGCAATGCCCTGACTCGAAATAAGGCCGGATATGCCTGCAGTGACTTGAATGCAGGCTCGTCTTGCATCTCCAAAGACGAAAGGATGTCTGAATCCCCTGTGGAGACCACAGAGAAAGACCTAGTTCCCCACCTCATCACGACCGGAGGCCTCACATCCTTTGAAAACTCCAGAGGAACACGGAGATCAGTGCCTAAAAAGGAGACGATGCGTGACTCCTCGTGAAACTTGACAGGAGTCCCAGGATTCCTGTGGCTCGTGGAAAGGGACCCTTGGTCTCCCTCCTCAGCTGGAGAGGCGTCCCAATTGCCCTGCCAAGCCTCGAGGAGAATCCCGAGTTGTCCCTCGCAACTAGGCAGGAGTCCTGACGTCGCTGAACAAACACGTGTGTGGAAGGACCATTCCCGTCGTAACACGAGAATATACCCCAAGTTCCCGCCGCAACTCGAGAAAAACCATGAGACTTCCCCCTCGCCGCGAGATGAGGCCCGATTCCCCTGCACTGCTGGCAGAGCAATGCGGTGTTGCACATCACACTGGAAAGGAGCCTTGATTTCCTTGATGGCACTCCAGAGAAACCCCAAGAACACTGTTTCAAGGCTAGAGGGATCCCGAGGTCACTGTAGCAACACGAAAGAGCTCCGTGGACCAAAAGTCAACTCGAGATGAGAGGTTAGTCCCTGGCTTCGACTCCAGAGGAATACCACCTTACCACAAGCACCTCAAGAGGAGGCTTCTCTCAGCTCTAGGTATGTGAGAGGGACCCTGAGTTTGCGGCCTCAAGTGGAATGGACACCGCAATGTCCTGACTCGAAATAAGGCCGGATATGCTTGCAGTGACTTGAATGCAGGCTCGTCTTGCATCTCCCAATACGAAAGGATGTCTGAATCCCCTGTGGAGACCACAGAGAAAGACCTAGTTCCCCACCTCATCGCGACCGGAGGCCTCACTTCCTTTGAAAACTCCAGAGGGACGCGGAGATCAGTGCCTCCAAAGGAGACGATGCCTGACTCCTCGTGAAACTTGATAGGAGTCCCAGGATTCCTGTGGCACGTGGAAAGGGACACTTGGTCTCCCGCCTCAGCTGGAGAGGCATCCCAATTGCCCTGCCAAGCCTCGAGGAGAATCCCGAGTTGTCCCTCGCAATTAGGCAGGAGTCCTGACGTCGCTGAACAAACACGTGTGTGGAAGGGCCATCCCCGGCGTAACTCGAGAATATACCCCAGGTTCCCGCCGCAACTCGAGAAAAACCATGAGACTTCCCCCTCGCCACGAGATGAGGCCCGATTCCCCTGCCCTACGTGCAGAGCAATGCCGTGTTGCACATCACACAGGAAAGGAGCCTTGATTTCCTTGATGACACTCCAGAGAAAACCCAAGAACACTGTTTCAAGGCTAGAGGGATCCTGAGGTCACTGTAGCAACACGAAAGAACTCCGTGGACCAAAATTCAACTCGAGATGAGAGGTTAGTCCCCGGCTTCGACTCCAGAGGAATACCACCTTACCACAAGCACCTCAAGAGGAGACTTCTCTCAGCTCTAGGTATGTGAGAGGGACCCTGAGTTTGCGGCCTCAAGTGGAATGGACACGGCAATGCCCTGACTCGAAATAAGGCCGGATATGCCTGCAGTGATTTGAATGCAGGCTCATCTTGCATCTCCAAAGACGAAAGGATGTCTGAATCCCCTGTGGAGACCACAGAGAAAGACCTAGTTCCCCACCTCATCACGACCGGAGGCCTCACATCCTTTGAAAACTCCAGAGGAACACGGAGATCAGTGCCTAAAAAGGAGACGATGCGTGACTCCTCGTGAAACTTGACAGGAGTCCCAGGATTCCTGTGGCTCGTGGAAAGGGACCCTTGGTCTCCCTCCTCAGCTGGAGAGGCGTCCCAATTGCCCTGCCAAGCCTCGAGGAGAATCCCGAGTTGTCCCTCGCAACTAGGCAGGAGTCCTGACGTCGCTGAACAAACACGTGTGTGGAAGGACCATTCCCGTCGTAACACGAGAATATACCCCAGGTTCCCGCCGCAACTTGAGAAAAACCATGAGACTTCCCCCTCGCCGCGAGATGAGGCCCGATTCCCCTGCACTGCTGGCAGAGCAATGCGGTGTTGCACATCACACTGGAAAGGAGCCTTGATTTCCTTGATGGCACTCCAGAGAAACCCCAAGAACACTGTTTCAAGGCTAGAGGGATCCTGAGGTCACTGTAGCAACACGAAAGAGCTCCGTGGACCAAAAGTCAACTCGAGATGAGAGGTTAGTCCCTGGCTTCGACTCCAGAGGAATACCACCTTACCACAAGCACCTCAAGAGGAGGCTTCTCTCAGCTCTAGGTATGTGAGAGGGACCCTGAGTTTGCGGCCTCAAGTGGAATGGACATCACGATGCCCTGACTCGAAATAAGGCCAGATATGCCTGCAGTAACTTGAATGCAGGCTCGTCTTGCATCTCCCAAGACGAAAGGATGTCTGAATCCCCTGTGGAGACCACAGAGAAAGACCTAGTTCCCCACCTCATCGCGACCGGAGGCCTCACATCCCTTGAAAACTCCAGAGGGACGCGGAGATCAGTGCCTCCAAAGGAGACGATGCGTGACTCCTCGTGAAACTTGATAGGAGTCCCAGGATTCCTGTGGCACGTGGAAAGGGACACTTGGTCTCCCGCCTCAGCTGGAGAGGCGTCCCAATTGCCCTGCCAAGCCTCGAGGAGAATCCCGAGATGTCCCTCGCAACTAGGCAGGAGTCCTGACGTCGCTTAACAAACACGTGTGTGGAAGGGCCATCCCCGTCGTAACTCCAGAATATACCCCAGGTTCCCGCTGCAACTCGAGAAAAACCATGAGACTTCCCCCTCACCGCGAGATGAGGCCCGATTCCCCTGCACTGCGTGCCGAGCAATGCCGTGTTGCCCATCACACAGGAAAGGAGCCTTGATTTCCTTGATGACACTCCAGAGAAACCCCAAGAACACTGTTTCAAGGCTAGAGGGATCCTGAGGTCACTGTAGTAACACGAAAGAGCTCCTTGAACCAAAAGTCAACTAGAGATGAGAGGTTAGTCCCTGGCTTCGACTCCAGAGGAATACCACCTTACCACAAGGATCTCAAGAAGAGGCTTCTCTCAGCTCTAGGTATGTGAGAGGGACCCTGAGTTTGCGGCCTCAAGTGGAATGTTCACCGCGATGCCCTGACTAGAAATAAGGCCGGATATGCCTGCAGTGACTTGAATGCAGGCTCTTCTTGCATCTCCCAAGACGAAAGGATGTCTGAATCCCCTGTGGAGACCACAGAGAAAGACCAAGTTCCCCACCTCATCGCGACCGGAGGCCTCACATCCTTTGAAAACTCCAGAGGGACGCGGAGATCAGTGCCTCCAAAGGAGACGATGCCTGACTCCTCGTGAAACTTGATAGGATTTCCAGAATTCCTGTGGCACGTGGAAAGGGACACTTTGTCTCCCGCCTCAGCTGGAGAGGCGTCCCAATTGCCCTGCCAAGCCTCGAGGAGAATCGCGAGTTGTCCCTCGCAACTAGGCAGGAGTCCTGACGTCGCTGAACAAACACGTGTGTGGAAGGGCCATCCCCGTCGTAACTCGAGAATATACCCCAGGTTCCCGCCGCAACTCGAGAAAAACCATGAGACTTCCCCCTCGCCGCGAGATGAGGCCCGATTCCCTGCACTGCGTGCAGAGCAATGCCGTGTTGCACAACACACAGGAAAGGAGCCTTGATTTCCTTGATGGCACTCCAGAGAAACCCCAAGAACACTGTTTCAAGGCTAGAGGGATCCTGAGGTCACTGTAGCAACACGAAAGAGCTCTGTGGACCAAAAGTCAACTCGAGATGAGAGGTTAGTCCCTGGCTTCGACTCCAGAGGAATACCACCTTACCACAAGCACCTCAAGAGGAGGCTTCTCTCAGCTCTTGGTATGTGAGAGGGACCCTGAGTTTGCGGCCTCAAGTGGAATGTTCACCGCGAGGCCGTGACTCGAAATTAAGGCCGGATATCCCTGCAGTGACTTGAATGCAGGCTCGTCTTGCATCTGCCAAGACGAAAGGATGTCTGAATCCCCTGTGGAGACCACAGAGAAAGACCTAGTTCCCCACCTCATCGCGACCAGAGGCCTCACATCCTTTGAAAACTCCAAAGGGACGCGGAGATCAGTGCCTCCAAAGGAGACGATGCCTGACTCCTCATGAAACTTGATAGGAGTCCCAGGATTCCTGTGGCACGTGGAAAGGGACCCTTGGTCTCCCACCTCAGCTGGAGAGGCGTCCCAAATGCCCTGCCAAGCCTCGAGGAGAATCCCGAGTTGTCCCTCGCAACTAGGCAGGAGTCCTGACGTCGCTGAACAAACACGTGTGTGGAAGGGCCATCCCCGTCGTAACTCCAGAATATACCCCAGGTTCCTGCCGCAACTCGAGAAAAACCATGAGACTTCCCCCTCACCTCGAGATGAGGCCCGAATCCCCTGCACTGCGTGCAGAGCAATGCCGTGTTGCACATCACACAGGAAAGGAGCCTTGATTTCCTTGATGGTACTCCAGAGAATCCCCAAGAACACTGTATCAAGGCTAGAGGGATCCTGAGGTCACTGTAGCAAGACGAAAGAGCTCCGTGGACCAAAATTCAACTCGAGATGAGAGTTTAGTCCCTGGCTTCGACTCCAGAGGAATACCATCTTACCACAAGCACCTCAAGAGGAGGCTTCTCTCAGCTCTAGGTATGTGAGAGGGACCCTGAGTTTGCGGCCTCAAGTGGAAAGGACACCGTGATGCCCTGACTCGAAATAAGGCCGGATATGCCTGCAGTGACTTGAATGCAGGCTCGTCTTGCATCTCCCAAGACGAAAGGTCGTCTGAATCCCCTGTGGAGACCACAGAGAAAGACCTAGTTCCCCACCTCATCGCGACCGGAGGCCTCACATCCTTTGAAAACTCCAGAGGGACGCGGAGATCAGTGCCTCCAAAGGAGACGATGCCTGACTCCTCGTGAAACTTGATAGGATTTCCTGGATTCCTGTGGCACGTGGAAAGGGACCCTTGGTCTCCCGCCTCAGCTGGAGAGGCGTCCCAATTGCCCTGCCAAGCCTCGAGGAGAATCCCGAGTTGTCCCTCGCAACTAGGCAGGAGTCCTGACGTCGCTGAACAAACACCTATGTGGAAGGGCCATCCCCGTCGTAACTCGAGAATATACCCCAGGTTCCCGCCGCAACTAGAGAAAAACCATGAGACTTCCCCCTCGCCACGAGATGAGGCCCGAATCGCCTGCACTGCGTGCAGAGCAATGCCGTGTTGCACATCACACAGGAAAGGAGCCTTGATTTCCTTGATGGCACTCCAGAGAAACCCCAAGAACACTGTTTCAAGGCTAGAGGGATCCTGAGGTCACTGTAGCAACAGGAAAGAGCTCCGTGGACCACAAATCAACTCGAGGTGAGAGTTTAGTCCCTGGCTTCGACTCCAGAGGAATACCACCTTACCACAAGCACCTCAAGAGGAGGCTTCTCTCAGCTCTAGGTATGTGAGAGGGACCCTGAGTTTGCGGCCTCAAGTGGAATGGACACCGCGATGCCCTGACTCGAAATAAGGCCGGATATGCCTGCAGTGACTTGAATGCAGGCTCGTCTTGCATCTGCCAAGACGAAAGGATGTCTGAATCCCCTGTGGAGACCACAGAGAAAGACCTAGTTCCCCACCTCATCGCGACCGGAGGCCTCACATCCTTTGAAAACTCCAGAGGGACGCGGAGATCAGTGCCTCCAAAGGAGACGATGCCTGACTCCTCGTGAAACTTGATAGGAGTCCCAGGATTCCTGTGGCACGTGGAAAGGGACCCTAGGTCTCCCGCCTCAGCTGGAGAGGCGTCCCAATTGCCCTGTCAAGCCTCGAGGAGAATCACAAGTTGTCCCTCGCAACTAGGCAGGAGTCCTGACGTCGCTGAACAAACACGTGTGTGGAAGGGCCATCCCCGTCGTAACTCGAGAATATACCCCAGGTTCCCGCCGCAACTCGAGAAAAACCATGAGACTTCCCCCTCGCCGCGAGATGAGGCGCGATTCCCCTGCACTGCGTGCAGAGCAATGCCGTGTTGCACATCACACAGGAAAGGAGCCTTGATTTCCTTGATGGCCCTCCAGAGAAAGCCCAAGAACACTGTTTCAAGGCTAGAGGGATCCTGAGGTCACTCTAGCAACACGAAAGAGCTCCGTGGACCAAAAATCAACTCGAGATGAGAGGTTAGTCCCTGGCTTCGACTCCAGAGGAATACCACCTTACCACAAGCACCTCAAGAGGAGGCTTCTCTCAGCTCTAGGTATGTGAGAGGGACCCTGAGTTTGCTGCCTCAAGTGGAAAGGACACCGCGATGCCCTGATTCGAAATAAGGCCGAATATCCCTGCAGTGACTTGAATGCAGGCTCGTCTTGCATCTCCCAAGACGAAAGGATATCTGAATCCCCTGTGGAGCCCACAGAGAAAGACCTAGTTCCCCACCTCATCGCGACCGGAGGCCTCACATAATTTGAAAACTCCAGAGGGACGCGGAGATCAGTGCCTCCAAAGGAGACGATGCCTGACTCCTCGTGAAACTTGATAGGAGTCCCAGGATTCTTGTGGCACGTGTAAAGGGACCCTTGGTCTCCCTCCTCAGCTGGAGAGGCGTCCCAAATGCCCTGCCAAGCCTCGAGGAGAATCCCGAGTTGTCCCTCGCAACTAGGCAGGAGTCCTGACGTCGCTGAACAAACACGTGTGTGGAAGGACCATCCCCGTCGTAACTCGAGAATATACCCCATGTTCCCGCCGCAACTCGAGAAAAACCATGAGACTTCCCCCTCGCCGCGAGATGAGGCCCGATTCACCAGCACTGTGTGCAGAGCAATGCCGTGTTGCACATCACACAGGAAAGGAGCCTTGATTTCCTTGATGATACTCCAGAGAAACCCCAAGAACACTGTTTCAAGGCTAGAGGGATCCTGAGGTCACTGTAGCAACACGAAAGAGCTCCGTGGACCAAAAGTCAACTCGAGATGAGAGGTTAGTCCCTGGCTTTGACTCCAGAGGAATACCACCTTACCACAAGGACCTCAAGAGGAGGCTTCTCTCAGCTCTAGGTATGTGAGAGGGACCCTGAGTTTGCGGCCTCAAGTGGAATGGACACCGCGATGCCCTGACTCGAAATAAGGCCGGATATCCCTGCAGTGACTTGAATGCAGGCTCGTCTTGCATCTCCCAAGACGAAATGTTGTCTGAATCCCCTGTGGAGACCACAGAGAAAGACCTAGTTCCCCACCTCATCGCGACCGGAGGCCTCATATCCTTTGAAAACTCCAGAGGGACGCGGAGATCAGTGCCTCCAAAGGAGACGATGTGTGACTCCTCGTGAAACTTGATAGGAGTCCCAGGATTCCTGTGGCACGTGGAAAGGGACCCTTGGTCTCCCGCCTCAGCTGGAGAGGCGTCCCAATTGCCCTGCCAAGCCTCGAGGAGAATCCCGAGTTGTCCCTCGCAACTAGGCAGGAGTCCTGACGTCGCTGAACAAACACGTGTGTGGAAGGGCCATCCCCGTCGTAACTCCAGAATATACCCCAGTTTCCTGCCGCAACTCGAGAAAAACCATGAGACTTCCCCCTCACCTCGAGATGAGGCCCGAATCCCCTGCACTGCGTGCAGAGCAATGCCGTGTTGCACATCACACAGGAAAGGAGCCTTGATTTCCTTGATGGTACTCCAGAGAATCCCCAAGAACACTGTTTCAAGGCTAGAGGGATCCTGAGGTCACTGTAGCAAGACGAAAGAGCTCCGTGGACCAAAATTCAACTCGAGATGAGAGTTTAGTCCCTGGCTTCGACTCCAGAGGAATACCATCTTACCACAAGCACCTCAAGAGGAGGCTTCTCTCAGCTCTAGGTATGTGAGAGGGACCCTGAGTTTGCGGCCTCAAGTGGAAAGGACACCGTGATGCCCTGACTCGAAATAAGGCCGGATATGCCTGCAGTGACTTGAATGCAGGCTCGTCTTGCATCTCCCAAGACGAAAGGTCGTCTGAATCCCCTGTGGAGACCACAGAGAAAGACCTAGTTCCCCACCTCATCGCGACCGGAGGCCTCACATCCTTTGAAAACTCCAGAGGGACGCGGAGATCAGTGCCTCCAAAGGAGACGATGCCTGACTCCTCGGGAAACTTGATAGGATTTCCTGGATTCCTGTGGCACGTGGAAAGGGACCCTTGGTCTCCCGCCTCAGCTGGAGAGGCGTCCCAATTGCCCTGCCAAGCCTCGAGGAGAATCCCGAGTTGTCCCTCGCAACTAGGCAGGAGTCCTGACGTCGCTGAACAAACACCTATGTGGAAGGGCCATCCCCGTCGTAACTCGAGAATATACCCCAGGTTCCCGCCGCAACTAGAGAAAAACCATGAGACTTCCCCCTCGCCGCGAGATGAGGCCCGAATCGCCTGCACTGCGTGTAGAGCAATGCCGTGTTGCACATCACACAGGAAAGGAGCCTTGATTTCCTTGATGGCACTCCAGAGAAACCCCAAGAACACTGTTTCAAGGCTAGAGGGATCCTGAGGTCACTGTAGCAACAGGAAAGAGCTCCGTGGACCACAAATCAACTCGAGATGAGAGTTTAGTCCCTGGCTTCGACTCCAGAGGAATACCACCTTACCACAAGCACCTCAAGAGGAGGCTTCTCTCAGCTCTAGGTATGTGAGAGGGACCCTGAGTTTGCGGCCTCAAGTGGAAAGGACACCGCGATGCCCTGATTCGAAATAAGGCCGAATATCCCTGCAGTGACTTGAATGCAGGCTCGTCTTGCATCTCCCAAGACGAAAGGATGTCTGAATCCCCTGTGGAGCCCACAGAGAAAGACCTAGTTCCCCACCTCATCGCGACCGGAGGCCTCACATCATTTGAAAACTCCAGAGGGACGCGGAGATCAGTGCCTCCAAAGGAGACGATGCCTGACTCCTCGTGAAACTTGATAAGAGTCCCAGGATTCTTGTGGCACGTGGAAAGGGACCCTTGGTCTCCCTCCTCAGCTGGAGAGGCGTCCCAATTGCCCTGCCAAGCCTCGAGGAGAATCCCGAGTTGTCCCTCGCAACTACGCAGGAGTCATGACGTCGCTGAAGAAACACGTGTGTGGAAGGCCCATCCCCGTCGTAACTCGAGAATATACCCCAGGTTCCCGCCGCAACTCGAGAAAAACCATGAGACTTCCCCCTCGCCGCGAGATGAGGCCCGATTCCCCTACACTGCGTGCAGAGCAATGCCGTGTTGCCCATCACACAGGAAAGGAGCCTTGATTTCCTTGATGGCACTCCAGAGAAACCCCAAGAACACTGTTTCAAGGCTAGAGGGATCCTGAGGTCACTGTAGCAACAGGAAAGAGCTCCGTGGACCAAAAATCAACTCGAGATGATAGGTTAGTCCCTGGCTTCGACTCCAGAGGAATACCACCTTACCACAAGCACCTCAAGAGGAGGCTTCTCTCAGCTCTAGGTATGGGAGAGGGACCGTGCGTTTGCGGCCTCAAGTGGAATGGTCACCGCGATGCCCTGACTCGAAATAAGGCCGGATATGCCTGCAGTGACTTGAATGCACTCTCGTCTTGCTTCTCCAAGACGAAAGGATGTCTGAATCCCCTGTGGAGACCACAGAGAAAGACCTAGTTCCCCACCTCATCGCGACCGGAGGCCTCATATCCTTTGAAAACTCCAGAGGGACGCGGAGATCAGTGCCTCCAAAGGAGACGATGCGTGACTCCTCGTGAAACTTGATAGGAGTCCCAGGATTCCGGTGGCACGTGGAAAGGGACCCTTGGTCTCCCGCCTCAGCTGGAGAGGCGTCCCAATTGCCCTGCCAAGCCTCGAGGAGAATCCCGAGTTGTCCCTCGCAACTAGGCAGGAGTCCTGACGTCACTGAACAAACACGTGTGTGGATGGGCCATCCCCGTCGTAACTCGAGAATATACCCCAGGTTCCTGCCGCAACTCGAGAAAAACCATGAGACTTCCCCCTCACCGCGAGATGAGGCCCGATTCCCCTGCACTGCGTGCAGAGCAATGCCGTGTTGCACATCACACAGGAAAGGAGCCTTGATTTCCTTGATGGTACTCCAGAGAAACCCCAAGAACACTGTTTCAAGGCTAGAGGGATCCTGAGGTCACTGTACCAAGACGAAAGAGCTCCATGGACCAAAATTCAACTCGAGATGAGAGTTTAGTCCCTGGCTTCGACTCCAGAGGAATACCATCTTACCACAAGCACCTCAAGAGGAGGCTTCTCTCAGCTCTAGGTATGTGAGAGGGACCCTGAGTTTGCGGCCTCAAGTGGAAAGGACACCGCGATGCCCTGACTCGAAATAAGGCCGGATATGCCTGCAGTGAATTGAATGCAGGCTCGTCTTGCATCTCCCAAGACGAAAGGTCGTCTGAATCCCCTGTGGAGACCACAGAGAAAGACCTAGTTCCCCACCTCATCGCGACCGGAGGCCTCACATCCTTTGAAAACTCCAGAGGGACGCGGAGATCAGTGCCTCCAAAGGAGACGATGCCTGACTCCTCGTGAAACTTGATAGGATTTCCTGGATTCCTGTGGCACGTGGAAAGGGACCCTTGGTCTCCCGCCTCAGCTGGAGAGGCGTCCCAATTGCCCTGCCAAGCCTCGAGGAGAATCCCGAGTTGTCCCTCGCAACTAGGCAGGAGTCCTGACGTCGCTGAACAAACACCTATGTGAAAGGGCCATCCCCGTCGTAACTAGAGAATATACCCCAGGTTCCCACCGCAACTAGAGAAAAACCATGAGACTTCCCCCTCGCCACGAGATGAGGCCCGAATCCCCTGCACTGCGTGCAGAGCAATGCCGTGTTGCACATCACACAGGAAAGGAGCCTTGATTTCCTTGATGACACTCCAGAGAAACCCCAAGAACACTGTTTCAAGGCTAGAGGGATCCTGAGGTCACTGTAGCAACAGGAAAGAGCTCCGTGGACCAGAAATCAACTCGAGATGAGAGGTTAGTGCCTGGCTTCGACTCCAGAGGAATACCACCTTACCACAAGCACCTCAAGAGGATGCTTCTCTCAGCTCTAGGTATGTGAGAGGGACCCTGAGTTTGCGGCCTCAAGTGGAATGGACACCGCGATGCCCTGACTCGAAATAAGGCCGGATATGCCTGCAGTGACTTGAATGCAGGCTCGTCTTGCATCTGCCAAGACGAAAGGATGTCTGAATCCCCTGTGGAGACCACAGAGAAAGACCTAATTCCCCACCTCATCGCGACCGGAGGCCTCACATCCTTTGAAAACTCCAGAAGGACGCGGAGATCAGTGCCTCCAAAGGAAACGATGCCTGACTCCTCGTGAAACCTGATAGGAGTCCCAGGATTCCTGTGGCACGTGGAAAGGGACCCTAGGTCTCCCGCCTCAGCTGGAGAGGCGTCCCAATTGCCCTGCCAAACCTCGAGGACAATCCCAAGTTGTCCCTCGCAACTAGGCAGGAGTCCTGACGTCGCTGAACAAACACGTGTGTGGAAGGGCCATCCCCGTCGTAACTCGATAATATACACCAGGTTCCCGCCGCAACTCGAGAAAAACCATGAGACTTCCCCCTCGCCACGAGATGAGGCCCGATTCCCCTGCACTGCGTGCAGAGCAATGCCGTGTTGCACATCACACAGGAAAGGAGCCTTGATTTCCTTGATGGCACTCCAGAGAAACCCCAAGAACACTGTTTCAAGGCTAGAGGGATCCTGAGGTCACTGTAGCAACACGAAAGAGCTCCGTGAACCAAAAATCAACTCGAGATGAGAGGTTAGTCCCTGGCTTCGAATCCAGAGGAATACCACCTTACCACAAGGACCTCAAGAGGAGGCTTCTCTCAGCTCTAGGTATGTGAGAGGGACCCTGAGTTTGCGGCCTCAAGTGGAATGGACATCGCGATGCCCTGACTCGAAATAAGGCCGGATATGCCTGCAGTGACTTGAATACAGGCTTGTCTTGCATATCCCAAGACGAAAGGATGTCTGAATCCCCTGTGGAGACCACAGAGAAAGACCTAGTTCCCCACCTCATCACGACCGGAGGCCTCACATCCTTTGAAAACTCCAGAGGGACGTGGAGATCAGTGCCTCCAAAGGAGACGATGCCTGACTCCTTGTGAAACTTGATAGGAGTTCCAGGATTCCTGTGGCATGTGGAAAGGGACCCTTGGTCTCCCGCCTCAGCTGGAGAGGCGTCCCAATTGCCTTGCCAAGCCTCGAGGAGAATCCCGAGTTGTCCCTCGCAACTAGGCAGGAGTCCTGACGTCGCTGAACAAACACGTGTGTGGAAGAGCCATCCCCGTCGTAACTCGAGAATATACCCCAGGTTCCCGCCGCAACTCGAGAAAAACCATGAGACTTCCCCCTCGCCGCGAGATGAGGCCCGATTCCCCTGCACTGCATGCAGAACAATGCCGTGTTGCACATCACACAGGAAAGGAGCCTTGATTTCCTTGATGGCACTCCAGAGAAACCCCAAGAGCACTGTTTCAAGGCTAGAGGGATCCTGAGGTCACTGTAGCAACACGAAAGAGCTCCGTGGACCAAAAATCAACTCGAGATGAGAGGTTAGTCCCTGGCTTCGACTCCAGAGGAATACCACCTAACCACAAGCACCTCAAGAGGAGGCTTCTCTCAGCTCTAGGTATGTGAGACGGACCCTGAGTTTGCTGCCTCAAGTGGAAAGGACACCGCGATGCCCTGATTCGAAATAAGGCCGGATATCCCTGCAGTGACTTGAATGCAGGCTCGTCTTGCATCTGCCAAGACGAAAGGATGTCTGAATCCCCTGTGGAGACCACAGAGAAAGACCTAGTTCCCCACCTCATCGCGACCGGAGGACTCACATCATTTGAAAACTCCAGAGGGACGCGGAGATCAGTGCCTCCAAAGGAGACGATGCCTGACTCCTCCGGAAACTTGATAGGAGTCCCAGGATTCTTGTGGCACGTGGAAAGGGACCCTTGGTCTCCCTCCTCAGCTGGAGAGGCGACCCAATTGCCCTGCCAAGCCTCGAGGAGAATCCCGAGTTGTCCCTCGCATCTACGCAGGAGTCATGAAGTCGCTGAAGAAACACGTGTGTGGAAGGGCCATCCCCGTCGTAACTCGAGAATATACCTCAGGTTCCCGCCGCAACTCGAGAAAAACCATGAGACTTCCCCCTCGCCGCGAGATGAGGCCCGATTCCCCTACACTGCGTGCAGAGCAATGCCGTGTTGCCCATCACACAGGAAAGGAGCCTTGATTTCCTTGATGGCACTCCAGAGAAACCCCAAGAACACTGTTTCAAGGCTAGAGGGATCCTGAGGTCACTGTAGCAACACGAAAGAGCTCCGTGGACCAAAAATCAACTCGAGATGATAGGTTATTCCCTGGCTTCGACTCCAGAGGAATACCACCTTACCACAAGCACCTCAAGAGGAGGCTTCTCTCAGCTCTAGGTATATGAGAGGGACCCTGAGTTTGCGGCCTCAAGTGGAATGGACACCGCGATGCCCTGACTCGAAATAAGGCCGGATATGCCTGCAGTAACTTGAATGCAGGCTCGTCTTGCATCTCCCAAGATGAAACGATGTCTGAATCCCCTGTGGAGACCACAGAGAAAGACCTAGTTCCCCACCTCATTGCGACCGGAGGCCTCATATCCTTTGAAAACTCCAGAGGGACGCGGAGATCAGTGCCTCCAAAGGAGACGATGCGTGACTCCTCGTGAAACTTGATAGGAGTCCCAGGATTCCTGTGGCACGTGGAAAGGGACCCTTGGTCTCCCGCCTCAGCTGGAGAGGCGTCCCAATTGCCCTGCCAAGCCTCGAGGAGAATCCCGAGTTGTCCCTCGCAACTAGGCAGGAGTCCTGACGTCGCTGAACAAACACGTGTGTGGAAGGGCCATCCCTGTTGTAACTCGAGAATATACCCCAGGTTCCTGCCGCAACTCGAGAAAAACCATGAGACTTCCCCCTCACCGCGAGATGAGGCCCGATTCCCCTGCACTGCGTGCAGAGCAATGCCGTGTTGCACATCACACAGGAAAGGAGCCTTGATTTCCTTGATGGTACTCCAGAGAAACCCCAAGAACACTGTTTCAAGGCTAGAGGGATCCTGAGGTCACTGTAGCAAGACGAAAGAGCTCCGTGGACCAAAATTCAACTCGAGATGAGAGTTCAGTCCCTGGCTTCGACTCCAGAGGAATACCATCTTACCACAAGCACCTCAAGAAGAGGCTTCTCTCAGCTCTAGGTATGTGAGAGGGACCCTGAGTTTGCGGCCTCAAGTGGAATGGACACCGCGATGCCCTGACTCGAAATAAGGCCGGATATGCCTGCAGTGAATTGAATGCAGGCTCGTCTTGCATCTCCCAAGACGAAAGGTCGTCTGAATCCCCTGTGGAGACCACAGAGAAAGACCTAGTTCCCCACCTCATCGCGACCGGAGGCCTCACATCCTTTGAAAACTCCAGAGGGACGCGGAGATCAGTGCCTCCAAAGGAGACGATGCCTGACTCCTCGTGAAACTTGATAGGAGTCCCAGGATTCCTGTGGCACGGGCAAAGGGACCCTTGGTCTCCCGCCTCAGCTGGAGAGTCGTCCCAATTGCCCTGCCAAGCCTCGAGGAGAATCCCGAGTTGTCCCTCGCAACTAGGCAGGAGTCCTGACGTCGCTGAACAAACACCTATGTGGAAGGGCCATCCCCGTCGTAACTCGAGAATATACCCCAGGTTCCCGCCGCAACTTGAGAAAAACCATGAGACCTCCCCCTCGCCGCGAGATGAGGCCCGAATCCCCTGCACTTCGTGCAGAGCAATGCCGTGTTGCACATCACACAGGAAAGGAGCCTTGATTTCCTTGATGGCACTCCAGAGAAAGCCCAAGAACACTGTTTCAAGGCTAGAGGGATCCTGAGGTCACTGTAGCAAGACGAAAAAGCTCCGTGGACCAAAAATCAACTCGAGATGAGAGGTTAGTCCCTGGCTTCCTCTCCAGAGGAGTACCACCTTACCACAAGCACCTCAAGAGGAGGCTTCTCTCAGCTCTAGGTATGTGAGAGGGACCCTGAGTTTGCAGCCTCAAGTGGAATGGACACCGCGATGCCCTGACTCGAAATAAGGCCGGATATCCCTGCAGAGACTTGAATGCAGGCTCGTCTTGCATCTGCCAAGACGAAAGGATGTCTGAATCCCCTGTGGAGACCACAGAGAAAGACCTAGTTCCCCACCTCATCGCGACCGGAGGCCTCACATCCTTTGAAAACTCCAGAGGGATGCGGAGATCAGTGCCTCCAAAAGAGACGATGCCTGACTCCTCGAGAAAATTGATAGGAGTCCCAGGATTCCTGTGGCACGTGGAAAGGGACCCTTGGTCTCCCGCCTCAGCTGGACAGGCGTCCCAATTGCCCTGCCAAGCCTCGAGGAGAATCCCGAGTTGTCCCTCGCAACTAGGCAGGAGTCCTGACGTCGCTGAACAAACACCAGTGTGGAAGGGCCATCCCCGTCGTAACTCAAGAATATACCCCAGGTTCCCGCCGCAACTCGAGAAAAACCATGAGACTTCCCCCTCGCCGCGAGATGAGGCCCGATTCCCCTGCACTGCATGCAGAGCAATGCCGTGGTGCACATCACACAGGAAAGGAGCCTTGATTTCCTTGATGGCACTCCAGAGAAACCCCAAGAACACTGTTTCAAGGCTAGAGGGATCCTGAGGTCACTGTAGCAACACGAAAGAGCTCCGTGGACCACAAATCAACTCGAGATGAGAGGTTAGTCCCTGGCTTCGACTCCAGAGGAATACCACCTTACCATAAGCACCTCAAGAGGAGGCTTCTCTCAGCTCTAGGTATGTGAGAGGGACCCTGAATTTGCGGCCTCAAGTGGAATGGTCACCGCGATGCCCTGACTCGAAATAAGGTCGGATATCCCTGCAGTGACTTGAATGCAGGCTCGTCTTGCATCTCCCAAGACGAAAGGATGACTGAATCCCCTGTGGAGACAACAGAGAAAGACCTAGTTCCCCACCTCATCGCGACCGGAGGCCTCACATCCTTTGAAAACTCCAGAGGGACGCGGAGATACGTGCCGCCAAAAGAGACGATGCCTGACTCCTCGTGAAACTTGATAGGAGTCCCAGGATTCCTGTGGCACGTGGAAAGGGACCCTTGGTCTCCCGCCTCAGCTGGAGAGGCGTCCCAATTGCCCTGCCAAGCCTCGAGGAGAATCCCGAGTTGTCCCTCGCAACTAGGCAGGAGTCCTGACGTCGCTGAACAAACACGTGTGTGGAAGGGCCATCCCCGTCGTAACTCGAGAATATACTCCAGGTTCCCACCGCAACTAGAGAAAAACCATGAGACTTCCCCCTCGCCGTGAGATGAGGCCCGATTCCCCTGCACTGCGTGCAGAGCAATGCCGTGTTGCACATCACACAGGAAAGGAGCCTTGATTTCCTTGATGGCACTCCAGAGAAACCCCAAGAACACTGTTTCAAGGCTAGAGGGATCCTGAGGTCACTGTAGCAACAAGAAAGAGCAGCATGGACCACAAATCAACTCGAGATGAGGGGTTAGTCCCTGGCTTCCACTCCAGAGGAGTACTACCTTACCACAAGCACCTCAAGAGGAGGCTTCTCTCAGCTCTAGGTATGTGAGAGGGACCCTGAGTTTGCAGCCTCAAGTGGAATGGACACCGCGATGCCCTGACTCGAAATAAGGCCGGATATCCCTGCAGTGACTTGAAGGCAGGCTCGTCTTGCATCTGCCAAGACGAAAGGATGTCTGAATCCCCTGTGGAGACCACAGAGAAAGACCTAGTTCCCCACCTCATCGAGACCGGAGGCCTCACATCTTTGAAAATTCCAGAGGGACGCGGAGATCTGTGCCTCCAAAGGAGACGATGCCTGACTCCTCGGGAAACTTGATAGGAGTCCCAGGATTCCTGTGGCACGTGGAAAGGGACCCTTGGTCTCCCGCCTCAGCTGGAGAGGCGTCCCAATTGCCCTGCCAAGCCTCGAGGAGAATCCCTAGTTGTCCCTCGCAACTAGGCAGAAGTCCTGACGTCGCTGAACAAACACGTGTGTGGAAGGGACATCCCCGTCGTAACTCGAGAATATACCCCAGGTTCCCGCCGCAACTCGAGAAAAACCATGAGACTTCCCCCTCGCCGCGAGATGAGGACCGATTCCCCTGCACTGCGTGCAGAGCAATGCCGTGTTGCACATCACACAGGAAAGGAGCCTTGATTTCCTTGATGGCACTCCAGAGAAAGCCCACGAAAACTGTTTCAAGGCTAGAGGGATCCTGAGGTCACTGTAGCAACACGAAAGAGCTCCGTGGACCAAAAATCAACTCGAGATGAGAGGTTAGTCCCTGGCTTCCACTCCAGAGTAGTACTACCTTACCACAAGCACCTCAAGAGGAGGCTTCTCTCAGCTCTAGGTATGTGAGAGGGACCCTGAGTTTGCAGCCTCAAGTGGAATGGACACCGCCATGCCCTGACTCGAAATAACGCCGGATATCCCTGCAGTGACTTGAATGCAGGCTCGTCTTGCATCTCCCAAGACGAAAGGATGTCTGAATCCCCTGTGGAGACCACAGAGAAAGACCTAGTTCCCCACCTCATCGCGACCGGAGGCCTCACATCCTTTGAAAACTCCAGAGGGACGCGGAGATACGTGCCGCCAAAAGAGACGATGCCTGACTCCTCGTGAAACTTGATAGGAGTCCCAGGATTCCTGTGGCACGTGGAAAGGGACACTTGGACTCCCGCCTCAGCTGGAGAGGCGTCCCAATTGCCCTGCCAAGCCTCGAGGAGAATCCCGAGTTGTCCCTCGCAACTAGGCAGGAGTCCTGACGTCGCTGAACAAACACGTGTGTGGAAGGGCCATCCCCGTCGTAACTCGAGAATATACTCCAGGTTCCCACCGCAACTAGAGAAAAACCATGAGACTTCCCCCTCGCCGCGAGATGAGGCCCGATTCCCCTGCACTGCGTGCAGAGCAATGCCGTGTTGCACATCACACAGGAAAGGAGCCTTGATTTCCTTGATGGCACTCCAGAGAAACCCCAAGAACACTGTTTAAAGGCTAGAGGGATCCTGAGGTCACTGTAGCAACAAGAAAGAGCAGCATGGACCACAAATCAACTCGAGATGAGGGGTTAGTCCCTGGCTTCGACTCCAGAGGAATACCACCTTACCAGAAGCACCTCAAGAGGAGGCTTCTCTCAGCTCTACGTATGTGAGAGGGAACCTGAGTTTGCGGCCTCAAGCGAAATATTCACCGCGATGCCCTGACTAGAAATAAGGCTGGATATGCCTACAATGAATTGAATGCAGGCTCGTCTTGCATCTCCCAAGACGAAAGGATGTCTGAATCCCCTGTGGAGACCACAGAGAAAGACCTAGTTCCCCACCTCATCGCGACCGGAGGCCTCACATCCTTTGAAAACTCCAGAGGGACGCGGAGATAAGTGCCTCCAAAGGAGACGATGCCTGACTCCTCGTGAAACTTGATAGGAGTCCCAGAATTCCTGTGGCACGTGGAAAGGGACCCTTGGTCTCCCGCCTCAGCTGGAGAGGCTTCCCAATTACCCTGCCAAGCCTCGAGGAGAATCCCGAGTTGTCCCTCGCAACTAGGCAGGAGTCCTGACGTCGCTGAACAAACACGTGTGTGGAAGGGCCATCCCCGTCGTAACTCGAGAATATACCCCAGGTTTCCGCCGCAACTCGAGAAAAACCATGAGACTTCTCCCTCGCCGCGAGATGAGGCCCGATTCCCCTGCACTGCGTGCAGAGCAATGCCGTGTTGCACATCACACAGGAAAGGAGCCTTGATTTCCTTGATGGCACTCCAGAGAAAGCCCAAGAACACTGTCTCCAGGCTAGAGGGATCCTGAGGTCACTGTAGCAACAAGAAAGAGCAGCATGGACCACAAATCAACTCGAGATGAGGGGTTAGTCCCTGGCTTCGACTCCAGAGGAATACCACCTTACCACAAGCACCTCAAGAGGAGGCTTCTCTCAGCTCTAGGTATGTGAGAGGGAACCTGAGTTTGCGGCCTCAAGTGGAATGGACACCGCGATGCCCTGACTCGAAATAAGGCTGGATATGCCTACAATGAATTGAATGCAGGCTCGTCTTGCATCTCCCAAGACGAAAGGATGTCTGAATCCCCTGTGGAGACCACAGAGAAAGACCTAGTTCCCCACCTCATCGCTACCGGAGGCCTCACATCCTTTGAAAACTCCAGAGGGACGCGGAGATCAGTGCCTCCAAAGGAGACGATGCCTGACTCCTCGTGAAACTTGATAGGAGTCCCAGGATTCCTGTGGCACGTGGAAAGGGACCCTTGGTCTCCCGCCTCAGCTGGAGAGGCGTCCCAATTGCCCCGCCAAGCCTCGAGGAGAATCCCGAGTTGTCCCTCGCAACTAGGCAGGAGTCCTGACGTCGCTGAACAAACACGTGTGTGGAAGGGCCATCGCCGTCGTAACTGGAGGATATACCCCAGGTTCCCGCCACAACTCGAGAAAAACCATGAGGCTTTCCCCTCGCCGTGAAATGAGGCCCGATTCTCCTGCACTGCGTGCAGAGCAATGCCGTGTGGCACATCACACAGGAAAGGAGCCTTGATTTCCTTGATGGCACTACAGAGAAACCCCAAGAACACTGTTTCAAGGCTAGATGGATCCTGAGGTCACTGTAGCAGCACGAAAGAGCTCCGTGGACCCCAAATCAACTCGACATGAGAGGTTAGTCCCTGGCTTCGACTCCAGAGGAATACCACCTTACCACAAACACCTCAAGAGGAGGCTTCTCTCAGCTCTAGGTATGTGAGAGGGACCCTGAGTTTGCGGCTTCAAGTGGAATGGACACCGCGATGCCCTGACTCGAAATAAGGCCGGATATTCCTGCAGTGACTTGAATGCAGGCTCGTCTGGCATCTCCCAAGACGAAAGGATGTCTGAATCCCCTGTGGAGACCACAGAGAAAGACCTAGTTCCCCACCTCATCGCGACCGGAGGCCTCACATCCTTTGAAAACTCCAGAGGGACGCGGAGATCAGTGCCTCCAAAGGAGACGATGCCTGACTCCTCGTGAAACTTGATAGGAGTCCCAGGATTCCTGTGCCACGTGGAAAGGGACACTTGGTCTCCCACCTCAGCTGGAGAGGCGTCCCAATTGCCCTGCCAAGCCTCGAGGAGAATCCCGAGTTGTCCCTCGCAACTAGGCAGGAGTCCTGACGTCGCTGAACAAACACGTGTGTGGAAGGGCCATCCCCGTCGTAACTCGAGAATATAGCCCAGGTTCCCGCCGCAACTCGAGAAAAACCATGAGACTTCCCCCTCACCGCGAGATGAGGCCCGATTCCCCTGCACTGCGTGCAGAGCAATGCCGTGTTGCACATCACACAGGAAAGGAGCTTTGATTTCCTTGATGGCACTCCAGAGTAAGCCCAAGAACACTGTTTCAAGGCTAGAGGGATCCTGAGGTCACTGTAGCAACAAGAAAGAGCAGCATGGACCACAAATCAACTCGAGATGAGGGGTTAGTCCCTGGCTTCGACTCCAGAGGAATACCACCTTACCACAAGCACCTCAAGAGGAGGCTTCTCTCAGCTCTAGGTATGTGAGAGGGAACCTGAGTTTGCGGCCTCAAGTGAAATGGACACCGCGATGCCCTGACTCGAAATAAGGCTGGATATGCCTACAATTAATTGAATGCAGGCTCGTCTTGCATCTCCCAAGACGAACGGATGTCTGAATCCCCTGTGGAGACCACAGAGAAAGACCTAGTTCCCCACCTCATCGCGACCGGAGGCCTCACATCCTTTGAAAACTCCAGAGGGACGCGGAGATCAGTGCCTCCAAAGGAGACGATGCCTGACTCCTCGGGAAACTTGATAGGAGTCCCAGGATTCCTGTGGCACGTGGAAAGGGACCCTTGGTCTCCCACCTCAGCTGGAGAGGCGTCCCAATAGCCCTGCCAAGCCTCGAGGAGAATCCCTAGTTGTCCCTCGCAACTAGGCAGAAGTCCTGACGTCGCTGAACAAACACGTGTGTGGAAGGGCCATCCCCGTCGTAACTCGAGAATATACCCCAGGTTCCCGCCGCAACTCTAGAAAAACCATGAGACTTCCCCCTCGCCGCGAGATGAGGACCGATTCCCCTGCACTGCGTGCAGAGCAATGCCGTGTTGCACATCACACAGGAAAGGAGCCTTGATTTCCTTGATGGCACTCCAGAGAAAGCCCACGACAACTGTTTCAAGGCTAGAGGGATCCTGAGGTCACTGTAGCAACACGAAAGAGCACCGTGGACCAAAAATCAACTCGAGATGAGAGGTTAGTCCCTGGCTTCCACTCCAGAGGAGTACTACCTTACCACAAGCACCTCAAGAGGAGGCTTCTCTCAGCTCTAGGTATAGGAGAGGGACCCAGAGTTTGCAGCCTCAAGTGGAATGGACACCGCCATGCCCTGACTTGAAATAAGGCCGGATATCCCTGCAGTGACTTGAATGCAGGCTCGTCTTGCATCTGCCAAGACGAAAGGATGTCTGAATCCCCTGGGGAGACCACAGAGAAAGACCTAGTTCCCCACCTCATCATGACCGGAGGCCTCACATACTTTGAAAACTCCAGAGGGACGCGGAGATAAGTGCCTCCAAAAGAGACGATGCCTGACTCCTCGTGAAACTTGATAGGAGTCCTAGGATTCCTGTGGCACGTGGAAAGGGACTCTTGATCTCCCGCCTCAGCTGGAGAGGCGTCCCAATTGCCCTGCCAAGCCTCGAGGGGAATCCCGAGTTGTCCCTCGCAACTAGTCAGGAGTCCGGACGTCACTGAACAAACACGTGTGTGGAAGGGCCATCGCCGTCGTAACTCGAGAATGTACCCCAGGTTCCCGCCGCTACTCGAGAAAAACCATGAGACTTCCCCCTCGCCGCGAGATGAGGCCCGATTCCTCTGCACTGCATGCAGAGCAATGCCGTGTTGCACATCACACAGGAAAGGAGCGTTGATTTCCTTGATGGCACTCCAGAGAAAGCCCAAGAACACTGTTTCAAGGCTAGAGGGATCCTGAGGTCACTGTAGCAACAAGAAAGAGCAGCATGGACCACAAATCAACTCGAGATGAGGGGTTAGTCCCTGGCTTCGACTCCAGAGGAATACCACCTTACCAGAAGCACCTCAAGAGGAGGCTTCTCTCAGCTCTAAGTATGTGAGAGGGAACCTAAGTTTGCGGCCTCATGTGAAATGGACACCGCGATGCCCTGACTCGAAATAAGGCTGGATATGCCTACAATGAATTGAATGCAGGCTCGTCTTGCATCTCCCAAGACGAAAGGATGTCTGAATCCCCTGTGGAGACCACAGAGAATGACCTAGTTCCCCACCTCATCGCGACTGGAGGCCTCACATCCTTTGAAAACTCCAGAGGGACGCGGAGATCAGTGCCTCCAAAGGAGACGATGCCTGACTCCTCGGGAAACTTGATAGGAGTCCCAGGATTCCTGTGGCACGTGGAAAGGGACCCTTGGTCTCCCACCTCAGCTGGAGAGGCGTCCCAATTGCCCTGCCAAGCCTCGAGGAGAATCCCTAGTTGTCCCTCGCAACTAGGCAGAAGTCCTGACGTCGCTGAACAAACACGTGTGTGGAAGGGCCATCCCCGTCGTAACTCGAGAATATACCCCAGGTTCCCGCCGCAACTCTAGAAAAACCATGAGACTTCCCCCTCGCCGCGAGATGAGGACCGATTCCCGTGCACTGCGTGCAGAGCAATGCCGTGTTGCACATCACACAGGAAAGGAGCCTTGATTTCCTTGATGGCACCCCAGAGAAAGCCCACGAAAACTGTTTCAAGGCTAGAGGGATCCTGAGGTCACTGTAGCAACACGAAAGAGCTCCGTGGACCAAAAATCAACTCGAGATGAGAGGTTAGTCCCTGGCTTCCACTCCAGAGGAGTACTACCTTATCACAAGCACCTCAAGAGGAGGCTTCTCTCAGCTCTAGGTATGTGAGAGGGACCCTGAGCTTGCAGCCTCAAGTGGAATGGACACCGCCATGCCCTGACTCGAAATAACGCCGGATATCCCTGCAGTGACTTGAATGCAGGCTCGTCTTGCATCTCCCAAGACGAAAGGATGTCTGAATCCCCTGTGGAGACCACAGAGAAAGACATAGTTCCCCACCTCATCACGACCGGGGGCCTCACATCCTTTGAAAACTCCAGAGGGACGCGGAGATAAGTGCCTCCAAAAGAGACGATGCCTGACTCCTCGGGAAACTTGATAGGAGTCTCAGGATTCCTATGGCACGTGGAAAGGGACCCTTGGTCTCCCACCTCAGCTGGAGAGGCGTCCCAATTGCCCTGCCAAGCCTCGAGGAGAATCCCGAGTTGTCCCTCGCAACTAGGCAGGAGTCCTGACGTCGCTGAACAAACACGTGTGTGGAAGGGCCATCCCCGTCGTAACTCGAGAATATACACCAGGTTCCCGCCGCTACTTGAGAAAAACCACGAGACTTCCCCCTCGCCGCGAGATGAGGCCCGATTCCCCTGCACTGCATGCAGAGCAATGCCGTGTTGCACATCACACAGGAAAGGAGCCTTGATTTCCTTGATGGCACTCCACAGAAACCCCAAGAACACTGTTTCAAGGCTAGAGGGATCCTGAGGTCACTGTAGCAACAAGAAAGAGCAGCATGGACCATAAATCAACTCGAAATGCGAGGTTAGTCCCTGGCTTCGACTCCAGAGGAATACCACCTTACCAGAAGCACCTCAAGAGGAGGCTTCTCTCAGCTCTAGGTATGTGAGAGGGACCCTGAGTTTGCGGCCTCAAGTGGAATGGATACCGTGATGACCTGACTCGAAATAAGGCCGGATATCCCTGCAGTGACTTGAATGCAGGCTCGTCTTGCATCTGCCAAGACGAAAGGATGTCTGAATCCCCTGGGGAGACCACAGAGAAAGACCTAGTTCCCCACCTCATCGCGACCGGAGGCCTCACATCCTTTGAAAACTCCAGAGGGACGCGGAGATAAGTGCCGCCAAAAGAGACGATGCCTGACTCCTCGTGAAACTTGATAGGAGTCCCAGGATTCCTGTGGCACGTGGAAAGGGATCCTTGGTCTCCCGCCTCAGCTGGAGAGGCGTCCCAATTGCCCTGCCAAGCCTCGAGGAAAATCCCGAGTTGTCCATCGCAACTAGGCAGGAGTCCTGACGTCGCTGAACAAACACGTGTGTGGAAGGTCCATCCCCGTCGTAACTCGAGAATATACCCCAGGTTCCCGCCGCAACTCGAGAAAAACCATGACACTTCCCCCTCGCCGCGAGATGAGACCCGATTCCCCTGCACTGCGTGCAGAGCAATGCCGTGTTGCACATCACACAGGAAAGGAGCCTTGATTTCCTTGATGGCACTCCAGAGAAAGCCCACGAAAACTGTTTCAAGGCTAGAGGGATCCTGAGGTCACTGTAGCAACACGAAAGAGCTCCGTGGACCAAAAATCAACTCGAGATGAGAGGTTAGTCCCTGGCTTCCACTCCAGAGGAGTACTACCTTACCACAAGCACCTCAAGAGGAGGCTTCTCTCAGCTCTAGGTATATGAGAGGGACCCAGAGTTTGCAGCCTCAAGTGGAATGGACACCGCCATGCCCTGACTCGAAATAAGGCCGGATATCCCTGCAGTGACTTGAATGCAGGCTCGTCTTGCATCTGCCAAGACGAAAGGATGTCTGAATCCCCTGGGGAGACCACAGAGAAAGACCTAGTTCCCCACCTCATCATGACCGGAGGCCTCACATCCTTTGAAAACTCCAGAGGGACGCGGAGATAAGTGCCTCCAAAAGAGACGATGCCTGACTCCTCGTGAAACTTGATAGGAGTCCTAGGATTCCTGTGGCACGTGGAAAGGGACACTTGATCTCCCGCCTCAGCTGGAGAGGCGTCCCAATTGCCCTGCCAAGCCTCGAGGGGAATCCCGAGTTGTCCCTCGCAACTAGTCAGGAGTCCGGACGTCGCTGAACAAACACGTGTGTGGAAGGGCCATCCCCGTCGTAACTCGAGAATGTACCCCAGGTTCCCGCCGCTACTCGAGAAAAACCATGAGACTTCCCCCTCGCCGCGAGATGAGGCCCGATTCCTCTGCACTGCATGCAGAGCAATGCCGTGTTGCACATCACACAGGAAAGGAGCGTTGATTTCCTTGATGGCACTCCAGAGAAAGCCCAAGAACACTGTTTCAAGGCTAGAGGGATCCTGAGGTCACTGTAGCAACAAGAAAGAGCAGCATGGACCACAAATCAACTCGAGATGAGGGGTTAGTCCCTGGCTTCGACTCCAGAGGAATACCACCTTACCAGAAGCACCTCAAGAGGAGGCTTCTCTCAGCTCTAAGTATGTGAGAGGGAACCTGAGTTTGCGGCCTCATGTGAAATGGACACCGCGATGCCCTGACTCGAAATAAGGCCGGATATGCCTACAATGAATTGAATGCAGGCTCGTCTTGCATCTCCCAAGACGAAAGGATGTCTGAATCCCCTGTGGAGACCACAGAGAATGACCTAGTTCCCCACCTCATCGCGACTGGAGGCCTCACATCCTTTGAAAACTCCAGAGGGACGCGGAGATCAGTGCCTCCAAAGGAGACGATGCCTGACTCCTCGGGAAACTTGATAGGAGTCCCAGGATTCCTGTGGCACGTGGAAAGGGACCCTTGGTCTCCCACCTCAGCTGGAGAGGCGTCCCAATTGCCCTGCCAAGCCTCGAGGAGAATCCCTAGTTGTCCCTCGCAACTAGGCAGAAGTCCTGACGTCGCTGAACAAACACGTCTGTGGAAGGGCCATCCCCGTCGTAACTCGAGAATATACCCCAGGTTCCCGCCGCAACTCTAGAAAAACCATGAGACTTCCCCCTCGCCGCGAGATGAGGACCGATTCCCCTGCACTGCGTGCAGAGCAATGCCGTGTTGCACATCACACAGGAAAGGAGCCTTGATTTCCTTGATGGCACCCCAGAGAAAGCCCACGAAAACTGTTTCAAGGCTAGAGGGATCCTGAGGTCACTGTAGCAACACGAAAGAGCTCCGTGGACCAAAAATCAACTCGAGATGAGAGGTTAGTCCCTGGCTTCCACTCCAGAGGAGTACTTCCTTACCACAAGCACCTCAAGAGGAGGCTTCTCTCAGCTCTAGGTATGTGAGAGGGACCCTGAGCTTGCAGCCTCAAGTGGAATGGACACCGCCATGCCCTGACTCGAAATAACGCCGGATATCCCTGCAGTGACTTGAATGCAGGCTCGTCTTGCATCTCCCAAGACGAAAGGATGTCTGAATCCCCTGTGGAGACCACAGAGAAAGACCTAGTTCCCCACCTCATCACGACCGTGGGCCTCACATCCTTTGAAAACTCCAGAGGGACGCGGAGATAAGTGCCTCCAAAAGAGACGATGCCTGACTCCTCGGGAAACTTGATAGGAGTCCCAGGATTCCTGTGGCACGTGGAAAGGGACCCTTGGTCTCCCACCTCAGCTGGAGAGGCGTCCCAATTGCCCTGCCAAGCCTCGAGGAGAATCCCGAGTTGTCCCTCGCAACTAGGCAGGAGTCCTGACGTCGCTGAACAAACACGTGTGTGGAAGGGCCATCCCCGTCGTAACTCGAGAATATACACCAGGTTCCCGCCGCTACTTGAGAAAAACCACGAGACTTCCCCCTCGCCGCGAGATGAGGCCCGATTCCCCTGCACTGCATGCAGAGCAATGGCGTGTTGCACATCACACAGGAAAGGAGCGTTGATTTCCTTGATGGCACTCCAGAGAAACCCCAAGAACACTGTTTCAAGGCTAGAGGGATCCTGAGGTCACTGTAGCAACAAGAAAGAGCAGCATGGACCACAAATCAACTCGAAATGCGAGGTTAGTCCCTGGCTTCGACTCCAGAGGAATACCACGTTACCACAAGGACTTCAAGAGGAGGCTTCTCTCAGCTCCAGGTTTGTGGGAGGGACCCTGAGTTTGCGGCCTCAAGTGGAATGGACACCGCGATGCCCTGACTCCAAATAAGGCCGGATATGCCTGCAGTAACTTGAATGCAGGCTCGTCTTGCATCTCCCAAAACGAAAGGATGTCTGAATCCCCTGTAGAGA
The DNA here is from genome assembly GCF_910594005.1 of Cervus elaphus. Lineage (NCBI taxonomy): Eukaryota > Metazoa > Chordata > Mammalia > Artiodactyla > Cervidae > Cervus > Cervus elaphus. The sequence continues at coordinate 49,048 of NW_025316705.1, read as the reverse complement.
CCACAGAGAAAGACCTAGTTCCCCACCTCATCGCGACCGGAGGCCTCACATCCTTGGAAAACTCCAGAGGGACGTGGAGATCAGTGCCTATAAAGGAGACGATGCCTGACTCCTCGTGAAACTTGATAGGAGTCCCAGAATTCCTGTGGCACGTGAAAAGGGACCCTTCGTCTCCCGCCTCAGGTGGAGAGGCGTCCCAATTGCCCTGCGAAGCCTCGAGGAGAATCCCGAGTTGTCCCTCGCAACTAGGCAGGAGTCCTGACGTCGCTGAACAAACACGTGTGTGGAAGAGCCATCCCCGTCGTAACTCGAGAATGTACCTCAGGTTCCCGCCGCAACTCGAGAAAAACCATGAGACTTCCCCCTCGCCGCGAGATGAGGCCCGATTCCCCTGCACTGCGTGCAGAGCAATGCCGTGTTGCACATCACACAGGAAAGGAGCCTTGATTTCCTTGATGGCACTCCAGAGAAACCCCAAGAACACTGTTTCAAGGCTAGAGGGATCCTGAGGTCACTGTAGCAAGACGAAAAAGCTCCGTGGACCAAAAATCAACTCGAGATGAGAGGTTAGTCCCTGGCTTCCTCTCCAGAGGAGTACCACCTTACCACAAGCACCTCAAGAGGAGGCTTCTCTCAGCTCTAGGTATGTGAGAGGGACCCTGAGTTTGCGGCCTCAAGTGGAATGGACACCGCGATGCCCTGACTCGAAATAATGTCGGATATCCCTGCAGTGACTTGAATGCAGGCTCGACTTGCATCTCCCAAGACGAAAGGATGACTGAATCCCCTGTGGAGACCACAGAGAAAGACCTAGTTCCCCACCTCATCGCGACCGGAGGCCTCACATCCTTTGAAAACTCCAGAGGGACGCGGAGATACGTGCCGCCAAAAGAGACGATGCCTGACTCCTCGTGAAACTTGATAGGAGTCCCAGGATTCCTGTGGCAGGTTGAAAGGGACCCTTGGTCTCCCGCCTCAGCTGGAGAGGCGTCCCAATTGCCCTGCCAAGCCTCGAGGAGAATCCCGAGTTGTCCCTCGCAACTAGGCAGGAGTCCTGACGTCGCTGAACAAACACGTGTGTGGAAGGGCCATCCCCGTCGTAACTCGAGAATATACCCCAGGTTCCCGCCGCAACTCGAGAAAAACCATGAGACTTCCCCCTCGCCGCGAGATGAGGCCCGATTCCCCTTCACTGCGTGCAGAGCAATGCCGTGTTGCACATCACACAGGAAAGGAGCCTTGATTTCCTTGATGGCACTCCAGAGAAACCCCAAGAACACTGTTTCAAGGCTAGAGGGATCCTGAGGTCACTGTAGCAACAAGAAAGAGCAGCATGGACCACAAATCAACTCGAGATAAGGGGTTAGTCCCTGGCTTCGACTCCAGAGGAATCCCACCTTACCAGAAGCACCTCAAGAGGAGGCTTCTCTCAGCTCTAGGTATGTGAGAGGGAACCTGAGTTTGCGGCCTCAAGTGGAATGGACACCACGATGCCCTGACTCGAAATAAGGCTGGATATGCCTACAATGAATTGAATGCAGGCTCGTCTTGCATCTCCCAAGACAAAAGGATGTCTGAATCCCCTGTGGAGACCACAGAGAAAGACCTAGTTCCCCACCTCATCGCGACCGGAGGCCTCACATCCTTTGAAAACTACAGAGGGACGCGGAGATCAGTGCCTTCAAAGGAGACGATGCCTGACTCCTCGTGAAACTTGATAGGAGTCCCAGGATTCCTATGGCACGTGGAAAGGGACCCTTGGTCTTCCGCCTCAGCTGGAGAGGCGTCCCAATTGCCCTGCCAAGCCTCGAGGAGAATCCCGAGTTGTCCCTCGCTACTAGGCAGGAGTCCTGACATCGCTGAACAAACACGTGTGTGGAAGGGCCATCCCCGTCGTAACTCGAGAATATACCCCAGGTTCCCGCCGCAACTTGAGAAAATCCATGAGACTTCCCCCTTGCCGCGAGATGAGGCCCGATTCCCCTGCACTGCATGCAGAGCAATGCCGTGTTGCACATCACACAGGAAAGGAGCCTTGATTTCCTTGATGGCACTCCACAGAAACCCCAAGAACACTGTTTCAAGGCTAGAGGGATCCTGAGGTCACTGTAGCAACAAGAAAGAGCAGCATGGACCACAAATCAACTCGAGATGCGAGGTTAGTCCCTGGCTTCGACTTCAGAGGAATACCACCTTACCAGAAGCACCTCAAGAGGAGGCTTCTCTCAGCTCTAGGTATGTGAGAGGTACCCTGAGTTTGCGGCCTCAAGTGGAATGGATACCGTGATGCCCTGACTCGAAATAATGCCGGATATCCCTGCAGTGACTTGAATGCAGGCTCGTCTTGCATCTGCCAAGACGAAAGGATGTCTGAATCCCCTGTGGAGACCACAGAGAAAGACCTAGTTCCCCACCTCATTGCGACCGGAGGCCTCACATTCTTTGAAAACTCCAGAGGGACGCGGAGATAAGTGCCGCCAAAAGAGACGATGCCTGACTCCTCGTGAAACTTGATAGGAGTCCCAGGATTCCTGTGGCACGTGGAAAGGGACCCTTGGTCTCCCTCCTCAGCTGGAGAGGCGTCCCAATTTCCCTACCAAGCCTCGAGGAGAATCCCGAGTTGTCCCTCGCAACTAGGCAGCAGTCCTGACGTTGCTGAACAAACACGTGTGTGGAAGGGCCATCCCCGTCGTAACTCGAGATTATACCTCAGGTTCCCGCCGCAACTCGAGAAAAACCATGAGACTTCCCCCTCGCCGCGAGATGAGGCCCGATTCCCCTGCACTGCGTGCAGAGCAATTCCGTGTTGCACATCACACAGGAAAGGAGCCTTGATTTCCTTGATGGCACTCCAGAGAAAGCCCACGAACACTGTTTCAAGGCTAGAGGGATCCTGAGGTCACTGTAGCAACAAGAAAGAGCTCCGTGGACCAAAAATCAAGTCGAGATGAGAGGTTAGTCCCTGGCTTCCACTCCAGAGGAGTACCACCTCACCACAAGCACCTCAAGAGGAGGCTTCTCTCAGCTCTAGGTATGTGAGAGGGACCCTGAGTTTGCGGCCTCAAGTGGAATGGACACCGTGATGCCCTGACTCGAAATAAGGCCGGATATCCCTGCAGTGACTTGAATGCAGGCTCGTCTTGCATCTCCCAAGACGAAAGGATGTCTGAATCCCCTGTGGAGACCACAGAGAAAGACCTAGTTCCCCACCTCATCGCGACCGGAGGCCTCACATCCTTTGAAAACTCCAGAGGGACGCGGAGATAAGTGCCTCCAAAGGAGACGATGCCTGACTCCTCGTGAAACTTAATAGGAGTCCCAGAATTCCTGTGGCACGTGGAAAGGGACCCTTGGTCTCCCGCCTCAGCTGGAGAGGCGTCCCAATTACCCTGCCAAGCCTCGAGGAGAATCCCGAGTTGTCCCTCGCAACTAGGCAGGAGTCCTGACGTCGCTGAACAAACACGTGTGTGGAAGGGCCATCCCCGTCGTAACTCGAGAATATACCCCAGGTTTCCGCCGCAACTCGAGAAAAACCATGAGACTTCTCCCTCGCCGCGAGATGAGGCCCGATTCCCCTGCACTGCGTGCAGAGCAATGCCGTGCTGCACATCACACAGGAAAGGAGCCTTGATTTCCTTGATGGCACTCCAGAGAAAGCCCAAGAACACTGTCTCCAGGCTAGAGGGATCCTGAGGTCACTGTAGCAAGACGAAAGAGCTCCGTGGACCAAAAATCAACTCGAGATGAGAGGTTAGTCCCTGGCTTCGACTCCAGAGGAATACCACCTTACCACAAGCACCTCAAGAGGAGGCTTCTCTCAGCTCTAGTTATGTGAGAGGGACCCTGAGTTTGCGGGCTCAAGTGGAATGGACATCGCGATGCCCTGACTCGAAATAAGGCCGGATATCCCTGCAGTGACTTGAATGCAGGCTCGTCTTGCATCCCCCAAGACGAAAGGTCGTCTGAATCCCCTGTGGATACCACAGAGAAAGACCTAGTTCCCCACCTCATCATGACCGGAGGCCTCACATCCTTTGAAAACTCCAGAGGGACGCGGAGATCAGTGCCTCCAAAGGAGACGATGCCTGACTCCTCGTGAAACTTGATAGGAGTCCCAGGATTCCTGTGGCACGTGGAAAGGGACACTTGGTCTCCCACCTCAACTGGACAGGCGTCCCAATTGCCCTGCCAAGCCTCGAGGAGAATCCCGAGTTGTCCCTCGCAACTAGGCAGGAGTCCTGACGTCGCTGAACAAACAGGTGTGTGGAAGGGCCATCCCCGTCGTAACTCGAGAATATACCCCAGGTTCCCGCCGCAACTCGAGAAAAACCATGAGACTACCCCCTCGCCGCGAGATGAGGCCCGATTCCCCTGCACTGCATGCAGAGCAATGCCGTGTTGCACATCACACAGGAAAGGAGCCTTGATTTCCTTGATGGCACTCCAGAGAAACCCCAAGAACACTGTTTCAAGGCTAGAGGGATCCTGAGGTCACTGTAGCAGCACGAAAGAGCTCCGTGGACCCCAAATCAACTCGACATGAGAGGTTAGTCCCTGGCTTCGACTCCAGAGGAATACCACCTTACCACAAGCACCTCAAGAGGAGGCTTCTCTCAGCTCTAGGTATGTGAGAGGGACCCTGAGTTTGCGGCCTCAAGTGGAATGGACTCCGCGATGCCCTGACTCAAAATAAGGCCGAATATCCCTGCAGTGACTTGAATGCAGGCTCGTCTTGCATCTCCCAAGACGAAAGGATGTCTGAATCCCCTGTGGAGACCACAGAGAAAGACCTAGTTCCCCACCTCATCGCGACCGGAGGCCTCACATCCTTTGAAAACTCCAGAGGGACGCGGAGATCAGTGCCTCCAAAGGAGACGATGCCTGACTCCTCGTGAAAATTGATAGGAGTCCCTGGATTCTTTCGGTACGTGAAAAGGGGCCATTGGTCTCCCGCCTCAGCTGGAGAGGCGTCCCAATTGCCCTGCCAAGCCTCGAGGAGAATCCCGAGTTGTCCCTCGCAACTAGGCAGGAGTCCTGACGTCGCTGAACAAACACGTGTGTGGAAGGGCCATCCCCGTCGTAACTCGAGAATATACCCCAGGTTCCCGCCGCAACTCAAGAAAAACCATGACACTTCCCCCTAGCCGAGAGATGAGGCCCGATTCCCCTGCACTGCGTGCAGAGCAATGCCGTGTTGCCCATCACAAAGGAAAGGAGCCTTTATTTCCTTGATGGCACTCCAGAGAAACCCCAAGAACACTGTTTCAAGGCTAGAGGCATCCTGAGGTCACTGTAGCAACCCGAAAGAGCTCCGTGGACCAAAAATCAACTCGAGATGAGAGGTTAGTCCCTGGCTTCGACTCCATAGGAATACCACATTACTACAAGCACCTCAAGAGGAGGCTTCTCTCAGCTCTAGGTATGTGAGAGGGACCCTGAGTATGCGGCCTCAAGTGGAATGGACCCCGCGATGCCGTGACTCGAAATAAAGCCGGATATCCCTGCAGTGACTTGAATGCAGGCTCGTCTTGCATCTCCCAAGAAGAAAGGATGTCTGAATCCCGTGCGGAGACCACAGAGAAAGACCTAGTTCCCCACCTCATCGCGACCGGAGGCCTCACATCCTTTGAAAACTCCAGAGGGACGCGGAGATCAGTGCCTCCAAAGGAGACGATGCCTGACTCCTCATGAAACTTGATAGGAGTCCCAGGATTCCTGTGGCACTTGGAAAGGGACCCTTGGTCTCCCGCCTCAGCTGGAGATGCGTCCCAATTGCCCTGCCAAGCCTCGAGGAGAATCCCGAGTTGTCCCTCACAACTAGGCAGGAGTCCTGACGTCGCTGAACAAACACGTGTGTGGAAGGGCCATCCCCGTCGTAACTCGAGAATATACCCCAGGTTCCCGCCGCAACTCGAGAAAAACCATGAGACTTCCCCCTCGCCGCGAGATGAGGCCCGATTCCCCTGCACTGCGTGCAGAGCAATGCAGTGTTGCACATCACACAGGAAAGGAGCCTTGATTTCCTTGATGGCACTCCAGAGAAAGCCCAAGAACACTGTTTCAAGGCTAGAGGGATCCTGAGGTCACTTTAGCAACACAAAAGAGCTCCGTGGACCCCAAATCAACTCGACATGAGAGGTTAGTCCCTGGCTTCGACTCCAGAGGAATACCACCTTGCCACAAGCACCTCAAGAGGAGGCTTCTCTCAGCTCTATGTATGTGAGAGGGACCCTGAGTTTGCGGCCTCAAGTGGAATGGACACCGCGATGCCCTGACTCGAAATAAGGCCGGATTTCTCTGCAGTGATTTGAATGCAGGGTCGTCTTGCATCTCGCAAGACGAAAGGATGTCTGAATCCCCTGTGGAGCCCTCAGAGAAAGACCTAGTTCCCCACCTCATCGCGACCGGAGGCCTCACATCCTTTGAAAACTCCACAGGGACGCGGAGATCAGTGCCTCCAAAGGAGACGATGCCTGACTCCTCGTGAAACTTGATAGGAGTCCCAGGATTCCTGTGGCACGTGGAAAGGGACACTTGGTCTCCCACCTCAACTGGACAGGCGTCCCAATTGCCCTGCCAAGCCTCGAGGAGAATCCCGAGTTGTCCCTCGCAACTAGGCAGGAGTCCTGACGTCGCTGAACAAACAGGTGTGTGGAAGGGCCATCCCCGTCGTAACTCGAGAATATACCCCAGGTTCCCGCCGCAACTCGAGAAAAACCATGAGACTACCCCCTCGCCGCGAGATGAGGCCCGATTCCCCTGCACTGCATGCAGAGCAATGCCGTGTTGCACATCACACAGGAAAGGAGCCTTGATTTCCTTGATGGCACTCCAGAGAAACCCCAAGAACACTGTTTCAAGGCTAGAGGGATCCTGAGGTCACTGTAGCAGCACGAAAGAGCTCCGTGGACCCCAAATCAACTCGACATGAGAGGTTAGTCCCTGGCTTCGACTCCAGAGGAATACCACCTTACCACAAGCACCTCAAGAGGAGGCTTCTCTCAGCTCTAGGTATGTGAGAGGGACCCTGAGTTTGCGGCCTCAAGTGGAATGGACACCGCGATGCCCTGACTCAAAATAAGGCCGAATATCCCTGCAGTGACTTGAATGCAGGCTCGTCTTGCATCTCCCAAGACGAAAGGATGTCTGAATCCCCTGTGGAGACCACAGAGAAAGACCTAGTTCCCCACCTCATCGCGACCGGAGGCCTCACATCCTTTGAAAACTCCAGAGGGACGCGGAGATCAGTGCCTCCAAAGGAGACGATGCCTGACTCCTCGTGAAAATTGATAGGAGTCCCTGGATTCTTTCGGTACGTGAAAAGGGGCCCTTGGTCTCCCGCCTCAGCTGGAGAGGCGTCCCAATTGCCCTGCCAAGCCTCGAGGAGAATCCCGAGTTGTCCCTCGCAACTAGGCAGGAGTCCTGACGTCGCTGAACAAACACGTGTGTGGAAGGGCCATCCCCGTCGTAACTCGAGAATATACCCCAGGTTCCCGCCGCAACTCAAGAAAAACCATGACACTTCCCCCTAGCCGAGAGATGAGGCCCGATTCCCCTGCACTGCGTGCAGAGCAATGCCGTGTTGCCCATCACAAAGGAAAGGAGCCTTTATTTCCTTGATGGCACTCCAGAGAAACCCCAAGAACACTGTTTCAAGGCTAGAGGCATCCTGAGGTTACTGTAGCAAGACGAAAAAGCTCGGTGGACCAAAAATCAACTCGAGATGAGAGGTTAGTCCCTGGCTTCGACTCCATAGGAATACCACATTACTACAAGCACCTCAAGAGGAGGCTTCTCTCAGCTCTAGGTATGTGAGAGGGACCCTGAGTATGCGGCCTCAAGTGGAATGGACCCCGCGATGCCGTGACTCGAAATAAAGCCGGATATCCCTGCAGTGACTTGAATGCAGGCTCGTCTTGCATCTCCCAAGACGAAAGGATGTCTGAATCCCGTGCGGAGACCACAGAGAAAGACCTAGTTCCCCACCTCATCGCGACCGGAGGCCTCACATCCTTTGAAAACTCCAGAGGGACGCGGAGATCAGTGCCTCCAAAGGAGACGATGCCTGACTCCTCATGAAACTTGATAGGAGTCCCAGGATTCCTGTGGCACTTGGAAAGGGACCCTTGGTCTCCCGCCTCAGCTGGAGATGCGTCCCAATTGCCCTGCCAAGCCTCGAGGAGAATCCCGAGTTGTCCCTCACAACTAGGCAGGAGTCCTGACGTCGCTGAACAAACACGTGTGTGGAAGGGCCATCCCCGTCGTAACTCGAGAATATACCCCAGGTTCCCGCCGCAACTCGAGAAAAACCATGAGACTTCCCCCTCGCCGCGAGATGAGGCCCGATTCCCCTGCACTGCGTGCCGAGCAATGCCGTGTTGCACATCACACAGGAAAGGAGCCTTGATTTCCTTGATGGCACTCCAGAGAAAGCCCAAGAACACTGTTTCAAGGCTAGAGGGATCCTGAGGTCACTTTAGCAACACAAAAGAGCTCCGTGGACCCCAAATCAACTCGACATGAGAGGTTAGTCCCTGGCTTCGACTCCAGAGGAATACCACCTTGCCACAAGCACCTCAAGAGGAGGCTTCTCTCAGCTCTATGTATGTGAGAGGGACCCTGAGTTTGCGGCCTCAAGTGGAATGGACACCGCGATGCCCTGACTCGAAATAAGGCCGGATTTCTCTGCAGTGATTTGAATGCAGGGTCGTCTTGCATCTCGCAAGACGAAAGGATGTCTGAATCCCCTGTGGAGCCCTCAGAGAAAGACCTAGTTCCCCACCTCATCACGACCGGAGGCCTCACATCCTTTGAAAACTCCAGAGGGACGCGGAGATCAGTGCCTCCAAAGGAGACGATGCCTGACTCCTCGTGAAACTTGATAGGAGTCCCAGGATTCCTGTGGCACGTGGAAAGGGACACTTGGTCTCCCACCTCAACTGCACAGGCGTCCCAATTGCCCTGCCAAGCCTCGAGGAGAATCCCGAGTTGTCCCTCGCAACTAGGCAGGAGTCCTGACGTCGCTGAACAAACAGGTGTGTGGAAGGGCCATCCCCGTCGTAACTCGAGAATATACCCCAGGTTCCCGCCGCAACTCGAGAAAAACCATGAGACTACCCCCTCGCCGCGAGATGAGGCCCGATTCCCCTGCACTGCATGCAGAGCAATGCCGTGTTGCACATCACACAGGAAAGGAGCCTTGATTTCCTTGATGGCACTCCAGAGAAACCCCAAGAACACTGTTTCAAGGCTAGAGGGATCCTGAGGTCACTGTAGCAGCACGAAAGAGCTCCGTGGACCCCAAATCAACTCGACATGAGAGGTTAGTCCCTGGCTTCGACTCCAGAGGAATACCACCTTACCACAAGCACCTCAAGAGGAGGCTTCTCTCAGCTCTAGGTATGTGAGAGGGACCCTGAGTTTGCGGCCTCAAGTGGAATGGACACCGCGATGCCCTGACTCAAAATAAGGCCGAATATCCCTGCAGTGACTTGAATGCAGGCTCGTCTTGCATCTCCCAAGACGAAAGGATGTCTGAATCCCCTGTGGAGACCACAGAGAAAGACCTAGTTCCCCACCTCATCGCGACCGGAGGCCTCACATCCTTTGAAAACTCCAGAGGGACGCGGAGATCAGTGCCTCCAAAGGAGACGATGCCTGACTCCTCGTGAAAATTGATAGGAGTCCCTGGATTCTTTCGGTACGTGAAAAGGGGCCCTTGGTCTCCCGCCTCAGCTGGAGAGGCGTCCCAATTGCCCTGCCAAGCCTCGAGGAGAATCCCGAGTTGTCCCTCGCAACTAGGCAGGAGTCCTGACGTCGCTGAACAAACACGTGTGTGGAAGGGCCATCCCCGTCGTAACTCGAGAATATACCCCAGGTTCCCGCCGCAACTCAAGAAAAACCATGACACTTCCCCCTAGCCGAGAGATGAGGCCCGATTCCCCTGCACTGCGTGCAGAGCAATGCCGTGTTGCCCATCACAAAGGAAAGGAGCCTTTATTTCCTTGATGGCACTCCAGAGAAACCCCAAGAACACTGTTTCAAGGCTAGAGGCATCCTGAGGTCACTGTAGCAAGACGAAAAAGCTCGGTGGACCAAAAATCAACTCGAGATGAGAGGTTAGTCCCTGGCTTCGACTCCATAGGAATACCACATTACCACAAGCACCTCAAGAGGAGGCTTCTCTCAGCTCTAGGTATGTGAGAGGGACCCTGAGTATGCGGCCTCAAGTGGAATGGACCCCGCGATGCCGTGACTCGAAATAAAGCCGGATATCCCTGCAGTGACTTGAATGCAGGCTCGTCTTGCATCTCCCAAGAAGAAAGGATGTCTGAATCCCGTGCGGAGACCACAGAGAAAGACCTAGTTCCCCACCTCATCGCGACCGGAGGCCTCACATCCTTTGAAAACTCCAGAGGGACGCGGAGATCAGTGCCTCCAAAGGAGACGATGCCTGACTCCTCATGAAACTTGATAGGAGTCCCAGGATTCCTGTGGCACGTGGAAAGGGACACTTGGTCTCCCGCCTCAGCTGGAGATGCGTCCCAATTGCCCTGCCAAGCCTCGAGGAGAATCCCGAGTTGTCCCTCACAACTAGGCAGGAGTCCTGACGTCGCTGAACAAACACGTGTGTGGAAGGGCCATCCCCGTCGTAACTCGAGAATATACCCCAGGTTCCCGCCGCAACTCGAGAAAAACCATGAGACTTCCCCCTCGCCGCGAGATGAGGCCCGATTCCCCTGCACTGCGTGCCGAGCAATGCCGTGTTGCACATCACACAGGAAAGGAGCCTTGATTTCCTTGATGGCACTCCAGAGAAAGCCCAAGAACACTGTTTCAAGGCTAGAGGGATCCTGAGGTCACTTTAGCAACACAAAAGAGCTCCGTGGACCCCAAATCAACTCGACATGAGAGGTTAGTCCCTGGCTTCAACTCCAGAGGAATACCACCTTGCCACAAGCACCTCAAGAGGAGGCTTCTCTCAGCTCTATGTATGTGAGAGGGACCCTGAGTTTGCGGCCTCAAGTGGAATGGACACCGCGATGCCCTGACTCGAAATAAGGCCGGATTTCTCTGCAGTGATTTGAATGCAGGGTCGTCTTGCATCTCGCAAGACGAAAGGATGTCTGAATCCCCTGTGGAGCCCTCAGAGAAAGACCTAGTTCCCCACCTCATCGCGACCGGAGGCCTCACATTCTTTGAAAACTCCAGAGGGACGCGGAGATCAGTGCCTCCAAAGGAGACGATGCCTGACTCCTCGTGAAACTTGATAGGAGTCCCAGGATTCCTGTGGCACGTGGAAAGGGACCCTTGGTCTACCGTCTCAGCTGGAGAGGCGTCCCAATTGCCCTGCCAAGCCTTGAGGAGAATCCCGAGTTGTCCCTCGCAACTAGGCAGGAGTCCTGACGTCGCTGAACAAACACGTGTGTGGAAGGGCCATCCCCGTCGTAACTCGAGAATATACCCCAGGTTCCCGCCGCGACTAGAGAAAAACCATGAGACTTCCGCCTCTCCGCGAAATGAGGCCCGATTCCCCTGCACTGCGTGCAGAGCAATGCCGTGTTGCACATCACACAGGAAAGGAGCCTTGATTTCCTTGATGGCACTACAGAGAAACCCCAAGAACACTGTTTCAAGGCTAGATGGATCCTGAGGTCACTGTAGCAGCACGAAAGAGCTCCGTGGACCCCAAATCAACTCGACATGAGAGGTTAGTCCCTGGCTTCGACTCCAGAGGAATACCACCTTACCACAAGCACCTCAAGAGGAGGCTTCTCTCAGCTCTAGGTATGTGAGAGGGACCCTGAGTTTGCGGCTTCAAGTGGAATGGACACCGCGATGCCCTGACTCGAAATAAGGCCGGACATGCCTGCAGTGACTTGAATGCAGGCTCGTCTTGCATCTCCCAAGACGAAAGGATGTCTGAATCCCCTGTGGAGACCACAGAGAAAGACCTAGTTCCCCACCTCATCGCGACCGGAGGCCTCACATCCTTTGAAAACTCCAGAGGGACGCGGAGATCAGTGCCTCCAAAGGAGACGATGCCTGACTCCTCGTGAAACTTGATAGGAGTCCCAGGATTCCTGTGCCACGTGGAAAGGGACACTTGGTCTTCCACCTCAGCTGGAGAGGCGTCCCAATTGCCCTGCCAAGCCTCGAGGAGAATCCCTAGTTGTCCCTCGCAACTAGGCAGGAGTCCTGATGTCGCTGAACAAACACGGATGTGGAAGGGCAATCCCCGTCGTAACTCGAGAATATACCCCAGGTTCCCGCCGCAACTCGAGAAAAACCATGAGAATTCCCCCTCGCCGCGAGATGAGGCCCGATTCCCCTGCACTGCGTGCAGAGCAATGCCGTGTTGCACATCACACAGGAAAGGAGCCTTAATTTCCTTGATGGCACCCCAGAAAAACCCCAAGAACACTGTTTCAAGGCTAGAGGGATCCTGAGGTCATTGTAGCAAGACGAAAAACCTCCATGGACCAAAAATCAACTCGAGATGAGAGGTTAGTCCCTGGCTTCGACTCCAGAGGAATACCACCTTACCACAAGCACCTCAAGAGGAGGCTTCTCTCAGCTCTATGTATGTGAGAGGGACCCTGAGTTTGCGTCCTCAAGTGGAATGGACACCGCGATGCCCTGACTCGAAATAAGGCCGGATTTCCCTGCAGTGACTTGAATGCAGGGTCGTCTTGCATCTCGCAAGACGAAAGGATGTCTGAATCCCCTGTGGAGCCCTCAGAGAAAGACCTAGTTCCCCACCTCATCGCGACCGGAGGCCTCACATCCTTTGAAAACTCCAGAGGGACGCGGAGATCAGTGCCTCCAAAGGAGACGATGCCTGACTCCTCGTGAAACTTGATAGGAGTCGCAGGATTCCTGTGGCACGTGGAAAGGGACCCTTGGTCTCCCGCCTCAGCTGGAGAGGCATCCCAATTGCCCTGCCAAGCCTCGAGGAGAATCCCTAGTTGTCCCTCGCAACTAGGCAGGAGTCCTGATGTCGCTGAACAAACACGTGTGTGGAAGGGCCATCCCCGTCGTAACTCGAGAATATACCCCAGGTTCACGCCGCAACTCGAGAAAAACCATGAGAATTCCGCCTCTCCGCGAAATGAGGCCCGATTCCCCTGCACTGCGTGCAGAGCTTTGCCGTGTTGCACATCACCAAGGAAAGGAACCTTGATTTCCTTGATGGCACTCCAGAGAAAGCCCAAGAACACTGTTTCAAGGCTAGAGGGATCCTGAGGTCACTGTAGCAAGACGAAAAACCTCCGTGGACCAAAAATCAACTCGAGATGAGAGGTTAGTCCCTGGCTTCGACTCCAGAGGAATACCACCTTACCACAAGCACCTCAAGAGGAGGCTTCTCTCAGCTCTAGGTATGTGAGAGGAACCCTGAGTTTGCGGCCTCAAGTGGAATGGACACCGCATTGCCCTGACTCGAAATAAGGCCGGATATGCCTGCAGTGACTTGAATGCAGGCTCGTCTTGCATCTCGCAAGATGAAAGGATGTCTGAATCCCCTGTGGAGACCACAGAGAAAGACCTAGTTCCCCACCTCATCGCGACCGGAGGCCTCACATCCTTTGAAAACTCCAGAGGGACGCGGGGATCAGTGCCTCCAAAGGAGACGATGCCTGACTCCTCGTGAAACTTGATAGGAGTCCCAGGATTCCTGTGGCACGTGGAAAGGGACCCTTGGTCTCCCGCCTCAGCTGGAGAGGCGTCCCAATTGCCCTGCCAAGCCTCGAGGAGAATCCCGAGTTGTCCCTCGCAACTAGGCAGGAGTCCTGACGTCGCTGAACAAACACGTGTGTGGAAGGGCCATCCCCGTCGTAACTCGAGAATATACCCCAGGTTCCCGCCGCAACTTGAGAAAAACCAAGAGACTTTCCCCTCGCCGCGAGATGAGGCCCGATTCCCCTGCACTGCGTGCAGAGCTATGCCTCGTTGCACATCACACAGGAAAGGAGCCTTGATTTCCTTGATGGCACTCCAGAGAAAGCCCAAGAACACTGTTTCAAGGCTAGAGGGATCCTGAGGTCACGGTAGCAACACGAAAGAGCTCCGTGGACCACAAATCAACTCGAGATGAGAGGTTAGTCCCTGGCTTCGACTCCAGAAGAATACCACCTTACCACAAGCACCTCAAGAGGAGGCTTCTCTCAGCTCTATGTATGTGAGAGGGACCCTGAGTTTGCAGCCTCAAGTGGAATGGACACCGCCATGCCCTGACTCAAAATAAGGCCGGATATCCCTGCAGTGACTTGAATGCAGGCTCGTCTTGCATCTCCCAAGACGAAAGGATGTCTGAATCCCCTGTGGAGACCACAGAGAAAGACCTAGTTCCCCACCTCATCGCGACCGGAGGCCTCACATCCTTTGAAAACTCCAGAGGGATGCAGAGATCAGTGCCTCCAAAGGAGACGATGCCTGACTCCTCGTGAAACTTGATAGGAGGCCCAGGATTCCTGTGGCACGTGGAAATGGACCCTTGGTCTCCCGCCTCAGCTGGAGAGGCATCCCAATTGCATTGCCAAGCCTCGAGGAGAATCCCGAGTTGTCCCTCGCAACTAGGTAGGAGTCCTGACGTCGATGAACAAACACGTGTGTGGAAGGGCCATCCCCGTTGTAACTCGAGAATATACCCCAGGTTCCCGCCGCAACTCGAGCAAAACCATGAGACTTCCCCCTCGGCGCGAGATGAGGCCCGATTCCCCTGCACTGCGTGCAGAGCAATGCCGTGTTGCTCATCACAGAGGAAAGTAGACTTGATTTCCTTGATGGCACTCCAGAAAAACCCCAAGAACACTGTTTCAAGGATAGAGAGATCCTGAGGTCACTGTAGCAGCACGAAAGAGCTCCGTGGACCCCAAATCAACTCGACATGAGAGGTTAGTCCCTGGCTCCGACTCCAGAGGAATACCACCTTACCAAAAGCACCTCAAGAGGAGGCTTCTCTCAGCTCTAGGTATGTGAGAGGGACCCTGAGTTTGCGGCCTCAAGTGGAAAGGACCCCGCTATGCCCTGACTCAAAATAAGGTCGGATATCCCTGCAGTGTCTTGAATGCAGGCTCGTCTTTCATCTCCCAAGACGAAAGGATGTCTGAATCCCCTGTGGAGACCACAGAGAAAGACCTAGTTCCCCACCTCATCGCGATCGGAGGCCTCATATCCTTTGAAAACTCCAGAGGGATGCGGAGATCAGTGCCTCCAAAGGAGACGATGCCTGACTCCTCGTGAAACTTGATAGGAGTCCCAGGATTCCTGTGGCACGTGGAAAGGGACCCTTGGTCTCCCCCCTCAGCTGGAGATGCGTCCCAATTGCCCTGCCAAGCCTCGAGTAGAATCCCGAGTTGTCCCTCGCAACTAGGCAGGAGTCCTGACGTCGCTGAACAAACACGTGTGTGGAAGGGCCATCTATGTCGTAACTCGAGAATATACCCCAGGTTCCCGCCGCAACTCGAGAAAAACCATGAGACTCCCCCCTCGCCGCGAGATGAGGCCCGATTCCCCTGCACTGCGTGCAGAGCAATGCCGTGTTGCACATCACACAGGAAAGGAGCCTTGATTTCCTTGATGGCACTCCAGAGAAACCCCATGAACACTGTTTCAAGGCTAGAGTGATCCTGAGGTCACTGTAGCAACACGAAAGAACTCAGTGGACCAAAAGTCAACTCGATATGAGAGGTTAGTCCCTGGCTTCGACTCCAGAGGAATACCACCTTACCACAAGCACCTCAAGAGGAGGCTTCTCTCAGCTCTAGGTATGTGAGAGGGACCCTGAGTTTGCGGCATCAGGTGGAATGGACACCGCGATGCCCTGACTCGAAATAAGGCCGGATATCCCTGCAGTGACTTGAATGCAGGCTCGTCTTGCATCTCCCAAGAAGAAAGGATGTCTGAATCCCCTGTGGAGGCCACAGAGAAAGACCTAGTTCCCCACCTCATCGCGACCGGAGGCCTCACATTCTTTGAAAACTCCAGAGGGACGCGAAGATCAGTGCCTCCAAAGGAGAAGATGCCTGACTCCTCGTGAAACTTGATAGGAGGCCCAGGATTCCTGTGGCACGTGGAAAGAGAAACTTGGTCTCCCGCCTCAGCTGGAGAGTCGTCCCAATTGCCCTGCCAAGCCTCGAGGAGAATCCCGAGTTGTCCCTCGCAACTAGGCAGGAGTCCTTACGTCGCTGAAAAAACACGTGTGTGGAAGGGCCATCCCCGTCGTAACTCGAGAATATACCCTAGGTTCCCGCCGCAACTCGAGAAAAACCATGAGACGTCCCCCTCGCCGCGAGATGAGGCCCGATTCCCCTGCACTGCGTGCAGAGCAATGCCGTGCTGCACATCACACAGGAAAGGAGCCTTGATTTCCTTGATGGCACTCCAGAGAAAGCCCAAGAACACTGTTTCAAGGCTAGAGGGATCCTGAGGTCACTGTAGCAACACGAAAGAGCTCCGTGGACCAAAAATCAACTCGAGATGAAAGGTTAGTCCCTGTCTTCGACTCCAGAGGAATACCACCTTTCCACAAGCACCTCAAGAGGAGGCTTCTCTCAGCTCTAGGTATGTGAGAAGGGCCCTGAGTTTGCGGCCTCAAGTGGAATGGACACCGCGATGCCCTGACTCGAAATAAGGCCGGATATGCCTGCACTGACTTGAATGCAGGCTCGTCTTGCATCTCCCAAGACGAAAGGATGTCTGAATCCCCTGTGGAGACCACAGAGAAAGACCTAGTTCCCCACCTCATCGCGACCGGAGGCCTCACATCCTTTGAAAACTCCAGAGGGACGCCGAGATCAGTGCCTCCAAAGGAGACGATGCCTGACTCCTCGTGAAACTTGATAGGAGTCCCAGGATTCCTGTGGCACGTGGAAAGGGAAACTTGGTCTCCCGCCTCAGCTGGAGAGGCGTCCCAATTGCCCTGCCAAGCCTCGAGGAGAATCCCGAGGTCTCCCTCGCAACGAGGCAGGAGTCCTGACGTCGGTGAACAAACAAGTGTGTGAAAGGTCCATCCCCGTCGTAACTCGAGAATATACCCCAGGTTCCCACCGCAACTCGAGAAAAACCATGAGACTTCCCCCTCGCCACAAGATGAGGCCCGATTCCCCTGCACTGCGTGCAGAGCAATGCCGTGTTGCACATCACACAGAAAAGGAGCCTTGACTTCCTTGATGGCACTCCAGAGAAAGCCCAAGAACACTGTTTCAAGGCTAGAGGGATCCTGAGGTCACTGTAGCAACAAGAAAGAGCCCCGTGGACCAAAAATCAGCTCTAGATGAGAGGTTAGTCCCTCGCTTCGACTCCAGAGGAATACCATCTTTCCAGAAGCACCTCAAGAGGAGGCTTCTGTCAGCTCTAGGTATGTGAGAGGGACGCTGTGTTTGCGGCCTCAAGTGGAATGGACACCGTGATGCCCTGACTCGAAATAAGGCCGGAAATGGCTGCAGTGACTTGAATGCAGGCTCGTCTTGCATCTCCCAAGACGAAAGGATGTCTGAATCCCCTGTGGAGACCACAGAGAAAGACCTAGTTCCCCACCTCATCGCGACCTGAGGCCTCACATCCTTTGCAAACTCCAGAGGGACGCGGAGATCAGTGCCTCCAAAGGAGACGATGCCTGACTCCTCGTGAAACTTGATAGGAGTCCCAGGATTCCTGTGGCACGTGGAAAGGGACACTTGGTCTCCCGCCTCAGATAGAGAGGCGTCCCAATTGCCCTGCCAAGCCTCGAGGAGAATCCCGAGTTGTCCCTCGCAACTAGGCAGGAGTCCTGACGTCGCTGAACAAACACTTGTGTGGAAGGGCCATCCCCGTCGTAACTCGAGAATATACCAAAGGTTCCCGCCGCAACTCGAGAAAAACCATGAGACTTCCCCCTCGCCGCAAGATGAGGCCCGATTCCCCTGCACTGCGTGCAGAGCAATGCCGTGTTGCTCATCACAGAGGAAAGTAGCCTTGATTTCCTTGATGGCACTCCAGAAAAACCCCAAGAACACTGTTTCAAGGATAGAGGGATCCTGAGGTCACTGTAGCAGCACGAAAGAGCTCCGTGGACCCCAAATCAACTCGACATGAGAGGTTAGTCCCTGGCTTCGACTCCAGAGGAATACCACCTTACCACAAGGACCTCAAGAGGAGGCTTCTCTCAGCTCTAGGTATGTGAGAGGGACCCTGAGTTTGCGGCCTCAAGTGGAATGGACACCGCGATGCGCTGACTCGAAATAAGGCCGGATATCCCTGCAGTGACTTGAATGCAGGCTCGTCTTGCATCTCCCAAGACGAAAGGATGTCTGAATCCCCTGTGGAGACCACAGAGAAAGACCTAGTTCCCCACCTCATCGCGACCGGAGGCCTCACATCCTTTGAAAACTCCAGAGGGACGCGGAGATCAGTGCCTCCAAAGGAGACGATGCCTGACTCCTCGTGAAACTTGATAGGAGTCCCTGGATTTCTTCGGTACGTGAAAAGGGGCCCTTGGTCTCCCGCCTCAGCTGGAGAGGCGTCCCAATTGCCCTGCCAAGCCTCGAGGAGAATCCCGAGTTGTCCCTCGCAACTAGGCAGGAGTCCTGACGTCGCTGAACAAACACGTGTGTGGAAGGGCCATCCCCGTCGTAACTCGAGAATATACCCCAGGTTCCCGCCGCAACTCAAGAAAAACCATGACACTTCCCCCTAGCCGAGAGATGAGGCCCGATTCCCCTGCACTGCGTGCAGAGCAATGCCGTGTTGCCCATCACAAAGGAAAGGAGCCTTTATTTCCTTGATGGCACTCCAGAGAAACCCCAAGAACACTGTTTCAAGGCTAGAGGCATCCTGAGGTCACTGTAGCAAGACGAAAAAGCTCCGTGGACCAAAAATCAACTCGAGATGAGAGGTTAGTCCCTGGCTTCGACTCCAGAGGAATACCACCTTACCACAAGCACCTCAAGAGGAGGCTTCTCTCAGCTCTAGGTATGTGAGAGGGACCCTGAGTATGCGGCCTCAAGTGGAATGGACCCCGCGATGCCGTGACTCGAAATAAAGCCGGATATCCCTGCTGTGACTTGAATGCAGGCTCGTCTTGCATCTCCCAAGAAGAAAGGATGTCTGAATCCCGTGCAGAGACCACAGAGAAAGACCTAGTTCCCCACCTCATCGCGACCGGAGGCCTCACATCCTTTGAAAATCTCAGAGGGACGCGGAGATCAGTGCCTCCAAAGGAGACGATGCCTGACTCCTCGTGAAACTTGATAGGAGTCCCAGGATTCCTGTGGCACGTGGAAAGGGACCCTTGGTCTCCCGCCTCAGCTGGAGAGGCGTCCCAATTGCCCTGCCAAGCCTCGAGGAGAATCCCGAGTTGTCCCTCGCAACTAGGCAGGAGTCCTGACTTCGCTGAACAAACACGTGTGTGGAAGGGCCATCACCGTCGTAACTCGAGAATATACCCCAGGTTTCCGCCGCAACTCGAGAAAAACCATGAGGCTTTCCCCTCGCCGCGAGATGAGGCCCGATTCCCCTGCACTGCGTGCAGAGCTATGCTGTGTGGCACATCACACAGGAAAGGAGCCTTGATTTCCTTGATGGCACTACAGAGAAACCCCAAGAACACTGTTCCAAGGCTAGAGGGATCCTGAGGTCATTGTAGCAAGACGAAAAACCACCATGGACCAAAAATCAACTCGAGATGAGAGGTTAGTCCCTGGCTTCGACTCCAGAGGAATACCACCTTACCACAAGCACCTCAAGAGGAGGCTTCTCTCAGCTCTATGTATGTGAGAGGGACCCTGAGTTTGCGTCCTCAAGTGGAATGGACACCGCGATGCCCTGACTCGAAATAAGGCCGGATTTCCCTGCAGTGACTTGAATGCAGGCTCGTCTTTCATCTCCCAAGACGAAAGGATGGCTGAATCCCCTGTGGAGCCCTCAGAGAAAGACCTAGTTCCCCACCTCATCGTGACCGGAGGCCTCACATCCTTTGAAAACTCCAGAGGGACGCGGAGATCAGTGCCTCCAATGGAGACGATGCCTGACTCCTCGTGAAACTTGATAGGAGTCGCAGGATTCCTGTGGCACGTGGAAAGGGACCCTTGGTCTCCCGCCTCAGCTGGAGAGGCATCCCAATTGCCCTGCCAAGCCTCGAGGAGAATCCCTAGTTGTCCCTCGCAACTAGGCAGGAGTCCTGATGTCGCTGAACAAACACGTGTGTGGAAGGGCCATCCCCGTCTTAACTCGAGAATATACCCCAGGTTCCCGCCGCAACTCGAGAAAAACCATGAGAATTCCGCCTCTCCGCGAAATGAGGCCCGATTCTCCTGCACTGCGTGCAGAGCTTTGCCGTGTTGCACATCACCAAGGAAAGGAACCTTGATTTCCTTGATGGCACTCCAGAGAAAGCCCAAGAACACTGTTTCAAGGCTAGAGGGATCCTGAGGTCACTGTAGCAAGACGAAAAACCTCCGTGGACCAAAAATCAACTCGAGATGAGAGGTTAGTCCCTGCCTTCGACTCCAGAGGAATACCACCTTACCACAAGCACCTCAAGAGGAGGCTTCTCTCAGCTCTAGGTATATGAGAGGGACCCTGAGTTTGCGGCCTCAAGTGGAATGGACACCGCGATGCCCTGACTCGAAATAAGGCCGGATTTCCCTGCAGTGACTTGAATGCAGGCTCGTCTTGCATCTCGCAAGACGAAAGGATGTCTGAATCCCCTGTGGAAACCACAAAGAAAGACCTAGTTCCCCACCTCATTGGGACCGGATGCCTCACACCCTTAGAAAACTCCAGAGGGACGCGGAGATCAGTGCCTCCAAAGGAGACGATGCCGGACGCCTCGTGAAACTTAATAGGATTCCCAGGATTCCTGTGGCACGTGGAAAGGGACCCTTGGTCTCCCGCCTCAGCTGGAGAGGCGTCCCAATTGCCCTGCCAAGCCTCGAGGAGAATCCCGAGTTGTCCCTCGCAACTAGGCAGGAGTCCTGACGTCGCTGAACAAACACGTGTGTGGAAGGGCCATCCCCGTCGTAACTCGAGAATATACCCCAGGTTCCCGCCGCAACTCGAGAAAAACCATGAGACTTCCCCCTCGCCGCTAGATGAGGCCCGATTCCCCTGCACTGCGTGCAGAGCAATGCCGTGTTGCACTTCACACAGGAAAGGAGCCTTGATTTCCTTGATGGCACTCCAGAGAAAGCCCAAGAACACTGTTTCAAGGATAGAGGGATGCTGAGGTCACTGTAGCAACACGAAAGAGCTCCATGGACCAAAAATCAACTCGAGATGAGAGGTGAGTCCCTGGCTTCGACTCCAGAGGAATACCACCTTACCACAAGCACCTCAAGAGGAGGCTTCTCTCAGCTCTAGGTATGTGAGAGGGACCCTGAGTTTGCGGCCTCAAGTGGAAAGGACCCCGCTATGCCCTGACTCAAAATAAGGCCGGATATCCCTGCAGTGTCTTGAATGCTGGCTCGTCTTTCATCTCCCAAGACAAAAGGATGTCTGAATCCCCTATGGAGACCACAGAGAAAGACCTAGTTCCCCACCTCATCACGACCGGAGGCCTCACATCCTTTGAAAACTCCAGAGGGACGCGGAGATCAGTGCCTCCAAAGGAGACGATGCGTGACTCCTCGTGAAACTTGATAGCAGTCCCAGGATTCCTGTGGCACGTGGAAAGAGAAACTTGGTCTCCCGCCTCAGCTGGAGAGTCGTCCCAATTGCCCTGCCAAGCCTCGAGGAGAATCCCGAGTTGTCCCTCGCAACTAGGCAGGAGTCCTTACGTCGCTGAAAAAACACGTGTGTGGAAGGGCCATCCCCGTCGTAACTCGAGAATATACCCTAGGTTCCCGCCGCAACTCGAGAAAAACCATGAGACGTCCCCCTCGCCGCGAGATGAGGCCCGATTCCCCTGCACTGCGTGCAGAGCAATGCCGTGCTGCACATCACACAGGAAAGGAGCCTTGATTTCCTTGATGGCACTCCAGAGAAAGCCCAAGAACACTGCTTCAAGGCTAGAGGGATCCTGAGGTCACTGTAGCAACACGAAAGAGCTCCGTGGACCAAAAATCAACTCGAGATGAAAGGTTAGTCCCTGTCTTCGACTCCAGAGGAATACCACCTTACCACAAGCACCTCAAGAGGAGGCTTCTCTCAGCTCTAGGTATGTGAGAGGGGCCCTGAGTTTGCGGCCTCAAGTGGAATGGACACCGCGATGCCCTGACTCGAAATAAGGCCGGATATGCCTGCAGTGACTTGAATGCAGGCTCGTCTTGCATCTCCCAAGAAGAAAGGATGTCTGAATCCTCTGTGGAGACCACAGAGAAAGACCTAGTTCCCCACCTCATCGCGACCGGAGGCCTCACATCCTTTGAAAACTCCAGAGGGACGCGGAGATCAGTGCCTCCAAAGGAGACGATGCCTGACTCCTCGTGAAACTTGATAGGAGTCCCAGGATTCCTGTGGCACGTGGAAAGGGACCCTTGGTCTCCCGCCTCAGCTGGAGAGGCGTCCCAATTGCCCTGCCAAGCCTCGAGGAGAATCCCGAGTTGTCCCTTGCAACTAGGCAGGAGTCCTGACGTCGCTGAACAAACACGTGTGTGGAAGGGCCATCCCCGTCGTAACTCGAGAATATACCCCAGGTTCCTGCCGCAACTCGAGAAAAACCATGAGACTTCCCCCTCGCCGCGAGATGAGTCCTGATTCCCCTGCACAGAGTGCAGAGCAATGCGGTGTTTCACATCACACAGGAAAGGAGCCTTGATTTCCTTCATGGCACTCCAGAGAAACCCCAAAAACACTGTTTCAAGGCTAGAGGGATCCTGAGGTCACTGTAGCAACACGAAAGAGCTCCGTGGACCACAAATCAACTCGAGATGAGAGGTTAGGCCCTGGCTTCGACTCCAGAGGAATACCACCTTACCACAAGCACCTCAAGAGGAGGCTTCTCTCAGCTCTAGGTGTGTGGGAGGGACCCTGAGTTTGCGGCCTCAAGTGGAATGGACACCTCGATGCCCTGACTCGAAATAAGGCCGGATATGCCTGCAGTGACTTGAATGCAGGCTCGTCTTGCATCTCCCAAGACGAAAGGATGTCTGAATCCCCTGTGGAGACCACAGAGAAAGACCTAGTTCCCCACCTCATCGCGACCGGAGGCCTCACATCCTTTGAAAACTCCAGAGGGACGCGGAGATCAGTGCCTCCAAAGGAGACGATGCCTGACTCCTCGTGAAACTTGATAGCAGTCCCAGGATTCCTGTGGCACGTGGAAAGGGACACTTGGTCTCCCGCCTCAGCTGGAGAGGCGTCCCAATTGCCCTGCCAAGCCTCGAGGAGAATCCCGAGTTGTCCCTCGCAACTAGGCAGGAGTCCTGACGTTGCTGAACAAACACGTGTGTGGAAGGGCCATCCCCGTCGTAACTCGAGTATATACCGCAGGTTCCCGCCGCAACTCGAGAAAAACCATGAGACTTTCCCCTCGCCGTGAGATGAGGCCCGATTTCCCGGCACTGCGTGCAGAGCAATGCAGTGTTGCACATCACACAGGAAAGGAGCCTTGATTTCCTTGATGGCACTCCAGAGAAAGCCCAAGAACACTGTTTCAAGGCTAGAGGGATCCTGAGGTCACTGTAGCAACACGAAAGAGCGCCGTGGACCAAAAGTCAACTCGAGGAGAGAGGTTAGTCCCTGGCTTCGACTCCAGAGGAATACCACCTTACCACAAGCACCTCAAGAGGAGGCTTCTCTCAGCTCTAGGTATGTGAGAGGGACCCTGAGTTTGCGGCCTCAAGTGGAATGGACACCGCGATGCCCTGACTCGAAATAAGGCCGGATATCCCTGCAGTAACTTGAATGCAGGTTCGTCTTGCATCTCCCAAGACGAAAGGATGTCTGAATCCCCTGTGGAGACCACAGAGAAAGACCTAGTTCCCCACCTCATCGCGACCGGAGGCCTCACATCCTTTGAAAACTCCAGAGGGAAGCGGAGATCAGTGCCTCCAAAGGAGACGATGCCTGACTCCTCGTGAAACTTTATAGGAGTCCCAGGATTCCTGTGGCACGTGGAAAGGGACACTTGGTCTCCCGCCTCAGCTGGAGAGGCGTCCCAATTACCCTGCCAAGCCTCGACGAGAATCCCGAGTTGTCCCTCGTAACTAGGCAGGAGTCCTGACGTCGCTGAACAAACACGTGTGTGGAAGGGCCATCCCCGTCGTAACTCCAGAATATACCCCAGGTTCCCGCCGCATCTCGAGAAACACCATGAGACTTCCCCCTCGCCGCGAGATGAGGCCCGATTCCCCTGCCCTGCGTGCAGAGCAATGCGGTGTTTCACATCACACAGGAAAGGAGCCTTGATTTCCTTGATGGCACTCCAGAGAAACCCCAAAAACACTGTTTCAAGGCTAGACGGATCCTGAGGTCACTGTAGCAACACGAAAGAGCTCCGTGGACCACAAATCAACTCGAGATGAGAGTTTAGTCCCTGGCTTCGACTCCAGAGGAATACCACCTTACCACAAGCACCTCAAGAGGAGGCTTCTCTCAGCTCTATGTATGTGAGAGGGGCCCTGAGTTTGCGGCCTCAAGTGGAATGGACACCGCGATGCCCTGACTTGAAATAAGGCCGGATATCCCTGAAGTGACTTGAATGCAGGCTCGTCTTGCATCTCCCAAGACGAAAGGATGTCTGAATCCCCTGTGGAGACCACAGAGAACGACCTAGTTCCCCACCTCATCATGACCGGAGGCCTCACATCCTTGGAAAACTCCAGAGGGACGCGGAGATCAGTGCCTCCAAAGGAGACGATGCCTGACTCCTCGTGAAACTTGATAGGAGTCCCAGGATTTCTGTGGCACGTGGAAAGGGACCCTTGGTCTCCCGCCTCAGCTGGAGAGTCGTCCCAATTGCCCTGCCAAGCCTCGAGGAGAATCCCGAATTGTCCCTCGCAACTAGGCAGGAGTCCTGACTTCGCTGAACAAACACGTGTGTGGAAGGGCCATCCCCGTCGTAACTCGAGAATATACCCCAGGTTCCCGCCGCAACTAGAGAAACACCATGAGACTTCCCCCTCGCCGCGAGATGAGGCCGGATTCCCCTGCCCTGCGTGCAGAGCTATGCCGTGTTGCACATCACACAGGAAAGGAGTCTTGATTTCCTTGATGGCACTCCAGAGAAACCCCAAGAACACTGTTTCAAGGCTAGAGGGATCCTGAGTTCACTGTAGCAAGACGAAAAAGCTCCGTGGCCCAAAAATCAACTCGAGATGAGAGGTTAGGCCCTGGCTTCGACTCCAGAGGAATACCACCTTACCACAAGCACCTCAAGAGGAGGCTTCTCTCAGCTCTAGGTGTGTGGGAGGGACCCTGAGTTTGCGGCCTCAAGTGGAATGGACACCGCGATGCCCTGACTCGAAATAAGGCCGGATATGCCTGCAGTGACTTGAATGCAGGCTCGTCTTGCATCTCCCAAGACGAAAGGATGTCTGAATCCCCTGTGGAGACCACAGAGAAAGACCTAGTTCCCCACCTCATCGCGACCGGAGGCCTCACATCCTTTGAAAACTCCAGAGGGACGCGGAGATCAGTGCCTCCAAAGGAGACGATGCCTGACTCCTCGTGAAACTTGATAGGAGTCCCAGGATTCCTGTGGCACGTGGAAAGGGACACTTGGTCTCCCGCCTCAGCTGGAGAGGCGTCCCAATTGCCCTGCCAAGCCTCGAGGAGAATCCCTAGTTGTCCCTCGCAACTAGGCAGGAGTCCTGACGTTGCTGAACAAACACGTGTGTGGAAGGGCCATCCCCGTCGTAACTCGAGTATATACCGCAGGTTCCCGCCGCAACTCGAGAAAAACCATGAGACTTCCCCCTCGCCGTGAGATGAGGCCCGATTTCCCTGCACTGCGTGCAGAGCAATGCAGTGTTGCACATCACACAGGAAAGGAGCCTTGATTTCCTTGATGGCACTCCAGAGAAAGCCCAAGAACACTGTTTCAAGGCTAGAGGGATCCTGAGGTCACTGTAGCAACACGAAAGAGCTCCGTGGACAACAAATCAACTCGAGATCAGAGGTTAGTCCCTGGATTCGACTCCAGAGGAATACCACCTTACCAAAAGCACCTCAAGAGGAGGCTTCTCTCAGCTCTAGGTATGTGAGAGGGACCCTGAGTTTGCGGCCTCAAGTGGAATGGACACCGCGATGCCCTGTCTCGAAATAAGGCCGGATATCCCTGCAGTGACTTGAATGCAGGCTCATCTTGTATCTCCCAAGACGAAAGGATGTCTGAATCCCCTGTGGAGACCACAGAGAAAGACCTAGTTCCCCACCTCATTGCGAACGGAGGCCTCACAGCCTTTGAAAACTCCAGAGGGACGCAGAGATCAGTGCCTCCAAAGGAGACGATGCCTGAGTCCTCGTGAAACTTGATAGGAGTCCCAGGATTCCTGTGGCACGTGGAAAGGGAACCTTGTTATCCCGCCTCAGCTGGAGAGGCGTCCCAATTGCCCTGCCAAGCCTCGAGGAGAATCCCGAGTTGTCCCTCGCAACTAGGCAGGAGTCCTGACGTCGCTGAACAAACACGTGTGTGGAAGGGCCATCCCCGTCGTAACTCGAGAATATACCCCAGGTTCCCGCCGCAACTCGAGAAAAACCATGAGACTCCCCCCTCGCCGCGAGATGAGGCCCGATTCCCCTGCACTGCGTGCAGAGCAATGCCGTGTTGCACATCACACAGGAAAGGAGCCTTGATTTCCTTGATGGCACTCCAGAGAAACCCCAAAAACACTGTTTCAAGGCTAGACGGATCCTGAGGTCACTGTAGCAAGACGAAAAAGCTCCGTGGACCAAAAATCAACTCGAGATGAGAGGTTAGGCCCTGGCTTCGACTCCAGAGGAATACCACCTTACCACAAGCTCCTCAAGAGGAGGCTTCTCTCAGGTCTAGGTATGTGAGAGGGACCCTGAGTTTGCGGCCTCAAGTGGAATGGACACCGCGATGCCCTGACTCGAAATAAGGCCGGATATCCCTGCAGTAACTTGAATGCAGGTTCGTCTTGCATCTCCCAAGACGAAAGGATGTCTGAATCCCCTGTGGAGACCACAGAGAAAGACCTAGTTCCCCACCTCATCGCGACCGGAGGCCTCACATCCTTTGAAAACTCCAGAGGGAAGCGGAGATCAGTGCCTCCAAAGGAGACGATGCCTGACTCCTCGTGAAACTTGATAGGATTCCCAGGATTCCTGTGGCACGTGGAAAGGGACACTTGGTCTCCCGCCTCAGCTGGAGAGGCGTCCCAATTGCCCTGCCAAGCCTCGAGGAGAATCCCGAGTTGTCCCTCGCAACTAGGCAGGAGTCCTGACGTCGCTGAACAAACACGTGTGTGGAAGGACCAACCCCGTCGTAACTCGAGAATATACCCCAGGTTCCCGCCGCAACTCGAGAAAAACCATGAAACTTCCCCCTCGCCGCGAGATGAGGCCCGGTTCCCCTGCGCAGAGTGCAGAGCAATGCCGTGTTGCACATCACACAGGAAAGGAGCCTTGATTTCCTTGATGGCACTCGAGAGAAACCCCAAGAACACTGTTTCAAGGCTAGAGGGATCCTGAGGTCACTGTAGCAAAACGAAAGAGCTCCGTGGACCACAAATCAACTCGAGATCAGAGGTTAGTCCCTGGATTCGACTCCAGAGGAATACCACCTTACCAAAAGCACCTCAAGAGGAGGCTTCTCTCAGCTCTAGGTATGTGAGAGGGACCCTGAGTTTGCGGCCTCAAGTGGAATGGACACCGCGATGCCCTGTCTCGAAATAAGGCCGGATATCCCTGCAGTGACTTGAATGCAGGCTCATCTTGCATCTCCCAAGACGAAAGGATGTCTGATTCCCCTGTGGAGACCACAGAGAAAGACCTAGTTCCCCACCTCATTGCGAACGGAGGCCTCACAGCCTTTGAAAACTCCAGAGGGACGCAGAGATCAGTGCCTCCAAAGGAGACGATGCCTGAGTCCTCGTGAAACTTGATAGGAGTCCCAGGATTCCTGTGGCACGTGGAAAGGGAACCTTGTTATCCCGCCTCAGCTGGAGAGGCGTCCCAATTGCCCTGCCAAGCCTCGAGGAGAATCCCGAGTTGTCCCTCGCAACTAGGCAGGAGTCCTGACGTCGCTGAACAAACACGTGTGTGGAAGGGCCATCTATGTCGTAACTCGAGAATATACCCCAGGTTCCCGCCGCAACTCGAGAAAAACCATGAGACTCCCCCCTCGCCGCGAGATGAGGCCCGATTAACCTGCACTGCGTGCAGAGCAATGCCGTGTTGCACATCACACAGGAAAGGAGCCTTGATTTCCTTGATGGCACTCCAGAGAAAGCCGAAGAACACTGTTTCAAGGCTAGAGTGATCCTGAGGTCACTGTAGCAACACGAAAGAACTCAGTGGACCAAAAGTCAACTCGATATGAGAGGTTAGTCCCTGGCTTCGACTCCAGAGGAATACCACCTTACCACAAGCACCTCAAGAGGAAGCTTCTCTCAGCTCTAGGTATGTGGGAGGGAAGCTGAGGTTGCGGCCTCAAGTGGAATGGACACCACGATGCCCTGACTCGTAATAAGGCCGGATATGCCTGCAGGGACTTGAATGCAGGCTCGTCTTGCATCTCCCAAGACGAAAGGATGTCTGAATCCCCTGTGGAGACCACAGAGAAAGACCTAGTTCCACACCTCATCGCGACCGGAGGCCTCACATTCTTTGAAAACTCCAGAGGGACGCGAAGATCAGTGCCTCCAAAGGAGAATATGCCTGACTCCTCGTGAAACTTGATAGGAGGCCCAGGATTCCTGTGGCACGTGGAAAGAGAAACTTGGTCTCCCGCCTCAGCTGGAGAGTCGTCCCAATTGCCCTGCCAAGCCTCGAGGAGAATCCCGAGTTGTCCCTCGCAACTAGGCAGGAGTCCTTACGTCGCTGAAAAAACACGTGTGTGGAAGGGCCATCCCCGTCGTAACTCGAGAATATACCCTAGGTTCCCGCCGCAACTCGAGAAAAACCATGAGACGTCCCCCTCGCCGCGAGATGAGGCCCGATTCCCCTGCACTGCGTGCAGAGCAATGCCGTGTTACACATCACACAGGAAAGGAGCCTTGATTTCCTTGATGGCACTCCAGAAAAACCCCAAGAACACTGTTTCAAGGCTAGAGGGATCCTGAGGTTACTGTAGCAAGACGAAAAACCTCCGTGAACCAAAAATCAACTCGAGATGAGAGGTTAGTCCCTGGCTTCGACTCCAGAGGAATACCACCTTACCACAAGCACCTCAAGAGGAGGCTTCTCTCAGCTCTAGGTATGTGAGAGGGACCCTGAGTTTGCGGCCTCAAGTGGAATGGACACCGCGATGCCCTGACTCGAAATAAGGCCGGATTTCCCTGCAGTGACTTGAATGCAGGCTCGTCTTGCATCTCCCAAGACGAAAGGATGTCTGAATCCCCTGTGGAGACCACAGAGAAAGACCTAGTTCCCCACCTCATCGCGACCGGAGGCCTCACATCCTTTGAAAACTCCAGAGGGATGCGGAGACCAGTGCCTCCAAAGGAGACGATGCCTGACTCCTCGTGAAACTTGATAGGAGTCCCAGGATTCCTGTGGCACGTTGAAAGGGACACTTGGTCTCCCGCCTCACCTGGAGAGGCGTCCCAATTGCCCTGCCAAGCCTCGAGGAGAATCCCGAGTTGTCCCTCGCAACTAGGCAGGAGTCCTGACGTCGCTGAACAAACACGTGTGTGGAAGGGCCATCCCCGTCATAACTTGGGAATATACCCCAGGATCCTGCCTCAACTCGAGAAAAACCATGAGACTTCCCCCTCGCCGCGAGATGAGGCCCGATTGCCCTTCACTGCGTGCAGAGCAATGCCGTGTTGCACATCACACAGGAAAGGAGCCTTGATTTCCTTGATGGCACTCCAGAGAAACCCCAAGAACACTGTTTCAAGGCTAGAGGGATCCTGAGGTCACTGTAGCAGCACAAAAGAGCTCCGTGGACCCCAAATGAACTCGACATGAGAGGTTAGTGCCTGGCTTCGACTCCAGAGGAATACCACCTTACCACAAGACCTCAAGAGGAGGCTTCTGTCAGCTCTAGGTATGTGAGAGGAACCCTGAGTTTGCGGCCTCAAGTGGAATGGACACCGTGATGCCCTGACTCGAAATAAGGCCGGATATGCCTGCAGTGACTTGAATGCAGGCTCGTCTTGCATCTCCCAAGACGAAAGGATGTCTGAATCCCCTGTGGAGACCACAGAGAAAGACCTAGTTCCCCAGCTCATCGCGACCGGAGGCCTCACATCCTTTGAAAACTCCAGAGGTAGGCGGAGATCAGTGCCTCCAAAGGAGACGATGCCTGACTCCTCGTGAAACTTGATAGCAGTCCCAGGATTCCTGTGGCACGTGGAAAGAGAAACTTGGTCTCCCGCCTCAGCTGGAGAGTCGTCCCAATTGCCCTGCCAAGCCTCGAGGAGAATCCCGAGTTGTCCCTCGCAACTAGGCAGGAGTCCTTACGTCGCTGAAAAAACACGTGTGTGGAAGGGCCATCCCCGTCGTAACTCGAGAATATACCCCAGGTTCCCGCCGCAACTCGAGAAAAACCATGAGACGTCCCCCTCGCCGCGAGATGAGGCCCGATTCCCCTGCACTGCGTGCAGAGCAATGCCGTGCTGCACATCACACAGGAAAGGAGCCTTGATTTCCTTGATGGCACTCCAGAGAAACCCCAAGAACACTGTTTCAAGGCTAGAGGGATCCTGAGGTCACTGTAGCAACACGAAAGAGCTCCGTGGACCAAAAATCAACTCGAGATGAAAGGTTAGTCCCTGTCTTCGACTCCAGAGGAATACCACCTTACCACAAGCACCTCAAGAGGAGGCTTCTCTCAGCTCTAGGTATGTGAGAGGGGCCCTGAGTTTGCGGCCTCAAGTGGAATGGACACCGCGATGCCCTGACTCGAAATAAGGCCGGATATGCCTGCAGTGACTTGAATGCAGGCTCGTCTTGCATCTCCCAAGAAGAAAGGATGTCTGAATCCTCTGTGGAGACCACAGAGAAAGACCTAGTTCCCCAGCTCATCGCGACCGGAGGCCTCACATCCTTTGAAAACTCCAGAGGGACGCGGAGATCAGTGCCTCCAAAGGAGACGATGCCTGACTCCTCGTGAAACTTGATAGGAGTCCCAGGATTCCTGTGGCACGTGGAAAGGGACCCTTGGTCTCCCGCCTCAGCTGGAGAGGCGTCCCAATTGCCCTGCCAAGCCTCGAGGAGAATCCCGAGTTGTCCCTTGCAACTAGGCAGGAGTCCTGACGTCGCTGAACAAACACGTGTGTGGAAGGGCCATCCCCGTCGTAACTCGAGAATATACCCCAGGTTCCTGCCGCAACTCGAGAAAAACCATGAGAATTCCGCCTCTCCGCGAGATGAGGCCCGATTCCCCTGCACTGCGTGCAGAGCAATGCCGTGTTACACATCACACAGGAAAGGAGCCTTGATTTCCTTGATGCCACTCCAGAAAAACCCCAAGAACACTGTTTCAAGGCTAGAGGGATCCTGAGGTTACTGTAGTAAGATGAAAAACCTCCGTGAACCAAAAATCAACTCGAGATGAGAGGTTAGTCCCTGGCTTCGACTCCAGAGGAATACCACCTTACCGCAAGCACCTCAAGAGGAGGCTTCTCTCAGCTCTAGGTATGTGAGAGGGACCCTGAGTTTGCGGCCTCAAGTGGAATGGACACCGCGTTCCCCTGACTCGAAATAAGGCCGGATATGCCTGCAGTGACTTGAATGCAGGCTCGTCTTGCATCTCCCAAGACGAAAGGATGTCTGAATCCCCTGTGGAGACCACAGAGAAAGACCTAGTTCCCCACCTCATCGCGACCGGAGGCCTCACATCCTTGGAAAACTCCAGAGGGACGCGGAGATCAGTGCCTCCAAAGGAGACGATGCCTGACTCCTCGTGAAACTTGATAGGAGTCCCAGGATTCCTGTGGCACGTGGAAAGGGACCCTTGGTCTACCGCCTCAGGTGGAGAGGCGTCCCAATTGACCTGCCAAGCCTCGAGGAGAATCCCGAGTTGTCCCTCGTAACTAGGCAGGAGTCCTGACGTCGCTGAACAAACACGTGTGTGGAAGGGCCATCCCCGTCGTAACTCGATAATATACCCCCGGTTCCCGCCGCAGCTCGAGAAACACCATGAGACTTCCCCCTCGCCGCGAGATGAGTCCCGATTCCCCTGCACAGAGTGCAGAGCAATGCGGTGTTTCACATCACACAGGAAAGGAGCCTTGATTTCCTTCATGGCACTCCAGGGAAACCCCAAAAACACTGTTTCAAGGCTAGAGGGATCCTGAGGTCACTGTAGCAACACGAAAGAGCTCCGTGGACCACAAATCAACTCGAGATGAGAGTTTAGTCCCTGGCTTCGACTCCAGAGGAATACCACCTTACCACAAGCACCTCAAGAGGAGGCTTCTCTCAGCTCTAGGTATGTGAGAGGGACCCTGAGTTTGCGGCCTCAATTGGAATGGACACCGCGATGCCCTGACTAGAAATAAGGCCGGATATCCCTGCAGTGACTTGAATGCAGGCTCGTCTTGCATCTCCCAAGACGAAAGGATGTCTGAATCCCCTGTGGAGACCACAGAGAAAGACCTAGTTCCCCACCTCATCACGACCAGAGGCCTCACATCCTTGGAAAACTCCAGAGGGACGCAGAGATCAGTGCCTCCAAAGGAGACGATGCCTGACTCCTCGTGAAACTTGATAGGAGTCCCAGGATTTCTGTGGCACGTGGAAAGGGACCCTTGGTCTCCCGCCTCAGCTGGAGAGTCGTCCCAATTGCCCTGCCAAGCCTCGAGGAGAATCCCGAATTGTCCCTCGCAACTAGGCAGGAGTCCTGACTTCGCTGAACAAACACGTGTGTGGAAGGGCCATCCCCGTCGTAACTCGAGAATATACCCCAGGTTCCCGCCGCAACTAGAGAAACACCATGAGACTTCCCCCTCGCCGCGAGATGAGGCCGGATTCCCCTGCCCTGCGTGCAGAGCTATGCCGTGTTGCACATCACACAGGAAAGGAGCCTTGATTTCCTTGATGGCACTCCAGAGAAACCCCAAGAACACTGTTTCAAGGCTAGAGGGATCCTGAGGTCACTGTAGCAAGAAGAAAAAGCTCCGTGGACCAAAAATCAACTCGAGATGAGAGGTTAGGCCCTGGCTTCGACTCCAGAGGAATACCACCTTACCACAAGCACCTCAAGAGGAGGCTTCTCTCAGCTCTAGGTGTGTGGGAGGGACCCTGAGTTTGCGGCCTCAAGTGGAATGGACACCTCGATGCCCTGACTCGAAATAAGGCCGGATATGCCTGCAGTGACTTGAATGCAGGCTCGTCTTGCATCTCCCAAGACGAAAGGATGTCTGAATCCCCTGTGGAGACCACAGAGAAAGACCTAGTTCCCCACCTCATCGCGACCGAAGGCCTCACATCCTTTGAAAACTCCAGAGGGAAGCGGAGATCAGTGCCTCCAAAGGAGACGATGCCTGACTCCTCGTGAAACTTGATAGGAGTCCCAGGATTCCTGTGGCACGTGGAAAGGGACACTTGGTCTCCCGCCTCAGCTGGAGAGGCGTCCCAATTGCCCTGCCAAGCCTCGAGGAGAATCCCGAGTTGTCCCTCGCAACTAGGCAGGAGTCCTGACGTTTCTGAACAAACACGTGTGTGGAAGGGCCATCCCCGTCGTAACTCGAGTATATACCGCAGGTTCCCGCCGCAACTCGAGAAAAACCATGAGACTTCCCCCTCGCCGTGAGATGAGGCCCGATTTCCCTGCACTGCGTGCAGAGCAATGCAGTGTTGCACATCACACAGGAAAGGAGCCTTGATTTCCTTGATGGCACTCCAGAGAAAGCCCAAGAACACTGTTTCAAGGCTAGAGGGATCCTGAGGTCACTGTAGCAACACGAAAGAGCGCCGTGGACCAAAAGTCAACTCGAGGAGAGAGGTTAGTCCCTGGCTTCGACTCCAGAGGAATACCACCTTACCACAAGCACCTCAAGAGGAGGCTTCTCTCAGCTCTAGGTATGTGAGAGGGACCCTGAGTTTGCGGCCTCAAGTGGAATGGACACCGCGATGCCCTGACTCGAAATAAGGCCGGATATCCCTGCAGTAACTTGAATGCAGGTTCGTCTTGCATCTCCCAAGACGAAAGGATGTCTGAATCCCCTGTGGAGACCACAGAGAAAGACCTAGTTCCCCACCTCATCGCGACCGAAGGCCTCACATCCTTTGAAAACTCCAGAGGGAAGCGGAGATCAGTGCCTCCAAAGGAGACGATGCCTGACTCCTCGTGAAACTTGATAGGAGTCCCAGGATTCCTGTGGCACGTGGAAAAGGACACTTGGTCTCCCGCCTCAGCTGGAGAGGCGTCCCAATTACCCTGCCAAGCCTCGACGAGAATCCCGAGTTGTCCCTCGTAACTAGGCAGGAGTCCTGACGTCGCTGAACAAACACGTGTGTGGAAGGGCCATCCCCGTCGTAACTCGATAATATACCCCAGGTTCCCGCCGCAGCTCGAGAAACACCATGAGACTTCCCCCTCGCCGCGAGATGAGGCCCGATTCCCCTGCCCTGCGTGCAGAGTAATGCGGTGTTTCACATCACACAGGAAAGGAGCCTTGATTTCCTTGATGGCACTCCAGAGAAACCCCAAAAACACTGTTTCAAGGCTAGACGGATCCTGAGGTCACTGTAGCAACACGAAAGAGCTCCGTGGACCACAAGTCAACTCGAGATGAGAGTTTAGTCCCTGGCTTCGACTCCAGAGGAATACCACCTTACCGCAAGCACCTCAAGAGGAGGCTTCTCTCAGCTCTATGTATGTGAGAGGGACCCTGAGTTTGCGGCCTCAAGTGGAATGGACACCGCGATGCCCTGACTTGAAATAAGGCCGGATATCCCTGAAGTGACTTGAATGCAGGCTCGTCTTGCATCTCCCAAGACGAAAGGATGTCTGAATCCCCTGTGGAGACCACAGAGATCGACCTAGTTCCCCACCTCATCACGACCAGAGGCCTCACATCCTTGGAAAACTCCAGAGGGACGCGGAGATCAGTGCCTCCAAAGGAGACGATGCCTGACTCCTCGTGAAACTTGATAGGAGTCCCAGGATTCCTGTGGCACGTGGAAAGGGACCCTTGGTCTCCCGCCTCAGCTGGAGAGGCGTCCCAATTGCCCTGCCAAGCCTCGAGGAGAATCCCGAGTTGTCCCTTGCAACTAGGCAGGAGTCCTGACGTCGCTGAACAAACACGTGTGTGGAAGGGACATCCCCGTCGTAACTCGAGAATATACCCCAGGTTCCTGCCGCAACTCGAGAAAAACCATGAGAATTCCGCCTCTCCGCGAGATGAGGCCCGATTCCCCTGCACTGCGTGCAGAGCAATGCCGTGTTACACATCACACAGGAAAGGAGCCTTGATTTCCTTGATGGCACTCCAGAAAAACCCCAAGAACACTGTTTCAAGGCTAGAGGGATCCTGAGGTTACTGTAGCAAGACGAAAAACCTCCGTGAACCAAAAATCAACTCGAGATGAGAGGTTAGTCCCTGGCTTCGACTCCAGAGGAATACCACCTTACCGCAAGCACCTCAAGAGGAGGCTTCTCTCAGCTCTAGGTATGTGAGAGGGACCCTGAGTTTGCGGCCTCAAGTGGAATGGACACCGCGATGCCCTGACTCGAAATAAGGCCGGATATGCCTGCAGTGACTTGAATGCAGGCTCGTCTTGCATCTCCCAAGACGAAAGGATGTCTGAATCCCCTGTGGAGACCACAGAGAAAGACCTAGTTCCCCACCTCATCGCGACCGGAGGCCTCACATCCTTTGAAAACTCCAGAGGGACGCGGAGATCAGTGCCTCCAAAGGAGACGATGCCTGACTCCTCGTGAAACTTGATAGGAGTCCCAGGATTCCTGTGGCACGTGGAAAGGGACCCTTGGTCTACCGCCTCAGGTGGAGAGGCGTCCCAATTGACCTGCCAAGCCTCGAGGAGAATCCCGAGTTGTCCCTCGTAACTAGGCAGGAGCCCTACGTCGCTGAACAAACACGTGTGTGGAAGGGCCATCCCCGTCGTAACTCGATAATATACCCCAGGTTCCCGCCGAAGCTCGAGAAACACCATGAGACTTCCCCCTCGCCGCGAGATGAGTCCCGATTCCCCTGCACAGAGTGCAGAGCAATGCGGTGTTTCACATCACACAGGAAAGGAGCCTTGATTTCCTTCATGGCACTCCAGAGAAACCCCAAAAACACTGTTTCAAGGCTAGAGGGATCCTGAGGTCACTGTAGCAACACGAAAGAGCTCCGTGGACCACAAATCAACTCGAGATGAGAGTTTAGTCCCTGGCTTCGACTCCAGAGGAATACCACCTTACCACAAGCACCTCAAGAGGAGGCTTCTCTCAGCTCTAGGTATGTGAGAGGGACCCTGAGTTTGCGGCCTCAAGTGGAATGGACGCCGCGATGCCCTGACTAGAAATAAGGCCGGATATCCCTGCAGTGACTTGAATGCAGGCTCGTCTTGCATCTCCCAAGACGAAAGGATGTCTGAATCCCCTGTGGAGACCACAGAGAAAGACCTAGTTCCCCACCTCATCACGACCAGAGGCCTCACATCCTTGGAAAACTCCAGAGGGACGCGGAGATCAGTGCCTCCAAAGGAGACGATGCCTGACTCCTCGTGAAACTTGATAGGAGTCCCAGGATTCCTGTGGCACGTGGAAAAGGACACTTGGTCTCCCGCCTCAGCTGGAGAGGCGTCCCAATTACCCTGCCAAGCCTCGACGAGAATCCCGAGTTGTCCCTCGTAACTAGGCAGGAGTCCTGACGTCGCTGAACAAACACGTGTGTGGAAGGGCCATCCCCGTCGTAACTCGATAATATACCCCAGGTTCCCGCCGCAGCTCGAGAAACACCATGAGACTTCCCCCTCGCCGCGAGATGAGGCCCGATTCCCCTGCCCTGCGTGCAGAGCAATGCGGTGTTTCACATCACACAGGAAAGGAGCCTTGATTTCCTTGATGGCACTCCAGAGAAACCCCAAAAACACTGTTTCAAGGCTAGACGGATCCTGAGGTCACTGTAGCAACACGAAAGAGCTCCGTGGACCACAAGTCAACTCGAGATGAGAGTTTAGTCCCTGGCTTCGACTCCAGAGGAATACCACCTTACCGCAAGCACCTCAAGAGGAGGCTTCTCTCAGCTCTATGTATGTGAGAGGGACCCTGAGTTTGCGGCCTCAAGTGGAATGGACACCGCGATGCCCTGACTTGAAATAAGGCCGGATATCCCTGAAGTGACTTGAATGCAGGCTCGTCTTGCATCTCCCAAGACGAAAGGATGTCTGAATCCCCTGTGGAGACCACAGAGATCGACCTAGTTCCCCACCTCATCACGACCAGAGGCCTCACATCCTTGGAAAACTCCAGAGGGACGCGGAGATCAGTGCCTCCAAAGGAGACGATGCCTGACTCCTCGTGAAACTTGATAGGAGTCCCAGGATTCCTGTGGCACGTGGAAAGGGACCCTTGGTCTCCCGCCTCAGCTGGAGAGGCGTCCCAATTGCCCTGCCAAGCCTCGAGGAGAATCCCGAGTTGTCCCTTGCAACTAGGCAGGAGTCCTGACGTCGCTGAACAAACACGTGTGTGGAAGGGCCATCCCCGTCGTAACTCGAGAATATACCCCAGGTTCCTGCCGCAACTCGAGAAAAACCATGAGAATTCCGCCTCTCCGCGAGATGAGGCCCGATTCCCCTGCACTGCGTGCAGAGCAATGCCGTGTTACACATCACACAGGAAAGGAGCCTTGATTTCCTTGATGGCACTCCAGAAAAACCCCAAGAACACTGTTTCAAGGCTAGAGGGATCCTGAGGTTA
This sequence comes from Cervus elaphus, assembly GCF_910594005.1. Classification (NCBI taxonomy): domain Eukaryota; kingdom Metazoa; phylum Chordata; class Mammalia; order Artiodactyla; family Cervidae; genus Cervus; species Cervus elaphus. The sequence continues at coordinate 11,124 of NW_025316705.1, read as the reverse complement.
CTGTAGCAAGACGAAAAACCTCCGTGAACCAAAAATCAACTCGAGATGAGAGGTTAGTCCCTGGCTTCGACTCCAGAGGAATACCACCTTACCGCAAGCACCTCAAGAGGAGGCTTCTCTCAGCTCTAGGTATGTGAGAGGGACCCTGAGTTTGCGGCCTCAAGTGGAATGGACACCGCGATGCCCTGACTCGAAATAAGGCCGGATATGCCTGCAGTGACTTGAATGCAGGCTCGTCTTGCATCTCCCAAGACGAAAGGATGTCTGAATCCCCTGTGGAGACCACAGAGAAAGACCTAGTTCCCCACCTCATCGCGACCGGAGGCCTCACATCCTTTGAAAACTCCAGAGGGACGCGGAGATCAGTGCCTCCAAAGGAGACGATGCCTGACTCCTCGTGAAACTTGATAGGAGTCCCAGGATTCCTGTGGCACGTGGAAAGGGACCCTTGGTCTACCGCCTCAGGTGGAGAGGCGTCCCAATTGACCTGCCAAGCCTCGAGGAGAATCCCGAGTTGTCCCTCGTAACTAGGCAGGAGCCCTACGTCGCTGAACAAACACGTGTGTGGAAGGGCCATCCCCGTCGTAACTCGATAATATACCCCAGGTTCCCGCCGCAGCTCGAGAAACACCATGAGACTTCCCCCTCGCCGCGAGATGAGTCCCGATTCCCCTGCACAGAGTGCAGAGCAATGCGGTGTTTCACATCACACAGGAAAGGAGCCTTGATTTCCTTCATGGCACTCCAGAGAAACCCCAAAAACACTGTTTCAAGGCTAGAGGGATCCTGAGGTCACTGTAGCAACACGAAAGAGCTCCGTGGACCACAAATCAACTCGAGATGAGAGTTTAGTCCCTGGCTTCGACTCCAGAGGAATACCACCTTACCACAAGCACCTCAAGAGGAGGCTTCTCTCAGCTCTAGGTATGTGAGAGGGACCCTGAGTTTGCGGCCTCAAGTGGAATGGACGCCGCGATGCCCTGACTAGAAATAAGGCCGGATATCCCTGCAGTGACTTGAATGCAGGCTCGTCTTGCATCTCCCAAGACGAAAGGATGTCTGAATCCCCTGTGGAGACCACAGAGAAAGACCTAGTTCCCCACCTCATCACGACCAGAGGCCTCACATCCTTGGAAAACTCCAGAGGGACGCGGAGATCAGTGCCTCCAAAGGAGACGATGCCTGACTCCTCGTGAAACTTGATAGGAGTCCCAGGATTTCTGTGGCACGTGGAAAGGGACCCTTGGTCTCCCGCCTCAGCTGGAGAGTCGTCCCAATTGCCCTGCCAAGCCTCGAGGAGAATCCCGAATTGTCCCTCGCAACTAGGCAGGAGTCCTGACTTCGCTGAACAAACACGTGTGTGGAAGGGCCATCCCCGTCGTAACTCGAGTATATACCGCAGGTTCCCGCCACAACTCGAGAAAAACCATGAGACTTCCCCCTCGCCGTGAGATGAGGCCCGATTTCCCTGCACTGCGTGCAGAGCAATGCAGTGTTGCACATCACACAGGAAAGGAGCCTTGATTTCCTTGATGGCACTCCAGAGAAAGCCCAAGAACACTGTTTCAAGGCTAGAGGGATCCTGAGGTCACTGTAGCAACACGAAAGAGGGCCGTGGACCAAAAGTCAACTCGAGGAGAGAGGTTAGTCCCTGGCTTCGACTCCAGAGGAATACCACCTTACCACAAGCACCTCAAGAGGAGGCTTCTCTCAGCTCTAGGTATTTGAGAGGGACCCTGAGTTTGCGGCCTCAAGTGGAATGGACACCGCGATGCCCTGACTCGAAATAAGGCCGGATATGCCTGCAGTGACTTGAATGCAGGCTCGTCTTGCATCTCCCAAGACGAAAGGATGTCTGAATCCCCTGTGGAGACCACAGAGAAAGACCTAGTTCCGCACCTCATCGCGACCGGAGGTCTCACATCCTTTGAAAACTCCAGAGGGACGCGGAGATCAGTGCCTCCAAAGGAGACGATGCCTGACTCCTCGTGAAACTTGATAGGAGTCCCAGGATTCCTGTGGCACGTGGAAAGGGACCCTTGGTCTCCCGCCTCAGCTGGAGAGGCGTCCCAATTGCCCTGCCAAGCCTCGAGGAGAATCCCGAGTTGTCCCTCGTAACTAGGCAGGAGTCCTGACGTCGCTGAACAAACACGTGTGTGGAAGGGCCATCCCCGTCGTAACTCGATAATATACCCCAGGTTCCCGCCGCAGCTCGAGAAACACCATGAGACTTCCCCCTCGCCGCGAGATGAGGCCCGATTCCCCTGCCCTGCGTGCAGAGCAATGCGGTGTTTCACATCACACAGGAAAGGAGCCTTGATTTCCTTGATGGCACTCCAGAGAAACCCCAAAAACACTGTTTCAAGGCTAGACGGATCCTGAGGTCACTGTAGCAAGACGAAAAAGCTCCGTGGACCAAAAATCAACTCGAGATGAGAGGTTAGGCCCTGGCTTCGACTCCAGAGGAATACCACCTTACCACAAGCACCTCAAGAGGAGGCTTCTCTCAGCTCTAGGTATGTGAGAGGGACCCTGAGTTTGCGGCCTCAAGTGGAATGGACACCGCGATGCCCTGACTCGAAATAAGGCCGGATATCCCTGCAGTAACTTGAATGCAGGTTCGTCTTGCATCTCCCAAGACGAAAGGATGTCTGAATCCCCTGTGGAGACCACAGAGAAAGACCTAGTTCCCCACCTCATTGCGAACGGAGGCCTCACAGCCTTTGAAAACTCCAGAGGGACGCAGAGATCAGTGCCTCCAAAGGAGACGATGCCTGAGTCCTCGTGAAACTTGATAGGAGTCCCAGGATTCCTGTGGCACGTGGAAAGGGAACCTTGTTATCCCGCCTCAGCTGGAGAAGCGTCCCAATTGCCCTGCCAAGCCTCGAGGAGAATCCCGAGTTGTCCCTCGCAACTAGGCAGGAGTCCTGACGTCGCTGAACAAACACGTGTGTGGAAGGGCCATCCCCGTCGTAACTCGAGAATATACCCCAGGTTCCCGCCGCAACTCGAGAAAAACCATGAGACTCCCCCCTCGCCGCGAGATGAGGCCCGATTCCCCTGCACTGCGTGCAGAGTAATGCCGTGTTGCACATCACACAGGAAAGGAGCCTTGATTTCCTTGATGGCACTCCAGAGAAAGCCGAAGAACACTGTTTCAAGGCTAGAGTGATCCTGAGGTCACTGTAGCAACACGAAAGAACTCAGTGGACCAAAAGTCAACTCGATATGAGAGGTTAGTCCCTGGCTTCGACTCCAGAGGAATACCACCTTACCACAAGCACCTCAAGAGGAGGCTTCTCTCAGCTCTAGGTATGTGAGAGGGACCCTGAGTTTGCGGCCTCAAGTGGAATGGACACCGCGATGCCCTGACTCGAAATAAGGCCGGATATCCCTGCAGTAACTTGAATGCAGGTTCGTCTTGCATCTCCCAAGACGAAAGGATGTCTGAATCCCCTGTGGAGACCACAGAGAAAGACCTAGTTCCCCACCTCATCGCGACCGGAGGCCTCACATCCTTTGAAAACTCCAGAGGGACGCGGAGATCAGTGCCTCCAAAGGAGACGATGCCTGACTCCTCGTGAAACTTGATAGGAGTCCCAGGATTCCTGTGGCACGTGGAAAGGGACCCTTGGTCTCCCGCCTCAGCTGGAGAGGCGTCCCAATTGCCCTGCCAAGCCTCGAGGAGAATCCCGAGTTGTCCCTCGTAACTAGGCAGGAGTCCTGACGTCGCTGAACAAACACTTGTGTGGAAGGGCCATCCCCGTCGTAACTCGATAATATACCCCAGGTTCCCGCCGCAGCTCGAGAAACACCATGAGACTTCCCCCTCGCCGCGAGATGAGGCCCGATTCCCCTGCCCTGCGTGCAGAGCAATGCGGTGTTTCACATCACACAGGAAAGGAGCCTTGATTTCCTTGATGGCACTCCAGAGAAACCCCAAAAACACTGTTTCAAGGCTAGACGGATCCTGAGGTCACTGTAGCAAGACGAAAAAGCTCCGTGGACCAAAAATCAACTCGAGATGAGAGGTTAGGCCCTGGCTTCGACTCCAGAGGAATACCACCTTACCACAAGCACCTCAAGAGGAGGCTTCTCTCAGCTCTAGGTATGTGAGAGGGACCCTGAGTTTGCGGCCTCAAGTGGAATGGACACCGCGATGCCCTGACTCGAAATAAGGCCGGATATCCCTGCAGTAACTTGAATGCAGGTTCGTCTTGCATCTCCCAAGACGAAAGGATGTCTAAATCCCCTGTGGAGACCACAGAGAAAGACCTAGTTCCCCACCTCATCGCGACCGGAGGCCTCACATCCTTTGAAAACTCCAGAGGGAAGCGGAGATCAGTGCCTCCAAAGGAGACGATGCCTGACTCCTCGTGAAACTTGATAGGATTCCCAGGATTCCTGTGGCACGTGGAAAGGGACACTTGGTCTCCCGCCTCAGCTGGAGAGGCGTCCCAATTGCCCTGCCAAGCCTCGAGGAGAATCCCGAGTTGTCCCTCGCAACTAGGCAGGAGTCCTGACGTCGCTGAACAAACACGTGTGTGGAAGGACCAACCCCGTCGTAACTCGAGAATATACCCCAGGTTCCCGCCGCAACTCGAGAAAAACCATGAAACTTCCCCCTCGCCGCGAGATGAGGCCCGGTTCCCCTGCGCAGAGTGCAGAGCAATGCCGTGTTGCACATCACACAGGAAAGGAGCCTTGATTTCCTTGATGGCACTCGAGAGAAACCCCAAGAACACTGTTTCAAGGCTAGAGGGATCCTGAGGTCACTGTAGCAACACGAAAGAGCTCCGTGGACCACAAATCAACTCGAGATCAGAGGTTAGTCCCTGGATTCGACTCCAGAGGAATACCACCTTACCAAAAGCACCTCAAGAGGAGGCTTCTCTCAGCTCTAGGTATGTGAGAGGGACCCTGAGTTTGCGGCCTCAAGTGGAATGGACACCGCGATGCCCTGTCTCGAAATAAGGCCGGATATCCCTGCAGTGACTTGAATGCAGGCTCATCTTGCATCTCCCAAGACGAAAGGATGTCTGAATCCCCTGTGGAGACCACAGAGAAAGACCTAGTTCCCCACCTCATTGCGAACGGAGGCCTCACAGCCTTTGAAAACTCCAGAGGGACGCAGAGATCAGTGCCTCCAAAGGAGACGATGCCTGAGTCCTCGTGAAACTTGATAGGAGTCCCAGGATTCCTGTGGCACGTGGAAAGGGAACCTTGTTATCCCGCCTCAGCTGGAGAGGCGTCCCAATTGCCCTGCCAAGCCTCGAGGAGAATCCCGAGTTGTCCCTCGCAACTAGGCAGGAGTCCTAACGTCGCTGAACAAACACGTGTGTGGAAGGGCCATCTATGTCGTAACTCGAGAATATACCCCAGGTTCCCGCCGCAACTCGAGAAAAACCATGAGACTCCCCCCTCGCCGCGAGATGAGGCCCGATTCCCCTGCACTGCGTGCAGAGCAATGCCGTGTTGCACATCACACAGGAAAGGAGCCTTGATTTCCTTGATGGCACTCCAGAGAAAGCCGAAGAACACTGTTTCAAGGCTAGAGTGATCCTGAGGTCACTGTAGCAACACGAAAGAACTCAGTGGACCAAAAGTCAACTCGATATGAGAGGTTAATCCCTGGCTTCGACTCCAGAGGAATACCACCTTACCACAAGCACCTCAAGAGGAAGCTTCTCTCAGCTCTAGGTATGTGGGAGGGAAGCTGAGGTTGCGGCCTCAAGTGGAATGGACACCACGATGCCCTGACTCGTAATAAGGCCGGATATGCCTGCAGTGACTTGAATGCAGGCTCGTCTTGCATCTCCCAAGACGAAAGGATGTCTGAATCCCCTGTGGAGACCACAGAGAAAGACCTAGTTCCACACCTCATCGCGACCGGAGGCCTCACATCCTTTGAAAACTCCAGAGGGACGCGAAGATCAGTGCCTCCAAAGGAGAAGATGCCTGACTCCTCGTGAAACTTGATAGGATTTGCAGGATTCCTGTGGCACGTGGAAAGAGAAACTTGGTCTCCCGCCTCAGCTGGAGAGTCGTCCCAATTGCCCTGCCAAGCCTCGAGGAGAATCCCGAGTTGTCCCTCGCAACTAGGCAGGAGTCCTTACGTCGCTGAAAAAACACGTGTGTGGAAGGGCCATCCCCGTCGTAACTCGAGAATATACCCTAGGTTCCCGCCGCAACTCGAGAAAAACCATGAGACGTCCCCCTCGCCGCGAGATGAGGCCCGATTCCCCTGCACTGCGTGCAGAGCAATGCCGTGTTACACATCACACAGGAAAGGAGCCTTGATTTCCTTGATGGCACTCCAGAAAAACCCCAAGAACACTGTTTCAAGGCTAGAGGGATCCTGAGGTTACTGTAGCAAGACGAAAAACCTCCGTGAACCAAAAATCAACTCGAAATGAGAGGTTAGTCCCTGGCTTCGACTCCAGAGGAATACCACCTTACCACAAGCACCTCAAGAGGAGGCTTCTCTCAGCTCTAGGTATCTGAGAGGGACCCTGAGTTTGCGGCCTCAAGTGGAATGGACACCGCGATGCCCTGACTCGAAATAAGGCCGGATTTCCCTGCAGTGACTTGAATGCAGGCTCGTCTTGCATCTCCCAAGACGAAAGGATGTCTGAATCCCCTGTGGAGACCACAGAGAAAGACCTAGTTCCCCACCTCATCGCGACCGGAGGCCTCACATCCTTTGAAAACTCCAGAGGGATGCGGAGACCAGTGCCTCCAAAGGAGACGATGCCTGACTCCTCGTGAAACTTGATAGGAGTCCCAGGATTCCTGTGGCACGTTGAAAGGGACACTTGGTCTCCCGCCTCACCTGGAGAGGCGTCCCAATTGCCCTGCCAAGCCTCGAGGAGAATCCCGAGTTGTCCCTCGCAACTAGGCAGGAGTCCTGACGTTGCTGAACAAACACGTGTGTGGAAGGGCCATCCCCGTCATAACTCGGGAATATACCCCAGGATCCTGCCGCAACTCGAGAAAAACCATGAGACTTCCCCCTCGCCGCGAGATGAGGCCCGATTGCCCTTCACTGCGTGCAGAGCAATGCCGTGTTGCACATCACACAGGAAAGGAGCCTTGATTTCCTTGATGGCACTCCAGAGAAACCCCAAGAACACTGTTTCAAGGCTAGAGGGATCCTGAGGTCACTGTAGCAGCACAAAAGAGCTCCGTGGACCCCAAATCAACTCGACATGAGAGGTTAGTGCCTGGCTTCGACTCCAGAGGAATACCACCTTACCACAAGACCTCAAGAAGAGGCTTCTGTCAGCTCTAGGTATGTGAGAGGAACCCTGAGTTTGTGGCCTCAAGTGGAATGGACACCGTGATGCCCTGACTCGAAATAAGGCCGGATATGCCTGCAGTGACTTGAATGCAGGCTCGTCTTGCATCTCCCAAGACGAAAGGATGTCTGAATCCCCTGTGGAGACCACAGAGAAAGACCTAGTTCCCCAGCTCATCGCGACCGGAGGCCTCACATCCTTTGAAAACTCCAGACGTACGCGGAGATCAGTGCCTCCAAAGGAGACGATGCCTGACTCCTCGTGAAACTTGATAGCAGTCCCAGGATTCCTGTGGCACGTGGAAAGAGAAACTTGGTCTCCCGCCTCAGCTGGAGAGTCGTCCCAATTGCCCTGCCAAGCCTCGAGGAGAATCCCGAGTTGTCCCTCGCAACTAGGCAGGAGTCCTTACGTCGCTGAAAAAACACGTGTGTGGAAGGGCCATCCCCGTCATAACTCGAGAATATACCCTAGGTTCCCGCCGCAACTCGAGAAAAACCATGAAACGTCCCCCTCGCCGCGAGATGAGTCCCGATTCCCCTGCACAGAGTGCAGAGCAATGCGGTGTTTCACATCACACAGGAAAGGAGCCTTGATTACCTTGATGGCACTCCAGAGAAACCCCAAAAACACTGTTTCAAGGCTAGAGGGATCCTGAGGTCACTGTAGCAACACGAAAGAGCTCCGTGGACCAAAAATCAACTCGAGATGAAAGGTTAGTCCCTGTCTTCGACTCCAGAGGAATACCACCTTACCACAAGCACCTCAAGAGGAGGCTTCTCTCAGCTCTAGGTATGTGAGAGGGGCCCTGAGTTTGCGGCCTCAAGTGGAATGGACACCGCGATGCCCTGACTCGAAATAAGGCCGGATATGCCTGCAGTGACTTGAATGCAGGCTCGTCTTGCATCTCCCAAGAAGAAAGGATGTCTGAATCCTCTGTGGACACCACAGAGAAAGACCTAGTTCCCCAGCTCATCGCGACCGGAGGCCTCACATCCTTTGAAAACTCCAGAGGGACGCGGAGATCAGTGCCTCCAAAGGAGACGATGCCTGACTCCTCGTGAAACTTGATAGGAGTCCCAGGATTCCTGTGGCACGTGGAAAGGGACCCTTGGTCTCCCGCCTCAGCTGGAGAGGCGTCCCAATTGCCCTGCCAAGCCTCGAGGAGAATCCCGAGTTGTCCCTTGCAACTAGGCAGGAGTCCTGACTTCGCTGAACAAACACGTGTGTGGAAGGGCCATCCCCGTCGTAACTCGAGAATATACCCCAGGTTCCTGCCGCAACTCGAGAAAAACCATGAGAATTCCGCCTCTCCGCGAGATGAGGCCCGATTCCCCTGCACTGCGTGCAGAGCAATGCCGTGTTACACATCACACAGGAAAGGAGCCTTGATTTCCTTGATGGCACTCCAGAGAAACCCCAAGAACACTGTTTCAAGGCTAGAGGGATCCTGAGGTTACTGTAGTAAGACGAAAAACCTCCGTGAACCAAAAATCAACTCGAGATGAGAGGTTAGTCCCTGGCTTCGACTCCAGAGGAATACCACCTTACCGCAAGCACCTCAAGAGGAGGCTTCTCTCAGCTCTAGGTATGTGAGAGGGACCCTGAGTTTGCGGCCTAAAGTGGAATGGACACCGCGATGCCCTGACTCGAAATAAGGCCGGATATGCCTGCAGTGACTTGAATGCAGGCTCGTCTTGCATCTCCCAAGACGAAAGGATGTCTGAATCCCCTGTGGAGACCACAGAGAAAGACCTAGTTCCCCACCTCATCGCGACCGGAGGCCTCACATCCTTGGAAAACTCCAGAGGGACGCGGAGATCAGTGCCTCCAAAGGAGACGATGCCTGACGCCTCGTGAAACTTGATAGGAGTCCCAGGATTCCTGTGGCACGTGGAAAGGGACCCTTGGTCTACCGCCTCAGGTGGAGAGGCGTCCCAATTGACCTGCCAAGCCTCGAGGAGAATCCCGAGTTGTCCCTCGTAACTAGGCAGGAGTCCTGACGTCGCTGAACAAACACGTGTGTGGAAGGGCCATCCCCGTCGTAACTCGATAATATACCCCAGGTTCCCGCCGCAACTCGAGAAACACCATGAGACTTCCCCCTCGCCGCGAGATGAGTCCCGATTCCCCTGCACAGAGTGCAGAGCAATGCGGTGTTTCACATCACACAGGAAAGGAGCCTTGATTTCCTTCATGGCACTCCAGGGAAACCCCAAAAACACTGTTTCAAGGCTAGAGGGATCCTGAGGTCACTGTAGCAACACGAAAGAGCTCCGTGGACCACAAATCAACTCGAGATGAGAGTTTAGTCCCTGGCTTCGACTCCAGAGGAATACCACCTTACCACAAGCACCTCAAGAGGAGGCTTCTCTCAGCTCTAGGTATGTGAGAGGGACCCTGAGTTTGCGGCCTCAAGTGGAATGGACACCGCGATGCCCTGACTAGAAATAAGGCCGGATATCCCTGCAGTGACTTGAATGCAGGCTCGTCTTGCATCTCCCAAGACGAAAGGATGTCTGAATCCCCTGGGGAGACCACAGAGAAAGACCTAGTTCCCCACCTCATCACGACCAGAGGCCTCACATCCTTGGAAAACTCCAGAGGGACGCGGAGATCAGTGCCTCCAAAGGAGACGATGCCTGACTCCTCGTGAAACTTGATAGGAGTCCCAGGATTTCTGTGGCACGTGGAAAGGGACCCTTGGTCTCCCGCCTCAGCTGGAGAGTCGTCCCAATTGCCCTGCCAAGCCTCGAGGAGAATCCCGAATTGTCCCTCGCAACTAGGCAGGAGTCCTGACTTCGCTGAACAAACACGTGTGTGGAAGGGCCATCCCCGTCGTAACTCGAGAATATACCCCAGGTTCCCGCCGCAACTAGAGAAACACCATGAGACTTCCCCCTCGCCGCGAGATGAGGCCGGATTCCCCTGCCCTGCGTGCAGAGCTATGCCGTGTTGCACATCACACAGGAAAGGAGTCTTGATTTCCTTGATGGCACTCCAGAGAAACCCCAAGAACACTGTTTCAAGGCTAGAGGGATCCTGAGGTCACTGTAGCAAGACGAAAAAGCTCCGTGGACCAAAAATCAACTCGAGATGAGAGGTTAGGCCCTGGCTTCGACTCCAGAGGAATACCACCTTACCACAAGCACCTCAAGAGGAGGCTTCTCTCAGCTCTAGGTGTGTGGGAGGGACCCTGAGTTTGCGGCCTCAAGTGGAATGGACACCTCGATGCCCTGACTCGAAATAAGGCCGGATATGCCTGCAGTGACTTGAATGCAGGCTCGTCTTGCATCTCCCAAGACGAAAGGATGTCTGAATCCCCTGTGGAGACCACAGAGAAAGACCTAGTTCCCCACCTCATCGCGACCGGAGGCCTCACATCCTTTGAAAACTCCAGAGGGACGCGGAGATCAGTGCCTCCAAAGGAGACGATGCCTGACTCCTCGTGAAACTTGATAGGAGTCCCAGGATTCCTGTGGCACGTGGAAAGGGACACTTGGTCTCCCGCCTCAGCTGGAGAGGCGTCCCAATTGCCCTGCCAAGCCTCGAGGAGAATCCCGAGTTGTCCCTCGCAACTAGGCAGGAGTCCTGACGTTGCTGAACAAACACGTGTGTGGAAGGGCCATCCCCGTCGTAACTCGAGTATATACCGCAGGTTCCCGCCGCAACTCGAGAAAAACCATGAGACTTCCCCCTCGCCGTGAGATGAGGCCCAATTTCCCTGCACTGCGTGCAGAGCAATGCAGTGTTGCACATCACACAGGAAAGGAGCCTTGATTTCCTTGATGGCACTCCAGAGAAAGCCCAAGAACACTGTTTCAAGGCT